>NW_024609868.1:112818480-113556290 GCF_016920785.2 Ixodes scapularis
GTTCGTACTTGGGACCATTTGTTCCGGGACCATTTATTCCGAGATCATTTGTTCCGGGACCATTTGTTCCGGGACCATTTATTCCGGGACCATTTGTTCCGTTTCCCGCGCAACAGTGCCACTTATCCTGAACATTTGTCAGATATATAATATTAATAAATAACTTTGTTATATAGAGTAAACTTTTACAGTTATTACGAACTTTGAGCACTTTCAAAAACGACTTCAACGGTTGTGGCTATGGCTGCGGCGCGACGGTTGGCTTCGGAGTCGTGGACTCGACGGAGGGCGGATGCTTCGGCTGCTTGGTGTGTGCCTCTTGCCTCGTTGTGTGGGTTCAGTTGGTTCCACGGCTTGTTGTCTCGTTCGGGTTTCTAGTCATTCTTCCGTTCCGGTCATGGTATAGACCTTTTCCGCTTACTCTCACCCCCGACCGCCAGGTAGGTATATCTGATATGGGCGACGAAAAAATATCAATACGTTTCAACCCTCAAATAGTAAAGAAATAGAGGGGAGGCGAAACGAGAATGCATGACTGTTACGTTTATGTCCTAAATGCCTTCTATTGGCGTGGCGACGGCAAAAGAATGTTTTCGCCCATACTGGAATTGACGACAATTCAAGATGGCGGCGCCCTTGCGAAAAAGGCCTATACGGCCGCGGCGTAGACTTACCGTTTTCCCGAGGGGGGGGGGGGGGGGGGGGGGGTGGGGGGAGGGGAGGGGCAGGCTGAGAAGTTCTCCGGGGGGCGGGGGGTGCTTTTTTGCTCAAGCGGGAAAGCACCCCCCCCCCCCCCCCCCCCCCCCCCCCCCCCCCCGAGGAGAACGCTTGGATTCCATTTTTTTCTGTATTCTGTCAAGAAAGGCAATGTGGACATTATTTTATTTACGTGCCACTACCAGAAACTCATTACATGGCACGTAAACAGCGTCCTCGGTAAGGATCATAGCCCGGACCCGGGGGGGGGGGGGGGGGGGGCAGAGCCTCCCCCGGATTTCACCAGCCGGGGCACGAGCCCCGACGCCTTCCTCCCCCCCCCCCCCCCCCCCCGTAGTCTACGCCTATGGTATACGGTATACGTAAGAAGTATTGTGACTGTAGTTTCTTTGTTGATGGACATTTGCATTCGATGACTGAATTTAGAATCCATTGGGCCAGAGGGCCAGAGTGTTCTTCTATTGTTGCTGTATTAGTCACATGGGCACATGTGCAAGCGCTTTTCATGGACTTGGGGACGGTAATTTCGTCAAATGCCCTCCATCATATTGCATTTGTCGCTGTAAGTCTTGCTGTAATACCGTACATTTTTTCCAGTGTTGCATTGTTGACGCGTTACTCATACATTTTGCATGTGTATTATTATTTTCGTAATGTATGAATAACATACATCACTCATCGTCTTCAGAGTTGATGTTTGTTTTGCTTGTCACAGTTACAAAAATAAATACTTTTGTGTGTCAATCCCTGGCGTCGTCCCATGTCGTCACTTCAAGAGAGCAGAAATGTGAAAATATCCTTTTCGGTGTGCGGTAAGTTTGAATTATATGTAGCGCTGGATGACATTTCTTCTGGAGTACAATTAAGGGTATTACTTATGAAACTATTTTATTTCAAACAAAAACCATGCTAGTTACAATAACTCTGACTCGTTAAACTAGAGGGCGCATGCTACTGCCCATACAAAAATACCGCCAGAGTTCGCCTTGAATGCATTCATTCATCTGGCCAGCGGTTACTGCGTGTATCCATCCATTTAACTCTCAACTAGGGGCTATACTGGCTGCTGGGTGTGCTCGCTGACACTGAATTGAGCCGCTGGGGTTTATGAAAGTGTCCGCTCTTTACGTAGTACTATATTTCTCCATGTCTGGCCGCTCTTCCCGCGGGGAGCGAGCGACCAGATCGTGTTCGGAGCTAGCCTCGAACCAGGAGTAGTTAGTTTCGCGCCGCCGCGGAATGCGCTGAGGTATGAGCATCGTGGGTATGAGGTCCCTCCTCGGGGGCCACGGTGTCGGCGGCGTAGCGTGCTCGCCTTTTTTCGCGGTGTGGTGGTAGTGTGCGGCTAGTGGCTGGCTTCGTATTCTGCTTTGGTACTGTGTCGATCATAGGTGCAACCATCGTGCAAGCAGGTGAGCCTCGATTGCTTATTGATCTCTAAAAACAGTACCGACGAGATAAATTACATTTTGTTTTAAGTCTAAAATGTACTTCTAAAACAAAAACTCGGGCAGTTTCGCGATGGCCTCCGCTAGATGCCGTCAGCCGTGGTGCTGTATTTCCGGTTTCTATTGGAGCTAGACACTGATCATTGGGGCTAACGGTATCAAAAAATAGTGCATCATGTTTCTTACAGTGATCGCAATACACATATTGGCTCAGTTTTGCGTAAAAGTCTCAGTATTTGGTACGGTCACATGTCTAGGGGTCAAAATTGTACAACATGGCGGCAGCCAAGCAGTGTTCACTGTTGCCTGGTTAACGGGATACCAGTTTATCGCTCTAAGCCCCTCTACCTCGTTGTGAAGGCTGCAGCGCCGCGATTGTTGGCTACACGTGCAGCGTAACAACTTCCGATTGTCGAGTCGCGCCGACTCGACAATCGGAAGTACAAGGATGTTTATTCTTGTACCTTAGTACGAGGATAAACATCGCCTTTTATCAACGAGGTAGAGGGGCTTAGAGCGATAAACCGGGGTTCCGGTCTGCACTCGAAAGTGACCCCCATAAGGCGACTGCCATTGTACGCAATATTGACCGCTCGTCACATGACCAAACCAAAGACGTGACGTCACAGGAAAGAAGGCAGCGCCCATGCAGCGGCTGGCCCCAGCTGGGCCGAAGCTTGCCGGATGCTTTGTTGGTTGTCGTTCTTCTCGGCGAATTGATTTCAGACGCGGAAACCGTCATATGAGGCCGGTCAAAAACGACTTCAGAGTTCAGCGTGGTGTCTGACGTAGGTATAACAAGAAAATACGGAGGAGCGGTGTGCATTTCGCTGGTGACCGACGGGGATATTGCCACGGAAGAAAGAATTCGCCCTACGTTGCTCAGACCTCGGATTGACTCGAATACCTCTAGGATAAAACTTAAGGCGACGTTTCTGTGCTCTCGTTTGACCATCGGAATTTTCGAGGTCTGCAAAGCGTGTGTAATATATTTGGATACAGAATTTAGCGACGGAAATTGCGTGAGTCGTGCTTGGCAGTGTGCAATCGTGGTGCAGCTTCGTTCAAATTGTTCAAAATCACCGAAGGCTCACTTTGGTTATGCGGCGCACCGGAGAGGTGCCTTGAAGCTGGTAGTTCCCGTGCCGTGCTAAATGATGCTGTGCTGCTTCCTAAATTGTTCCGGCGTAGACGTACACTTTCACGGAGCACAGGTGTTGCAGTTGATATTGATCCCGCTGGTCTGTCGCACGTTTCGTCGACACCAAAGTTTCATCAACACTCGTTACGCAAATTGCAAGCCGTATGGACATTTCATTGCGCGTGTTACCTACCCAGTCCACCTGTTCACGCCGCCTTGCGACGACAGTCTGCAGCGGCTCATTACCAGAAAAGTGGTCCCACATCCATTTCAGTTCAGTGCCCCCACGGCAGTTGCCAAACCCCGAGGGAGAGAATTTATTCGGACAGAATGCAACTAAAGCAATGCAGCTTCTTTAGTGGTCAGGGTAGTCTCTCTTCTGTCAGTTTTGTTATTCGCTACTCCAACTAACTATAGGTTTCGCCACTCATTTTCCAAAATGGTGGTTATAGTGAGGGTCGGAGATGCGTGCCGCTGCTGAACCTGCCTAGAGTGCTGGCTTCGCTGAGCGACACAAACCATTTCTGGTAATACGAGGAAGCTAGGGTGTTATGAGTGCGAGTCACCTCTTTACCCTGAAAACAAGAACGGTGTTTAGCCTAATATTTACGCAAGGATGCGCGTTTTAATTTTGGAGCGAAACCGAAACCAACCTTTATTTTGGATTTAATTTCTCGGTAGAGGTTTTAATTTCGGATTCTTTCATAACTCAAGATGTGTCTCACAACGTAATTATTTAGTTAAAGAAGTTTTTCGCGGAAACTTTATTTTGTGACATACATGTTCGATCCAAGCTGATATTTGTAGTTGTTGAAAAAAATCAACGCTGATATTTGTTCGTTCTTGCTGCCTTTTCTCGCTCTGATAATTGTCATGAAAAATAATGAACTGCGAGCCTTTTAATGGGTTTTTGGGTATTTAGATGATTAATTGGTTTAATATTATTCCCACGACAAGAATAAGAGAATAAATTCAATTTTTACGATATGTCCACAAAACGTATAAATTAATAAACGCTGTTCGCACTGCGCCAATCCAAAAACGGAATCCGAGTCAGACAGCTGAAGTGTATGTGTGTTTTTTATAGCGACGCGTGACGCATAGGAGTTTATATTACATCCAATGTTTGACTGTTTGTCTATCTTAATGACGATGTCAAGAGTTTTTCTTATGCTAAAAAAAAAAAAATTACACCTTTCTGGAAAGACTATTATGGTTAAATGGCGTATTTTCGTGATCTTGGCGTTAATTGGGGGCATACATTGCCGAGATTTGTATTAATAATAATAATATTAAAATTCAGATATTTTATTACGTAATTTTTAAGCTTTAATATAACTTGTTGCTTATGATCTAATTTCAAACGCGAGGACAAATATGACAATCAAAAGTGAGCTAATCATCATCACCGGTGCCAATTGCAGCAGTTTAAATTACTAAGTAAAAAAATAAAAAAATAGTCTAAAAGCAATGAAGACATTCTAGCTAATGTGAAAAAATCCACGTAAAATTACATCAATTGTGGGTAAAGCATATTTGCTATCAAAGTCGCGACTTTTGACAATCAGCAAAACCTCCAACGTCGCCGCCAATATCCTTCCAGACCTATGCCCCCCCCCCCCCCAAAAAAAAAAGAAAAAAAAAATTCATAAATAAAAAACTTTTTTTATATATTCCCAATTTTGTCGTAATATTCAGTTACTTTCATTTTTACGCTCCGTCCTTTTGCCAATCTCAGTCTTTCCAGTTCGAAGGAACGCCTACCTGGTTCCACGTCTGCTCACTGCAGCACGTTTCGTTGGCGTTGGAAGCCGGTGAAACAGTAGTGAGTTTTAGTACTACGTATACGAGCGAACGGTAGCGCTACGTGTTCGCGTCAGCTTTGCTTGTTCCACACTGGGCGTGCGCGGATCCCAAAATTGCGGCCTTGAATGGCGCATGGCGATGAGGCGCACGCACAACGTGGGGCACGCAACTCTAACGCAGACGCACACCACTTGCGTTGGCTTCTATACGCATTTTATGCGCAATACTAAAACTCCACAGTAAGGTACAATCCCACACTGTCAGCAGCTCTACGTTGGGACAGTGAAGAATGTTGTTTGAATTCGGAAATGACATTTCGCGATCCATGATCGCGAGCAGCTCCGCCGTGCCCGCTGAGCGGGAGAATCGGGGGACCCTCACTAGACCGCTTCCCGTTTCCGCAGTGGGTGGGCGAGCGTCGAGCTGAAGACGCGGATATTGTCACGGATGCTTACTCCAGTCCTATCTTCTATCAATATTTACCATTCTGGAAAGTTCCAGGCCATGCTCAGCTGTCATCGTATATTCTGGTGGAGGTGCTGGGTACTTTACTCATAGCCCTTCACTCTGTGTGCACCTTGGCAGCTCCTCAACCAAGTTGCCCGATAACGGGACATAGGTGGCGGACTACCCCGCGTCTTAAACCCCCGGCGAGCCGGGAACCAAGTCCTTATCCCGAGCCCACCAGAAAGACCGCAAGACGAGCAAGTACCACAAGGACGAACCTCGAAAATACGCCACGAAGAACCTGAAATTCGAGTCACTCGCTGCTACCAGCAGGAACCACCGGAATTCGGTTTTTTGCTAGAAAAACCGAAGCTGACTAAGCCAACAATGACAAACCTGTAGCAGCCAACCGCGTCCACTCCAACCAATGTTTGTATGCCCGTCGCACCTCACACTCCCACGCCCTTTCACGCATGGTATATGAAGACGTCGAGGGTTGGATTGAACAATATGACCGTGTTGCCCGCCACGGTGGGTGGACAGACAACCAGAGACAACCAGGGAGCCAGAAGAAAAGGGATGAGAACATTCCGAAGGCAGAAAGGACAATGCGTTTAAGGAAGAGAAATTCCGAATTAAGCGTAAAGAAAAAGAAAACGTAAATCAAGTGTAAAGAATTAAAAAATCTAATGTGTAAAGAAAAAAGAAACCGGAATCAAGGATTAGCAGAAAAGGAAAAAGAGGAATCATTAAATGTTGCTAGTCCAGCGGTGCGAATGTTATATTTTTTCTCTGTGTGTTTTCCATGTTCAGCTGGCCCCATTCACACACACAGACAACCAGCTCCTGCAGAACCTGTACTTCTTGTGGAAGAAACTGTCAGGCACTGCTTTGAGAAACTTGAATCATCCTCAAAGTCATGGGAAGTTTGCAAGATTCTTTCTTTCTTTCTTTATTTCTTTCTTTCCGGATTGACCGGGAGGTGGACAGAGACTAAAGGCGTGATGCCTGACGAGGTCTCTGTCCCCTTTACAGTTCTAACACAGCAGTGCGGGGTACAGAGATTTTTGAACACGAAAATTAGAGAAAAGAACCTATAAAATTCTATACAACTCAGAAACAATAAAAAACAGGATCGATCAAATATCCCACGATAATTTTTTTCAGCAAAGAAGGATAAAAACAAATTGGTCAGAAACATGTTTTAACAATTCAAAAGTGAACTATGGACATGATTTAATAAGTACACAGTACACATATATCAGAACACAATGTCACTGCCCACCAGAAGTGTCTTTAGTCTTTTTTTGAATTGGAGTATATTGCAGTTAAAATCTATTAGATCTTCCGTATTATTCAAGATTTTGGCGACTTGGAAGCATGTCGTTTGTTTTCCGTAATTGGTACGTATTTTTGGAGGTCGTCTGATTCTATGTCTAAGGGTGTGATACGCTGTGTTTTCTGGCGGAATTGCGAAGAGTTTTTTTGTGTGTATTATCTGTAACAATTTAAAATAATAAATTTGATTCACTTTAAGTAGACCATATTTGCTGAACAGCGGTTCAGTTGGGAGATCTTGAGGCTTACCTTTATAATTTTCAAATAGTCGCAGAATTTTTTTTTTTTGTAAGATGATAACCTATTATAATTGGTTGCCGATGTCGTGCCCCAGACTAAAATGCAATAACACAGTTTGGAGTAAAATAAAGCGTAATATATATTCTTTTTTAGCCACAAAGGTATGAGATTTCTTATTTTATAAATACATCCGATGGCTCGGGATAGCTCAGAGCTCAGTTTATTTATGTGCGTGTTCCAACTTAACTCCCGATTGAACCACACACCAAGAAATTTTTGTTCTGTAACCTCCTCTATAATTTCCTTTTCAAAATATATTGTCACCTTAGTGTTGTCGCACCTATTAACGGGAGTGAAAATTATATATTTTGTTTTTTTTACGTTTAGTTGTAATTTATTATTTTGAAGCCACACTGATAGATTGTCTAGATAATTATTTGTCATAGATTCTAAGGCCGCTTTAGAGGTTGAAGCAAAAAATGCGTTAGTGTCGTCTGCGTACATGACCAGCTCAGGGGACCCCAGAATATTTGTGATATCATTCACATAAAGAAGAAATAAGAGCGGGCCTAAAATAGACCCTTGCGGAACACCGTACTTTATTTTGAGTGAATTAGAATAATTGTTGTTAATATAAACATACTGCATGCGATTTTGGAGGTAGTCTTTTATTAAAGTCAAAGCAACCCCACGTACGCCGTACCTTTGAAGCTTAATTAGTAATATGTCATGTTGGATCGTATCGAAGGCCTTTCTAAAATCTAGGAATAAGCCTAAGGTGTATAATCTATTTTCAATATTGCTTATAATTTTATCCTTTACTTCTACAAGTGCCTGCTCTGCAGATTTAGATTTTTGAAAGCCGTATTGACATTTGTCTAATACATTGTGCCTGGAAAAAAAATTGTCTAATCTAGAATTTATAACCCCTTCAAATATTTTTGAAAAATTGGCAAAACCGAGATCGGTCTATAATTCTGTAGAAGGTGTTCCCCGCCACCCTTATAGATTGGAGTAACTCTTGCAATTTTTAGTTCGTTAGGAAATATTCCAGTTTCTAGAGTAAGATTGATTACATGTGACAAGATATAAGATATTTGTTGGGAGACATATTTGACAGGCCTTGGCTTGAAGTCGTCTACGCCAGCTGCGGCGTTATTTTTAATTTTACTTATAAGCCCTTCTACTTCATATGGCGTAGTTGGAAATAGCATTATCGTGCTTCATAAGGAAGTCATTGCGTCTGTGATACAGCATTGCGAAGTGTCTTCGTGTTCTGGTGGTGAACCAACGTCAACAAAATGCATATTCATTAGATTTGCCATTTGCTGTCCACTCACGTTCCTGCCGTCGATAGTGACACTTTGCGTTCCCTGCACACGTTTTTTCCTATCAGTAATTTCGTTCACAGTATCCCATATCTTTCTTGGGTCATTGTATACCCTTGAAAATATATTTTGATAATATTCGGATTTGGTCTTTTTAAGGTCGGAGTTCAATTTATTTCTTGTTTTTCTAAATTCGATGAGAAGATTTTGGTGCCTATATTTAATAAAATTATGGTACATCCTATCTTTTATCTTAATACGCCTGTATAAGTCATTTGTAATCCAAGGTTTTCGTACATGTTTTTGACGATTATTTACTTGAATAAGCGGAAAAGCGACGTCATAAGAAAGCTTAAATTTGTTAGAAAAAAGTGCATACGCAAGGTTGGGGTCACGTTCCAAAAGGACGTTCTCCCAGTTTGTTTGCTCGAGCAGGACAAAAAAAAATTACAGTGATTCTTCATTTATGCGTCGGTAAGAGTAAGTATCGCGTTTCGGTGTATTTTTGCCACGATAGAAGGATGTCAGACAGAAAACTGGCATGTGGTCGCTTATATCTTGTGTAAATATGCCAGATGTGGCTTCCCTAGCGTTGAGATTAGTTATACATATATCTATTGAACTAGAAGTTTCTAAAGTCACTCGGGTGGGCAGTGTCACAGCGTTAGTACATCCCCAAGCAGATAAGAGATTATTCATCTCTATTACGTAACTATTACATTTTAGTAGGTCGATGTTTGTATCACCCATAACTAAAAATGGTTTGGAGGTCGATCCAAGAAAAGATAGTAAGTCTTCCAAAAAAATTAAAAAATCTTCCTTATTACCAGTGGGGGGTCTATAAATAACAGCAATAATAACAGTTTTGGCATCTAAAACAAGGCACTCAACATCAGCTGTGATCACAGAGAAATTTTCAACAACGTACCAAAAAATATTTTGTTTTAAATAGATGGCAACACCTCCTCCTCTTTTATTTTCTCTGCCTAAGCTGGCACATTTATAACCACTAAAGTAAGGTGGTTCAGCATTTTCGGGAATCCAGGTCTCAGAAAAAAGTAGTGCGTCAAAGCGCATGCTCACAGATTCAAAAAAAAATTTCCAGGTCGTCACGTTTGTTATTGATACTCCTGGTGTTAACGTGGATTGCAGAAAAACTACTCTCAAAGTTGCGGAACGTGAGATTAAATGATGAGTCGTCAAAATATCTACATTCTATCGGATATGTTTCATCCATTAAAAATATAAATTGTAGTTGAAATAAGATTTAGGGAATAACCGAGATTATCCCGTCATTTTTTCTACGTCGTCGGGGTCAGCAATTCTGATAGTAGGTGAGGTTTCATTTTTTCGTGCGTATACCCTTCCTCCGGATGACCAAACAAATTTCCATCCTACGACACGTTTTCGAGCGATCGCTGCTCCCAGAATTTGTTTGCTTTGTCGAGTCAGGTGCTCATTCACATACACGGGGGCTGCCGCACCAGCAGCTCCAAGATCTGAAGTCGTCATGCGCTTCTTTTTACATTTTTGCAACAAAGAGTTTCTCTTGCTTCGTTGTACAAGGCGTACGATAATGTTTTTTTCTGTGGGTTTTTGTGTGGGCACCCTGTGACAGATCTTAATGTCCGCGTCGGTTATAGGCTCCCCTAGAATCTCTGCAATCTGTTTTACAATCATGACAGGATCGCCTACTTCTGGCGCTCCTTTGATTTCAAGGTTATTTGCCCTTTGGTATTGTTCTATTTCTTCCAACCTGCTAGTTAGTTTGCGGTTCTCAGTTTCTAAATTTTTGTTGTTTTTTGTCAGTGTTTGTACTTCCCTCCGTAGTTCCTTAATGTCGTCAGCGACTTTTTTCATGTCATCGCATGAATTGCTGCAGTAATTTACGCTTTCCTTTAGTCCCCTTAGTTCGGTTCTTATTTCTCGTCGTAAGTCTTCAAGAGCTTTGGTGAAATCTTTTGCATCTTTAGTCATCTTGAGATGTGGAAACACAAACCGAACGGTTGAAACAGTCAACACACTTCACAAAATTCGCTGTGTTCGGCAGCAGTGCAATCAGACAAAAAAGGTTTTGTAGAAAAACTTTGTAACAGACTTTCATCGAATTCTCACCTGCAAACGGAGGTAGTTGTTGTTAGACGTGTGTTAGTCCTGCACCGCTGCGGAACTGATGGAAAATCGGCCGGCTCTGTATGTTTTGAGGCTTGTTGGTGTCGTTCGTGGCGCTGCAGTCTCCGATCTTGATGGCAGCACGTGGCGGTGAAATGCAGAGTCAGCAGGAGATGACTGGAAACTGGCGCAGCACTTGATTTCGATGGCCCAGAAATTCTGCAAACGGAGGTAGTTGTTGTTAGACGTGTGTTAGTCCTGCACCGCTGCCGAACTGATGGAAAATCGGCCGGCTCTGTATGTTTTGAGGCTTGTTGGTGTCGTTCGTGGCGCTGCAGTCTCCGATCTTGATGGCAGCACGTGGCGGTGAAATGCGGAGTCAGCAGGAGATGACTGGAAACTGGCGCAGCACTTGATTTCGATGGCCCAGAAATTCTGCAAACGGAGGTAGTTGTTGTTAGACGTGTGTTAGTCCTGCACCGCTGCCGAACTGATGGAGCTGAAGTGCACATTCATCACCCAATATTGACGAGAGAGAGCCGAATTTCTGATTCTGTCCAGAACACGGCCTGAACAAGAGCGTCGCTGCCTTCGTGGAGGATGTTTTGCGCCTGATCGAGCACCCACGCCAAACCTGGTGCTACAGAAAACAAGAAGCTAAGAAACCCATGCCTCTCATGTGAGGGACAGCACCTTCGGCAGCCTTGTCCGCAACCCCACGACAAGAGTCGAAGGATTCATATCACCGAGGCTTCCAACATTGAATGTACACTGCAGGCCCGAGCCTGTCACTATCAACAACTCCGCAGCGTCACGACACTCGAGTCATCCAGCTGCAACTTCGACGCCAGCCTCCCAGGCATCTGCGACATCATCCACGACATTCTTTGGGAGGAGATCAGGAAGATACTTGCTGCCATCAGTTGCCCAGCTTTTATTTTGATTGCCGAGATTGTTTCGAAACAAATTCGGCAGGCATTTCGACTGAAGACTTTTTCGAGCAAAGCGGCGTCTGACGAACCGAGGGCGACTTATGCCACAAAGTCACGACGTCCACCACCGGCTACCCGTTGGTATTCAATGCCAATTCAACGAGACACACCAACGCCGAAGCATTCTTGACATCGTAAAGAACCAGTGTAGGTTCTCGCTGAACGAAGTACACCGAGGAAAACGGAGGTGCTGCGAATGGTCGACCAAAAACCACTCTGCTACCACTGCATGAGGCCAACCATGTCTACTGAAGGTGCCCGTACCAATAAATTGACCTGCAAGACTTTGTGCCGAAACTACCTTCGACCACGTCTCGAGGAGCGTCCGCGGGACATTGAGAATAATCTTCGGCGGCCTTTGCTCCTGGTGCTGACATTACCCCGGAGCTCCTGATCCCCATCACCTTGACGATAGCTAAGCACGACAAGGCAGGTGAGCGGTAATGCAAGGACAGTTGGTTCGGTGTTGGTTGTCGTCCAAGGACAATACCTAATAATTTGCTGACACCAATTATCTGTGTCCACGCATTGAAGCACATAATTTCCAACTTTGACGGAGAATGCCGCTGAGTGACTAGAAGAAATAGAATAGGTGGTTGTTCTCAAAAGGGGACACCAAGCATCACCCGATTTCACTTCGCCAGACGAGACTTACACAAGTTGCAGTGGTCGCGGAATGCAGAAAAGATCGCCATTATTAAATGGAAGTGAAATGGCTTGGATAACAAACAAACATTGTTGCCAGCCATCAAGTCACATTACAGCAAAAGTCACAGCCACGTAAGCACTACATGCCCGAGCGTGCTGCATTGACGCAGAGAACTACCAGGAAAATTTGCGGATCAAAAGCCAGCTTTGCAGCTTCAGTGCATCAAATGTCAGTGGCCGTACATGACGTATGATTACAAGACGGCATCTGTCGGTCAAAGTTGCCACTCGACCAAACTGAACACCGACGTGCCAGGAGCGTCATCCGACAACAAGGAGCACAGGTAATACGACTGAACGCCTGACATAAGACTGTAGCAGAAAGAACTCGCATTGGAACCATTTTCTAAGAATCACTAATTATGTAATTAAATTGAAATAAACATATTTGATACACTAACCAGATAAACACATTTCCGCTCGCCTTTACGCCTTCCGAGTCTCCACACAAAGAATTATGTTCACGGCACGCGCTGGACCTTTTGGGGACACCCGCATCTCTGACCCCTCAATATTAATTGATGGGACATACCAGACTGGCAGACTGGCTGCATGGGGCTGCACTCGTTCCACTTCTCCTGAACATGTGGCGCATCCGAAAACCAACTCCAGTGATGTGAAAATGCTGTTTAATAATTTATTTGCTCCAAGGGCCTCAGTAGGCATCGCAGAGAGGATACTTCAAGCTACACACATGATAACATCAAACACACGAACATTAATGATCACAAACCGAACCCAGCTACCGAAAATAAATATTATACTCGTAACAAAGAATTATTGCTGCAACTTGAGTGCAAAAACAAACACACCTCTGAGCATCTAGTTTAATAGTATGTAATCATGGTTATGTAGCAGGACACTTCCTATACATATGACACAATAGACCTTTTGCAAAACACCATCAAGCAACACATCTGTCACCAATTGTTTTCGGCGTAAAGCACACGAATGGGCCCCAGTTCACGTCGAAGGCTAATGCAGCATTCGAGTCCAATTGGCGCTGAGCCAAGTTCACAGTGATGGCTGACATAACATTCTTGTCGAACAAATGCCCAAAGTATGAAGGCCTTGGGTAATTAAAGTATTAGTTACCGTAATCCGTTTCATCAGAATTCGGCGAAGTCTTGGTCAGTCAGTATGTACGTTGGAGAGAGGCACATGACAACATATCATCACAGTCCTCATCTGCACAGATTTGTCACACACCTTCAGTCCGTTTCTCAGATTGGGTTGAGGGGGCTGTGGCGGTCACCCTTTTCCAAGTTATGATGACACAAAGTACAGGCGGCCCACACTTTTGAAAAAAGTATATTGAAGAGCTTCCTCCCTAAAATTTGCTGCGATTATGCAGTTGCCTAGGGCTGAAACAAATTTCCCTGGGCCCTACGTCCGACGCATACATTTCGCGCCGATTCTCAGACATTCCAACGTTCAAACAAAGCTAAGAGAATACCAAAATTTTATGCTAAACGCACACAAAGTTCTATCGATTCTCGAACACATCCGGGAGTCCGAGCACCGCCCTTAGCGAAAAGTCGTTCAAAATCAGTACACTCGAAGTGTACTGAAGTATACTAAAAGTATACTTTCATTGCGGTCTTTGTACTGATTGTATACTTTAAGTGTACTTAAAGTATACTTCCAGTAAAAATGGCGGTGGACTGAAAGTATACTCGTCCGCACAAAACTAGTACATGTAGTAGAATCGTACTGCCCGCGGTAAAAAGTAGTTCAAAATCAGTATACCCAAAGTGCACTTAAGTATACTAAAGGTCTACTTTCAGTGCTTGCAGTCGGTGTACTCAAATTATAATAACGGGTATATATATATATATATATTTATATAGTGCGATTTTTAACATCATAACACTAAAACCGCGATAGGCCGATGCCGTTTTCACAGAATATTTGTGGGGCTCGGTGGGCATTAGATGAGTAAATAAATGACGCAGTACGTTGTCTAATTAGCTTTTTTAATTTACAATATAAATGACCATGTTGAATTTTCAATTTTAAAGGGGCTATGAATAAACTCTAGCCCAACTGAAGCAATTTGCGAAAAGGTGACGAGTTTTGGGTTATTCATAGCTAAAACTCTGCCTTTCGTCGCCTGATTAAAAACAGCGCACTGGACAGAGCGCAGGATGCTATTCTTACGTATTCTCTTCAATCGAACCGTTGGAAGTATGATGCTGGAGCATCCACCAAAGGCACACTGTCAAAAGAGTGCAACTTCGTTCAGGCTGAATGCGACAGCACGTTATGAGGGTTGTAACTTCACTAGAAAATTAAAGAATGCATACAACTTCAGTATGAGAAGTTCTCGCTAACAGAAACAAACATGCCATCACCGATATGCCATGTCAAAACCGCTAAGTCACTCTCCACTTTGCCCGCCCCTGCCGCGCGTAGTTCTTGAATCGATGGAAAAAGTGCGAAATTTGATAAATAAATATCTTAAAGCCCCTTGCTGTTTCGTGAATAGTTTTGATTGTGTTAGGCTCTAATAACAACTGCCTCTAAAACAGCATTAATAAAAAAAAAGTGAAGTTACGAAATTTAATTACTTAAAAAAAATGTTGCCACCGTTATTCACCCATGTGATGTCCGCCGAGTCTCACGACACACATGAAGAGTGCATCAACATTGACATGAGCCCCCAATTTTCCTGAAACCAGTTGATTAAAAAATAGCGGACATAATGTGACAAAGGGATGCTTCATTTCTCATTTCACTGCCGACCACGTGGTCCAAAAGTTCCCCGGGGAAACGACCGGCACTGTCAGAGCATACTTACATCGCAAATGCAACATGGGCTTACGCCTAAAAAAAGCACAAATAGAAAAATTAGTTACATTGTACGCCACGAAGAGTAGCGTTATCTAACTTCTCAATAATTATTTTAGCTAGTCATTTCTACTATATTTATCAATTGAACAGTCTGCTTTTATTGCAAAGATTGCTTTTATTTTCCCTGAGCTGTATTTGCTACCTTTATTGAAGAATAAAAGTTTACTGTAAAAAAACTGTTAGCACTATTCGGAAGCTAGGCGATTGAGGGCAATCGCACCAAGTGTTTTATGCTGCTGATGAAAAAGCATGCACATGACTTTGTTTTCAAAGTGCACCGCCACTTGCGTGCTGCCTCATAGGCTAGTGGACAAATTACGTTTGCAGGATAATCCGGTGTTTTTGTAATGCAGATCTCAGCGCACTATAGGCTGTTTCAGATATCTGAATCCACAGCAATCAAAAGGACAGGAGGCAAAATAAACTACGGCTAATAATGAGGACATAAGATGCTCCACCCTGCATGGTCGTATGCAGCGCAAATGAACTTCTGAACCGCGTAAGCGAAGTGGTGTTATGAATGGAAGCTCGCTCTGAAATTGGCTGGAGAAATTGGCGCCTTTATGTAACAACCTCAAGCTTTCACCGAAAGTGTTTCATGGTGTAGATTTATCTTGCAAAACTCTAAGACATCTCAGTTCACGTGAAAAGAGATATACAATTGCAACAACGAACAACACCGTCGATCGAGAGTTCCACACTGTAAAAAATCGACGTAAATTTAACGTGTCTTTCCCTCGTCAAAAAGAGGGGCACGCTCATTGTTTCAAAACGCGAGGTTGCCCTCATTATTTATGTGCCGCGAGAGCCGATCCTTCCAGAAAAGCCGAAATCGCAGCGGTGCAACCATGCGCTGATGAATCAAAATAGCCTTGGCGACAAGGGAGAAACTGCTTGAGATAGTTTCGGTTTTACACTGAAAAAGAAAACCGAAAGTTTAGATAAAACCTAAGATAGACTAAACGTTTTGTTAATCTTTTACGAATATAATAAAATTGACATTATTATTATTAATATATTGATTTGCTTAGTTGTGTCTTAAAAAAAAAAAAAAAAAAGTCCAAAAAGAAGTGACTCTGAGTGACTTTTGAAAACTGCGTAAAACCATCGCTATTGCAATCAGCTTCCGTTCGGCCGCCCGCCGTTGTAATTCCGGAGGTTTCGAGCATCGCTTCCTTTTTACGTTTTAGCGGATATTTTAGATAGCTTACTTACGAATACCATGTTCAATAATAGCGAGCGATTACTGAGAGCTGTGAGACGCAGCGTCGCAAGTGGCGGACAGTCATGGCCGACTGGTGCAAGCGAAGGTGAGGAAGTTCCTTTTGTTTCTGCGAAGTGCGCCGCTGTTTCAAACTTTGCCTTGTACCGTGTGCTTGCTAAGCTATGCTTGACTCTCACTATGCTCTACCCGGTTTTATTTCGTTATTTGAAAAGAGCGTATCTTCAAAATTTATGGCTCTCTCCGCAGAGTGAGAAAGATTCGCGTGCGGCGGATCCGAGGGCCAGCCGAGACCTGTCCTGAGCGCCGTCCCTACGACGGTCGCCCGACGACGCTTTTGCGGAGCGTTCAAGTACAGTCTGAAGGCAGTTCAAGCAATCACAGGTCATGCTAGTTCTGACGTGTGGTCCCAACAGTCTCTCGCCAACGATTTGTTTGATAAAGCGGGAGCGAGAAAAACGTTACAAGAGCGAGCAGCATGATTTCTTGCCCGTGCTGATGCCTGTGCCGTAGAGACGGACGATCTCTTTGCGTATGCCGAAGCGGCACGCTTTCCAAGTTTGCGATTGTGTGTTGTGAATAAAGTGAGTATGGATCTCACGTTTTTTAGTGGCGGCGAAAGCCGCTACAAAAGGCAGAGCAGTTAGAAAAAGCAAAAGCATGAAAAAATGTTAAAAGGACCTGAATATTCGATGGCGTTGAGAGACTACCAACGTACCAACTCGCCCAGTTATTTTTGTCAAAGAATAATAGCCAATACTAATAAATTAAATAAATGACAACTTTTGATTGGTTAGAAATCTATAATTAATGCAGTACAGCCCTACCCCGCTCTAGTGCTTTCATGATATCAGATAATGTGTAAATATATAGGATAGTTCATAGCAACCATTTATGTCCGACTCATTATATTGAATCTTTTCTCTAAAAGCTCGAAGTTATATAAAAAAAAAGTGCTTATCATAAATTAAGCCGGACCACTGGATGTGTAATAGCGTATGACTTATATGTGTGTTCATAGCAAAAGAAAACGAGGCATTAAAAATGCCAATCATTTTGTTTGCTCTGTGTTAGAGCTTCTTTCAGGTATCAGGCTTTCAGAAACGATATTGTCTTATTTTCCTCGCCCTTTTGTCAGGATTAAGTTGTTACTATCTTGCCTTCCTCACATAGTGGTCCTTTGAGCGAATTGTGTGCCGTTATATCATAGAGTGGCATAGGGTAATTTTTTCTTCTTTTTTACGCAGGATGTAATGGCATACCATCATCAAAGACGAGAGTGTACAGTGAGGCAGGCTCGGAAACTTCAATAAAGTGATAAGTAGGATTTCAATTTCTGTGTTATCAATTACGTGAAGAACACTGATCATAATGTTTGTATGCTACACATACATACTTTCAGTTTAAAAATGCAATGCACCTCTTCTTTATGGCTTTTCTCACACAGTTTCAGATGAAGCCGGTACGTCATTCTCACGAGGAATAGAGCTGCCAAAGATTTCTGCGTTAATTTGCTGACTCATTTTTAAGAGTACATCTCCCGATGGTGGCGCCTCTGCATTATCGTCATCAATTGAGCTGTCAACGGCGTTTCTTAACATTTCACGAGAATGGAGCCATATGACATGAAATTTCACAGGTTGGAATACAGCTGTTGAAAGAAACACCTTTGAAAAGTCAGCTTTTTAAATGCAGGCGCCGATTTTTCTGGTCAATTTGAGACCGTTCTTTCCATTCAGAACGCCCGACATACACTGCGTCCCCAGATAACTTGCACCATACTTAAAAAAACACCGGAGGGCTTTTCAGGAGTGAAATCAACTGTCTTTAGCAAGTATCCTCAGAAAGTGCACAGATTTTTTTAATACGCAAGATTCTTTTAAGGGCCAAGATATCAATTGTAAAGTTGCAGGGCGCATTAAGAAACACCCAATTAAAGTGTTTGAAACATAATACGTTTTCGTGCTTTTTTCCTGCCTTCAAAGAACGCATATTCGCGGCGCGCTCGCACGCCGTGATTGGGGAAGCGAGTTGTCACGGGGTATTTTTTTTTGTATTTCGCGGGCGTCTTTTTGAAGGCTAGGAAAAAGGAGCATGCAAAGTGCACCTTGTTGAAAATGGTTTAATTGGGTGTTTGTTAATGCGCTCTACAACTTTCGATTTCACACCCCGGCTTTTAAACGAAGATTTCAAAAGTTAGCTTGTTACTCTTAATTAAATAAATAGGCGCACTAAAACAATTCCGTGCACTTTCGCAAGAGACTTTCTAACAGCGTACAGTTGGTTTCACTCCCGCAGAACGCTCCGTTTTCTTTTTTATTTATTTTTTTATTTTTTAAGTTTGGTGCAAGTTGTCTGGGACACTCCGCATATATGTACTGGTAGTGTACATTTAGTACACTAAAAGCACACATGTAGTGCACTATACGAGCACTTATAGTATGCTAAAAGTACACTCGAGGTGCACTTATGGTATACTACATATGTACTTGGGGTGTACTAAAGGCATACTATTTTGTTTCATAAAAGTGTAAAACTAGTACGATTTCAGTACATACCCTAAGTTCACTATTAGTATACTTTCAGTATACTGATTTTGAACGACTTTTCGCTAAGGGCGGTACGGCGATACGGCTGACGCTGTCTCATAGGTGTTAATATCCAGATCATCCAGAGCGATCTTGCGCAAAAAAAAGGTATAAAGTCTCATTCCTTCATATTGTCACATTATACCTGCGTTAGCGGGGACGAAGAAGCCCGAAGTCGTCGGAAAGCAGCTGCACATCACGGCTACCGCGCGCCGAAGAAACGAGCATCCACCAGCTCGGGGCGCTGCCATCTTACCGGTGACGTCACGGCTCTTGGGAGGTCACGTCACGAGTGGTCACATTTACGTACAACATGGCGGAAACCGAGAGGGTGCCACTTCCGAACTTCCGGTTTATCACTCTAAGACCCTCTACCTCGTTGCCTTTTATATCATACGCGGCAGATGTATTGCACATGGACATATCAACTCACCTAAAGCCATACGGAAGCGAAATGACGTAACCGCGAGCTCCTATACCTCTTGCTTCAAAATCGGCCAGCGAGAAGCGCAATGCGTATCGCTCTCATGACGTCAAGGGCCCTTGCAGGACCAAGAACGTGGCCTCCAAGATCTTCTGCGCGCTCTGCTCTGGCCTGTCGAAACGCTAGGCTGCCCAGCACTAAAAAAAAGTGGCGAGTCAGTTATCTAGATCTCTGCATTCGGCGCTTACAACTAAACCAGGAACGGAAACAGAATTGCTTCGAAGCACGCTGTCAAGTGTGAGCCGGCGGCATGAAGCTTGCGTCTTCATTGTTATTATCATCGGAATAGAGTGTTGATTCGTAATTCTTAGTACTCGCTGCTCCGGTTTTCGCGCTGTTTCGCTGAATGTAGTGCCACTAAATAAACTACGCTTCTGAGTAATGGCACTTGCTTATATTGTGGATTAAAATCATGGTTTGCAGTTATCTGAAGCTTTATCTGAAATCACAGGAAACACTTTTCCGTCCTTCACAAATGTTTACACAGTTCGCGACAAAGGAAATCAATATTACGTGAGCTTCCTAACATCGAATCGAATGCTGAGGAAGACTCACCTTTGAAATATGACGATCGGCAGTTGCGTCTGCTCTGCACAAGCAGCAAAATGGCGGCGCCCACAACAAAGTCGGGGAACGGAGTGCCGATACTCTAAGCGCAGCTCATTTAGCAGCTCTGACTGAATGGTACCTTATAATCTAAGATTGGAGAAGAGGAAGCCAGCTGGTCGTAAGACGTGTTTTTCCCATAGCCGGGGAGCCAGCTGGAGTGGCAAGCTGGGAGACTTCATAGCCCGTTTTCGCGAAGACCGTTGCCCGGCCAACAACGACGCTACCCCTGGAGCCCCACCACCAGAATGCTGGACTCTGCGTCACTAGAAATTCGGCCGGCACGTCTGCAAGCCGGGCACGCGAGTAGCCCTCGCCGGGAGCTCAAGTCCGGCCTGCTAGAAGCCAGCAGCCCATGGCTGCACCACAAAGACCACCGTTGTGAAGACCGCTGCAAGCATAAAGCACTTTGCCCTATTCAACCAAAACATCCAACACCTCACCCTCGTCCACAAGATCCCTTTTAATAACCATCATTCTTTTAAAAACTCATCTGTGCAATACCATCTCATCTTCGTTGGACGAGGCGCCGCGAACATCCACGCAGTGTTGTAAGGAACGGCGTTCCTCGAACGTGTTTTTTTTTATGAGGAACGAAGGAACGCCGCCGTTCCGTTTTGCATTGGGGGAACGGGAACGGGAACTCGTTATACTTTTACTAGAACAAAAAAAGGAATGGCGTTCCTTTTTTTTTTTTTGTCTAGTGTGATAATTGTTATTGTATTTCAAAGAGGGAAATTTTAAAAGTGAAAAAAACAGTATATTTACGAAGATCAGGATCTCGTTAACTTCATGGTTACTTATTTTGCGTGGTCCTCGCTTGGTAACAGTCGGGTGCAGGAGAACTATTAGACATGGATTCGTTTTTTGATGCTCGAGACTGCGGTTCAAAAAAGCAAAATTTTTAGTCGAAGGAAAAGAATCTGAAAGAGGAATGTTTGAAACTCAGCTACTTTCTTTTCTTCCACGAATCCTCATATACCCAGCAATCTAAGGCCGACTTCAGCCATCACTGAACTTCCACAGAGAGTTGCAGTAATGTTTGGAGGTGGGCTAGTCAGTGATGCATTGTAAACATAGAAATAAAACAGCGCAAACGAACACAAGGACAAGTAGGAGAAGGGACACAGACACAGCGCTGACTCACAACTTACTTTCTTTCTCATCTTTTTAAAACATATCAACATAAGAAAACAAGAAATGAAAAATAAAAGAAGAAGAATCTAGCATCTAGGACATCCTCTCTGTCATATGCCATCTGAGGAATTTTTTACAGAAACTATACATTATATACCATAAAAAAAATTTAAAAAAATAAAAAATAAAAAAGAAGGAAGTAAATAGTAGGAAAAGATATAACTATACATCATTCCACCTCAGGTCTGAGCAAAGCCGAAAACCACAGCGCGAGCCCTAATGCTCTGTGCGTACGTGTCTAGCACGCGGCCTCTTGGTATGTCGGCACCCTTTTCTGGCTGCATGTAGGCACGCGCCTGCGGTTATAGTAGCGCCATTGCCTTCCCTACCTGCTAGCCAGACACAAACGGATACTAACATACATACGACCCAAACCTCGCAAGGCGATTGGATAATCTGTCTAATTAGAAAATTTATTTGCAACACTGTGGACAGGATTTTGTAAGAGACGCGCAGAGGTTAAGAACACTGTGTACACATATATGCGCGAACCAGTGTCTGTACAGTTGGCTGGTCTTTGCCGCGGAGCCACAGGCACAAGTTCGAAGGCGCACACCCCGAGGTGTCCCCGTCCGCGCGATCACTCACGCGGCCGAAGCGTTATCCCAGAGCCGCACACCCGCGCCCGCGCCCCCAACGGCACCGCTCTGAACTCAGGGACCTAGAGGTTGTCCAGGTACCTGAAGCGGAGTTCAATCCGCGAGTCGCGAACGTTTAGGTACCGGCAGGACCAGCGCCTGAGAACTCTTGTTCTCCGAGGAAAAACAGTTGCTCCTCGAGGTGTCCCACGAGCTCCCGCCGGAGCCGCCACAGGAGGGGCCAAAGAGCACGCGATCGACGCACCGGTCTCACCGCGCGCAACACCGGTTCCTCCACAGCACGTACTCGGCCGCGGCGAGGAGGAGACGGACGAAGACGCCCGGAGGGCATCTCCCGCGCAGCAGGTAAAGTCCTACGCCCAAACCGCGGAAGCTGGTGCGGATGACGCGCCAGAACGTCCGCGCCACAACGCACTCCTTCACCGCGTGCACATTCGTTTCGCGATTCCCACAGTTAGGGCACTCGTCCGTGCGCGACACGCCCCAGCGGAGCAAGCGCTCTCCGCTGGGGAGGGCGCCCCAACCGTGCTGCCATTCGAAGTCCCGTAGGTGCCCCGGGAGATACGAAGAAGTGAGGCGGGACCAGGAGAAAGAGTCTCCGAGCTCCACCTGCGTTGCCGAAATCTGCGGCTCCAGGAGGACCTCTGTGAGACGAGCCGTCGGTGTCTCCACTACGTCCAGCTGGGGTGCCCGCTCTTTGAGACGTTTGAAGAGCTGTATTGCCCTTCGGTAGTCAGACGGCGGGGTTTCGGCACAGGGGCCGGGTGAGCTCGGCGACTCGACTCCCAGTTCTCGGCGGCAGTGCCCCACGAACTAGAGCGCGAGGGATCGGGCTGGGCCGTGCTCATCGCGCAATATCTTCAGCATGGTCTTGAGTTGGAGTACTGCGGGTGCGATGTCGATACAGGGAAAGCCCCACCCTCCACGCTCGCGCGGGAGGCAGACAACCGGCCGAGTGACCAGCTCCGTCTTCTCTGACCAGAAGAAGCTGTAGAGCGCGCTTTTCACCGGTCGGATGAAACGTGAGGTCGGGAGCGCCGTTTGTGCCAGATACCAGAGGCGTCCACAGAAGACAGAGTAGGCTAGGTACCTGCGCTCGGCCAGGGGAAGGGCGTAGGTGCGAGCAGAGTCCACTTTCTCCCCGATGTCGCGCGCCAGGCGCGTCCACATGTCCGCCGAGACTCCTGGCGAGCGGTAGGTGACACCAAGGATCGTGACCGAAGTTTTTGCCGGGATCGGTGAAGAGGGGTCAGGCGGTCGGTTAACCCACAGCACCGCGCTCTTCTGCTCATTCAACCTCGCTCCGGAGAGAGACCCGTAGGTCTCGAAGATCCGGAGAGCCGCTCCGAGGTCGTCGGTGTCCCGCAGGTACAGTGTAATGTCGTCGGCGTATGCCGACACCTTCACCTCGCCGTTTCCGGGCAGGGAGAGTCCGCGGACCTGGGGGTCCTTTCGACGTTGCCTAGGAAGGGCTCCAGGGTAAGGACGAAGAGCAGCGGCGAGAGCGGGCAACCCTGGCGGACCCCCCGGGTGACGGGGAAGCTGGCCGTCACACCGCCGTTTAGATAGAGGTCGCTCTTCATGTCATTGTAGAGCGTCTCGAAGAGTCGAACCCCTTCAGGGGGAATACCGAAAGCGGTGAGCACGGCCAGGAGGAACGGGTGCTCCACCCTGTCGAAAGCCTTTGCTTGGTCGAGGGAGGCGATCAGGCCTCTGGCTTGGCGAGCGTTCGTGTACTGCACCACGTCCCTCGTCAGGGATGTCAGGGTCTGAATGCTGCGGCCGACGATCGAGCACGTCTGGTGGGGTATCACCACGTCCGGGAGCATGCCGTGGAGGCGCTGCGTGATGATCGACGCTAGCAGCTTGTAGCTTGCGTTGAGTAGCGTGATGGGACGCCACGCGCCCGAGTCGTTGGGGTCTCCTCCCTCCTGAGGCAGAAGAATGATTCTGCCTCGGCGGAACGACTCTGGAAGGCGGTGCTCCGTGAAAAATTCCCGGAGCACGGCACAGATATAGTTGCCCAGCACGTCCCAGAAGGTACGGTAGAATTCGGCGGGAAACCCATCTGGGCCCGGCGCGGACCCAGTTTTCATTCTTGACAGGGCAAGGAGCACCCCTTCGGGGTTGGGGGGCTCGTGCAGGTGTGCGGCTAGGTCTTCGGGAACTTGCGGGAGATCGCGTAGGAAGGGGTGCGCCATGAGGGTCGCACGGTCCACCGCCGATTCGGTGGTTGCCAGGGCCCGGAAGAGGGCGCTGAAACCGGAGACCGACGGTTGGCCTGGTGTTGCTGGCGCGCCTGGGGTTGTCGGCACTGAAGGGACGCTTCGCTCCGGCACTTCGGTGCGGTGGGCGTAGCGCAGCACCTCGGGGTGAGCCGAGGGCCCGACCCGTCCGTGGTAGGCTGTGGCTGCGTTGGTACAAAGTCGTAGCTGTCGCTGGTAACGGTTGAGGAGCTGCTGCAGGTAGCCCCGCATTAGCGGAGTCCCCGCGCCGCCCCGTCGCACGATCCGAATTCGCAGAGAGGTGTCTCGGAGCTGCTCGGCGTGCCGCCGACGCAGTGCACGACCCTCCGTCACGCACGCCACACGCCAGCTGTCTTGAAGCAGGTCAAAGGTCAAGGGGTCTGGTGCCGCTCCATGGAGGGACCGGCGCAAGGCTTCTCTCAGGCAGTCGCGGCTTGTTTTGTCTCGCAGCAGTCGGGCGTCGAGACGCCAGGTGCGTTGAGAACTGGCTTTGCTGCTGAAGCGGAGCTCTACGAGTACCGGACGGTGGTCAGAGATGTACGTAGTGGAGGAAGGGAAGTTCATTGCGCAGCAGGCTGTGACAGAGGGGCTCAGAATTTGGAGATGTAACACCTGTCCAGGCGACTGCTCGAGTTTCCTCGTTGCCAGGTATGCTCGAAAGCGGTGCCATGGAGCAGAGTCCAGCAGTCCACTAGGTCGAAGTGTCGCATCAGGCGTATCAGCTCGCCGGCGTTCCACGTGGTGCGTCCGTAGCCTGGGCCCCTGACATCGCGCCGGGAATCGACGACGCAATTGAAGTCGCCAAGGAGCAGGCAGTGGCGAGCGTCGAGCAGATGGACGTCCAGGCTTTTGAAAAAAGCCGGGGATTGCGAACGCTGGGCTGGAGCGTACACGCCCACAGCACGAAAGCGCGTGCCGTCCACGAAGAAATCAAAAGCGATGTACCGCCCGTCGGGGTCAAAGCAGCACGCGCTGAGACGGAGGAGCGAGCGGTTAAAGATAATGACCCCCACCCCCGAGCTCCGTGTAGTGGCGTATGAAAAAAAACAATCCACCCCATACCGCTGCTTGAAGAGGTCCACGTCGCGCTGCCTGTGGAAGTTCGTTTCTTGCAGGAACAGGAGGTCGCAACGGGCGGTTCGGGCGAACTGGATGACCTCGATCTGTTTTGTCACGCTGCGGAAGCCCTGAACGTTCAGGGTGATGACTCGCAGGTGCGCGAAAAGGGTATGGAGGGGGGGGGGGGTCGTTGTGTTCACTGCTAGTCCGTGGATGTATCGGATGTGATGCACGAGCTGTCAGACAGCGCGACGAGGTCCTTCCGCAACCGCTTGGGAGCCGCTGCCGATGCTGGAGTGGATCCTGGCGACCCTGATTCGCCGCTGCTGGAAAGATCTCGCTTCCCGTCTTCGGCACCGCCATGCGGGCTGCGACTGCGGCTGCAGGTTTTTCGGAGTTCCTCGGAGGTGCCGCGGCGACGATCTCGGCCGCGCGGCAGAGCGCTGTCTTTGTCGTGGGCAACCTCGTCGATGACGAGGCGGTCACCCGACGATGAGGCAGAGTCCTCCGTAATGTCGCTCCAGCTGGGAACCGGGCTGGGGCAGAGTTCCGCCTTCGCGGGCGTTCCTCCTTCACCAGTACTTCCTCTGAGCCGGGACTGGTAGCAGTGGGCGCGTACACAGATGCGGTGTGGACCGCATTCGAAAGCGCGGCCTCGGCGGCGTCCTGTGACGCGTTCGAATTCGCGTCGCTGGCGCTTGCCGGCTTCGACTGTTGCAATGTCGGGGCGAGCTCGGACGGGGTCGTCACTGGGGGCTCGGCGGGGACAGGCGTGTCACCGGACCCTTGGGTGGCGGCCGTCGCCGCAGGAGGGGGAGTAGGGGTGGTAGGAGGCCTGCCCTAGGACTTCGGAGTCTGGGACGCCGGAGTCAGGGCCGGGAAGTCGTCCTGGCCGCAGCCGGCCACGGCTGAGTAGCTGCGACGCTGGGTGCAGTTCACCGTGGCGTGGGCCGCTCCGCAGCGTCCGCAGCCGGCCGCGCAGCCGACGGTGTCGTGGCCGAAGGCGGCACAGCGGGCACAATAGGGTACGTTACAGGCCGCCTTGAGGTGGCCCTCCTGCTGGCAGCGTCGGCAGACTCTCTTGAGACCGCGGTAGTCGAAGGTGGCCCGATGACCGGAGACGCGGAGGAAGTTCGGCACCGGGGTAGACTTCGGCACCGGGGTAGACTCCTTCATTTCCATTCGGATGTAGCGGGTACCCGTCCGGAGGTTGGGGTGGTCCTGGAGGGTTATGTTGCGCTTTTTGCACTCCCAGGAGACTAGGAAGAGGGAAGTGACGTCAACGACACAGCAAACGCAGATTGGATGTTGACAGAAGAAAACGAAATCAACACCCAATCTGCGTTTGCTGTGTCGTGACTGTTAGTGGCTGTTAAATAGGAAGTTCCCATAGTCTTTTCAGCACCTTCCAAGTTATCTCGTTTGTGTGCGTTCATTGAGAGAGCAGGACTTCAGCGTGTAGGCTGTGGAATAAACCATGGCATCAAATATGTAGCTTGTGCTGTGGGGGTAGTTTATAAAATACCCTTTTCATGTGGTAAAGTGTATATTGGGCAGACGGGCAGATGTATTAATGTTCGAGCTCGGGAGCATTATCTGTCTTTGAGGTCTTCACCTTCGGGTCCCCTAGCCATTCATTGTGATAGGTGTGGTTGTTCCCCTCGGTTAAGTGACATTGAAATTTTGACTAAACATTCACAAAAAATGGCAAAGGAAATTCATGAAGCGTTTTACATTCAACAACAGGGTCCCGATCTATGCGTCAGTTCAGAGTCAGTGACGTTATACAGTGAAGAGTTCGAGTTTCTTCGGAGTTTGGGCACGTTTGTTTAATACTTTCTTTCTGCTTCCATGGGAGTGATCCTATAACCACAGGCGCGTGCCAACATGCAGCCAGAAAAGCGTGCCGACATACCAAGAGCCGCGTGCTAGAAAGGTACGCACAGAGCATTAGGGCTCGCGCTGTGGTTTTTGGCTTTGCTCAGACCTGAGGTGGAATGATGTATAGTTATATCTTTTCCTACTATTTACTTCCTTCTTTTTTTTTGTAATGGTATATGTTGTATAGTTTCTGTAAAAAATTCCTCAGATGGCATATGACAGAGGGGATGTCCTACATGCTGGATTCTTCTTCTTTTATTTTTCATTTCTTGTTTTCTTATGTTGATATGTTTTAAAAAGATGAGAAAGAGATTAAGTCGTGAGTCAGCACTGTGTCTGTGTCCCCTCTTCTACTTGTCCTCGTGTTCGTTTGCGCTGTTTTATTTCTATGTTTACAATTCCACAGAAAGACCTGCAGTTACAACAGAAGAGCAGGTTACTAGACATCAAACACACCCTCGTGCACCGAGCATTGGTCACTAGAAACACAAACATTAACATTTATTCCCCCATTCTCCCCTTTCCCCTAATCTTCAAACTTAACAACAAATACGACCTTCATGAAGAAGGACTTGTAG
This sequence comes from Ixodes scapularis, assembly GCF_016920785.2. Classification (NCBI taxonomy): domain Eukaryota; kingdom Metazoa; phylum Arthropoda; class Arachnida; order Ixodida; family Ixodidae; genus Ixodes; species Ixodes scapularis. The sequence goes on from NW_024609868.1 coordinate 112,846,071, forward strand.
TTTTGAAGACTGACCTTCCAAAAGCCCTATCCTTCTTCACTTGCTCGTCTTGCGGACAGCAACATCGAGAAGCAACTGTTGTTAAGTTAAAACGAGGGACTTTGTTAGATTGAAACGTGTGAGGTTGTTGTAAAACGCTCGTGCAATATGGGATTACAGTATATTTGGCTTGTCTGAACCGCCCATCACAAACATGAATATGGATAAAAGCTGAGAGTTTTAAAGATGACTATATCAGCAAACAAAACGGTGCTTCCCCTTGTTTTCTTTTCCTGGGGCTCCTCCATAACGGCAGTCATATGTGTATGTTCCCATTTTATGGGATATGTATGTATATTAAAAAGTTTCCTCTATTTAATTAAATAAGGAAACAGAAAAATAAAAATGTAACCTATATGTAACGATACGTTCCACTTTTTAACTGTAGCGGGAATGAGTTCTCTTTTTATATATGGAACTTGTAACGGGAAGGCGTTCCAAAAATTAGAAGGAACGAGGAACAAACTTTCGTTCCATTTTTTTTTTCTTTGAGGAACGTGTACCACGCTGCCTTCAGTCTATGGTCGACTTGCATTTCTGCGGCGCCGTGGCTCTCCTTAGCCAAAATAAAATACTATAACTATCACTATTTAGCGCGAATCTATATTTTGATTAGCATTCTTGATTTTGGTTGACTCGCTTTCCTGTTTTTACTGATATCATTGGACACGCAGTTTTTTAAAAGCAATATCTTTTGAATTTGTTCTACGCCTTTCGTGCTTCGAACAGATGAACCTTCGAATTTCGATCAACTTCTTACTTGCCTACTGTCTGTGTGTTGCGGCGAGAGGCAGGAAACACATTTCGAGACCGACGATAATTGTGATGATAATCCACGGCTATTTTCTTTCTTTTGTTTGGTTTGGTGGCGACCGCCACCAAGCGCCCAGTAGTAACAGTCTCAAACGCGCGAATCCTCTAGACAATTGCAAGCTTGAAGCCGCGACTGGTGCCCCATGCGTGAAAGCACGTACAACGTGCGCGTGAACGTAGCTTTGACAAGCTTGCTATTGCACGAGCGTGCTGGCACGAGCAAACGCGTGGCGGCGGCCAGTGAGGAGCGCAGCCAGCGCGAGAAAGATCTCGGAGTCCATGTCAAGAGTACTGTAATTGCGAGCGTTGTCGCTTGGTGGAGCCTGCGCATGATCATCTCTAGTAACATCAGAAGGCTGTACGTCCTATGGCCTATACATAGAATACCCGTAACGTCATTCGCGGCCATGTCAGTATTTTATGTGCAAAGGGCGTTCGGCTCACCATGTTAGTTTTACACCGTAGAAGTAGTAGCTCGACGGAACCAGTAAGTAGAAAGAACCGTCAGTACTAGGGTGCATATACGTATGTCTGTCTCAGGGTCAAGAAATCCAATGTTTTTCTGAGTGCCAGCGCGGGACGCTCTGACGCACTCAATGCGTGACTTGGGCGGTAAAATGGCGTCTATGCATTAGCCAAATCTACGCGCTCGAGCTGAGTGACACCGGACTGCGCGCACTTCAAGATGCATAAAAAGTCGATTGGGCGGAAAAATAGCTGAGATGTCACCACTCAAGCAAAAGCGCGAATGTGTATGAAGGCACTCTAGTCGGTACCCAGCAATAGCGACACCTGCAAGCTATAGGGAGTATTCACTGGACGCCATATTTGTGGGTGCTGTTTAGAGCGCATGCTCAGAACGAGCTCACATCAATTGGCTGCTAAGACCGCGAATCTTGATGGTGCGTAATGCACGTTGCAAAAGAACTGTGGAAGCTCGCCGTCAGCACGCGCTCAGCATTTGCGCACACAGATATGGCTGCCAGTGAATACTCCGTATACATCTGAGGTATTATTCACTGGGTGCCATAATTGAGCTCGTCATTCAAGGGGGAAAGGGGGTGGGGGGAAGTGGTGTGGTCAGTCTGGCAGAGGTTGCCGTATCTTCAGATCAAGCTCCTACCTATCGTCAGCAAAAAACGGCGGACTTGATGGTGAGGAATGGATGTTGCGGAAGCACTATGAAAGCTTTAACATATACCATAGAGTTATTAGAATAAACGCTAGAGGCTCGGGTGGCGCTAGTGTGCTGTTGCATTTTGAAGCACACAGCAACCACTCTAAATTTGGCTTTCGGTAATGCATTCCTATGGAAAACGCGTTGTCTTTTCGCGCTCGAATATAAGAGCAAATTTTGCTTAATGTTGTAAAATAATAAAAAGTTCGAAACGTTTTAAAATCGAATGCGCAATAATATGAACCAGAACGTTTTTTTTACGAGTTCATGGCGTCGAAAACGTGTGTAAAATAGCCCAATACACATGTATAATACGTGTTGACGTTGCAGACTGCTATTATAGGGCACATATATACGCATATAGCCAATGCCATCAAGCGCATAGAGTGAATCAGCCTGACAAAAGACGAAAAGGATGCTAATATATGCCAAATCAAACAATCAAAACAGGCAGCAAGAATGAAGCATGGAGTTATGGAACAAAGTGCACAATGTCCCCTATTTCCGTCCGTCGTCTCCGGTTTTTCAAAAATGTGTAACATCAACCAGCTCGCCTGCCTACTCACTTTATCTTCAAAAGAACACGTACTGGATTAGTAACAAACTGTCAATGAATAATCAAAATAAAGCAGAAACCTAGTGTCTTTTTTGTTTTTTTTTTGCATTTATTTTTTTTTTGCTTACCCTTACCTTACCTTTTACAATACCCTCAACGCCTCACGGCCTTGAGGGTATTGTAAATCAATCAATAAATAAATAAATTGATAGCTGGTGTTGACATAACATGCTGTACAACATAGACGTGGGCCTCAATTTTTGCAAACATAAACATCATTCAGTAACAAAAACAACAACATTAAATAGGTAAATTACGCTTTCATAATGCGAATAAAGCTACATAGTACCCGTTACGAGTAAAAAGAAATACGCTGATTTCTACTATTTCTCGTATCATGTACGCCTACTCATAGGAATACACAGGAGGACTGGAAAAGTAGACTGGTTGCTGTCTGCTTCAACATGCAACCGGAAGTCCTGTCAACACTAGCGCCAGCTGAGCCTCCCGGCGTTTATTGCAAAAACGTTATGTTATATACAACGTAGTAAACTAGATATCGTCCTCCGCTAAGTCAAATTTAATTAACTCCACGAGCGAGCCGTACGGCCGCAAACTGGCGATACTTTTCATGGGCCCATGATGTGGCGGCATTCCAACCGGAACTTCAGAGACCGCCACCAGGCGCGATCTTAAAATTTTCACATTCGTTTTAAAATTAGTTTTGATTAGTTATCGGACAGCAGCTCAGAAACACTCGTCTAGACTAGTGTTCCTGAGCTGCCGGCACAAAACAATGAGCATCTAAGCAAACATAGGAGCGCAAACATTTCGATTCCGTACCCATTTAAGGACACCGACCGAAACTGTACCAAACTTGGAGGGTACGTGTGTTTTAATAATATGCTTCGCGAACCGACAAAGTTGTGTGCCTCAATTATAAACACGGAGAGATAGCTCTGGCATATGAGGCCGAACTGGCTGGGGGAAGATAAATAATAATTGCATATATTACTTCGTCTCGAACATGCTTCATTCACCCTAGGCTGCATAGTGCTCCACTCGGAAGTATCGCAAATAAAATTCTTAACGTTCCGTTTTCATGTGTACGAATTCGACTACATTTTTTTTAGCTTTAAAAAAAAAAGGAAAAAAAAACTTCTGGTTTGCATTTTTGCGTAGCAAATGAAATACGCAAGAGGGCTGTTTATATATATTGAAAACATAAACATATATCTCGGTATACTTTAGTAATACTGACTTTAATTTGAATTGGGCTGTACTTCCATAATACAGACGACAAAAACTCCAATGGATATTTTTTTCCTGAACAAGCATTCGCTTAGAAATAACAAATAAATTTATATAGAAAGGACAAAGTACATTAGTCCTTTATTTATAAAGAAGCAATAAATAACGGTGGCGGAAATTGGGGTTCTAAACTCGGCAAATCGGTAGTACAGCCCCATGTTGCAGTACAAGAAACTTCTTCTCAATTGCGATCAAAAATAAATTATTTTAATGTAAGGCTTGTCGCAATATCAGGCGCTGTTGAAAATTGGTCATTGAAGTTAAGTCCTTATTTCGAACACCTTATGTTCACGTTCTGACCATTGAAAAGCACGGTGTAAGAGCCCAAGTACACACCTGATCTTGCCATCCCGCCGTCTCCTTCCGCAAAAAAAAAGTCCGTCTGCTATGGCCAACGTCACCATGGCAACGAAGCGTCTTCAATATAGACCCCTTACGAAATACTGCCCTTTGTTGGCAGCTCTGGAATCCTTGCACAATGGCGGCCTAAAACCGCAACGTCACGGCACACCTTATGTGCTTGGTTGGATTAGAAGGCAAAAACACACCTACAGAATAAGGTGATGAGCACAGTGACGTTGCACTTTCGGCTCTATTTGATTGGCTCGTCGGCTCCTAGCGTTGGTCGCGCTCCGACGTTCAATATCTTATGGACTGACTTGCAAGTTCCACGATGTCAGTTGTTCTGCAATTGTGCAGGAGTTCTGACTTAAGGTGAAACCCCACCCTCACTTAGTGTGATTCTAGAACCAGTGATGGCGCTCGCATCGTCATCCAGTCCTAGACATGAGCAGATAAAGTCGTGTATGACGGCGCATCGATAGAGTGTGCATTTAGCTTTCTCTTTGATTTTGACATCCCTGGCCATTGTTTAGTTTCTCCAAACTTCATGTTTCTACGAAGTGCGATCCGGTTTGTTTGGGGTGTCATGCAGATGGAGGATTTGATAACCGACGGCACCGTGCGCCCAAGAGCGACGCTTTTTGTTTTTCATACATTTTTTTGTGTGTGTGTGCCTTTTTTTGTATTTACTGGTCTTTTTAATGCTTCGATCATCATATTAGGGACCTCTATGAAAAAAAAAAAGCTTTATTTCTGGCAATGAGGCGTCCCGCTTTCTTTTCCTCGGCGAATCAGCCTGGAAATAAATGAAGAGCCCCAGCGAGGAGCGTTGCTTTGTCGAACGTCGATAGGCAACGCCGGCCCTCGTGCAGCGGAAGCATCGGTCCGATTGAGATACATAGAAAACTACAAGAAAAACTTCAGAAAGCCGTCAAAAAGAGCGAAACGCATCGCTGCCCTATCTTTGGTGGTGTGGTAGTAAAGTGAAAATCATTTTACAATACATCAGTTAAGTATATACAATCAGGCTTATTAATTAAAGTGTTTTTTTTTTTTTTGTTAAAATTTCCAGAGTTGCGTCGGCATTGTTTTTTTTTTTTTTTTAAGCTTTCTATGTTGGTGTCGGCGTTTTGGAGGGAGCATTTGCGGGTGCAGAGCGGCTGAGAGGTGGGAGCGGTTGCCCCGCGGTCATTAGGAAACGTCTCGGGTTTCGGGAGTCTGCTCGGACAGATCCCTGGGACAGCCCGTTCTTGCAGCTGCTTGTGGCTTGTAACCGAGTGTGCCTGTATAAAAGGGTTTCGCCGCTTAATGTCAAGTTGTCACTTTTTGCCCGGTGTAATAATTCAGCTGTTGGCGGCAGCCAGACAAAGAAAAATGCAAGGAACGACTGTAGTAGGAATTTGGTTTTGGCGGTTGGAGCACCAGGCTGACAGCTCGCCGACCATTGGGTAACAGTGCACCACGTGAGAGTGGCTGAATTTGAAGGGAGTGGTCGCTCTCTGAGGGGAAAGGAGTCCCCTACGAGCCTACAAAAAAAGTGCGAGAGAATTCTCGGAGGGGGAGATTTGGATTTTGGAGTTGATTGAGGAAAATTGGGGACGGGGACCGAGCCCCTAGACGAGGCAGGATGGTCTCCCAAGTTGGGACTTTTAACTAGAGTGCAAATAAATGCAGATAGTTCTACAAGCAGTGAGTAGGCCCGTCACTCAGCGATGTTTGTGCCACCACGCTCCAGACCATCGGAGCGGAACCTGCCTCCCACACCACCGGGAGGGCCAACAACTTAACTACATCTGTTGTAGTTTTTGTTTTGTTATTGCGGTCGTGGTTTATGCTTACTATTGTATTTTATTATTATACCGCCAGTTGTTTAAACTTTCAAATGACAGATTCCCAATTTTCTTTTTGATCTATAATACGCCAATGATTAGCACAAAAGCATTTATTTTCATTGTTTTGTCGGGAGCCTGGTTCCAGGCTTCTTAGATGTTTATTTTTACAAAACATGGAGGATGGGGAACACCTATCGACATGGATATTTTATAGTACCATTTTGTGGTCCAAACGTACTCCAGAATAACTCTCAGTACTCCTCTTCAGCGATAGAAAGATAACGTTCAGTGCTATATTCTTTCAGTTTCTGCAATGCTCAGTTTGGTAAATGCATTAAAGGAGGTACGGAAACAAAATTTTAGCGCCGATCTTTCTGCATAAATATGGTCTAGGGACAGGCACCACCTCGGAAATATCAATATCGCGCTGTAAAACACAGGTGAACTAATTTCAAACCCAATTAAACGATTTCAAATTCACATCTGGTGGATGGTGGGAAAGTTCTCGTGACATCACTTGTGGCGTAGGAGCAGCGCCGTTCTGTGGCAATACGGCGTGCCGGCAGAAGTAGCCTAGACCTGAACGCGTTTGCAAAGCCTTCGCGGAGAAGGCCAAAGCGTAGTTGGCCACAGTGAGCTCGTTCTCGTTGCGGCTCTTTGCACGACACGACCCGAGCATGCTTCTGGCACGGCCGGTATTAGTTGCTGCCAGTCGCGAGCTGCGAGCCGGCGTTAAAAAAAAAAAAGATATGTTTGAACTACGAGAGTGTCAGCAAGAGCCACGCAAACACCTGTTCACACCAAGGAGGTTAGAAGTACTAGGAGGGGGCACTTTGGAAATATTGGTGAAGCCTAGTCACAAAAAGTTTAAACGATGTTGTGGCCAACGTGACCGTAGATCTTTCTGGCAATTGGTGCGCGTGACATGTCACGTGTGAGATGGATGGTTGATTGTGGAAGGATTCCTTGCGTGCTTGCGTTCGCTCCGTCCGGTAGGTTTTATTAGATTGAAGGCTAGACTGGGGTGTATTCTAGTACCCCATAGCTACCCTTAGCGAAAAGTCGTTCAAAATCAGTATACTGAAAGTATACTAATAGTGAACTTAGGGTATGTACTGAAATCGTACTAGTTTCACACTTTTAAGAAACAAAATAGTATGCCTTTAGTACACCCCAAGTACATATGTAGTATACCATAAGTGCACCTCGAGTGTACTTTTAGCATGCTATAAGAGCACGTTTAGTACACTTTGTGGATGCTTTTAGTGTACTAAATGTACACTACCAGTACATATATGCTGTTATGAACGGCCCCCGGATCAGACCCTCTCGATCTAAACCACCCGGCACTGGGGAACCCCCTTGAGTATCGTCGCCATATGGTTCCGGTCAGTTGAGCCCGGAAACGAAGCGAGAGGCGACAAAGGGATGGCTTTCGACGGAGGACCACCGTGTTGATGTCGCCACACCTAGGCGTGAAGCTGAGCCGGACCCTTACTTTTGGCGCGGATTACGCTGGCCCGAAACGGGGTCACCCGACGCAGGAACCGGGGGGGATTACTGTGCGAAGATTCCGGATGGCGGTGCGCCAGCTGCGGGACCTCCGTAAGGGTGTGTTCAGCACGGATCATCTTCGGACGCCACTTGCGGTTGTTCCGGCCCAACCCTTTTCGTGCCACAAAGCCGCCTAATGGAGAGATCGGCATCACCTCGGCCAGCGTCGTCTCCCAGGCTGAGAGTGGACCCTTTGTTGCCGCCTTCTCGGCGCGGCATTCGAGGGGGGGAGTGACTCGGCGCCGGGATGTGATGTCCGGCTACTACACTGTGTGCTTGTGCGTGCTAGTGGGCGGGGCCTGACCAGCTGGGGAACGGCGTCCTGGCCTAGAGACGTAGGGAAGGGGGACCTTATAAAAAGAGCGGTTTTACGCGCTCTCGGTGTGTTCTCACGTTGTTCTCATGCCGTACGGCAGACTGTACATAGAATGTAAATAAACAGTTTGAGAAGAGACACCCTGGCTCGCTACCAACTCTGCCCGATGTCCTGGGCGACGCATGGCTCCAGCGGAGATCGACTACATGGACAAGCCCCGAGTCACAACAACTGGATGGCAGCGGTACGATTCGACTCCAAGCCACTGAGGAGACCTGGTACGATTCGACTCCAAGCCGCGGAAGAGACCTGATGGGAGCGACGGCACGGAACCTGCGGAGTTCGGGCTGCGGCACCGGTGAGTGTTCGACACTTTTCCTTTGAGATTTACCAGGATTTGGATATCAAGCAGTAATATTTAATCTGGTTCTGAACGTCTACCTGGAAGAAAGAAAAGGGCTACTTCCAGGTGTGTGATAGGAAAAGTGACTTACACGTCAGGTATCATGGATCTTAAGGCACTACGCAAACCAGATCTAGAGGCAATTTGCCTAGAGTTGGGGATCGACTTTGCGGGCCTGAAAAGAAAGCCTCTAATTATGGATGCTATTCATCAGTCGGGTGCTGACGGAGACGAACTGCAGGAGTGTTGGGAGTTTATCCAGGAACGCGAGAAAAGAGAGCAAGAGGAAGAAAGGAAACGCGTGGAAAGAGAAAAGGCGCAGAAAGAGTCCGAGGAGAGAGCAATCGAGAAGGCCAGGATCGACCTCGAGCTTGCGCGGGTAACTGGGAAACCAAGTTCAGTGGGGCAGCAGGGCTGGAAAATGAACAATCTTTTGCAGCCCTACAAGGTTGGCGAGGATATAGGCCTATTCCTCGTCAATTTTGAGAGGGCTTGCGAGAAGGCAAGTTTCTCTCGGGAGTCGTGGCCTCAGCGCCTCTTGACGTTGTTGCCGTGTGAGGCGGCGGACGTGGTAGCCAGGCTGAGTAGGGAAGACTCGGAGGACTACACAAAAGTAAAATCGGGCCTCCTCAGAAAGTACAGGTTGTCCGCCGACGCTTTTCGCAAGCGATTCCGCGAAGTAAGGAAAAAGACCAGCGAGTCTTATCCTGAGTTCGCGTACAGCCTGAAGTCGAACTTAGAGGAATGGCTAAAGGGCTCCGAGGTTTTTGGGGACCATGACAAGGTGGTAGAGTGCGTCTGTCTGGAACAGTTATTTAGTACCTTGCCCGAAGAAACCCGCTACTGGGTGCAGGACCGGCCTGACGTGAAGACGGTACGGCGAGCGGCGGAACTCGCTGAAGAGTTCAGCTCTCGTCGTGGCGTGCTTCCCGAATGGCGCGGTCGCCAGCACAGAGACCCCTCGAAAGGGACCGGCGCGGGCTTTAAGGACAGGTTACGGCAAGGGAAAGAGAAGGGTGGCCACAACGGTAGCGCAGATGGGGCGGCGAAGGAGGGCGAAAACGGAGGAGAACAGCGTATGTCAGCCGATTGCCAAGGTCAAAGTGGAGGGGCCTTTCGGGGAAATAGAAGTAGAAGCCGCGGTATCGAAGTCCCTGCCCGAGAGGTACCCTTACCTCTTTTCAAACAGATCCGATCACCTTCTGAGGGAAAAGGGCCTCAGATTTGGGGAGGGAGTTGTCCAGGCTTTGACACGTTCCAAGGCGCGCGAGCTCGCAGCTAAGCAGTCGACCAAACACGGTAGCGAGGGCAGTCGGGACGACAAGCACAATGGGTCAACTACTTCTGACTCCATCGAGATCCCTGAAGTGATTGAAGTTGCGCCCAAAGAGAGCAGTGACAGTAGGAGTGATCCGGCTGAGGATCAGGAACACGTAGATAGACCAACTCCTGAGGAAGAGGGTAATTTTCTCTCGCCTCACTCATCGAGTTTTCAGAGCCTGGTGGAGGTGGACAGAGACACTTTAGCGGCGGAACAGGCGAGTGACCCCACCCTGCGTAACATGACGAACCACACTCAAAGGGAGGGAGTGGCTAAGCGGAACATTTCGTTCCACACTCGTTCTGGCGTGGTTTATCGACAGTACAGGGATCGCAAAGGGGTCAGTTATGATCAGCTAGTAGTTCCGACAAAGTATCGCAGGGACATTCTCTGTCTTTCGCATGGTAGCTCTTGGTCGTGTCACTTAGGCGTAAAGAAAGCCAAGGCACGATTGCTACAGGAATTTTACTGGCCGGGTTGTTTCAAGGAGGTGGAAGAGTTTGTGCGCTCGTGCGATGCCTGTCAACGCGTTGGAAAGCCAAATGACAAGCAAAAGGCGCCACTGAAGCTGGTACCACTAATCACCGAACCGTTCCGACGTCTGGTGATTGACGTTGTGGGACCTCTTCCGGTGACCGATTCGGGATACCGGTACATCTTGACCATGCTTTGCCCCGCGACTAAGTTTCCGGAAGCAATTCCCTTAAAAGAGCTTAGTTCCGCCGGGGTAGTTGACGCGCTTCTGTCGGTGTTTGCTCGGATAGGATTTTCGGCAGAGGTGCAAAGCGACCAAGGGAGCGTTTTTACTAGCGCCCTGACCACGACCTTTCTAGAAAAATGCGGAATTCGCGTAGTGCACAGCTCGGTTTACCACCCTCAGAGCAACAGCGTTGAAAAATGGCACTCAGTTCTCAAACCCGTTCTACGCGCGCTCTGTTACGAGCATAAGAAAGACTGGGAAGCCTGTCTGCCTGCTACCATGTTTGCTCTGCGGACGGTCCCGCATGAAACTACTGGGTTTGGTCCCGCTGAGCTGGTGTACGGGCGATCCCTGAGGTCTCCCCTCCGAATGTTACGTGAGGCATGGGAAAGCGAGGGCGAGCAGGTGACGGTTGTGGCCTACGTTTTAGAGCTAATTGATCGCATGCACAGCACTAGAGAGTTAGTAGAGGCTAACATGAAAGCCGCGCAGACGAAAGCCAAACTCTATTACGACAGAACAGCCAGACGTCGCACGTTCGCCGTAGGGGACGCGGTCATGCTGCTCAGGCCCACTAAGAAGAATAAACTAGAAGTTCAGTGGGAGGGGCCAGGTGAGGTAGTTGGAAAGTTGTCTGACACGAACTATGCGGTGAAGATGCCTGGCCGGCGTAGGGAAGCCAGGATATTTCACAGCAACTTAATGAAACCATACCGACAACGGGAGGCAGTAGTCAACCTTGCTCTAAACATGCCCGAAGAAGTCGAAGCAGACTTTCCCGCGGTCGATAACGAGCCAGAAGGTGAGTCTCTCCAGCGAATGCATGAGAGAGTAGAACGCGAGACGGAGTTAGATCCAACACAGGTAGCCGAACTCCGCGCGCTGGTTAATGAGTTTCGTGACTGTTTTGCGGATAAACCAGGGAGAACCAGCCTAGTGGAGCATGACATCGAATTAACGACGGATACTCCGATCCGTTCCAGACCTTATCGCGTCTATGGGAGTGTCACTTGTGTTATGTATTTAGGGACTCTATGGTTCGATGTCAGCCTGATTTTGACGAAAAGCATCATCATATGACTTTCTTTGGGATCAAAATTGAATGAGTTAATCGCCGGCTTTCCGAGGCGGTATGTTTTTCTTAACCTTTACATTTGGTTGCGTGGTGTATATTTTCTAGATATTTTGACGTATCAGTTACGGGGTTGATTGTATTCACATTAGTGGTCTTAATTGTTTGTTTGCGCTACCTGGTAAATTTCACTGGTGGAGTGTTGGGCACTGGCTGGGGTTACGGCTTCGGCTTTTTTGCGGGTTCTGTTATGCCTTCGACAGGTCTTCACCCAAGTCTGCTCCACCCGGGGCAGTTCTTCGTTCGCCAACCAAGTCTACGGAGGAAGCGGAACTTCCTGGACTCTTCGGAGAGCAGCGGTGACTGCAACCCCTTCGAGTCCACTACCTGGCGGCGGAGGAGCTGTTATGAACGGCCCCCGGACCAGACCCTCTCGATCTAAACCACCCGGCACTGGGGAACCCCCTTGAGTATCGTCGCCATATGGTTCCGGTCAGTTGAGCCCGGAAACGAAGCGAGAGGCGACAAAGGGATGGCTTTCAACGGAGGACAACCGTGTTGATGTCGCCACACCTAGGCGCGAAGCTGAGCCGGACCCTTACTTCTGGCGCGGATTACGCTGGCCCGAAACGGGGTCACTCGACGCAGGAACCGGGGGGGGGGGATTACTGTGGGAAGATTCCGGATGACGGTGCGCCAGCTGCGGGACCTCCGTAAGGGTGTGTTCAGCACGGATCATCTTCGGACGCCACTTGCGGTTGTTCCGGCCCAACCCTTTTCGTGCCACAAAGCCGCCTAATGGAGAGATCGGCATCACCTCGGCCAGCGTCGTCTCCCAGGCTGAGAGTGGACCCTTTGTTGTCGCCTTCTCGGCGCGGCATTCGAGGGCGGGAGTGACTCGGCGCCGGGATGTGATGTCCGGCCGTTACTACACTGTGTGCTTGTGCGTGCTAGTGGGCGGGGCCTGACCAGTTGGGGAACGGCGTCCTGGCCTAGAGACGTAGGGAAGGGGGACCTTATAAAAAGAGCGGTTTTACGCGCTCTCGGTGTGTTCTCACGTTGTTCTCATGCTGTACGGCAGACTGTACATAGAATGTAAATAAACAGTTTGAGAAGAGACACCCTGGCTCGCTACCAACTCTGCCCGATGTCCTGGGCGACGCATGGCTCCAGCGGAGATCGACTACATGGACAAGCCCCGAGTCACAACAATGCGGAGTGTCCCAGATAACTTGCACCAAACTTTAAAACCAAAACAAAAAATTCAGCGTTCTGCGGGAGTGAAATCAACTGTACACTGTTAGAAAGTCTCTTGCGAAAGTGCACAAAATTGTTTTAGTGCGCCTAGTTATTTAATTAAGAGTAACAAGCTAACTTTTGAAATCTTCGTTTAAAAGCCGAGGTGTGAAATGGAAAGTTGTAGAGCGCATTAAGAAATACCCAATTAAACTATTTTCAACAAGGTGCACTTTGCATGCTCCTTTTCCCTAGCCTTCAAAAAAACGCCCGCGAAATACAAAAAAAAAAAAAAATACCCCGTGACAACTCGCTTCACCAATCACGGCGTGCGAGCGCTCCGCGAATGTGCGTTCTTTGAAGGCCGGAAAAAAGCGCGAAAACGTATTGTTTCAAACACTTTAATTGGGTGTTTCTCAATGCGCCCTGCAAATTTACAATTGACATCTTTGCCCTTAAAATAATATTTGAAAGGTTAGCTCATTAATCTTAGTTATTTACATAACCAGGCGCATTAAAAAAATCTGTGCACTTTCTCAAGACACTTGCTAACGACAGTAGATTTCACTCCTGCAGAGCCCTCCGGTGTTTTTTTAAGTACGGTGCAAGTTATCTGGGACGCCGTGTATGTCGGGCGTTCTGAATGGAAAGAACGGTCTCAAATTGAACAGAAAAATCGGCGCCTGGATTTAAAAAGCTGACTTTTCAAAGGTGTTTCTTTGAACGGCTGTATTCCAACCTGTGAAATTTCATCTCATACAGCTCCATTCTCGTGAAATGTTAAGAAACGCCGTTGACAACTCAATTGATGATGATAACGCAGAGGCACCACCATCGGGAGATGCACTCTTAAAAATGAGTCAGGAAATTAACGAGGAAATCTTTGGCAGCTCTATTCCTCGTGAGAATGACGTATCGGCGTCTTCTGAAACTGAGTGAGAAAAGCCATAAAGAAGAGGTGCACTGCATTTTTCAACTGAAAGTATGTATGTGTAGCGTACAAACATTATGATCAGTGTTCTTCGCGTAATTGATAAGACAGAAATTGAAATCCTACTTATCACTTTATTCAAGTTTCCGAGCCTGCCTCACTGTACACTCTCGTCTTTGATGATGGTATGCCATTACATCCTGCGTAAAAAGAGAAGAGAAAATTACCCTATGCCACTCTATGATATAACATCACATAATTCGCTCAAAGGACCACTATGTGAGGAAGGCAAGATAGTAACAACTTCATCCTGACAAAAGGGCGAGGAAAATCGGACAATATCGTTTCTGAAAACCTGATACCTGAAAGAAGCTCTAACACAGAGCAAACAAAATGATTGGCATTTTCTTAATGCCCCCTTTTCTTTTGCTGTGAACACACATACAAGTCATACGCTATTACACATTCAGTGATGCGGCTTAATTTATGATAAGCACTTTTTTTTATATAACTTCGAGCTTTCAGAGAAAAGATTCAATATAATGGGTCGGACATCAATGGTTGCTATGAACTATCCTTTATATTTACACATTATCTGATATCATAAAAGCACTAGAGCAGGGTAGGGCTGTACTGCATCAATTATAAATTTCTAACCAATTAAAAGTTGGAATTTATTTAATTTATTAGTATTGGCTATTATTCTTTGACAAAGAATAACTGGGCGAGTTGGTACGTTGGTAGTCTTTCAACTCCATCGAATATTCAGGTCCTTTTAACATTTTCTCATGCTTTTCCTTTTTTTAAACTGCTCTGCCTTTTGTAGCGGCTTCTGCCGCCACTAAAAAACGTCAGATCCATACTCACTTTATTCACAACACACAATCGCAAACTTGGAAAGCGTGCCGCTTCGGCATACGCAAAGAGATCGTCCGTCTCTACGGCACAGGCATCAGCACGGGCAAGAAATCATGCTGCTCGCTCTTGTAACGTTTTTCTCGCTCCCGCTTTATCAAACAAATAGTTGGCGAGAGACTGTTGGGACCACACGTCCAGAACGAGCATGACCTGTGATTGCTTGAACTGCCGTTAGACTGTACTTGAACGCTCCGCAAAAGCGTCGTCGGGCGACCGTCGTAGGGACGGCGGCCAGGACAGGCCCTCGGCTGGCCCTCGGTTCCGCCGCGCGCGAATCTTTCTCACTCTGCGGAGAGAGCCATAAATTCTGAAGATACGCTCTTTTCAAATAACGAAATAAAACCGGGTAGAGCATAATGAGAGTCAAGCATAGCCTAGCAAGCACATGGTACACGACAAAGTTTGAAACAGCGGCGCACTTCGCAGAAACAAAAGGTACTTCCTCACCTTCGCTTGCACCAGTCGGCCATGACTGTCCGCCACTTGCGACGCTGCGTCTCACAGCTCTCAGTAATCGCTTGCTATTATTGAACACGGTATTCGTAAGTAAGCTATCTAAAATATTCGCTAAAACGGCTAAAACGTAAAAAGGAAGCGATGCCCGAAACCTCCAGAACTCCAACGGCGGCCGAACGGAAGCTGATTGCAATAGCGATGGTCTTGCGCAGTTTTCAAAAGTCTCTTATTTTTGTTCTTTTTTTTCTTTTTTTAAAGACAAAACTAAGCAAATTAATATATTAATAATAATAATGTCACTTTATTATATTTGTAAAAAATTAACAAAACGTTTAGTCTATCTTAGGTTTTATCTAAACTTTCGGTTTTCTTTTTTAGTGTGAAACCGAAACTATCTCAGGCAATTTCTCCCTTGTCGCCAAGGCTTTTGATTCATCAGCGCATGCTTGCACCGCTGGTATTTCGGCTTTTCTGGAAGGATCGGCTCTCACGGCACATAAATATTAAAGGCAACTTCGTGTTTTGAAACAATGAGCGTGCCCGTCTTTTTTGACGAGGGAAAGACACGTTAAATTTACGTCGATTTTTTACAGTGTGGAAATCTCGATCGACGGTGTTGTTCGTTGTTGCAATTGTCAATCTCTTTTCAGGTGAATTGAGATGTCTTAGAGTTTTGCAAGATAAATCTACACCATGAAACACTTTCGGTGAAAGCTTGAGGTTGTTACATAAATGCGCCGATTTCTCCAGCCAATGTCAGAGCGAGCTTCCATTCATAACACCACTTCGCTTACGCTGTTTAGAAGTTGATTTGCGCTGCATGCGACCATGCAAGCTGGAGGATCTTATGTCCCCATTATTAGCCGTGGTTTCTTTTGCCTCCTGTCCTTTTGATTGCTGTGGATGCAGATATCTGAAACAGCGTATAGTTACGCTGAGACCTGCATTACAAAAATACCGGATTATCCTGCAAACGTAATTTGTCTACTAGCCTAGGAGGCAGCACGCAAATTGGCGGTGCACTTTGAAAACAAAGTCATGTGCATGCTTTTTCATCAGCAGCATAAAACACTTGTTGCGATTGCCCTCGATCGCCCAGCTTCCGAATAGTGCTAACAGTTTTTTACAGTACAATTTTATTCTTCAATAAAGGTAACAAATACAGCTCAGGGAAAATAAAAGCTATCTTTGCAATAAAAGTAGACTGTTCAATCGATAAATATAGTAGAAATGACTAGCTAAAATAATTATTGACAAGTTAGATAACGCTACTTTCCGTGGCGTACAATGTAGCTAATTTTTCTATTTGCGCTTTTTTTAGGCGTAAGTCCATGTTGCATTTGCGACATACGTATGCTATGAAAGTGCCGGTCGTTTCCCTGGGGAACTTTTGGACCACGTGGTATGCAGTGAAATGAGAAATGAAGCATCCCTTTGTCACATTATGTCAGCTATACCCGGTGATATTTTTTAATCAACTGGTTTCAGGAAAACTGGAGACTCATGTCATGTTGATGCACTCTTCATGTGTGTCGTGCGACTCGGCGGACATTACATGGGTGAATAACCGTGGCAACATCTTTTTAAGTAATTAAAATCCGTAAATTTACTTTTTTTATTATTGCTGTTTTAGAGGCAGTCGTTATTGGAGCCTAACACAATCAAAACTATTCACGAAACAGCAAGGGGCTTTCAGATATTTATTTATCAAATTTCGCACTTTTTCCCTCGATTCAAGAACCACGCGCGGCAGGGGCGGGCAAAGTGGAGAGTGAAATTAGCAGTTTTGACATGGCATATCGGTGATGGCATGTTTGTTTGTGTTAGCGAGAACTTCTCATACTGGAGTTCTATGCATTATTTAATTTTCTAGTGAAGTTACAACCCTCATAGAGTGCTGTCGCATTCAGCATGAACGAAGTTGCACTCTTTTGAAAGCGTGCCTTTGGTGGATGCTCCAGCATCATACTTCCAACGGTTCGACTGAAGGGAATACGTAAGAATAGCATCCTGCGCTCTGTCCAGTGCGCTGTTTTTGATCAGGCGACGAAAGGCAGAGTTTTAGCTATGAATAACCCAAAACTCGTCACCTTTTCGCAAATTGTTTCAGTTGGGCTAGAGTTTATTCATAGCCCCTTTAAAAGTGAAAATTCAACATGGTCAGTTACACTGCCAATTAAAGAAGCTAATTAGACAACGTACTGTGACGTTTATTTACTCATCTAATGTCCACCGAGCCCCACAAATATTCTGTGAAAACGGCATCGGCCTATCTATCGCGTTTTTAGTGTGTTGATGTTAAAAATCGCACTATATATATATATATATATATATATATATATATATATATATATATATATATATATATACCCGTTATTATAATTTGAGTACACCGACTGCAAGCACTGAAAGTAGACCTTTAGTATACTTAAGTGCACTTTCGGTATACTGATTTTGAACTACTTTTTACCGTGGGCACTACGATTCTACTACATGTATTAGTTTTGTACGGACGAGTATACTTTCAGTCCACCGCCATTTTTACTGGAAGTATACTTTCAGTACACTTAAAGTGTACAATCAGTACAAAGACTGCACTGAAAGTATACTTTTAGTATAGTTCAGTACACTTCGAGTGTACTGATTTTGAACGACTTTTCGCTAAGGGTAGACGAAGGCTAGCTACGGTCACGTGATGTGGTCACGTTGGTTTGATAAGTGAGGAGAGTAAAGAGGAAAATGAGGAAGAGGCGAGGCGTCAAGGGAGCATGGCTTGTGGAGGCTACGCGGCCGACGTCATGCCCTCTCCTACCCTTCTATCCTCCTTGGTTCACACTCGGAGCGGACACGCGCGTTTGATCGAAGTGCTGGATTCGCTCTGTTAGACCGCGTTTCGGTAAGCGCTTCTGGACCGATCTTTTACGATTGCAACTCGATACTGACATGACACTCGGCAAAGAAAGGTTGGACCGACATCGCGTAGCTCCCACGAACTGCTATAACTCGACAGTGACGTAGCGTCGTGTCAGAATAAAAATGGCATACTAATAGCAAAGTACATACCGTTTTGTGAAGGTAATCCATATGGCGTTTATTTGAGCTCTATATCACACAAAACAATGAGATAGAATCAATGAGAGTCCCTTTTCGACGACAGCGTTCGTCACCGCTGTCTCGTGAAGCAAGGAGATCGAGATGACAAGGGGAAAAGATTGACCTCTGAAATTTAGTTCAGGGATCAAACTATTCATCCGGGAAGGGCCCACAAGGGTCACGCGGGCATATTCCATTCAGCAGGCCAGCCGGTTATGGGCAGACGGTCTTGGCCAAGGACCGCCGGAGCAACGGTGCGCCGAGTCGGTGTTGCTGCTAGGCCTACTATATTCTGCCGAGCTAACTGAGCGACGCTGTCGGCCATGTTGATTTGATCGTAAAAAAGTGCGTAAGACAGTTGCGGAGCTGTCGTAGGATTCTGTCGTAACCTCGCAGAAGTTACGACAATTTCGTTTCGAGGATACGGGTTTTCTCTCAAATTTGTTGTACGCACTTTTTTCGTCCTAAGTTCGCTTCGAGAATCCGGCCTCAGAGCTGGTTTTGTCAGTGGTGCCGTGGTTGTCGACTTGCCGTGGTGCAGCGTGCGTGCGGCCCTTGCACATCTCAAACGGCCACGTTGTCACAGGTCGTAAATCGTCGACGCGCCACCAAGTGCCAACGCTCGTAACCACAACATCCACGCCGTAGCCTTTCCCGTCTGGCAGAAGTGACGTCACGAATGCGCCCAATATCCCAACACGCATCGCGCTTTCTGATGGCTGATTTTTGAGCGCGCGCCCAATCGGGACCCTCAGGGTGAAAAATATAGCCATCCGTTCAAAATACAAACGCGCGATTATGATTTACGGATATCATTGATCATATTAAACCTATTTCTGACCATAATACGTGTATTTCAACTTTCGCTTCAGTATCCCTTTAAAGGGCTTAACTCAGGACACTATTTTATTTGGCGTGATTCGACTACCTCTACCTGTACGCGGGTCGTCAAAGATAGAACTAACGTTGGGTTACAAATTTGTGTTTTGCGATTAACTATTGAGCGTGTATTTGGCAGTGTAGCTGTTGTTGTTGTTTGTATATTTGTGGAATTACTAGGGGTTCGCACATAACAAACAGCACATACAAATGAATGGCGACGTTAGAAAAATTTGTTTACACATTTCACGCAACCGCTGTAGAGGTGCGCGACATCAGTTCTTCGTTTTACGCTAGCTTTGAGCGCAGCTAAGCTCAAGGACACGAAGTCAGAGGTGTGGAAGGTACTGATAGAATATGTAATGTGTAGTCTTGATTTCCACTTCACAGGGGTGAGGGCGAGGAGGTCGAAAATCCGCAGACAACATCCAAAGTGAGGCGCCGCCGCCCCTTAATTTGGCGACACAGGCGGTGGTCCAAATGAAGCAGGAGAGAACTCATAAGTGTCGGGCATGGGCATACCCTCTGTAGCACTTTGAATCACCATCGAATACGTATGCTTGATCGTATCCTGCGATGGGCTAAAACCCAAGCTGCAGCCTATCGGTTGCCATCTAGAGCCACTCTTTATGGCAGCGTAGCTGCCAGAGTAGCGCCACGCTTTTCCCCTGCCACCTCTCACCGCGATAGGTCACACGCGGTACCATAGCAACGAGCCGAGCTGGCACCGTTCCCATAGCAACCGAGTGACTACTCGTCACGTGACCTCTCAAGAGACGTGATGTCACCGGTAAGATTGCAGCGCCCAGAACTGGTGGATGCGAGCTTATTCGGTGCGCGGAGTCGTGATGTGCCGCAGCTTGCCGACGATTTCGGGCTTCTTCGTGCTCTCTGACGCAGGTATAACGTGACGATCTGAAAGAATGATACTTTATACCCTTTCTGTGAAAAATCGCTCTGGATATTAGCACCTGTGCGACAGCATCAGTCATATCGCCGTAGCGGTGTTCGGATTCCTGATGTGTTCGAGGATTGATAAGACTTTTAGCATGCAATTTTCGTATACTCTTAGCTTTATTTCAACGTTCGAGTGTCTGAAAATCGATTCAAAATCTATGCGTCGCTTGTTGCGCCTTGGGGAAGTTGTTCCAGCCCCAGGTAACCACATAATCACAATTTCTTAGCGAGGAAGCTCCTGCGATGTTTACGTTTTGCACTAATCAACGATTTTACGATATAGCTTTTAGGATTAAATTTTCGCATTTTTGTAGCTTCCTTTGAAAGTCTAAATTTCTCAAAATCAAAGCAAAACGTATACGTTGCTTGTAGGGCCTAGGGGAAGTTGTTTCAGCGGTGCGTCGCGGAATAATCACAGCAACTTTAAGCGAGGAAGCTTTTGCGATCTTGTACCTTTTGTACTAATCGACGATTTTACGAATTCACACTTCTGAAGATTTTGATATAATGTGTTTTCGTTGCAAGAGCTTTCATTTGATAGCAGCGTTTTTTGTTGTTGTCTTTTTTTTTTCAAGTGACAATCTGGCGTTTGCTCAAGTAACGTATATGAAATGTCCTGCTATAAAACAATGCATCAGCACATACTATTAAACTTAGGTGCTCAGACGTGGGCTCGTCTTTGTAACTAACAAGTTAGACACAATTATTTCTTACGAGCGTAATATTTTATTTTCTGTAGCTGGGCCCGTTTTCTGCTCCTTAATTAACGTCAGTGTGCTATGATGTTAACATAATGTGTGTATAGTTCTAAATATCCTGTTTTCAATGCCTACAAATTCCCAAATGACAACAGCCTACCCCAACTCACGCATTGGACACGAGAACTGCGTCACTCGGGCGTATGCGCTCGTCAACAATCATTTGTCGACGAATATTTGAATTCGCGTTCGTGGCCAATGAATGCCCTGACGGAACTTATCATCACTTGCGAATGCCAAGTTCTATGGTGTGCTTAAAAAGCACGGTGGAAGCTTGGGATCGTCGCACCGGCGTCCTAGCATGTCACGACCGCGTGATTTTTTAGTCCGCTTTTGAGTTGAGGATTACAGCTAAGGAAGATGGAGTTAAATATCTTTTTATAATCCCCTTTAACACGGATATGCGTGCTGCACCAGAAAAAAATATTGACTTTTTGAATGCCGGTAAACTTCCGGACGACAACTTGGCCTGTCGACAAGAACATCTCATATCAGCCGTTAACAATCCTCTGGAGACCACCATGCTGTCCTTCTTGGTTGGACCCCGTCGGCTAATCGCCGCCCAAACGAGGTTGAGACGGTCGTCAATGTCGCTCCTCGCCATTCGGTGAGAAAATCTCATCTTGAATGGATGACTGGGTCTTGAAGAAGTATGATGCTAAGCATAAATTCGCTCACTATGGGGCAGTCGAGCAGCAGTGATGTCCCGAGGCAATCGTCCTGTCGTGGCCGGCGTAATCGGATTTCGTTCCATCGGAGCGAAGTCCGAATATCCCACGAAGCGGCCGCCATCCCGGCGGCGCGGAAAACCACTGGCCTTGACCGTGCACCTACGATACTTAGCAGCTCTCGTCGCCCGACAGTCCCCGGGCTGCAAATCACCTCACTTCCCAGAAGAAACAGACACCGTTCCTTTAGAGGCGGGCGTGCCCTACCGCCATGCCAAGCGTATTGACCACTTTTGAACTTTACAATGAACGAATCGAGATATCGACAGACTAAAAAAAATTGCCGCCCGTCGTCGCGAGCAGTACGGTTACAATGGCAACCTCCCAGACCCAAAATGGAGATCATTATCGGCGCTTTTGACGTCGTTCATCTAGATCATTTTGCGTCGTGTCGCTACTCTGGCAGCTATGCTGCCATATACAGTGGCTCTAGCGCCATCATGAGCCAATTCAAAATGCACGTGTTATATTGTTTCGTGAATACGCAGGTGGTTTCTAACGGGCTCGTGGTTGGACCCGGCGGGCCATAGCCTGGTAGCCGTGTTTCACATCGCTGGGGTAGACAAACTATAAATGTAATATTTGGCTCCACGATGAGGTCATCAAACAGTTTCCGAGAGCCGCAGATGGCAACGGTCAGTCGGCCTCGTCTTTCCATGGCGAACGTCACAATCCTGATAGCGTTTGTTATACGTCACGCGCGGCACTTGACAAATCGTCACAGGCGACAATCTCGCTGATCAGCCAGCCGATGGAGGGGTAAGCCCTAGATATCTATTGAACTGCGGCAACTGACGTAAAACGCTGATAGCTATATATTCCCATGAACAGCAAAAAAAAAAAAAAAAAAACACTGCCACAAGCTTGCCGCTTTAGCAGCGAAAGCAATCTCTACAGATCTGGGGAGATAAGATGTGCTGCAATGTTGGAAAGTACGTGCGTCTTCCTCGGACGAAGGCAACGTAATAATTTGAAAAAACCTATCGTGGGAGAATGTAGAGTAGAGCATTGCACGGGCCTGGCCTGCCCAAAAGCTCAAGCCCCAATTGACGCGCGGGCCGTGGCCGGGTCGCGAAGCGTATGTATCTCTCAAGCCCGGGCCGGGCTCAGGATTGTTACAAAAATATTTTGGGCCAATCCGACCCGCAAAGCCGGGGCCAGCCAAGCCAACCAATCCATGTCGGGCACAGAAACGTCTTAAAATATTCAAAACACGACCCATTTTTAAATCGCCCCTGTCAGGTTGGGGACGAAAATTTAATCGTGATCACGTCTGCAAAACTGGCGGTATGGGCCGGGCTCCTAATCCGATTTTAAAAACCTGTCGAACCCTGGCCGGGCTCGGGCTCACATTTTAAGAGCATTTGTAGACCAGGCCGGGCTCAGGCCGTGTACCCACCTGGCCAGGTCAACTGGACCTGGCAATTCCGGCCTGTGCAGTGCTCCAGCTTAGAATTTGTTGGAAGCTGCTCATTCCAGCAGTTGTTTACCAGAACGGCCACCCGGAAATGCAACGGTTTCCGACCATTGAGAGGTTTTCAGCAGTCAGACAAAGGTATTCGTATTCACTGAAAACCAAACGATGGTCAGAATGCGTTTAAATTCCCACGATCGTCACTATATTTCGAATAGTTATAATTTTAGGCTGTTGAAATTAAGCATGTTCAAATTTTTTAATACTATATTGGCAAGGAATGCTGCTGCCCGTGTATTTTGGGGTGCGCCATATCTGAAAGACGGGAAAGGAGAATATTCGCACTGCGGAAAGCAGGGATCTCCGCTTCGATGTCGGCACATGCCCCTTTCAATCTCGATGAACATCATACCGGCCTATGGTCTTGTAACACTACTTTGTGATGCTTGTAAAATACAACAGGCTAGGCTTCACAGTGTACCGGCTAAATATCTCGCCTACAGCGCTAACCATGCCGCAATAAATGGGGAAACCGACACGGCTGTGGTGTTGTACCTAATTTGCTCTTGGTTTGTTTTCTAAGCTCTTCTATCTAAAAAAAAAAAGAAAGACCATGTAGCTTTTGATGAGACAAAAAGAAACTTTATTCGTACTTTTTATTTACTCACGAGCGTGATTTTTTTTATTTCACAGATAAACACGACGTGAGATCCGAGTAATGAGAGAATACACTTTTTTTTAGCTTGATGTGACGATGCTAAAATTTGTATTAACATATTGGCTAATGTTTCGTTTCAATTTCACAGCTCCATGTCGAATCGAACAATCTGTTTTGAACCAGGGCCAACGCCATCATCAAGCGCATCAACCTTGAGTCTACTCAATCTGCCCAACATCGTCACCAAAAATGCAAGCTATGAAACTCCACCTGTATCTCAAATAATAAACTACCATACACAGTTCAGGTTTACACTCGTCCATTTAAGTTGAAGGTAGAAGAATAGTTTCAGTTGGGTATTTCATTACCAAAATCCGTAAACTTGAACGCCATGATTTCCCGAAGGATATGAGTGGCACTCTTCGATTTGTACATCAGCTAAGGCAGGAATTATGCTTTTGTTTCACGTTTGTGTGCACGCATTGCATTGAAAAACGGGTCATTTCAACTAAGCACTCGAAGTGAACCAACATCAACGAGACAGCTGCAGTGGGCACGTTATGCACCGGAAATGGGTTCAGCTCAATAGAAGAAATTTTCTCTTTCCTGAGCATTCCTTGCATGTCGCCGACAGCATTCAGCAAATATGAAGATAGCGTACAGCTGAAGTGAGAAGATATTTTGCTTTCTGAAATGGTCACGGCTGGAAAAGAAGAGCACAGTGTGCAAATCCGGAGGCTACACTCAGGATGGATTGCCGTACATAACTGTCGTTGTCGATGCTGGATAGGCCCACCGCAGTTAGGGCCACCGATACACGTCAAACTCAGGTGTTGCTGTCATCATTGGCTAAAAAACAAAAAAATCCTATAGCTCTTTGTTCGTAACAGGTATTGCAGTACTTGCAATTTCTACATGAGCAAGAACGAAACTTCACGCAACCATACCTGCTCCAAAAGTGGAACGGGCCTTCAACTGCAATGAAGTCTGATATCATCGCTGAAGGATTTTGAGAAAGCCGCGAGATGCATGGCCTAAATACAGAAGAGTTGGGGGGATGAAGATTCCAATGTCGAAGAGGCCGTCAAAGCCAGTGCTTAATATGGAAGGATAATAACAAAGGTGGCTTGCATCAACCACGTTATTAAGAACTACAGCAAGTCACTCTATGGTATGAGGAGCTAAAGAGGAAGTCACGCATAGCATTTGACAAATGTTAAAATATAAAGATTGACAGCCGCGGCAAAGGGAGCTATCTATCTCTGCAACCCAGGCGCTCAAGCAGACAACTCAAGAGCCCGCGAGCAATCTGCGAAATGGACCAAGATATGTATTTGGAACGCATAACAGCTGGCTCCCCTTACTATACTGTCAACAGCATCAGCAGCAAGCATCAACCGCATTTGAAGATTTACCATACACGCTAGCAGGGATGGACAAAATACATGCAAACATGTATCAAAATACAAATACAAAATACTTCGTCAAAAATGTATTTAATTACAAATCTAATTACATTTCCAAAAAAGCATTTAAGTACAAGATACAAATACAACCAAATGTATTTGGTCTCCTCCAAATACTTTTCCAAATACATTCCTCAAAATTTGCGTCAGCGACTTCAGTGCACCTGCAACGGGTATCTCGGTATCTCATTTTAATTTTGCATCGCACACTCGGGAGTTAGTGTGCGAGGCTCTAGTAACGTAATGGAAATAAAATCACAAAAAAAAATGTAATCAGCTTGGACGTCATAGCGGGAAAAAGTACAGAGCTTCAAGCAGCTCTTTTTATCGATTACATTCAGGTATAGAGAATCGACCAACAAAGAACCGAGACGACCAAGACGCGCGGCACTAGCTAGAGAATTTGTTATTGTTGCAACTCGCAGCAATTACGAAAATCTTGACGACCCCCGCATTTAGAATGTTCCAGGCAAAAATATGGATGGAAATCAGGCTGGAAAGCATCACAAGTTGTCACAGGCACTTATTTAGCCAGTCTGCCTGGGAACGTCGATTGCATCACTATTCTTTCCCTGGACTAGCACCGTAACCACAAAGTCACTAAACGCTTGTGCTTGGTAGAGAGACAGTGCATTCGGTGCAGAACGTAGTTTTCTTCCTGCTCTGGACAGTGACAATAAATTTGAGGGATGAATTTTCGCCCACAAAATTGTATTTAATTACAATTGTATTTGAAATACTCACGTTTCAGTATTTAAGTACACCTGTCAAATACATTACCAAATTTGTAATTAAATACAAATGCAAATTACACAAAGTATTTGAAATGCGTATTTCAAATACTTGTATTTGAAATACTGCCCATTCCTGCACGCTACAAAGAAACCTGATGAGGACTTCAAATAATCTCGCCGACAAAGCTCCTTCGCTTACTGAGAACTCTACAAGTAATTAGCGGAAAACTACATGTCTGTAGTCTCCAAATTTTCTGACGGAACAGTAGGTGCTGCGTTCTCGTAGTATCGACGTCACGCGACACCCATATAGAAGTTGACCAGCGTGATGAGAAATTCTGGAATTAACACATGCTTCTACGCACGTTGCGGCTTCCCTTTCTGATGGAAAAGCTACCGATACACTGCGGAACGTACGGGCGTACGCGCCTGCCTCCACATGAAACATAAAATACCTTTGCCGAGGACAAAATATGGTACACAACAATTGGCATATTTAATACCTGATATACTAATCAAGCATCCAAACATTCAAGAAATGATTCGAAACTCTGGGTCTAATTACAGGTATAACTATTTATTCAAAGAATACCTTCTATTATGCGCAACGAAATTCATATTTAAACATATATGTGTAATAAATTAAAGCACCTTTTTGTATGCCTGTTATAATTTTATTGTTTATAAATGCCTTCTCTTTGCCATATATTAAACTACCTCAACGATGTTGTCCCTACTGTATAAAAACTGTGTGATTTTTCTTTTCCTAATCACTGTTTATTGTTGGTAATTGGTGTGTGCGTGTGTGTGTGTGTGTTTTTTTTTTTTTTTTTTCGCGATGAGCTGAGCATTGTCAAACGGAAACGGGGCCACGTTGGGCAGAGCATACCCAACGTGGACATTGCCTTTTGCCCGCCCTGTTAGCGGAGACTGTAAACTCTGAATAAATAAACACGCAAACAAACATGGAGTGTCACGCTTGTTGTTTTGATATCGCTAGCCCGCGCTCCGCTCCAGCCTTCAGGCGTCTGACACCCAGGCCTTGAGGGTTATTTTAATCTTTCATGTAGCGCTCCAAACGGTGCACGTTGACAAACACGATTAAAAACCATTCCTGATCAGCTGGCGCCATCTGTGTTTGTTATCACGAAACTGTGGCTTGTCGTAACTGAATGGGAAAAGTTTGATGCCCTATAATGAAGTAAGCGTGCAACCAATCGATATGTAATATTCATCCAATGCAATATCAGGAAGCGCTTCGCACTTTAATGCCTCAAAATTTGCTTTCGTTCACACACATATGTTTTTATAACGCAGAAAGGTAATGCTATTTTTAAATTAATTTTTTTTTGTTTTAAAACCTGAAGTGTTTATTTAGTTAAATATTTATTTTTTTGTGATTGTAATGTTCCATAACGTTTTGTATGAATTGGATAACTGTAGCTCAAGAAAATAAATGTTACATTTTGAAAGTCAGGTCCACTAAAATATAAATGGAAGAAAGGCTGCTAAAGATAACCCTATTTTCTAGACATTGAATTGTTAATAGATGGCAGCTCTTTAATTTGTTATAAGGGATATAATTCTGCATAGCATATGTAAAAGGTTTAAGGCTCCCAAAAATAAGCATATTGCCCTGATCGGTGGGGTTGCACCTTAATAACCTTAATAAATAGGTCTATAGAGGAACGCGCGAACGGCAGCGTCTGAAGCCACCAACGGGTAGACGCCATCTTTCGAAGGTTGTCAGAGAAGACGAACGCGGCAACGCCCCGAAGTCGGACGTGCCGTGGTGGAGGTCGACGCGGGGAGCGGAGAGCGGTCTCCTGGCAAACCCTTGACGGTTCCGACGAAGCTTGATGCACGCTCGTGTCTGTGATTATATTAAAGCTTCTACAAGCGAAGCTGAGGGTGACCGCAAGCAGCGCGGTCAGTTTTGCAGCGGTCAGCTAGCGTTGCCGCGTTGGTAGCGCAGACGGCATTCGGAAGATGGCGCGGCTCTAGCCGGCTTCAGACGCTGAGTTCACATTCGCGTACATAGACGTTCGGTGACCACAGCAGGCGGCCTTTATTGTGCAAAAGAAACGGTGGTGTAGCAAGATCAGGTGCGAACTTCGCTCTCTCCACGTGCTTTTCAATAGGCGGAACGTGAAGAAAGTGTTCAAGATGAAGTCTTAACTCAGATTTCTGATTTTCTTAACGCAGATTGCTGAGGGCCCATCGTACAGTATCAGGTGTGCAAAAAACGGTTTCCTAAATCTCTCTAATAGAGAGTTTCAGGGAACCGATTTTTGCACATCCGGTATGGTACGATGGGCCCTCCGGTACGAACTGCGCATATGCGGGTCTTCCGTGGTTGCGCATGCGCAGTTCGTACCCGAGGGCTCATCGTACCATATCGGCAATGCAAAAAGGGTTCCCTAAAATTATTTATTGTTTGAGCCGGTGATAGTAAAAACACAAAACAACGAGCAAAATGACGGTACACCTTGGGCGCTGTAGCTTTGGCTGCGTTCGGACTTAATGCGCGTTTTGCGCCTGTTGTTATTTGTCACTTAGTTTTTCGTTTCTTTTTTCTCTCCCTTTTGTTTCCATTCGTTTTTTTAGCAATATAAATGATGTTGTCTGTCCCATGCTGTAATGGATATGTCAAATGCTATTGTCTTTATGTTTATATTTGTTTTTCCCCGGGCTACAACGGGGGGCAGAGCCCTGTCAATCAGCCTGTGAGTTGCTTTTTCATCTGCTTCCTTTCTCTGATTCAGGGATCAATAAAGAATTTGAATTGGAGTATAAGCTTCAGGCTTCTCCCTTCCCCTCCCGCCCCCCTCCTCCGTTTCTCTCCCGAGTAAACATGAGGACCATGTAGGGTCAGTAAAAATAGCCGCAACATCCGCGTGTATTCAGTAGCGGTAGGGAACATTCGTGACGTACTTGAACTAAGTACACAGAATCAGGGACCCGCATTTGCCCCCATGGTTTTACTGGGTGAGGAACTCCCCAAGAAAAGCCCCGGTTTCGCATGCTTCCCTATGAAAGGTGTGCTTTATTTAAAGTCATTATGTTTGTTTCCCACTTTATGTAGAACTCGGCACGTACTTGTGCTGCGCGTGTTGCTTACGCATGGTTTAGTCACTCATCCTATGTTTTCTTCCAGAACAGAGCAAAAACGTTTTACGAACGCATGAAAGGGAGAGACAGGTCTTTGGCGCGATTGCTGCCCGTCTTGTGCTGAGAGCAGACTCTACGACTGGAAAGCGCATGATCCCGCCCATCATGGCAACGACATACCTATTTGTTCTTGTGGTTTCTGTCGTGCGCAGTTGCAGCGGTCCGGGTTTGAATTCCGGGCCACTTAGCGCGATGCTTCATTGGTTTGAGCAATACTCCCTAGAACACAAGGCCTGCGCGTTTCCTCCTCTAAACGTCATCACTTTTAGATCCCCTCAGCGGCCTCTAGGTAGCCCGGATGATCTCCATCCGGGCTACCTAGAGGCCGCGACGGAGCAGACATCGTCTGCGACATCGTCTGCTCCGTCGCCTCGCCTGCTTCAGTGGTGTGTGTAGCAGATAATGAAACAGATGCTCACGCCGAGGTTCTGTTGCTATAGCATACTATGAAGTTAGACGTTCACGTGGAGCGTCAATTGTACGAGTGAAAGTGCCTTACTGCTGTGCGAAGGGCTGCAAAGCCCTTCGCTGGACGCCATTTTTGAGGGCGCCGTTTATACTCCCTTCATTTTTAAGCGGAGAACGCAGCCAACGCCACAAGCACTAGAGCTCGAGGTCGCTGCTGTGAGGCGTTCTTCCGCAGAACGAGCACGCTCGCTAGAAATGCACGCCCCAAAGCCAGGACCGCGTGCTAGCTCGCACTCCTGGCCGAGGGAGTGTTCGCATGCACATTCCAAATGAACTGGAAGCTCGCGCTCAGCAGCCGCGCACACAGCTGTGGAGGCGTAGCTTTATTTAGTGGCTCTAGTGGCCGCCAGTGAATGCAAAGCTCTGACGCGGCCCATACTATTCTCGTCAAGCTTCAGCCTGTTTGCCGCTTGGGGCGGGTCGGGAATCTACGAACGAAACGTTATGCGCAGGCCTTGTGTTCTAGGTGGTATTGGTCTGAGACGCTGGTACATTTGACTGTTAGATTCCCTACTAAAACCAGGACCGCGACGTTTCTATTAAAAGTGACGACTTAGATATATTTCACAAAAACGAATATTATTTATAAAAAAAAAAAGAAGACCCCGCATATAATCTACATATTTTTCACACAAAAACGTTTGTCCCAGACTAACTCATATTCCGGCAATATAATATAGACCTCCTCTTTTAGCGAACCCCTCTCATCTGCATATACAAATAAGGAAAGTACGCACCGACCAATATTTCATAATCAAGGAATTATTGGAACTAAAGAGAGTACGTACCGACCAATATTTCCTAATGAAGGAAACACAGAGCATATGTCGACATATCTTGAAAAAAAAAAAAAAAGCTTAACTAGTTTTCAACAAGGTTTTCGCCAAAAAAAAAATCTACCATTACCCAACTTACAGAAACTGCATGAATTTGCATCTGTGATTACTGTAAGGGGGCAAACTGATATTATTTACTTAGATTTCTCGAAAGCGTTCGATCGCGTATCGCACGAAACGTTACAGATAAATCTGTCACCAGTTTTAGATAATCCTGCTATCTTGAAGTGGCTTGAAAGTTACTTATCTCTGAGACAGCAGTTTGTCCAAGTTTACATCGCATGCTCCGGTACCACACACGTAACCTCTGGCGTCTCACAGGAATCGGTCCTGGGGCCTTTGTTGTTTTTAATATTCGAGAATGATATTGTTTTTGGAATTCTAATAAAGATCGGACTGTTTGCGGATGATTGTGTTATTTTTAGAGAAATAAAAAGTTTTGCGGACTGTGAAGTACTAAACTCTTCGTTAGTAAAACTGTCTAGACGGTGTGATGACTGGAAAGTGTCACTAAATTTATCAAAGACTGTATGTATGTCAATTACTCGAAAAAAGGAGTCTATCACTTTTAATTATTCGATTAGGCACCGTACGTAGCCTTCAGAGAGTAAGTTCATATAAATATCTGAGGTTGACAATAACGTCTGATCTTAAATGAAATGTTCATATCAATCAAACCGCTAGTAAAGCAATGCGTAAGCTGGGTTTCTTGCGTAGGTATATGGGGCAGGCCTCCCGTGATACAAAACTACTACTGTATAAAACTCTTGTTCAGCCAGTGCTGGAATATGGAAGCGCCCGTTTGGGATCCAGATACCTTATCTTGTATTTCAGAACTTCAGCGAATTCTGACTAGCAGTGCGCTTTGTGTATAATAGGTACTCCTGACATGTATCTCTAACAAAACTCTGTAATGACGCTGGCCTGGAAACTCTACAGGAAAGAAACCGCCTTAAATTTATTTACCTTATCGCCAATGACGAGCTTGAAATAGAGAAAGATAAATATATAACTTTTTTTGCACCAGGTCTACCAGATATACACACAGCAAAATAATAAAGCCATATAAATATAAAAAAATTATACATTTAGGTTCTCCTTCTTTCCTCGTACAGTCATCGATTGGAACAGCTTACCACCTGACGTTGTAAATGCTACCACATATTCAGATTTTTGTTTTCTGTTGTCGCAGCAAGTGCACCCTGCTTGAAAGTGTTTCAATGTACCACTCCGGTTACGATCTCGAAAGAGATTGACAGTATCAATAAAAAAGAAAAGAAGAAGGACGATTAGTTCACCCGAGTAACAAAAAGGGACTCGCGTGTCAATTTTCGACGGCAACAAAAGCACAGACGACTGTCTGATTTGCGGAGGAAACCCCCAGCGAATGGCGAAGCAGAACAAAAATCCTTTGAAACCTGAGGATGTTATTATAAGGAATTATAAAAGTATTTCATCTTTAAATACTTCAAATGAAAAAGCTGACCTGCAAAAAGAGCTTGAGGAAGGGAGCTCGCGGACGGAGCAAGTAAATTTTGAAGCGATTTACCAGTGCTCCTCTATCACTGCATAGTTTATTCATGAGGCACGTTTACCATAAAATTTTCGTTTTCCGTGCAAGTCACAGAGCATGACCCAGCATTAAACCTACCATCTTTTCGAAAAAATATTGACGCGGTATAAATTTATCCGATAACGCGGAAGGGATATATTCACACATTTGATATATGCAAATCTTATTACAAAACACCGTTTTGAAACTTTGAATCAATCTCTCCCAAAGGCCCCTCCCTAGTTTTTGTTCCTCGACATTGATCACCAGCTGAATACAGCGCTGCCTTTCTCAAAGTTAGGCGCTACTTCATGACGGAAGTAGCACCTGCATTCGGGAAAGGGGGGGGGGGGGGGGGGATGAGCGACGCTTCTTCTCCATAATCCGTTCCCTTTGATGGACTACATAGGACGTTGCAAGCCACTGAATCAAATCCAGGGCTGCATGAGTGTCACCTAATATGTTCGCTGTACTGCAGAGGCTGGAATGGCTCGTTATAACCCCTGCATTAGGTATAACGGATTATAGTTGTTCATACTGCAATGCACTCTGCGCGAGTAGATAGACCTTGGGGGGATTTGTCCAGCGTGTTCGCCCCAGAACTTGTTGTTTATCCAACGCAATGCCTATTTAAGCTTCCTTGACCGAGGGAGATTGAACAGGAATGCATGCTACATTAGTGTTCTATTGATTGAGGCTGGTGTTCAGTCAGTGAAAGGCCGACTCAATACGAGCCTTTGCTGAATGCTGCGCCAGAAGCAAACGAGTCATTTATGCCTTGCCCATACAACTTAAGTACAGGGTGTCAGAAAAAGAAAATTACAGGGTTTTCTTTCATCGCAAAGAAAAAAAAAAACAAAAAAACTAGACCTCACCGAACGCTCATTCTCAGCCCAAAGGTAGCGCTCGAGGCCACAACCAGGCGCCAAAGATTTTAGCCCGATCCGATACCTTATTCAAAAATCATAAGCGATTTTCTGAAAATATCAATGGGAAAATGAAGCCCATTTTTGCCTGTTTTCGGGTTCTGGTGCCCATAGAGTCCCATGTATTCGAAAACTTCGTAGTCCACCATTTTTCACAAAACATAAAGGAAAAACGAGACAACTTATTTGAGATCAATACCCGAAAGCAGATACAGCAGATCTGCGAATGTTTCAAACGGTTTCTGCCGTTTTTCTCTTGTATAAGAAACAAAACACGTTTTTTAGGTTTAGTTTGTTTTCCTCAAACCTACGCTCATAACATTGGAGTGTAACAAGATGCATCGCTTAAAAACACCTTGATCAAAACTTTCAATGCACAACGCTCATCAGTTTATTTATACGAATTATTTACTCCCGAAAATTGCGGAATGGATGAATGCTGGATGCATGGATAATAATGGCTTTACCCCTTCTACAGCCCCCCAGCTTGCGCAACACTATACAAAACACCATGTAAAACTCTTTACATTTATGGTCCCAATTTTTTTATTTTTTTTTTTTATTTGAGCATATCCGAGACAATAAATTTTTGCGAATTCTAAAGGCTGGAAGTTTCGTCTGCAAACCACAGAAATATTCACGTGTCCTTCGGGTTTAAACAGTTTGACTTCTTGAATTTCGCAAAACGGTCTTGGGAACATTAATAAATTTAAATATGCAGGACAACAATTTTTTACTTTTTTTAATCAGACCGCATTTTCATCAAATCTCCTTTTTAAGTCCTTCATTACAATTAATTTATTTACTTCTAAGACATCTGATGATGCATTACATGAGGGGGGTGAGCAAAAAGGGAGGAAAGGTCATAATAATGACATATACAAAAGCAAAAAAAAAGTAATCACCAGTTCATCTAAAAATTCCCCAACTCAAGATACCACTAAAACACAAAGCAATAATATGAATACAAAGATTTCATAGATTAAGGAATACCGCGATGAGCACAGTGCTAGAGTAGAAATCGAATGGCCAAGCTGTGACTGACTTTAGTATAAAAAGGAATTGACTAAACATATCTACGCAGCTCTGCTTAAATACCATAGTGTCGAGCCGAGTTACTACGTGTGCGGGGAGACTGTTCCAAAGTTTTATACATAATGATAGCAAAGACAACACGATGAGGTTAGTACGAGATTTAATTGGTTTAACGTTGCGTGTGTGATCAAGCCTGGGAGATGGGGAGTTTCCAGGTACACAGGAAGATATCCTGAAAAGTGATTCGCTGTAGTAAATTGGATGGAAATGCATTACCGATAAACCTTATGTCGATTTTCTAAAGAGGTTAGCTCATGGTATTTCCTCAGCGCTGAGACACTTGTTAGCGAGCGTACTCGCGGCTGATGAAACACGTGGCCTTGTTTTGTAAAGCTGCTAATCTTAGAGTGAAGTATTTTTTGTGAGGATTCTATATCATGCAGACATATTCGAGTTTCGGAAGGATAATTAACTATAAGCAAGAAATTTAGTTTCCTGGGTAGCGGAATGAATGGTCCATTTAAAAAAACCAAGTTTGAGGGATGCATTATTTACTATACTATCTAAATTCGCATTTTAGGACAAATATTTGGTGAAATTTGGTGAAGCACTTATATGATGTGGCATGTTCAATTACTTGCTTTAAAAAAGAGTACAGGAACGGTGATGTGTGTTTTTTTGTAACTGTTGATACGCGGCATTTCCTCGAGTTACGTTTCATTAAGATCATTTTGAAAGATGGCAACATATTCTAGAGATAACATTTTCCTGTAAAGCGCGCTGTCGTCAGCAAAGAAGCCAATGGTTGATTGAATATTTGATAGAAGGTCATTAATATATACCAAAAAGGGTAGTGGTCCAATCAAACTCTATGGCAGTCATGTCTACCCGGGAGGAAAATGCATTGTTAATAATTACGGATTTAGTTATGTCGATGAAGAACGTTGACATTTAATTTACTGCGGATGGGTCAATTTGGAGGCGAGAAAGTTTTAAAAATAATGGTTCATGACCTACCCGGTATCGAACGTCTTCGCGAAATCAATAAACATAATATCCGTCTATGCTCCTGTGTGAGTAATATTATGCAGATCATGAACAAATTAAACGTGTTGGGTGTAACAAAAGTGGTTTCTTTCTGAAACCGTTGTGATTAGAAAAAAGAAGCTGATTTGATCCAAGTGTCACATGATGTTCGCAAAACCGACATGTTCAATTAATTTGCGAGCTACACTAATGAGAGAGATGGGGCGATAATTAGATAGGTTTGATGGGACAGCTTATTTGAAGATGGGTTTAACAATGGCGGAACGCGAATTGAGTGGGACACTTCCCTAGTGAAGGTTTCATTTAAATCGTTTAAGAGGAAATGGGTGGCACAAATCAATTTATTAACTTTAGAAACGTTCCTGATAAGAGATACTCTCCCAGAGCGCTGTTAGAAGGAATCGTTTGCATTGATTTCATGATACCGCCACCACTGAATCCGATGGGGCAGAGTAAAAACAGGGACATCAGGATATAGAGGGAGTGGGATGTCTTCCTCCATGAGTAGGCCTGAAAAAAAACGAGTTGAGAAAATCTGTGCATCAAAATTGTCACTCATTTGACAATTATTAATTTCTACGAACACAGGGTAATTCCGAGCACGACTCGGATTGATGGCTTTTCAAAACTTACGAGGGTCGGTACGAAGTAGATGTGATAATTTGTAACCGTAAAATTTCGTCCAGCTATTTTACTGCGATATTAATCTGTCTTGAGAAGGTGAGATAAGAGGACCGGTCATTGTCGTCAACGCTTTTTTTTTAATTTTGCGATTATACTTTTATTTTTATTAAGTAGGCGTTGTAAGTTCGCCGTAAATCAAGATGAAAGGGCTTTCGATTTTATTTTGATTTGTGGGACGTAGGTCGAAACAAGGCGCTGCAATGTAGTTTTATTTTTTCAGTGCAGTTATCGTTCACCGAATGATATCTGAAAGTCATAATGTATCGATCAGAAAACAAGGCCAGTTCCGCGTTTAGGGCGTAAATATGAGTCTGAGCATAATCATGAATGAGCTTGCGGTAAGTTATCAGTCGCTTTGAAGTAAAGTATCGTTAAACATAAACAATGGAGTGACCACTAATGAGGTCGATAACGTTAGTAGAATTCACGTGTTAGTACAAAAAACAAACAAAAACAAGTCCAGCGTTACATTGCCGCATGTAGGAACCTTTGTGATCTGTGTTATTTAGAACATTTCCAAGAGACAAAGAATCTCGCTTGAATGATTGGAATGCACATGAAGTCGGATAGAATTGCATAGTTTGACCGTTTATTCCAGGGCAATCAAAACAAACCTCTAGCAAGTATGAATGTATCGTTTGATTAAGCACGTATAGTACTAAGCCATGTGTATAAATCATCGCTAAAGACATCAGTGTTTGAACTTGCAGGGTGGTAACAAGCACCAATCAAAGCGTGGCGGAAGTCCAATTCCGGACGAATCCAGAGCTACTCTAGAGAATCGCACCTAACGAGGAAACAACATATGTCACCTTAAATGGCAATAACCAGGCCTAATCCCCTCGAAGAAACTCGATCCCTTCGAAAAAATTTGTATTTTTGACCTAATGTTAATTCTAAGCTCTGGATATTAGACGTCAACCATGTTTATGGACGGAGAATAATATCTGGCTCGCAAAGAAAAAGTGATACCCTCAACTTCATCCTGTTTGGAAACTAAGCTGCGGAAGTTCGCCGCAAAGAAAAAGGATAATGTTGGCACGTTTCTCCGGCGAGATGGGCGAGGTATTTATGCGTTATCAGTAAATCACTGTGTGGGATGTGTACCCTCAGTTTGGGGAGGTTGCCAACTGGATGACCACTGTGCTTTCAGTTTCGAACACATATGTTTAGTTACCAGCGCGCCGTTTTTCATATGAAAGCTTATATCTAATGTTCTGAATTCGGAACTGGGACACAAACTCCCACAACTTTTGCCTGGCGAAGAACGCCTTTTGTGAAAAATCTTTCGAGACTCAGACTTTTGTAAAAGTGAAGTTTTTAGGCTCGAAAGCATTTCGCATGACCTCGTCTTTGCTTTTAGTGGTCAAAAATTTGATAATGATTGACCTGGTTGATCCTGCCCTTTTCTGACAAAAATGATGACTTCTTTCAATTTCACTAAGGTCATTGGTGATGTTTTCGTTTACGAATTAGAAACTAATTTCTTTCTGTTATTCTAATTATCGATTTATCCTTCCGGCAGGCCTTTTATTATTAGGCTGCTTCTTCGCATTCGATTGTTCACGTCGTCCAGGCTTTCAGAGAGCACAAACAAGTGGTCATGCACACCCGCTGACTTACGCTGTACATCACCTATAGTTGTGCTACAAATTTCCAGAGTTTCCTTTAGTTCACAATTTCGTTTATATTTGCTTTAAAATTAGTGACACGTAATCCCAACCAGCGATTTCGGAATTGATCGTGTCAAGCTTCCTCAATTTCTCTTGTTTGTAAAAAGTGGTGCTCGTTGTCGATACCTCGGTAGCCTGTTGCAGCTTATCATGTTATTTTCACTCCGCTGTCGCTGGAACAGTGTTTTTCTCTACATTCCCATTTTTCGGAAGCAACATCAACAGAACCTTCGCGGCAGTAGACAGTTTGAAGAAACCAAAAGTGCCGAGACCGGAAAGGTTCAGATGATGTGACTGTGAGTGGTCTAACCTTTGTTTTGGTCTATTCACGAAGCGGCCAATGAGTGCTTGGTACGTTGATACATCGACACCCATTATGAACAGACTTTTGGGAATTCGCTGCAAGAAATGAAAACAAAAGATGCGAAATATCAGTGGCGTGTGAAGCGCAAACATTCTTGAAAAGGGTTCACGAGAGGTAAGGTAATGACTACAACTTGGCTGCAAATCCCGTCTTGAGAAGGCAACGATCCTTTTTGAAGTCTGGTAAAGTAGATGACGTCAGGGCCAGCGGCTAGATTTTGGATTTCCATTAATGGTAAGCGAAGCGAACGAACTCGCAATCCCGGGTGATCTGAAGAGGGCCACGGAAGCAGCGAGGTTTCTGAAAACGGATCATGACAGGTTAGGTAGTGGCGGCAACTTGGCTTCAAATCCCGCTGTTGGGGGGCGACGATCTATTTTGCAGGAGGATAAAGTAGACAACGTCAGGGCCAGGTGATAGGTAGTGGGCGTAGCCACCGGCATTGATGAGGCTTGCTTGATGATAAGTGTTACAAGTCTTCTTTCACATTAAGAAACCGCGACTGCACCGTCACCACAGATGGTAAGCGAAGCGGACGCGCTCGCAATTCCTGGTGATCTTAGCACAGCCACGGAAGCAGCGACAAGATTTCTGAAAAGGGTTCACGAGAGCTAATGTAACAACAACAACGGCTGCAAATCCTCTTCGTATTTTAGACGGTAATTTTTAGCACATTAATGTTCTAAAAATCCGTGTATTTTTTAGACTTTAATTTACAGTTTCAGAAAAATGATTTGTCTCACTTCCTCTGAGGACAATCAATTGCGCCAATGTTATCCTGTTTTCCTCCCTTGGGCTAAACTTAATAGTTCATTATCCCGATTGTTGCATCTTTAAAAAGCTGGGACAGTCCTGCACCCATTTGCTTTTAAAATTTCCTATCTGTGAAAACTCACCCAAAGATATACCTGTACTGGGTGAATCTCCTTTCAGGTTTTATGATTGATTTATCATATATATCCTGAAGCGTATTTTATTGTACTTGAAAGTTTTCTTATCCTTTATTTAAACACTGTCCACCTACCACTTAGATAGTCCAGGACATGGTCCGGTAATTCTTTTTAAGTCGCGGTATTTTCTTTTCCCGTATACAAAAGAAAATGAAACAACTACTAAAGAGAGGAAAGAGGAAGAGTTTGAGTTTGTTAGGTCGTAGCTTAATAAGCGGTACAAAATTATTCTGCAGTGTGTTCGGCTGGATGTAAAAAAAAAGCAAGGCCAAATATATTTATTACTACTTCAAAATCAGGGTCAAGTTAAAACAGCTGCCGTCCCTGAACTTTGGGTTTACGAGTGACCATTTTTTTGTTCTTATTTTATGTGCACAATTCTTGATGTCTTTTTCTTAAAGATAAACTGAGCGAAAAATTTAAATTTTAAACACGCACC
Source organism: Ixodes scapularis (assembly GCF_016920785.2). Taxonomy (NCBI): domain Eukaryota; kingdom Metazoa; phylum Arthropoda; class Arachnida; order Ixodida; family Ixodidae; genus Ixodes; species Ixodes scapularis. Next base: position 112,884,880 of record NW_024609868.1, read on the forward strand.
CGATTCCGAGTTAGGCGCCACGCTGCAGAAAAGCGGAAAAACACACATGCTTGCCGGCACAGTAGGACGCGCATGCGTTTTTGTGTGATCTCGAAAGCAGGCGACCCGCCGACAGATGGCAGAGAATGCGTTTCAGTCAAAGCTCGCGCGTCCTGGGGACTTTTGTCCCCGACTGTACTTCCACACCACACTGTCATGACGGAAAAGCAAATTTTAATGTAAAATCAAAAATAAATATTTAATGAGGCATACTCCACCAAAAAGCAAAACAGATACCGCGAATCTTACGACAGCGACAAAGAGGTGACTGTCCGGATGGAGCGCAACAGCTGTGTTTATGCACGGTGTTTTTTTGTTGTCTTTTTTTCAGGGAAAGTCTTGCTTTCGATACAACAATGGAGGAAAACAAAAGCGTCTAAAAATGCAACGAACAGCAAACAAACCAAGTTATGAAAGACGTTTGCAAATCTCTGTATTGCGAAATTAGAGTGCAGCTCTTGAGATATTTTGATTTTGCAATATACAGTGCTAAAGTATTTGAGAAATATATATATATATATATTCTTTCTGCGCCCTCCTCCTCTTCAGTGTTCTTCTCTTCCTTCATACCCCCCCCCCTCCGTATTCTCCCCTCGTCTTTTTCCGTACCCTCCCCTCCACCTCCTGCGTAGCCTCCCCTCCTCCTCCATACCTTCCCCTTCTCCTCATGCGTACCCTCCCGTTCACCTCCGGTTACGTCAACGCCGACGCCGCAAAACACGGGAACGAGCGCGGAATAGCTATGTTCTAAAAAAGCGAGGTTTGCAGGTTTGGAATCTAGTGACTTCGTGTAACAGCCGCGTGCACCTTCAACTCGGATACGCACACGGCACTAATTGACGAGTGCGTAGTTCGGCATCAGCAATGACCAATGACAAAGTACTCGTTCTTCTATATTATAAATAAGTTTTCACTGTACAAAAATGCCCAAGATATGGTGAAAAGCTACACAAATTTAAGTCATAAATAACTTTTCATACATAGCTAACTCATACACAATGCAGTGCATGCGATTAGTAAACTATTTAATTACTAAGAAAATATAAAATAAATAACAAAGTATTGCTAGCATAGCAATGACAAACCTTAGAAGAAAACTGCTAATAGCTTCTGAGCAGGAACAGGTTGTTCGCTACGCGGCTGTGGATTTCCAGTAAGGTTTCTGAGGAATATCAATATTTTTTATAAGGTTTCTATATTTAGCGAACAAATGGTGCCCTGATTTAAGACTTTCATTTGTGCTCTGAGAGTGAATCCTTCAGGGTTTAGACCAATAAACAACACTAGTATCATCACTTATATCTGCGAATTCTGTCGCAAATACGGTTGTTTTTTCGTCGCAGGCCATCTACAGACTACACCTAAGCCCGTTTCTTGATTCAAGGTGATAGGCTGAAGATGAACAGTTGAACGGTAAAGCGTGAGAGAATATTAAGATTTTTTTTTAGTAAATATTTTAATGATAAATTGTGCTATTGTAAATTTATTATATAGAGAAAGTATTTGTTGCGTCTACACAACTTTTTTTCCAATAAAACCGATGCTACTGAGTGTTATAGAGAAAATAAATATTATTTTCATATTTTGGTTGTAACTCAATTGGATTTTTTTAATTTTAGTGATTTAAATATTTTTTAGTAATGTGCTATTCTAAGCAATTATTTTGGTAAAAAATGTGGTGTAACTTACTTACTTTATAACCTTACTTATTTCAAAATTTTAATTCCAGTTACAAAAGTTGCATATAAATATGTTACGCTGGAGCTCTCTTCTATAACGACACGGAAGAAAATGCGCTGAGCGTTTGTAGTATTACGCTACTGCCACGGACGGCTACCTCAGTGTTTCACGAATCCCTCAGTTGTTCGCCGGGACTTGAAGAGTCTGGTTGAAAGTTGGAACTCTGTAACACATTTTGTGTGAAGTGTGCCCACTTTTTGTAGCCAAGTAAATTTGTACATTTGATGCTGTGCGTATGCTGTATTCCTTCTTTTTGTCTTCTTGTGTGCGCCAGCGTAAAAACCCGCGTGGTGATTTTGGGCACAAAATATACAGAAACTATTTTATATTATATTATTATCTGGTGGCGACTGCGGACGCACGCCTAAACAGCTGTCAATGCCACAGGCTTACAACACCCGCATAGGGGTACCGAAGATGCCCCCCCCCCCCTCAATAGAACGAAAGCGCCTTGCATGCATTTCCAGTAAGAAGAAAAGGAACAAAAAATAATCTAATTGTAATCTTTATATTGAATCTGTCGGCTATTTCAGCATGATATAAATGTGTGCTTCAATTATATTATCGAAGTGCCTACCCACCAAAAACTGTCTTACTTTAAACTACTGTGATAAGAAAACTAAGTCTTGGTGGTGAATCAAAATATAAAAAGGCGGTATCTTATCATACGGAAAACTGAGCTTCACTATAGGTATAACGAGAAAATAGGTAAATCAAAGACACAAAAAGGGACGAATGTCAAATGCCGCAAAATTAATTTCTAACTGTCAGACAAACAATAAAGAAATACATCTTTGTGAAAAACGGCTCTCACACTAACAATGTCAACGTCAAGTAGCTCTCTTGAAATAATTTCAAATTAATTGCATAACATTTGTAATATGTAACTTTTGGCAATCAACTTGTGCCCCGGTAACTAATATTATTAAACTGTTTATCAATCGAGGTATTTGTAATTATATTATATTTGTAATGCAATTGACAAAAGCGTGATTATATTGCATAATATGTTCTTGAAAGTCGAAAGGAACTATACTTCGTTTCATTTGCTATTGGTGTTAAAGGGCAACACCAGCCAAAACTCAAAATGAAATAAATTACTGGTATCGATGTAGTGCCACAAAATACGACACCAGCCAAAATATCACGTCCGTCGGACGCCGCATTCTCAACTAATGCCGATAATAAAAATGCGACCCGCCGCGAGCTGCTGCTCCTTAGCGGGCGGCCAGCGGGTTGCCGATCGCTAAAGCAACATTGGGCCATGACGTCAGTATTGTTCTCTTTTATTCCTCCGGTCCGGGCGTTGCACGGAGTGCGCTTGTTTGAGCCGCTACCACCGCTACTTCGGCTTGTGATTGGCGTGTTTAGTCGTTGCTTTTATCTATAGCCGGTGTAGCTTCGGAATAGCCTTTTGTTTATTTGCTTGTGAGGACCCCAAGACTCGTTTTAGCGAGCAACTCGGTGCGCCCAAGACTGCCCAGCTGTTCCTCGAAAGATGCCTGGTGCAACTTTTAGCGCTGTAGGCTGCTCAAACAACCCCCTGCGCAACACGGAGGTGCTTTTTCACAAGTTTCCAAAGGACCGGAAATTGGAGAAGCTGTGGGTGAACGCTGTTCGACGAGTGGACTTTGAACTTAGGCTTTTACGCGCGCGAGGAAAAAAAACGAAAAAACAGACGTGTACAGTCCAGCACACGTGTGTTCGGGCGCCGCGGCCCGCGGCGGAGAGCCTTGAAGCTTCGTGTCTGGGACTGACCAGCAGCGCGAAAGCGAGAGGGCTTCCAGTACTGTACGTCACTGGCAGCGCGGCGTACAGCAACGCCGCTCCATCCACGGAGCCCCGATGACAATTTAGGCCTAGCGACGAGTACGGAAGACCGCACACACGGCGACAGCCGCCGAGTATGGCAGCGAACGAGTTCACTCGTTTTCCAGTCGTTAGCTTTTGGGTATACAAGTGACGAGTACGGCGCATAACGCACGCACGGCGGCGGCCGCCGAGTATGGCACCGCACGAGTTCACGGGTTTTTCAGTCGCTAGCCAATTGGGTATACGCACTAACTCTTGCTACATGGGCTGGATAACTACCACGTATACAGAATTAAAATAAAATCAGCTTACCTCCTACCTTTAGAAGGCTAGCGCAAAAGAGGTAGGTGCCGCTCGGCCTGCGTACTCGTTGATCGAGAACGATCTTGACGTCACGTTCACATAGCAGCCGATTCCCAGTGTTGCCGGAACCTCGAGCGGCTAGTTTCGGGTTTGTTGGCCGCGCCCCAAGCAAAGCTTTGAAACGTCAATATCTTTAAAACTACGCACAATAAGGAGAAAAAAATTACACCTTGCAATTCAGAGACGCTGACTGCACTAAAAACAGTCATAATCCCGAAATCGAAAGTATGGACCGGAGTTGCCCTTTAATATTACCTTTTATAATTGCCGGGAAAATAAGCACAGCGGCGATAAGTGAGAGCAGCATCTTTCTTATTTCCAATAAAAACAACGACTGGAGTGCAAACGTCCTCCTAATAATAGTAGAATTCCTAGACATTATAAATTTGACACCGAAATGATAGCTTATGGTAAATATTTACGAACTGCCTTCTTCCACAATCAATATGCTTATTTTTAACGGAATTGTTTATGACTTGATTTCATTACAGCCATCCTCAGAAACTATGAAAGCATGTTTAATTTAGAGCAGAAGTAAACGAGATTCATACCGGTGGCAACTCAGAGGAACCCTTTTTACTAATAAAACTGAAATCGTCTAACCAAGGATCCTTGATAATACAAAACTAGACAGTAAATATAAAAAACGCAAGTTTTGCACTTAGTTGCGCATAAAAGAAATTACATCTCGTGCAACATAAAAGGTTTCTACAGTTTGACTAAAAGGAACTGGTTCACCTGACTGTTGTAGAGGTTACCACAGACAGAGTAGGGTGAACAGAAAGCTGAATTTGGCCTATACAAAAAAACTGGTCACAAATGCCACATAACCTTCTTAGAATTATTGTGTTGACGTTTTTTCTATGCTATATAAATTCTCCTATAGTGATCACAGAAGGGTTCTACAACACGCAGTGCCCAAAATAAAAATCGGTAGAGAGTTGGGCTAAGAGGTTAAATACGCACTAGAAGCGCCAAAAGACAAAGTAAACCCCACGACCACACAAGGTGCTTTGTGTTGTCTTTGCTATGTTCCTGTCTTTTGGCACATTTAGTACCTAAATATCTTTAATGCATTTGTTGCCTCCACGCATTTGACATAATCGTATCAAAAATATTTGCCAGCCAATAAAAAGTAAACAAAATTAAGGTCCGACTTAATATAATAAAACTGCTCAACATGCTAAGGCTGACAATATACGACGTACTTGAAATCACCTGGGCTAACTGTGAGGTTTTCGATAATTTAACGCCCTTTCTATTATGTCTGGCATAAGTCTGTCTACTAAATAGGGTATTTTAGTCCTGAAGTGTAACCGATGAATTAAAAAAAAAACATGCCATACTGCTCAGCTGAGCCATAACTAACATGGAAAAACAAATAATGCAACTGTTTAAATTTATTGAGCGTATATTTATACTAAGGAATTGTGAGTAATTTTCAAGAGTGTTCCCTCGCTTTGTTCTTCGCTGAAGCGGAAAAGAATGTGCTGCGAATTTTAATTCTCCTTGTTTCGTGAACCATTTTTGCAAATATCCTGCTGTTAAAACAATGACCCATCCGACCAGTGTGCCGCTACCTGACCGTTATACATTTCCGGTATGGCAATTAGTACTTACACAACACTGCCATGAAAAGTTTCACTATATGCTCGCCATTTCTTAGTCAATTTCTGCGCCGAAAAGTTTAGCTTATGAGCGTTCAAAGTATATTGAAGTTAATAAAAAAAACATTAGTAACGCATAAAAGTAGTAGAGATTGTACTCGTTTTGTACATCTCTTTCGTAGAGAAAACATGCGTTCATGTTTGAGTTTGGTAGAGGCGCTAAGCGATGCCCCAGGTAACCGATATTTTCTATAATATTTCTCGATAAGATTAAAAAGCGAAGATTCCCTAAAAATAAAGCTTTAAAATTGACCTTTGTTGAACTATGGCATATGGTATCTCCAGATGACAGCCGGTGAGCCTGAGTTAGTTAATCCGATTTTAGCTTTTTACTTCAAGGTCGGGATTGCGATGCCTCTTAGGGATTTTGTGTTGCAAGAACCCTTGATAAATAAAATAAAATCTGGAGAGTCATTTGTCTTGCTTTTCCAAAAGGAAAGCCAAAGCAATCAAACAAACACTTGCTTAATCTAGATTTACCACCCGCGACTGTCTTTTTCTTCGTAAAACCTGAGTCGCCTTTTCTTTCGACTTGAACGTTTCCTCATTTTTTCGCATCTTTGTCTCAGGTGTTGCATTATGATTAATTATAACCAGCTCACCTGCACACTCCTTGTATTTTTTATATATTTCATGTGCACTTTGGCGTGTGGAGTTGCGATGAGTGCTGATAAGGGCTTTCGAAATCAACGTTTTGTGAAGGGCTTCAATCAAGTTATGCGAACTCAGAACTACAAAGTAAGGTTATATTCTATTTTGGTGCAATATCAATCCCAGGACAAGACAGTGACAATAATCATGAATGCTCTTTATTAAGGATTAATCGCACGAGGAATGTCTTCGACATTTCTTCCCTTAGACATTAAAGTGCGCATCCGGAATCTCAGTAAGAAAGCCAGATTTCTATCTAGACATCTGAGAAATACCTAAATAAACCGAAGGGTGCCAATGCTTCAAAATATTGCCAACCTCTCCTCTGTTAAAGCTGATTATGACGGCTTAAATTAACTTCGATTAAATTAAAACACAAACAAATGCCAATAATTTATCATCATGATTTTTTCCAAACTTTAGAAGAGGACATCTGTCGTGATAAAGTATTCTGAACGATGATTTAACGTTCCTAGTATTATTAGCAGTATCTTTATTTTTGTTGGATATTTTTATGTTAAAAAGCCTGTCCGCTTCAGCTTAATTTCTTATCTCTCGAAAATTATTAATAACTCACTATTAGCACAATCCTGACAAAAAGAAAATTAAGAAAGGCTTATTTAGGCTCTGCTTACCTCAGGTCATCGAGAGGGACGTTAGAGATTTAGACACAACTTTTCCCATGGTGAGATAAATGCAGGGTGTTTCACGAAAGGCGGACAAATTCGATATTGCGAAAACTACGCGTCGCAACAAAAAAAAGGCTTGTGTCGTTCTGGTCCTGGGCCAGGGGCCTATTTAAGAAAATAATTTAAGTCCGGGATAATTCGAATGTTAATTATTCTTGCGTAATTACCTTTTTTTAATTTTGTGCTTAAGGGCATGGTTTCAATTAGAAAATTGCTCAGCATCATCGAAAAACAATCAATCAACAAATTGCACAACGATAGAAGGCACGCGCAGCATTTTACGGCTTTCTAAAAAACCGCACAAATTTGACAGGTTTTCAAGTTTCGGTTTGCTATCGGAGCGCATCTCGGCCCTGACGGCACCGCGCCCCGTGAAGAAATAGTGCAACTAACCTCTGCTGCGCTGTCATTGCGCGACGCAGCAAAGGATGGTGTCACTGTTTCTTCACAGAGCGCGGTGCAGTCGGGGCCGAGATGCGCTCCGATAGCAAACCGAAACTTAAAAACCTGTCGAATTTGTGCGGTTTTTCAGAAAGCCGTAAAATGCTTCGTGTGCCTTCTATCGTTCTCCAATTTGTTGATTTAGTGTTTTTCGATGATGCTCAGAAATTTTCTAACTGAAACCATGCCCCTAAACATAATATTAAAAAAGTTAATTACCCAAAAATAATTAGCAATCTAATTATCCCAAACTTTAATAATGATCCGAAATAGGCCCCTGGCCCAAAACCAAAACGACACAAGCGTTATATATATATTTTTTTTGCTGCAATGCGTAGTTATTTCAATGTCGAATTTTTCACCTTTCGTGAAACACCCTGCATTTTGTTTTCATTGTCTTTATTAAATATTCATTGATCCATTCACAATTTTTCTACGTGATCACGCTCCCTCGCGCATACCCACGCACAGCGAATAACATCAGGTGATGAAAGGAAGGCGGCTGATTAGTCCGACAAGTCCACCGCGCTGTCAGTTTAGGGGTGAAAGGAATAAGTGAGGTCCGATGTCGTGGGATTTGCTTCTGGGCCTGGTGACGCGGTTTAGGTATCACAGTGAAAAGGCAGAGGGCTTTCGAAGAGAAGGAGGTACGAAATAGTCCGCTTTGTTTCCAAGTTTTCACACTGAAAGTCAGGCTCTGACTTTCTATTTCTTTTTCCTTTTGGCCCACTAAACGATATGCTATGAGCAAAATCCCAATCTAAACATATTCATCCCAGCCCAAAATTTGTTTCGTTGGCCCTTTAAGCTGAAACCAGGTATATTTGTCTTATTTTATGCCCTCCTCCTTCCCTTTCCTCCGCTGGCATGGGGTTCCCCTCACTTTGGCGGGCTTCCAAGGGGCTCTCGACGGATCCATGTTTGAGAACCACTGCTGTACACTGTCCGGGATGCAAATTCGGTCCACTCATATCCTTTGGCCTACAGCTCCGTCTGATGATATGAAAGATACTACCATAAATACTAGACTTGGCCACACTTTACGAAGGACCAAGGATCACGCTACGAGTCGTCGAAGACAATTAATTTCCACGATAAGTGTCACTTCAACTTCGAGAGGCGTGAGGCTCGTTGTCGCGTGACACGCTTACTGCGCTGGATCGGCTAAGACAGCTCGTTTCGTTTTTTGTTTTTTTTCTTTTAGTGTAAGGTAAAGGGAACATAGAACACCGTTCGAACATCTTTACAAGAGGTGTGGCAGTAACAAAATTTAAGGTCAAATCAAATTTCAATTGAGTAGTGTCGAATTGGGGCCGCAACGTCGAAAACCAAATCGACTATAAAATACTAAACCTTTAATCGCAATGATCAGAACAATAAAAGAAAAATCGCGTAGGTGAGTAAAAATCTCCCTGCTTAACCTCCTGCAAGGTACTCGGAATAAGGTAAGGCTAGCGCAAAATTTAAAAAAAAAAAAACGTCTTAATAACCACATTGAAACAAAAAAATTGTATTCCCAGCTGATGAATTAGTTGCACATGTCTACATATAAATACGTTGCGTGCTTGATGATTAGATGGTTATTGCTCAAATGTATAAATTGTTCTCCGTCTTGTGCCCCGGCACCTCGCTTGACGCCGCTGGGAACAAAGGCATGAGGCCGCTGCGAAGAAAGGAATGAGGCCTGTGCTAATATAGCTGTTATTTTAATTATTGTTATATAACTGAGGCAACAACTCAGAATGGCTCTGTAGAACACAAAGCTGGTTACAGATTCAGGTGGCGCAAATGCCCCGAATGTAAATGATAAAATACATGGTTAGGCTTTCGTGGAAAACATGCAAGATGCTAAGAGCACGACTCTCTCATTCGAGGACTACAAGAGACTAAACAACTTTCTGTCGAAATTATTCAGTAGCCAAGACTTCTGAATGCAGGATTGATTTAGATAAAGCAGAGGCCTGAGTAGTCTTTCATTATATGAACAACATACTTGAATGAATCCGAATTATTACCAGCACTATACTGATATAAAGTATCGAAGTATTCAGAAACTCGAATCCTAGGAATCTGATGTTTGATTCGAATGATTTGTTCGATCGTTATTCGAGTTCAATTCGAAACTCGAATATTCCCTCACACCTAGTCTCTACCAACACTCGAAAGGAACGACACTGCCTGACACGAACCTCAGTTCTTCACGAGTTTAGGACTTTTCCCCAATTTCCAGCGTCCGTCGTATTTCGTTTGTGGTATTCAGCGTTATCATCGCTGACCCTAAATTAAGAGAAAAAATATTGTGTTGCCTCTCGTTTCGGCCATCGCGAATTTCTCCTGTAATAACGTTACGTCGTAGGGGGCACTTTTCAGCGCAAACCTAATTTATTTAGTTAAACATATAAAATAGCGCAAAAAAAACAAGGACATGAAGTATATACAGAAGATTTCTTTATAACAAAAACGTTGGACGGCATGTGTCAGCGACACTTCTATTGTGCATCATAGTAATAAATTTCAGTTTTTGAAAGATCGGGTACAAACTTAATCAATTTTTATCTGGTGATGCTTTGCCTGTCGTGTGTATACATATCAGTCTTGTGCCTTTCTCAAATACTCTACTCACGATACGATATTTAAAATACTTTTTGAAGTATCTTGGTATCTTGCAAATATTTTTTGATCGCCGGTATTTTATCCTCTATTTTAATTACATTTCTGAGTATCTTGCACTCATTATCTCCAATACATTTTGGACATTCCGTCATTTTTCGAGTTTTTCGGTATGAAGTGGCGTGAGCATGGCACGAGCAAGCGTGATCATTCTTTCGAGCAACGGAATCCAGTAGCTAGTTCCGATTAGCTATGGTGACTTTGACTGAGCCCGTGAAAACATCGCTTTTTTGCCGATTGTGATTCTTAATTATTCCAGCCAAAAGTTCGTTCGATGAAGGTTTTCCCCTCGCCGTCCCAAAGGCGCCTTTTGTTTCCTATAGTTTCCCTAAACAAATCCTAAAAAAAGGGGTAGTATTACGGAAGTAAAGATTGCCACTCTGAGGCGCAACGCAGACCAAAAAAGGACCTACGACAACAATGTAGACTTGAGTGTCAAGAAAATAACAAATAAAAGAGATTGAGAAGTTGACACTCACACAAAAAAATACATTTTTGTTTTGCTTTCTTTATATTTGACCCCGGTACGGGAAAGCGTCGAGGTTTTCTTTTGCTTCTTTTCTTTTTGTCGTCAGTCCGTCACTTATTGCTCTCGCGAACACTGTATGTAAGCGAACATTGATAAGCAGAGAACAGGACAGGAAACGAACTAGGAGCTGGATGACCTCTCAAAATGCCAACGAAGTGTCCCCCTACGTTGAGTGCCTTTCTGAACGCAACCTAGATGAGGAAGGTGCGACCACTGCCATGGCTATTATGTGGGTTCTTTTTGTTATCCAGTAACTCATATCCGTACCCCAAGTTCGTTTATGGTGAACTCCCCCTATAGGGAATATGGTTTGTAGTTAAACGATACGTCTAAGGTGCGCCGAGGACGTGATAATCAGCGATGTCACTATTGGCAAGGCGCTCTGACCCGTTTGTTGCCCCCACACCTCGGTGTTTACTCAACAGGCCTAAGGGGAATGTTTATTTTATCTTTCTTAATAGAGCGCGGGGCACAGTGTAACGTAAAAATACTAACAATTAGCGAAGTGTCGTTCAGTTTCTAAGTGCCGGATCTCTCCCGAAAGCAGTCGTCGGAGGATGCGAGCTTGACCCACTTGGGCTTTTGTGCTGAGCTGGGCACCGTGCATGCTGCATTGTTCAGACAGGCCGGAGTTGAAACAAGAGCCCCTTCTCCCCACTCACCGGAGAACATGAACTCCAGCCGAACGCTGGCGCCACGTTCGGTTAAGTCAGCCGAGCGCCGAGTCATTGTATTCGTTGTCCCCATCCATGTAATTCTAAAGTTAACCACTTGGGGCGCCACGGTCTGATCTCCTCCCATATAGCTAAAGCGACCTCTTTCTTGTTGTCCTAGAAATGTTATGTAACATGTATCAGTGATATTGCCACGCGCGTTGCCAAGCGAGCGCGTGGCCGAATGTTTGCCGCGCTTGGCTCTCGCACGAAGGCGTTGGGTTCGATACCAGGAAGCGGACTCCTCTTTTATTTATTCTTTCAACCTGAGATTCTCGTAAGTTTGAGAACCTTGTCATCCGATCGAGTTACGAATGTTCTACGCGCCGAACGTTCTACGCCGAATGTTCCAGAAAAACACACAGGTACAAAAGGTGCTCCGAGTGGCGGTCCGGAGTCAGTCTCGACCCAGCGCTCAGCCCTGCTGTTTCGCCGACATTGACGCCTGCGACGCTAGCCTTTCTCTATATTGTTTTTGGCACTAGTTCGCCCTTATGTACGTTTGGTTTCTTCAGTTATTCATCGCTTCACCATTTGTCATTCGTGACAATATCCTGCTCCTATAGTTGGACTGCATAAAATAGCCCTACGAGATTCTTTTGTTTATTTTGGTGCTGTTGTGTGCTATTAAACCATTCTGGTAACCCAGATTTGAGCAGCTGTATAATTGTCGTTGTCACTGACGTCGATAGAAATCACGAAATGCGGGAGTATCTTCAAAAGTAGTTGACTTACATTTGTTAGTATTTGTATTCTACTCAAGATACTTCACAGTGAAAGTAACTTGAGTAGAATTTTAAATACTTTATGAAGCAGGTATCGAGTAACTTTACTTAAATACTTCTATCGAGTATTTTGTCCAACACTTGTATATATATGCTTATTCTTCCTAAATAGAACTGGTTGAAAGTTAGCACTTGTCCTGTATACTTCTCGTCATTGTCTTTTCCGCACTATTTTGTATGTTTAACTAACATTAGCTAACTAGCCCATTAACGTACCCTACTAAACTAATTTATTTAACTCGCGCATACCTTCTTTAGCGGTGTCGTGACCAGGTTCTCAAAGTTAACCCAGCGTAGAGTATTATTTCCACTCTAGGAGTACTATTGATTCTAAGACAAGCGCTCGCAAAAAGATTAGTTCTATATTTGATGCCTAAGAGTAGGTAGCGTAATGCTTTGTTGACGAAGGAAACTGACGTGTCTTCGGGTTTCTGTTAGAATAGTTTCCCAGTCATTGCGCAGCCGATGCACACCAAAAATGGTTACGAACAATATGATGCACGATAGACTCCAGATGATAGGCTGCGATAGGCTTTTCATCTACGTTCAGAAGGGTGTTTTGTTGTTTAGTTGCAAGCAGTGTAGTACCACAAAAAGCCTACACACTACAATCTCAGTGGAAAACGTTCTGTCCTCTGCTTCATTACTATGGACATTTTATTTCAACTGTCACTTTTTTATGTTTCAAATTAAAGTACATATCATTTCTGAAGTTTTGACAGCTTTATGCGATTCCAATTCAGCGGGAAAATGTATTACCCGAACTTAACGGTACAACTTCTCTCATATTGGCGGAGGAATTTCCCGCTAAATTGAGCAACGGTGTAGTGTAAAGTTACCACGTCATGTGGCATAATAGTGTCACGTGGTATGGTAAAGTCACACGACGGCATATATCGCGTGACATCATAATGTCAAGTGACGTCACAGTGTAACATGGAAACCGGCCGCTATATTTATGTAAGTCCGCGAAATATAGACACAGCAGTGCAACTCTGTGCACCGGTGTCCAACACCTCGGCTGTCGCCGCACTTTGTTAGATCGACGTGGTAATTGAAATCGACCTTCTTTGCTGCTACCTAACATTCGCGCTACGGATCTGAAGGACCGCATAACCTGCGAGCAACGTGGGCATCCCTCTGACTTACCTGTCTGTACCTTTTATTGTAGTTTCTTGGGTGAACTTAATTATTTAATGAATTCGATACTACCCCTGTTCCACGAAACGACCGTCATATCAAGCAGCACCGTTCTTCGCAACGGGATTTCTAGGTTAACATAAAATGTTCGTGACTTTTTTATTAATAAACGCTTCTTTGTTTCTTTAGACGCAGGAAAATATGAAATTCTCGAATAAAATTAGGAAGCAAGTGGTAACTACTCACAACAGACAACGTTTCTCGACGTCGAGTTACGAAGCGTCTCTCAGTCGGCGGGTGTTTTAGGAAAACGCGTTTGTTTATCGGCGATGATTCACATTTTGTGCCACACAGGCACGTGACCAGGATTTCGATTAGGGGGTCCGCGCATAGCCAAATGCTGTATGATTGGGAGACGTAGGAGGTCTCAGCAAGATGGAAGATTTCGGGGGGGGGGGGGGAGGCAGGCACCTGCCCCCCCTCCCCCCCATCCCCCCCCTCGGGCCGGATACGTGTCTGGTACCACCCCAAGTCAAGATATAACTCATAGATCTAACAAACATATGTTTTTCAAAGATGATTAGATTAGACAAACTTCAAAAATCGCGAGACGATGGACAAAGAAGGGGTCAAACACAAAACTTCTGAAAACGCAGCTACTAAACTTCTTTGACAAAACCGTTTATATACCATCTCACACACACACGTCTCCTGGAATTTGCACACGTCTTCGTGACCTTCCAACACGGTACAGCGCGTCATGACATCAATTCAAAGCAACGACCTCATTTCCCTCTCAGCACAACGCACACGTCCCCCGAATGTGCACACGTCTTTGTGACCTTCAACCGCGGTAGAGACGTCCTCTTGTACACAACTATGGTACAGGCAAGAATTCAAAACAAAGCAACCTCCCCAATGCGCACCATGGTGCATCCGTTCACAGTCCCACACTGCCGACTGATGAGGCAAACAACCAATCCTATCAAATATACACACAAAAAAAACACCTCTGGCTTTTCGTGCCTAGGACAGACGAAAAATTTATTAAATGACAGACTTCTTGAGCACATGACGGCGGTCAAAAACAGAGCTCCGAAATATGAGATCGCTGAACATGTGCCGTTGAACATGTGCACTATAACAAAAACGACGTAAGAAATACGTGCATTCCCGTCATCAAACGATACGTCACAGCCTCGTGTTTTTTTTTTTTCGTTTTTTTTTTTTTCTTTGAGAAGATGGATTTTTACCGCCAACACGCGCGCGCGCCAGGTGACGAGGTCTGTTGACGCTTTGAATGGAGCTGCACAGGGAGCCTGCATCGTAGCCCAGCCTGGCCGAGCATCCGCATTGAAAGCCGAGCCCGCCACGGCACCACGGCGCCCCTCGTGGCTTGCGGGACCGACGGATCGAAGCAGCCGACGCAGCCCATAGCTCTTTGACTTTGTTGACAGTTGCTCTTCACGGGTGCGCTCCAAACGAAACCAACACACTTCCAATCGCTTCGAAAGGTACGTCTAGACGACTTTGTTACTTGCAGCGTTGAGTGGTTCGGTATACACACACCAAAGTAAACACCGATGGACAGAAAGCAGACGTGAAGTTTTGAAATCGCGGCGTATTTGAACGCACGTGTGTCCTGTTGAAAGCCTCTGTCTGTGCTCTGGTGCAGGCATCATTTCGACTGCGTGTACTCCAACGTAACGAGTACTCCAACTTAACATCAGCTTCTCTATCTTTTTTTTTTTTTTTATGTGCGAAATGAGGTTGACGTAAAAATCAGGCCGCCGCGTCTCTTTCGGGTAGGCGCCATGAGTTTCGACCACTATTCTCTGGTGCCGACTGGCGCCGAACGAAGTTGAGAAACGCTAGCGGGTGAGTCGTTTTCGTCGCCACCAGTACGGAAAGGCACCAGCGCCAATGTAAACTGTCAGCCGCCGAGGGAGGGTTGACAGATTTTCATGACGCGGCCTAACTGCCCTGCTGTTGGCTGCGGAAAGCGAACGGTGTGAAGAAAACGGCACGCGTTTTCTTATCTACCCGTCGGCCATGTTTCACCTTAGTCAACGCAAAGTAAATCGCGGCTGTACGTCGGATTACTCCCGATTAGTATGTCTAGATTGAAGATTGCCCAACTACAATGGAGCCTCGATGGTGTGGTCCTATTCTGATTATCATTACATCTTGCTTTTTCATCTAGGCTGCACACTTTTAGACGACCTTCTACACATCGCACTCCTCGTCAACATGTCGCTGGTGCTTGAGACAAACAAATTGGAAGTCACTGTTTGCTCACTCCGGGATGCACATATTTCATGTTCAACGTCAGGTATCCGAAGGGGGCACCATGCACACTGGAGTTTGTTTAGAGCTACCTCAACATGCTATATTAGAGTGCCATTTTTGTGTAGTAGTTTCATACAAAATCAACTTCTATTTCGTTTGTAACATGCCATATAACTGTTGATTAAAATTAAAGTGTCAATTAAGCATTGGCCAACAGGGGTGACTCGGCCAACGTGGTGGAAGAATTCCTTGCATAATTTTCTACGTCGGTCGGTTTGGATGTTGACAAATTTTTTCACGAATGATCTGAGTTAGGCACATCTGTGTCTTCTACTTTTCGAACAGGTACTTCTGTTAGATGAACTCCAGCAAAGGCAGCGAGACAGTCTCCAGAGGTCACACCAAGGTGAATGACATTCCTGCTCGAGTTCCGAGTCTTGTCAAAAAACTGCATTGAACCTAATGGTACATTCCCTTTCCTTAACATTTTCGTCCAAAATCTGTGTTGCTGTTTGTTTGTTTGTTTGTTTGTTTTTTGTAAAAAGTGTATTACAACGTTTAAACACCGGAACGTTCCTAAATGGTTCCTTTACCAGGGTGTCTTAGGGAACTGAATACAAGGACCGTAGAGCGCTGGGTCCAAGGCCACCCAGCGCTCTGCTGAGAGCTGGGTGACGTCTTGGAGACACCTTGTGTCCAAGACGGAGACAAGGTGACGTCTCCGTCTTGTTTTTATTTGGAGACGTCTTGTCTCCAAATAAAAGGGAGACGTCTTGTTTTTTATTTGTTGTGCCTTTTTTAATATATATATATATATATATATATGTATAGAGAGAGAGAGAGTTTTTCATTTTAACCAATAGACTAGGGTTGATGAAGGTCCAAATATTCGTTAAGTTTGCCTGAGTGTTCCTTAATGTGGTGAAGCCTCAGTACATTCTTTCCTTCCATCGCGTGTTTCAAAGCCCGTTTACTCCACAGCACACGATCACGTGCTTTCGATTTCTTGGATGGGGAGGAATTACGGGAAAACGTTTTGATTTCTTGTCTGTCTCGAATCCCATTCAAAGTGACGACAACTTGGTAACTGAGAAGTGGTTTATTTTTAAGGATGTAGAACAGTGGAACGAGGACGACAGACGAGGTGTTTCACTGGAGGGAACACGAATGTTGCAATCAAGTGAATGGAAAGGTTCGATAGCTGCTTTTCTTGCGTTTGGTTGTGTTTGGTTAGCTTCAAGATTGAGCCACCCACGCCGGTTGGTGCGTTGGCTATTCATCTTGGCTGTTTTTCGTCGAAAGAGCTTCTGGACCACACCGATGGAGTTGGGCTGATATCGCAATTACTTGGTTCCGGAAAACTTGCTCGCTGCATACGATTAACGAGGGAAATTGTCTCCTTTCAAAAAGTGGGGGACGCGTTTTGCAAAGTTAAAAGCTGTCACGGCATTATGATCTATCGCGCTTCCAATGTTTATATTATACCCCATCAAAGCCAGCAGCAATATAAGTGTGCCTTGCTCAGGTTGTCCGGCCACAAAAAATACTTAATTTCTCCGTTCAGGATTCGAAGTCAAGTTCAATGCAGAGAGGTTCTGCGTGAATCTCCGATGAAGACTCTCTTCAGTTTGTCCGCATTCGCCTCCGTGCTGCCGGCTAGAACAATTTGGCCGAGTTTAAGTACTGTATTCTGTCTTTCAAATATACTTTTATTCAGCAGGTAACCTAATAGCTAGTTAACTAAGCTCATATTTCAACCCGAAGAATATACTAATATAGCGTTAGTGGGACATAGTACGTAATATAATACATAACCCGCATATTTGTCAAAATGACTTCTCGATTGCTACTAAAACCTGAATTGAAATACGAGTATCAGCTGCCTAGTGGGGCGCCAACGGGTTAACATGCTCCTTGGTTCAAGAAGCGGTTACTTGCTTTGTTGTTGACAGAGCAGACGACTGGAGCTGTTTTTTTAAAAGCGGATACACACAAAAGCTCGATTTCGGGAACATAAAAGTCGCATGGTCGAGGCATGCGAGCTAGCTGAAAATTACTCTCGGTGGAATAATTCTGGAGTCATCCCCGCTTTCCTTAGCTGATCAAAACTAATTAGAGTCTATTACCGTCTCTCCGGAGCCTGTATTTTCGCTCTTGAGCGAAATCTCTGAAACAAAAGTTTGACATGAAAAGAACAAAAAACACCGAAAAAACAAAACTATGCTCTGCAAGTTTTTGTGCACCGGCTACACTTAACCGTCGCAATGCAAGTACCTGTAACATATGGCGTTAAACAAAAGAAAATCTGTTAAATTGAATAAGCCACCCGTTTAGGCGACCCGGCTGAGCCGACGCCGCCTGTTCCCAGCCGCCATGTTTGTTTGGTGGTGGCGCCCCCTATAGGTCGCTGGAGTCGCGAAATGACTGCAGGAATATTGCGCCATCCCGACAAAGCCAGGCCTCATGCAACTCAATTAACCCAGGAGGCAATTGATAAATTTGGGTGGCAACTTCTTGAACACCCGCCTTAAAGCCTTGACGTGACCCTAAGCGACTATCACTTGTGTGGTACGCTAAAAGCTCTCCTTAGCGGTAAAAGTTTCGAGGCAGATGAAGATGCAGAATATGAGGTGTGCACATGACTGAGAAGCAGCCCAAATAATTTAATGCATGAGGTTTTCGGGGTACTGGTAAAAAGATGGGATAAACGTGTCAATGTCGGGGGAGTATATGTCGAGAAATTAAACAAAAGTTTTATTCGGAATCCCCCAAAATTTTTTTAATTAGCCTTTTTTTATTTACTGAGTTTTCCTCGTATATTTTGTATATGTGCAGACTTCTGTTTCACTTTTGAGTACACTAACGACAACCTCTAGTTATGCATACATCTTTCTCTTCTTTATGTAGGCCACATCTGGATAGTCCGATGGTGCTAAAGGAGGAGCTGCCGACGTATTTTAATATACACTTATTATTGTTGTTGTGGTTGTTTGCGAGTTTTATGTCGCAAGAGCTACGATGGCCATACTGCGCCATACTAGGTAAACTAAAATTAACTAGAAACAATGTACTAAGAAAGTATTTCGGCTATAGTTTGTGTAAAATCGCTATATTTTCTAGAAAAGCTAAAAGACGGTCGATTGATATTAGAGGCTGTTCTCCTAGGAACAGAGTAAGATGGAAAGGAATACAATACTTGAAAAGCTCAAAATAAATATATACTTAAGTGGTGCCATTAAGTTAATCTTGTTTTTCTCACCCTCTAAGCTTGCTCAAGAAAAAAGCTACAGAGCCAAATGTTAATAGCAAGATATTTTACTGAATATAAAATTATTCACATACTTCACAACTTGTACGCAACGCATTGAGGTCATTAGGACCCCATGTGTTCAGAGGACCTGTTAGGCTCGTGCGAAGACTTCGGTCTGAACGGTTCTTTGTGAGCATTCATGTTATGAGAATGTACCACTTCTAGATGATAGTGCGTTCCAGCTAAGGTCATTTGGCGCTCCGGAAAACTGCCAGACCTGTATGTTCTATGAGCTGCCGACAGCTGCGCCCGCTGGAGCATTACATGGGAGAATCTGTAAGTGGCTGCGGTTTTGCTGCATGTCATCTCACTTCTTCTAAAGCTTCTATGCTTCGTATCTGCATATTTCAACCCAAAAGTGTGAGCTGCCTAAAACTGCACAAAACAAATTGTCATCAGCCGATTGGTGCGCTGTACTTAATATGATCAGTCTTATGCGTTGCATGAAGGTTGTTCTATGACTGATGTGTGCAGGAGCTCTGTTTGGTGCTTTATTCCCCGTGCTTCGAGACAGATAGATTCAATTGATGATATATGAAAGATGCTTAGGTTGCCTAACAGGCTACTGTTGCACAGAAGCTTTAGTAAAGGAAAAATGTTGAGCAGCAAAACACCAGTTACTCTTAGAATGTGTCTCGACAAAAACAAACAATATGGTACGTTTACCGTGTTTTCAGAAATTGCACTCAAAAGAAATGCCTCGACTTATTCTCCTGGCAGGGCAAAGCAGCCACAAATGATTTTGTCTGTGAAGGAAGCTTTGGAAGTTGTGAACCCTAGATATTTTTAAAGCTCTGGAAATGTAAAATGTGCTAGAGCACCCGGTATGTTTAAAGGCATATTCAGTTCGTAATGCATTTTGCATATCTGGTGTTTGTGAAGCAGAAATGCTTTCTCGGGTTCAACAGTTCCAAAGTTTTTTGCACGGCAAATATTTCTTGGTTATCGTGTTTTTCAGAAAAGATATGAAAGGCTATTACTCCGGTTATGACGGAATGGCCGTTTCCTTTGAAAATAGGCTGTCGTTTTCTTCACACAGGCTGTTATTTCTAGGAAGCTTGTTATTCAAGCGATACATCATTTTCACGAATGTGCTAATGATTTAAAAAAAAACAAAAAAAAAACAAAAAAACGTGAAGCGTTAAATTGATGCCTCTTTTCAGATATTTTCAGAAAACAATGTGATACGTTACTTGAACGGAAAAATTATTATCAATAGAGCTGCCATGTAATTCTACGTTTTTTTTTGTTGTTGCTGTTGTTTTTTTCACGAAAGGAGATTTAGAGTGTGATTGGGGAGAAAGTGTGGTGTAATGCGAAGAAAAGAATTATGAGGGAAAAAAAAACCTTGATGGAAACAATTAGTATTGCGTCCGTAGGAAATTGTATCAGTTAGTCGTTGATAACACTAGGTGGAGCGACCCGCAAGTTTTTGCTGTTGTACTGCGTGCGTGCGTGCGTGCGCGTGAATGCACGGGGATGCGCTTTGGGGATTTGACTTTGTTTTGAATTCTTGCCGGTGCCATAGTTGTGTACGAGAGGACGTCTGTACCGCGGTTAAAGGTCGCAAAGACGTGTGCACATTCCTGGAGACCTATGTGTTGTGTTGAGTGGTAGATGAGGTCGTTGCTTTGAATTGATGTCATAACGCGTTAAAAAAATGGTCGAAGGTCACAAGGACGTGTGCAAATTTGGTTAGACGTATGTGTGAGAGCTAATATATATAAACGGTTTTGTCAATAAAGTTTAGTAGCTGCGTTTTCGTACGTTTTGTGTTCGTCCTCTCAAGGGCCGTCGTCTCCCGATTTGTTTTTCAAATATCTGTAACATCAAACAGCTCGCCTGTTTACTTACTCTTTCTTTAATGATTAGATTACAGTTTTTTTTTTAAATATCGGCTTTCGAATTAGCCTTGGTCTATAAAACCTAATTACATCAAATAAAAAACTATTCTAACTTGTTTAAAATAGTTAGTGTCGTTTATTTACTTATTTTCTTACAGATACAGCCAGCTGCCATTTGCCTGCCAAGCAGGCAAATGGCAGCCGGAATAGGCAACTGGAATATACAGATCAATAAATTAGAAAATACGCAAACGAAATAAGCAAGAAAAACTAAACTGTCAGAGATGAACTTGAGAAGTAACGCAGAAGCGCTTTCGAGAATTTTTGAATGGACGAGGCATTCGTAATATTAGCGGTAAGACTGTTCCATTCGGTAAAGATTCGCGTAACCAATAATTTTTTTAGGCACTCGTTACGGCAATTTAGCACGACAATCGTGTTTGCATATTTGTGGCATGTGTGTTATATTAGATATTCAATTGAATTAATTTTTTAAACGACAAACGGGATCAGCCATGAACAATAGTATATGAGAGTTTTAGTCGATTGGTCCTGCGACGAACCAATAGAAGGTCAATTATAGATTGATGATAAAATTTCGTGATGGAACTCAATCCTCTATACTCACTAGAAACAGAACGCAAAGCCTTCTTTTTCACTCTATTTAGTTCTTTATTATTCGCCATTTTCGCGAGGTCCGCGGAACGCCCACATGCTCTAAAATTGATAGAATTAATGCAGTATAAATGTCAAGCTTGGTTGAGGATGTGCACTGCTAAAGTTGTCTTTTTGGTGATCAAAGTTTTGCCGACGCTTTCTCAACGATCGAGGATATATAACTGTTCCAGCTACACTCTGAAGTGATAATGACACCCAAGTACTTGAATTCATGAACGCTGCGTAGTGGAACGTCATCTATACAGAAGTTAAACACCAAGGGGGTCGTTTTGCAAGGTTTTTTTGTTTTTAAAAATATTGAGCTCTTGAATAATATTTTCCATTCCTTACACCGTTGAGAAATAGTGAAAAAAACACATATTGAAATCAATTTTAGCAGCAAAAGACCTTTTTTGTTCTAAAAATAACACAATCATCTGCAAAAATGCGGAAATGAATTGCCTTCTAGCTTCGTCCCAAAGGGGAAGGAGGGGCCCAGCAACGATTCCTGCGGAACGTCAGTAATAACTCTGCTTAGTTGTGGAGCAAACACCGACCACTTCAACAAACTGGCGACGATTGCCTAAGTAGGAATCTAGCCAAGAAAGATCAAAGAAAACGCAAGCGAGCTGATGAATGACATCTTTAGTAACCCTGGAACGTACTTGCTCGTTTCCCAGTATCGATTTTAATTTACTATAGCCGTTTCAGGCGTAACACGCGGCCGAATGTCTTAGAAAAATCTAATGCCCGTGCCACAGGTGCAACTCGAATGCCATTTACAACGAATGACATTTGCGTGATCGGCGAGTCAGCTCGCAATCTGTCGCGCGTGGAATGCGCCACGCCCGGAGTGTCGCGCGCTGATTGGCCGTCCGTTCAAATGTCATTCGTTGTAAATGGCATTCGAGTTGCCCGTGTGGCACGGGTATTAGACTACGACCCCTCCCCCCCCCCCCCCCCCTTTATCAGCAACCTTCGAAAGTCATTCACTCTGTGGCCCTAAACTCATCAAACACAAAGTTGGAGCCGAAAGTTGGCGAAGCGCGTCAATTGGACGACGGTGACAAAAGTGCGAAGTCATCGTCATTATAGTTGAATCGGTGCGCTCCGTGTGCTTCGGCTCCAACTTTGCGTTTCACGAGTTTAGAGCCCCAGGCAGAAGGAGCTGGGTTACTGTTGAGTAGCCATGTCTGAAACCCTGTTGGCTTTCTGACAAATTATTTTCACCTTCAAAATGCGACATTAGATGTCTATATAAAAAAATGTCCACAGCCTTGCTGCACGGCCTAGGTAAAGAAACCGGCATATAATTTAATGCGTTTTGTTTATTACCTGCTTTATGAACGGGATACGTTCGCCAGAATTGTTTTAATGCTTTCATTTCTAACTTTGATAAATTCAAGCTTTGTAACATTAAGATTGTGCGCCCTACTTGTATTCTATACGTTGTAATGACTCCAAAAAGTTGTGATTAACCTTTAGGCATCCAATGGACATCACCACTGGAGATTTACGAATTTGTTCAAAAATAATACCATCCTCACAACGTTGCTCAGCCAAAAATGCACACGTCAATGGAGTAGGTCTGTCTATTATTAATATTCTTGGTGAATTTCTGCAAAGTGTCGTAAAGGAAAATTCAAAAACATAGGCCATCTTTTTTTTTCTTTTTTTTTTTTTTTGCGGTAGAAGAAACTGGTTGTTTTCGTCTTGAACTTTTTGAGATAAAAGCCCACTTGCATTTCCTTAAAGTATTGTATCTGGCCATTTCTGGGTCGTGGTTTGTGACGTCGTCAACAACGTTCTATTAGTGGCTGAAAGACGAGATCTCGAGAAAAGAGAGAAAACGACATCTTGATGACACCACTCACTGACCAAAAACCAATTGCGGGCGCTTTGAGCCTTAACCGGGAATGCGCACGGGCGACCCTTTTCGCCGGATTTAAACAAGTCATTGATCTGGTTCTTGCCAGCGTGTACAATTTATCTTTCTAGTAACACGAAAAAAAAAAAAAAAACTTCTGTACAATTTTGTTTTTAGTGTAAGGTCTGTTTTGGCCACATTGCTCTTAAAATATATCTTGATTACTAAATTGCATCAGAAAATGGTGCATTCGTGGGAAAAAAAAAGAAAAAAAAAAGAAAAAAGCTTGGGACCCGTGTTAGTTGACTCAAAGCCAACGGCAAGCGATCCTGGCTTCGCGCCGAATGACAGTTTAATTCGCGTTTTCTTTTTTTCACCTAGCAGAACTGATGGCTTTAAAACTCTTAGGTTTGAATACATTCGCAAACAATTTGTGGTATTCATACAAGGTCTTACGGGGAAAGAAGTTCCGGAAACATTAAATCAATTACAGAAGCATTAAATAACGCTAACTAATTTACATGCTACAAATACCTAACATTTCTGCTTCGTTCCTATCAAAAGAGCGTAATAAACACTGCCACCAATAAAGGACAAACTAATGGAATTATCATTAAATGTCATTAAATGTTTTTAATAAAGTAATTACAAATCACACTCGCAAATATTTCTTTAGGTACAGCATTAATCGCCATAAGCAAAACTCATTTCGGCCTAATAGGTCAACTTCCTCCGTGGTACTTATACAGACTCAGCTTCTTAATATGGCTCTTTACGACAATAAAATTACCGCCGTTATAAAAAAAAGGCCTTTGACCCAGTTAATTGCACTGTTAATTCGATTAATATAAAAAAATTACAGCTTCAGAGGCAAAATATTGGAGTTATTCATTACTTATTTATCTGATCAAAACAATATGTAACAATAAATTATTTTTATTTACACGCCACTAACTGTCGTAACGGGTGTGCACCAGGACTCAGGATTAATGTGAGTGTTACATATCCAAGTAGTCTGAACCCCTTCAAATACATTGATAAAAACAATTTTAATTTAGTATTGTAAAGCGCAGCTCTTAGGCGCCCCTTTCCGCGTATGGCGGCGTTGGAGTCGACGTCGACGTCGACGTCGTTGTAGCTACGTGCGTCGCATTATGCGGCGTCACACCAGTTCAATTTCCGGCTAAGTTTAGCGGCAAAACTGGCGCCACATGACCTAAGCACCAAGTCAGTTTCCTTGCTAAATTTAGCGGGGAATCAAATTGGTGTTGAGGTCATGTGGCGTCAGTTTTCCTGCTAAATTTCGCAGAGAAACCGACTTCATGAATAAGTCACGTGACATGAAGTCACGTGACATCATTTCCCTGTTAAATATAGCGGGGAAACTGCATTGGTGTTAAGGTCACGTGACGTCAATTTTTAATCCGAGTTGTTTCTTCGGAAGTGATTTCCACAACTACACTATTAAAGAGCAGGGGTTCCACTGACGCAGATAAAATCCAAATCCGCCCGGTGAGGTATGTCAATAAGCTCCTCGCACTTGTGCTAGTGGGCACGTTGTTAATTTTTCCATTGAGACTAGTGTTTTTTTTTTTTTAAACAAATGAACTTAGCCAAAAGTTAGTACCGCATAAAAAGGGAGCGGTAGATATAAGAAACTACTCTCCCATTTCGATATTTACGGTATTTTTTCAAAAGTTCTGAAGAAAATTCTTTAGAGATGTCTTTAGGGCTGCCTGACTTCTCCCTCTGTAAAAAAGTATCCCAGTTTGCTTATTTAATGAAGTTCACCACCATAAACCTTCATTATGTCCACATCTCTTAACACAGCCGTCTTATCTCTCACCACGTGTCGATCAACAAAATAAAGTAGGCATTCCCTTTGTCACTCATCAAGTTTTAATCAATCTTTTATACCCACGACATCACTGGAATGGAATCGCTTTCCCGCATCTATGGCCGACATAGTCGAAAGCGCCGAATTTAAAGATGACATTTGTGAGTTTGTCTTGCGTTTGGATTAGAAATTTAGTGTTACGTTTATCTGCATCTAAATAGAAGGTGTGCGTCTTTAGATGCCTTGTGTGCTTTATATTCACCTGCATATTTTTCTCGGTGTTTGTTATTTAGGTGATTTTCGTCCTTTCCCTTCTGTAATGATTAGGGCCCTGAGGGAGGAAATAAATAAATAAGTACTACTTCGCCGCTTAACCCATTTTTCTGAAAAAGATAGCTTACTTAACGTCGCCCATTTCGTGTTCAGAAAAAAATCTTTCAGCAGAATCTGCACTATTAGTTGAAAAAGAATATATCTTGCATCAATTTAAAAAAAAAAGTAGTACTTGATGTTTTCGTAGATAAGGCTTTTGATAGCTTAAATAACAAGACTTTCTTGCAGAAACATAAATGTTATGGTTTCGAGGTAGCGTATTTACGCTTCTTAACTCCTACTTAAAAAAAACCACATCTGATCTTGTTTACGGCTTTGATGATGCGACACTTTGGCGGGTCAGCAGTTAATCTAAATATTTAGGCTTAGTAATCACCTCAAACTTAAGGTGGGATACTCATGCTAACTATGTAACATAAAAAGCTTTAAATAACTAATGTACTTAAAGATAACTAAAAGAGAGCAGCTACAAAACGTTTAACTTACACCAATTTTGTTAGTCCTACTCTCAAATATGCTAACATGGTCTGGTTTCCTCACACTAAAACTCTCATAACTAATCCTGGAAATATACAGCGTAAATTCTAATGATTTATCTCCAATAGATACAGGCGTGCGGACTCTCCGACCGAACTTGAAAAAAAGCTGGTCTCTTAACCCTAGCTAACAGAGCTAAACAACTTTGGATTAAGTTCACCTATCTTTTTCTTCGAGATTATTTTAAAATTGACAGGTCTAGGTATGTACCATTTTCTGATACTAGGCTCACTGACATAAATACAGCACATTTTGTCCGAGTATTCCTTCAAAACTTACTTTTGGTACTCTTTCTTTCCATCAGGCATCAGAGAACGGAACCAACTCGATGGTACTTTTAATAACAGCACCACTATCACTTCATTCCTAAATCAGCTATATACTTTCTTACATTGTGATTAATAATTTAGAGTGTCTTGGCTACGCGAATTTCGTTATCCTTGTGCATTTGTTTAATAAGTGTTTTATTTATGATGTTTTATTTTTCCCTTCTAATTAGTCCGACACATAAGCATAATTATGTTAATTATCTACTTTTTATGTTCTACGCAAGATCCATGTACTTTTTCGGTAGGTTTGTGTCCAGCCCTGCTAAAATCCCTTGCGGCATTGAGTATTTCTAAATAAACAATTAAAAAAAAAGTGAAAGCCGCTTACAACTCCCTGTAACGCCGAATTGGAACGCAGCTCTTGAGGTGGAGGGAAGGGCGCTGGGGGGGGGGGGTTAGACTAACCAGGGGGGGTCATGTGACCTTGGGGGGTCACGTGACCCCCAATGCCGATGATGTCATCACTGACGTCACTGATGACGTCATTAGTGACGTCACTGATGACTTCACCAGTGATGATGACGATGACGATGCGAATGTCGGTGACGTCATCAGTGACGTCGCTGACGACGTCATCAGTGATGATGACGATGACGATGCGGATGCCGGTGACGACATCAGTGACGTCACTGATGACGTCATTAGTGATGATGACGATGCGGATGTCGGTAACGTCACCGGCATCCACATCGTCATCGTCATCATCACTGATGACGTCACCGGCATCCACATCGTCATCGTCACTGATGACGTCATCATCATTGATGTCATCATCACTGATGACGTCACCGGCATCCACATCGTCAACGTCATCATCACTGATGACGTCACCGGCATCCGCATCGTCATCGTCATCACTGATGATGACATCAGTGATGATGACGATGTGGATGCCGGTGACGTCATCAGTGTCGATGACGTCATCGGGGGGTCACGCGACATCGGCGGGGGTCACGTGACCTCGGGGGGTCACGTGACCTCGAGGAGGGGGTCACGTGACCTCAGGGGAGTCACGTGATTTCGAGGAGGGGGTCACGTGACCTCAGGGGAGTCACGTGACTTCGGGGGGTCACGTGACCTCGGGGGGGGTCACGTGCCTCCCCACGAAGTCACGTGACCCCGGTGGGGGGCTCGCGCGGTGCATTATGGGATATTTCCCATGATGCACCGCGCGGTTACGCCGACGGCGACGGCGACGGCGACGGCGACGGCGACGCCGACGCCGCTCAAGCCGGAAACGGGCCCCTAAGAGCTGCGCTCTAAAACACCGACAACAGTACGTAAACCTAAATGACTGTTTCTCTTCAATAAGACGCATTATATCAGGTGTCCTACAAGGAAGCATACTGGACCCTTCCCTCTTTATTATATATGTCAATGAGATATTAAACATTAATAAAAACGCAAACTAGTTATTTACGCCGACGACACTGGTTTATTTTTTTTCTGCTGAGGAGCCAAACTTACTGATAGCGCTTGCAATCCAAACCTAATCTAAACAAGTAACCTGGGCACAGGCGAACTCTTTAAAAATACACATAAACCAAATTCAGGTTCTTCTCTTTCGTTCAAAAAATGAGTTTGTGGTAATTACAAACAGCCTTGTCTTAAGCATACACCTATTAAAATTGTTAGTACGTTTAAGATATTAGGCGTCATTTTTTTTCTGAAAATATGTGCTCTGATTGTCATGTTCAATACGTAATTTCGAAATTGCCAGGCGTCATCGGATCAGTAAAGCAAAACCGCTCAATTCTTCTAACCTTTGCCAAATTAGTTATTCAACGTTCCCTCTTTTTCCCTACTTACGTTATTGCCTCCTCATCTGGGGGGCGACTACGGCTCGAAACTTGGAAAAGATATCCCGTCAGCAAAATATAATTATAAGAATTAACTGCAACGCTTCACACCACCGCCGAACTGCTGGTTTCTATAATAAATATGCTATTATAACTGTCGATAACTGATACAATTACAGGTTAACCGCTGGCTTTAAAGGGACAATAAAGGCAATTTTAATTTTTTTTTAATGGTGTTTTTAGGCTTTTCGGGAACCTGGCATACTGCCCAATTTTTTTATAGACATTTGTGACGCGTATTTCTGTACCTACGAAAGAACTGAATAAACCGAAACTGAACTATCTGCGTTTCTCGTTTTTGGGCCTCCGAAAACGGAGGTGACGTAGCGAGTGACGTCACATGTGCATTGTCGGTACCGGCAGCATATAGGGCGTCGAGACTCTGGTTACCGCGGTGGGTTATAGCAGCGCGGTGGCGCGGTCGTTTCGTCGGACCAACATGGACGGCGGTGCCGCTCTCGCGAGCGAATTCGGGCTCCCGTTCAGTTACCTGACACCAACAGAACGGGAGATGCTCCTAAGGACACGGAACTCTGGACGACTCTTTACGAGGACGCCCTAGAATTGCCGCCGACCCAGAGTGATTTGCCTCACACCTACGCCCAGACTCCGGCTAACCTGAAGGTTCTGTTCAAAGTCTCCTGATCGAAAACGTAGTGAACAAATTCTGATGCCATCGCCGAGACCTCTGCGCAAGACAACGCTGTTCAACCAAAGACTTCGCAATGCTTCATCGCTTGGGAGTAGGTAAAAACTAGCGTCGCCCGAACGATCACGGGTCTTCAGTCGACCGTTTGAACATCCTTCAACTGCGCACAAATTTGGCATGACTACCGCTTTGCAGAATCCCTCGAGTGCCGTGTTCCTAAAGTAAACACGGCACTGACATCTGAAACCAGAACCAAAAAACTCCCGCGTGCTCCGCGCTGTGTTCTTCATTTTATATATTTTGTTTGCCCATAGTTGCTCGTTGCCCGTTTCGCGTGCAGTGTAGCAAAGAGAAAAATAAATATGGTGTTTTGTTTACGGTTTAGTTATCATTTTTGGTTCGATTTATAGTTTGCATGGTTATTCCAGTGGAATTAGAACAGAGTTCATAAAAACCACGAACCAAAGCGTGACCGAGGGCACGTTTCTCGTTTCGACCAATCGTTGACACGTCTCTTGTGACGTCACGCTTCCAGGCCCCGCAGGGTCACGTGACCTCCGCTTTTGCTGGTTTCTCCCGCAATGCTCGGGGCGTCGCCTCAATCGTTCCCGGTACGATTATTACCGTGACTGTTTAATTGATTTGCGCGGCACACAAGCGCCGGTTTCGGCTGAAATTTGGGCATCGTGGCCTGAGGCGTGCCGGGAACCCAGTTCAATCGCCAAAAAAATATTCGAAATTGCCTTCATTGTCCCTTTGAGGAAAAACAAAAACTAGAATTTCAATTTTCGGCAAGTCTTGGCATCCTGACCAGAAATTTTAGACACTCTAATAAAGCCCGTGCGTCTAAAATATTTACATCGTTGTTGGACCCCAACTCGCCTTTTGCTATGGGTACAAACACTTATTTATTTAATGGCATAATATAAAATAAAATGAAGTCAATGAATGAATGAAATGAATGAAAAATAAAGACACCATGCACAAATATTCAGAAGTGCAAAAGGGTCACAAGCCTGGCAAGGTTCAACATTGGAACGAATAGTTATTACTTTCGGTGGACTTCTTTGGCATGGGTTTTGTTCTGCTATTACTAATTATTAGTTCAAATACAGGTTTCAATTCCTGTGTGGAAATCACTCTTACGTCTGGCGGGGCTTTTAAATTTTAAAGTGTGCTCAACCAATGCGGCTTCTTAGTAGACGAAGAGAGAACTGAGGCAAATTCGCACGTCAGTACTCACCCCTGCCGAACTCAAGGTAAAAATACATATATATATATATATATATATATTATGACTGGCGCCCATGTTTTTCTATCACTACGGCGGGAGGCAAAAGTGTGACTTTTAGAAGCAGTAAGATAGATTTTGTCGAAACATGCAGCGAAAACTTGCGCGGCCTGGCGGCGACAGTGGGAAGCAGGAGAACGCGGATAAAATGCACACCGCTGGAGTCTTGAATTGCACCAGCAAAACTGCCTCGCTTCAGCAAACGCAATCCGCCATATGTGAAGGAAGACTATAACGCCCCACGGTTTATGATGTCTCGGAAAAACAGTTTCATTAACATTTGTTTAATGCCGAAAAAACGGATAGTTGCGCAAGACTCGCCATTCCAGGGGATCACGGTATTCTCTTACTTAAATAATTGTGGCGTTAACGAAAAAAGTAATAGGTGTTAATAAATCTATTCCCGGTCACATTCTATTATCTTGTATTCTTCCTGTTATGAGTAGTAGTTAGGCAGTAGATCCTGAAAAGTGATTTAATTTCGAGACTTTGACCACAAAATAGAACTATATTTAGAAATCGCTCAAAACGAGTCTCGCGACGGAAACATGGCGCAAAACAATGTCTGTTTTATCGGCGAAAGTTAATTTTGCGACACACGTGTTCCCTCCAGGAAAAGCAAAGAATCTGTTTTGGAAGTTCAGTGCCCCTTCAAGGCTGATGAAAGTATGGGCGAACCGGTAAGAAGCGCTACTGTCAGGGAACCCATGTTGGTAATATCGGAGACTCCACTCCGCAAAGCAACTACGGAGTTTCCCGAATGGTGCGAGGCCTTATGGCTCACTCCTGTTCATTTCGCTCTCCGCGCGTCCGGCTCTCGAGAGTCGCATTCTCGGAATTCTTCCCCTTACTCGCTGCAGTTTTGTTCGCCCGTATCTCTCTCTATCTCTCTCTCTCTCTCTCTCTCAATCTATCCCTCTTTGTATCCTGCCTTTCTGTCGTCGGTTTATTTTAGCTTCCAAAAGGATATGAACTCTGGCAAATTAGAAAAGGACGGGGTAAACAAAGGAACGAACCTAAACCGGACAAGGACCTGCGTCTTTAGTCTTACGCTCAAAGTACCTTGTTTTTTTACTTTTACTGCGTTGACTTTTTATTTCTGTCATATGTATAATTCGTCCTCAATGGTTCGGTCAGGCACCTCTAAAATTTTTTTTAACTTTCTGTTGTTTATTCTTTCGTTTTTCGATATACAGCTACTTGTAAACCATAATGAAACGCAGCCTTACTAAACACGGACGAAGAAGACAGAACGAAGACGTCAAGGCAACGACCATGCTCGTTTCTTGTTCTTCGTCCGTTTTCACCGAGGCTGTATTTCATCATGATGCACTGTTAACAACTGGCCCGATTTACAACCTAATACAGCAACTCATGTTTGAAAACAAGCCGCTGTGTCCCTATAGTGGCGTCAGTGACGCCGCGCAAGCGCGATGGGCCGTGGGCACGGATCGCTGCTTCCCCCGTCAACAAACTTCATTGGGGTTGTAAGCGTCAAAATGTGTCCCTGTTTATTTTCACATTGGAATTGTCGATTTTAAGTATTCCTGGCAACTTATGTCTCCATTAGTGTATTCAGCTATATAGATTAGTCTTTTCGCCACAAAATATCATTTACTGGAGTGGCTTACGGCGATCTATCAGCGTCAACACCGCTGATTGGCAGCAAAACCTAAGAAACACAGTTCATTTGGCCAAACTGTGTTTTGTCTTGCTATTCAGGGCCCCAAAAGCCCAGAGAAGTCATTGTCTTACCAAACTTAAAATACTATAACCGGAGTCTTGGAACCTATACAGCAAAGTTGTTAACTGACATCTTTAGCTCGTGCCTGCCCCTTCGGCAATTATTTATTTATTCATTAGCTTATTTATAAATACCGTTCGCCCGTAACAGGGCTGTGACGGGTATGGTGCACGCTATCACATGTAGTATACAACTTAACATAAAATATACAATAGAAACAAAAAAAAAAAAACTAAACAATACCACCCATAAGGCCTAGAAGGAGCCTATAAAATCAATAAAAAAATACTCTAATTCAGACACTGTACACTTCAATAAAACGAAAGAAAAATAGATCCAAACGTCAACCCTAATTCCTTTCTGTGACGAGAACAAGAAAAATACGACATATTTAACAGGTTGTAAAACCTAAATTTTAAATAGCATTTGTGTATACCCGCGCACAGTTTATCGACAAAATAATTTTTACGGAAGGTTATTCCAGTCACATATACTACTTGAAAAAACCGGTTACCTATATGCGTCAATGTACAATTTTGAGATTTTAAACTGATGCTTATGATTATATCTTGATTATATTAAGTTCCGAATATTTAGCATATAGTGAGAACCGACACTTCAAACCAGAGAAAAGCCACAGAGGCCATTTCTTCGGTTAATTCGGGTAAAAAAAAGAGAAAGTACTGTAGCAATAACTAACACCTTATCTTGTAAAAAATGTTAATAGTATGCGATATTTTTGGGGTGCAATAAACGCATATAATCAAACAAGATCATGTAAGAGCCTAGAAGAACATATAAAGAGACATAAGAAATATATTAGAAACTTCTTATGACTTATATGATCTTATACAATTATTATTATTATATGTTCTCAAGAACGTTTTTATATGCCTTTATATGATCTTATCTGAGCATATCTGTTTATTAGACCAAAATATTTCGTATACATAAAAGTTTTTCACTTTTTTTGGAGCAAAACCCTATTAAGCCCCTAGAATTGTCAATTTAAAGACAAGTTAGGCTTTTCATGGCATGATGTCTGGGAATCTTCTTTCACGTGACTTAGTGAGTACGTACCGCGGTTATCTTTTTTTTTTGAGTAAAGATGTTTATTTAAACAACTCTTGTTGTATTATCAATAGCTAGGGTATTGGCACAAAATACAGCTGAGAAAATATAATTCTATACATTTGAGTTTTTGCGAATGTGGGGTATGTTTCATCGCTGATGTTATTTATTTTGATTACATTTTGAGTTTTAGAAAATTAAGAACTCGGCAAAATTAAACTCCAAATTTCTGAGAAGTCGTTATCTAGAAAACTTAAGCCTAAAAAAACACTACATTTGCGGCGGAAACCATACTCCGAAAAACATGTTCCAAATAAGAAAAAAATAAACTCCGAAAACCAGAATTCTACATATATCGTACTATATAGACCTATTTATCTTACTTTTTCCTATAATTGACAAAATATATATGGGTGATTTC
Organism: Ixodes scapularis; assembly: GCF_016920785.2. Taxonomy (NCBI): domain Eukaryota; kingdom Metazoa; phylum Arthropoda; class Arachnida; order Ixodida; family Ixodidae; genus Ixodes; species Ixodes scapularis. Next base: position 112,918,157 of record NW_024609868.1, read on the forward strand.
ATCCCAAATCGGGCAGGCAAAAGGGTCTAAGTTTTAATTTTGACAAAAAAAAAAATATATGTTTTAGATGCATTTCTCAAATGGAGGGCGCAAACCGCGTGTTCCGCAGATTTTTTTTTCTCGAGTTACGAAGCTTAAAAGCCGCAGTTGCAGAAACTAGTGTTTTTGCCCGCCGCCGCAGGTCCCATGTTTGACACCTTTTGCTGGTGCTAGTATTTTTCCTACACCTTTCTAACTTTCCCTCTTTATTTAATAAATACTATAAAATGCGTTCTCGTATTCAAATATGTTTAAATTTTGTTTTTGTTTTCTAGAACGAATGTCAAACTCGTCACTCAGGTCGCTTTTTGGTCAACTTTGACAGGTCATTACTTTGTCTGTACTTAAGGTATTTTTTTTTTTCTTTGGCTCTATAGAAAGACCAAAGCGAGCCAATTATAGATATAATATTATTATTATGATATGTTCTCTCGCCGCTCCGCTACTTAGGCGTAAACGTTGTAAGAAGTAACATATGTTAAAAGTTTGAGATCGATTTTCTCAAAAACCCTATTTTTGTAAATATTAGTTTTTAAAATTATTTTAGATATATTAGTCAACTGCAAGAAAAAATAATCTGGATATGTAATATTTTGGTTGTATGTCCTCTATTTGAGTCGCAATCGCGTGAAATAAGTGCTTATTCGACTAAAATGAGCACACATTTCACGCGATTGCGGTTTAAATAGAGGACATACAACCAAAATGTTACGTTTTTAGACTGTTTTTTCTTGAATAGGCTAATATATGTAAAAGAATATAAAAAATAAAAATTTACAAAAATGGGTCTTTTGAGAAAATCGACCTCAAACTTTCGAAACAAACCCCAAACCGGCATTCTGCGCCTCTACAATTTCTAAAATATGTTCTTATTTTTGTTTACGTTTTCAAAAAGGAACGAAACGTAGGTGAACTTGTGATAATTATTGTAATTTAAAACTTGAAATGAGAACGAAACCGCTTAAGCACACTACAAAACAATCAGTGACAAGTATGTACAAATCAAAAGGCAACGCGAGATGACAAAAGGTGTTTATATAGAACGGTTCAAAATAAACAAGGGTGGCTACTCATTTCCCAGCCTATTACGATTGAATGATACATTCTCACATTATCCAAATCTTGTACATAAATTTTCGGGAAATATGCGCCGGGTTTTGTTATACTCACATCTTGCTGATCGCCGAAGGTTGACTGCACAATTCGTGCACCTCAGTAATCTAGAAACGCGCGCGCAGAATCAGTAATAATAAAAAAAAAAAAAAAAAAAAAAAAAAAAAAAACATCGATGGCACGTTTTCAGAAGTCGGTACATTTTTTTTTTTTTTTTACAAGTTCGACGTATCTGTGACTCAGTTTTCACACTGTGTATATAAGAGCCATGCAGTCCACAGTTGCAGTTTTGAACATGCCGGCACGCTCTCACTGATGATGTTCTAAACTTCGGGACACAAAGCGGTACGTTCATGCCTTGACACGTGTATGCAGCTACTCTGTGCTTTCGCAGATCTTTTCTAGGGCAACGTTAAAGGCGCCTTCCTCCAGCGTCTTTCTCCACACGTGTGAGAATTGGATGCCTCTTGGTGGGTTTACCATTCTTACTCTTTTTTCTTGAGCTCCCAGAAACGCGTCAGCTTCTCTTTGGCGTTTGAGAGTAGAACTGTCAGTTTGACTTTCGGTCTGAGTGCCTCAACGAAGCATTGCGCGTTCGTTACGGAGTACAATTCTGTAGTTATCAAGTCATACGTAGCTGCCTGGCGCTTGAGCACACCGCCCACTCCATTACACGAGCTTTTCGCGTCCCCTGATGCGGAGAATATCCACTTGGCGACGACACTCATTTTTTTTAATTCGTACACCTGGTGCCTGTTTTTGAAGTCGCTTGGGGCACCGTCTGAAATGTAAACGAGTTGCGTGAATATAGGCAATAGTTCCTCCAGTCGCCCTTCGACGAAGTTGAGCACGAAGAGCGCATGGGACGAGTCATGGGCGTTGTCGTCGCTCACTATGTAGCCACGCAGGTAAAGATGGAAACGAACTTGCTTTTCCAGTGATGTCCTTGCACGGCGCGCTGGATCACGACACTCCAATGTTCAGCAAAATCAAAGTGCAAGGATGACGAGACGTTGGCTTCACATGTGCTTTCTCGAGCCATGTGGCTCTTCGCTGGCCGCGTCTTATGAAGGGCAGAATGTATTTTTTTTTCCACTTCTGAAACTCGCTAAAGAAATTCCAGAAGATTTGTGTACACATTCGAATGGTGTGAGAACTTATCATTCAATCGTAATAAGCTGTATAATGAGTAGCCACCCTCGCTTACTTTGAACCGTTCTATATAGAAACAATTTTTTACATGTTGCGTTGCCTTTTGATTTGTATATACTTGTTACTCATTGTCTTCTAGTGTGCTTATGCGGTTTCTCTCTTATTTCAAATTTTAAATAACAATAAATATCACATGTTCGTCTACTTTACGTTGCTTCTTAAAAATGTAAACAAAAATTTAAAAAACTCGAAATCGTAGAGGCGCACATGCCGGTTTGGGGTTTGTTTGTGGAAGTTTGGGGTCGATTTTCACAAAAACGCCATTTTCGTAAATTTTCGTTTTTTTTTATTTTCTTATATGAACTAGTCGACTACAAGAAAAAGCAACCTAAAAATGTAATATTTTGGTTGTATGTCCCCTGTTTGAGCCGCAATCGCGTGAAATGTGTGCTCATTTTAGTCTAAATAGCATACATTTCACGCGATTGCGGCTCAAATAGAGGACATACAACCAAAATAGTTCAGCTCTAGGTTGTTTGGTTGTTTTTTTCTTGTAGTCCACTAATATATATCAAAAAAAAAACTTACAAAATAAAAATTTACAAGAATGTGGTTTCTGAGAAAATGGATTTCAAACTTTCAACATTTGATATTTCTTAAAACGTTTACGTGAAGGTAGCGGAGCGGCTAGTCAAAAGATCACAATGATATTATTATGTGCTTCCTTTGAGCTTTCTATAGAGCCAAAGAAAGAAAATTTAAATGAAGTACAGACAAAGTAATTACCTGTCAAAGTTGACCAAAAACTGACCTGAGTTACGAGTTTGACATTTGTTTTAGAAAACAATAAAATTTCTCAAACAATTTGAATATGTCAAGGTATTTTTTGGTACCTATTAAATGAGGGGGAAAAGTTACAAAGGTGTAGGAAAAGCAGTAGCGCCAGCAGAGGGTGTCAAACACGCAACCCGCGACGGCGGTCAAAAACACTAGTTTCTGCCACTGCGGCTTCTACGCTTCAGTAGAGTAGATTGTTGGGCTAGTTGGTTTTGGAATTTGGAATACATTTTAGAGCTAAAAAAACAGGGACAAAGTACAAAACAGCGAACTGGGCTCTCTGTTTCTCGCCTCTTTGTCCCTGTTTTTTGAGCGCTAAAATGTATTCCAAATTCTACGCTTCGTAACTCCAGAACAAAAAATCTGGGGAACATGCGGTTTGCGCCCTCCTTCATTTACGAAATACCCCTAAAACGTATATCTTTCGTAAAAATTAAGAATCGGACGCTTTTAGCCTGCCCCATTTGAGATGAAACCACCTCATGTTCATTTGGCATTCTCATGTTGGCATTAGCCATGGAAGCATAGTGCAATATATGAGTCTCTATGTCTCTGGTAAATTGTAATACGTCTTCAGAGATACCATCACATCAAATATTCGGAACTTTTGAGGAGGTGACGCATGCACCCAACGAAAGATACCTGAAGGAGTGAATTGAGGAGCTACACCCAATCCAATCGTGCAGCGGACACCGGCGCCACCGACGGCCGAAGTGTGAAACAGAGGAAAGGGGATTAAATCCACGCTGCTGGAGGTGTGAATATTAGACAAGACATTCTTTGGATGTGGTAGGGTGAATGAATGTGAAGTATCACTGCACTTCTACAGCGCGTGATGCAAAAGCTCTCACGAGACTTACATCGAGATTCAAATCTCTACACCAAGATCTAGATTTCCTGCTCCAGTTAATTTTTATATAATTGGGAAGTCTTTCCGTGTGGATTTGTTTTATAACGACAGCTGTATTTACACGAAGGACACCAGGTAAGCGGGTCTACCGCATACAGGGCCTTTGTATACGGCGGAGACGTAAGATTCGAGGCAGGCTGACTTGCCGCTGTACTCAACATAATTGTAGAAAACAATTCAAACTGCTTTTGTGCTGTCAAATATAAACAGCAACACAAGTTTCAATGTATTTATATTATTAATTCGTAGTAAAGGGAAATATCCGCGAACATTGTTGAAACCTAATCTTTTAACTCCGTTTTAACGTCAGAATTAATGCTGAAACAGTGTGCCGAACGCAGCCAGCAATTCTCCTAAAATTATATGCGCCGAATGAACAAAAGTAGTTCTAACATAAGCCTGAGCAGTAAACAGAACTTCATGATATAAAAAAAAATTATTGCCGTATCTTTTTTTGTTGTTGTTGTTTTTTATTCTACAGCCGTCGTTCTCTCAACATATTTCGTGACCGTCTTTTTTTTTCTCTCGTGCGCCTAGTGCATTCAGTGCTTATTTTGAATACGCGATGCAGATGAGAAAGTTACTGGCAGTCTCTAAAAGGGTAATAAAAAAATTCCAAAGTATTGCGGCAACAAAGTCCACAGGAGCTTAGGCCTTGCAGAGTTTGCAAATAGTGTTTTCATTTTACAAAGGTTCATAATAATTGTCTGTGCGCTCTTTTTCTCGCAAGCTCCACATTATCTTTCGGAGCCCAAGAAGTTGAAGAATTTACACAATTATATTTCTCACCCCGTGGCGTTCTTCTGCTTGACACTCCACGAAACCCCGTAGTTACGATAAATAAATATACAGGGTGCAGCGGTAAGAACTAACACATAACCCACGTTTTGTGCTCGTCCCCTTTTTCGTCCGTCGAGACGAAGGACGGTTTTACAAAAATTTGTAATATTTGGCACGCCTTGCAAAATTTGAATTCAAAAAGTACGTACATAGAATTGGGTACACGAACGCAGCCTCGCAAGAAGTTTTCTCTATTTTTGCAGAGCGTAAGCGAGAAAAGTTAACATATTAACAATAGAGCAAAATTGTGGCTGCGCATTTCCTGTGCCGTAGACATGATATTTGTTGTTTGAACACTAAATTGTAAGCTTGCTCCACGGTTGCCATTGTTCAAAGTATTAATTATCGCCATTAACTTGCTCATCGCCAGCCTCCGCCATTAGGTTTTAGAGTGTTTCCGTTCAGAAAGCCACCCGGGAGCGAGCTCATAAACCAATGCGCAGACGACAAACAGGCTGGTATAGGACATAGGAAATACACAGCCTCCAATTCTGCTTTATTTTTAATACTTCACCACCTCAAAATGGAACTCTAAGAACTAATCATAAAACTGCTTGCGAAACTCAGTGCGCGTGCTAGATTACAAGTAGGCAAATTTGGAATTCGAATTTTGCAAGGCGTGCCAAATGTGTAGGTGCTTAGGGCCGCATCACCTACAAAAAATTGTAATGCCCTTTTGTGCTACTTTTGAAAGGAAGCGTGATTATGTTAATGTTTGCTGGATGGTTAAAAGCCCTTCAAAGTTGCTGCGTCTGTATATTGAAGTGCATGCACTTATACAGCAGAAAATACGCTAATGCCAACCGCGACTAAGAAGCCTTGTATAAATGTTTTATATTTTATCCTTGTGCATTTAGTCATCACCAGGATGTATGACCTACTGTGCCAGTTTCATTTCAGAATCAATATTTCCAAAATCAATTGACCCGTACCCCCTTTCACTGGAAGAGCACATCGCATAAGTTGGCTCGATGGCACATCTATTTGCAAGCGCGTTATTTGTTTACATAATTTCATTTCCATCGGTTCAGCGTTGTGTTTCTCTTCTTGAGAAGCCCTGAACCAGTAATCCAATTTGCGAGTTAGTCCTCCCGCTAAAATTCTTGCCCTCATCGATTTCCTCGAATCCATGAGAAGCGAAAGTGACTTTTTAATCCCTAGGGGCCAGATTCTTTTCTGATCGAGATACAGTATATTTGTGCGTAGAAAACTGTTGAATATACGACCACATAAAAAACTGGAGACAAGAAATAAAAACGTGCAACATGTATTCCTCAAGAATCCAAAAGTAGGAAGTTGACATATGAATGAAGAATTTCTTTTAATTTTGTTTAACTAGTGGACTTTTTACAAAAAGTATGATGCAGGATTATATAGGTTCGAATTCTGACTCTCAGGTCGATTACCTAGACGAACCACTAGGATACATACAAAGTGGACTAAAAAACGTAAACCAAAAGCTATTTTCAAACAGTTGGTGCGTGTACTGTGCGAGACGGCTAGTGCCAACGGGATATCGGTGGTTTTAAGCATTTAACTCATAGTATGTACTGACTCCAAACTTTAGAGCCTCCTTCCCTAACCTGCTTCTTTGCGTTGTTGTCCTAGCTAAATAACGCTGCTGCGTACCAATGTACGTAGATTATCGGGCGCCAGAAGTTGCAACGGAAAGATTTTAGATTATTTCAAACAAACAATTGCAAATAAGACATTTGGAAGCAGTGCTTTCTTGCATTCGCCACTTCCATATTTAAAAGAAAAACTTCAACAAAGAAGTGGCTTAGTTCTTCTGCTTCAAGACGGAAGTTGTTTACTTCTGGAGGCTCCTGATATTTCCGGCATAGAAGTGAACACGCGTGTTTGATTGTTCAATCACTTCTGCACTCACAGTGTAACCACCGGACGCTTATCCTGCCATTGATTTTAAAAATAAGACGACAAACCAGTCCTTAAATCAGGGGCCCAACGTTTCCAAGCCTCTTCGGCTTCTTCTTCAGGGTCGACTACGGCTTACAAAAGCATACACTTTAGCCAGCAAGAAATTCCCATCCGCAAAAGGCTGCATGAACAACACCATCTACTTATCGTCAAATGCAAGCGAACAGTACCTCAATTTTCGCTCAGGGTCAACGTGCTAGAACTTTTTCTAACCAGGCGCTCCGGAAGTATATATGATGTGTGGAGGCGACGTCTGGGGATCCATGTCGCATCGTGTAGTTCACCTCTCTTTCTCTCTCTCTCTCTCTCTGTCTCTCTCTCTCTCTCTCGATATATATATATATATATATATATATATACCTGGTGTTTTATTTTTATTCTAGCAGATTTGTTTAAAAAAAAAAGCCGTGAAAGCTACATTAATGCGGTTTGTGCGAGTGAGTTATACGCCCAGGGGGGCGTTATGTGGATGGCTAATCCCTGCGATAAGTTGGCTAATTAGTTGAAATTCACTAATTACCTTTTTTAATTGTTGAAAATAGACATATGGGTCCAATTAAAAACTTGATCAGCAACGTCCAAAACCCCTAAACCAGTCATTTTTAGAAAGACCTTGAGCGCTTGAGAACTGCAGTGGTGCGCTGAAGTTACCACTCGTGGAGCAGACAATCTTTCCGACTCAAAAGCGGCGCGCGTTCCGCAGGCGGCGACAGTCGCAGAAACAAAAACAGGCACGGTAACAACAAGGAACTGCAGTTCCTTGCCTGCTTAAGACGCCGGCTCTCGGCGTCGTATGCTCGTTCGTTGGCGGCGTTCGTTGCGCCATCTCTTGTCTCCCGTGCGAAACGGCGCCGTGTTGTTTGAAGATCGGTGGCGCCGCTGCGTTTCCATAGGAGCTAAGCCTTTTTCTTTCTTTACTTTTTTCTCGGGTAAGTTCGCTCTTCGCAAATTTTACAAAAAAAAATGCACCATCTGTGGGCAACGCTGCGTCGTAGCGCGATAGGTTAAGAAACCGAATTTTGCGGTCGATCTGAAGAGCCTAACGTTTCCTTGAATAATCCTGTATATAAATATTGTTACATTGATTTATAGGGTTATAAGGATGGTTTTTGTGGGGGTTACTTTCCCCAAGCGACCAGGTGTCGGTAGTGATATCCGGTGGTCGGGAAGGTGCTCGATCGGCTGGGTGACTCTCAGTAGCTGTTGTGTCTACGGAGATCTCGGCTTCTGGAGGCGGAAGCTGCCGGCTTGGAGGTGCAGCGTGGGCAGCGGAGAGGTAGGGGGATGGTGTCCACCTCCACCAAAATGTTACATTGATAATGAAAATGATTTACTATACAGTAAAGAGACTAAGAAATGCAGATATGGTGGTTAGTCCTTCAGAGCGTGCTCCGCCGTCATCGTCCTCGTTTTTCACCGTCGGCGTCCTCCTGCCGCATCTTCTTCTTCGTCACATTATATATATATATATATATATACATAGGAGCGGTGAAGCGAAGTACTGCATCGTGACACTAACGAGCGCCGACAGGGAGCGCTTCAGTAGTCACAGCGAGCGTAGGCTCCAACCAGACTTGTACCGTACGCATTACAAGTAATCAAATTACTTGTAATCGATTACTTTTTGGAGTAATTTTGTACTAAGTTGATTACTTTTATTAGGCAGTAATCACAAGAGTAATCTGATTACTTTTTGAAGTAATAAAATTACTTGTAACCGTTACAATTTGTCCACGGGACCCCCCCCCCCCCCCCCCCCCCCCCCCCCGCCACACGCCTTTTTTTTTCCGAACGGAAAAAAAAAGAAAGATTTCTGCGGAGCTGTATTTAACGAGGTCAATCTCTTTCTATGTACAGTTCCTGTGGAGTGTCTGTTTTTCTTTTTTTCGAGCTGGGACTGGGAGTGGGAAGCCCAGGGAAGCCACAGTGTGTGACAAAGGCCATTCAGGGCGAAGTTTGAGGAAGCAGAATGTAGCTTTGTGAGTCCTTCGTTCAAATTAGCCCCCTCACGCACACACACACAGAAATAAAAAAAAATAAAAAAATCCTGCTTAGGGTACCTACTCGCAGCCCGTAGAATAACCAGAACCGTAGAATGCCTAAAGCGGATGCGAAATATAACAAAGGCAGTTGCAATATTTCCCCATTTCCCCTACGTGGTCTTTGTGGCAAGCAATGTTTCGAGCAGAGAAGTGGTTGGAGCGATCTCTTCCGCTAATGGGTACTACACATATGCCGTTTCAAATCCTGGAGCTGCTGCTCTTTTGTATAACATGCGAGCTCATCCACATGTGAATAATAAAATGAGCGACGCAAACTTTGAGAGACAACCCTTGCTCAAGCTTAACAAGATCTAGAACCCCCTCCGCTGCCCTCCCCCCCCTCACACAGACACACTGGCGAACGCCCAAAATAATTAAACGTCTTCAAACGAATTGTATGCTTGTGTCCGCGTTGTGAAGGTGCAACGACCACGAAGAGGGAGCCAGGTTTTCTTCTTCAATACTTGTGCACATGTGAAATATAGGTTGGAAGTAATTCATTGTTATGAGCGCTAAAGATGTGTCTTCACACAATGAAGTGATCGGAAAAGTAACGATTACTTCCTTAAGTAATGTCCAATTACTTTTGCCGTCGAGTAATCAAGTAATCTAATCGAATACTTTTTAGCCAAGAGTAATAGTAATTGTAATCGATTACTTTTTTTAGTAACGTGTTCAAGACTGGCCCAACGCGGTTTAGCCTGGTGTTGGCACTTTCCACACATGGTTTGTCTTTCGCGTCGGATTAGCCTGTGGGGCCTCGTCGCCTATGGAGCGCAGCTTCAACATGCAACAGCCTCACGAGTGGTGGGAGGGGAGAAGAAGGAGGAGGGAGGGGGAGGCGGTCGGAGCAGCTTCGAGTGTGGGGGCAGGCCCCCATTGGTTTAGAACTTATGGGGGCGCCTGCCACCACTGCCCCCCCCCCCCCCCCCCCCCCCGGTTCCGGAGTCCCTGTTTCTAACGCAATAAACGCATGTGCGAAAGTCAGTTTTGCTATGCGATACTCACTTTCATGGTGATTTTTTTATTCCCTGAATTATTCTTGGTACCCCTGCACCTCCTGAATATTGTTAACACGAAAGCTAAGTCATGTGGCAGGATCCTTCGACAGACGCGAGTAATTCTCATTGGGGAACAATGATCACATTGTCTTTAAATACAAAACTAGAGGCGAGAGAGCGAGGGGTAGAGGAGCAGAAGGAAGCAGAAGGGTGTAAATGAAACAGAGGGTCTCTAACTTGCTCTGGTAATTCTTGTTGCGAATAAAAACAACAAAATAACAACAGATGTCACAAGGGGCCTACAATAAAGAGAAACGAAGAATCAAACTTATGAAGGAAGCAGAGTGGACAGGGCACTTTACTTCCTCACTCGCTTGCTAGTGCAGTCACGTACAAGTGTGCGGAAAGTTATACGTACCAATCAGAACAAGTTAGGCTCCCCCAGAACACCTGAACAAATGCCAGGCGACAGCATAAATACAATTGTATGGAGCTGGAGCGGAAGAATTACGGGAATGAGTGCTGGTTGTGATGGAAAAAAAAAAATAATTAAAAGGACTCGGAATTCCAGTGCGGTGAATGTAAGAAGGTAGATATTATTTACAGTCGTAAAAACAAGAAGTTAGAAACACGATGGTGTGGCTATATATACAGAGTTCAGTTCGCCGCACCCGGTTACGGCCCGGTGGTACACGTCGACGTAGGCATGACGTTCGTCTTGTCCAGGAAATGCTCAGCTGCTTGCTAGGCACAGGCGGAGGCTTCTCAGCGAGCTTGGGTGAAAGCCCCACGGGCCAGGACTCGTCCGTCCGGGCTCCTCCTTGGCTGCCGGGACCACCGCTGTCGAGCCGGGTTCCGTGTCGTGCCCGCCCTTCTCTCACGAGTCACGAGCTTGTGTTTCCTCTTCCCTTCTCGTCGTCGTCTTCGTTTTTTCCGTATATCCAACTCTTGCCTTGAACTCCTTTGTCTTTTAACCATTTCCATGTTCCCCACGTTCACTGCGTCTTCTTCCTCGTCCTTTGGTCAGTCCAGTCCACAGTGTTGCTCAGTCCAACTCACAGTTTTCACGCGCGTCGTTTTCCTCATCGTTGGTTCTCCCACATCATCACACTGGTGTGGTAGGTTTCACTTATTTTCGAAAGGACTTTGCAGGGTACTTATGTTGAATTAGGTGTGCAGTTTTCTGTTCATATAGCCTGTAATGGCAACATCAACTTTATGTATAAGAAACTTCGGAAAGTTCTAAATTTTCCGGCGCGCCCTAAAGAGTTGGGCGTTTTTATCCTGTCCTCCGCTCCCCTACGCAACGTGAGAAAGAACAACGAGAATTCAGCTGTACAAAATGCACATTTTACAAGAAAAAAGGGCGTTCGACATGAAAATAAATTAGCATGAATCCTGATCATAATTTCCTTCGTCTATTATTAAATCATAACGTCGCTGACATGTCGAACCTGTATTTTCACAGACAGAAGTGTTACGAATCGGCAAGACATAAAATATAAACATTAAAATACGATTAGAGCTTTTAATAGAGTAGATTGTTGGGCTAGTTGGTTTTGGAACTTGGAATACATTTTAGCACTCAAAAAACAAGTACAAAGAGACGAGAAACAGACAGCACAGTGCGCTACTAACAACTGATTTTATTACATGAAACGACACTTTATACCATCCGAGTTTCTGATTTCGCTCCACCACAGAGCTTTCAAACCTGGAAACACGAAAATAAAGCGGCCTATATCCCATAGCCCTCCCTGCATATATGACGTATTCACCAAGCATCATATGTTACACCACCAGGTGGTGGCCTAGTCCTTGACGTCCCTCCAGAACACGCTGTTCTTTAAAAAAAAAATGAAACAAAAAGCCCACCTTAACACTGCAGCTTGATATATATATATATATATATATATATATATATATATATATATATATATATATATATACGGTGTTTTTTTTAAGCTTTGCAGATTTGTTTAAAACAAGCCGTGAAAGTTACACTTATGCCGCTTGTGGAGGTGAGTTATACGGCTAGGGGGACATATTATAGGTGGCTAATAGTAACGATCAGTCGTCTAATTAAATAAAATTCGTTAATTAACTTTTTAATTAATGAAAATAGACATATGGTTCCAATTAAAACTTGCTCAGCGTCATCGAAAACCACTAACTCAGTAATTTTCAGAAAGACTTTCGGCGCGTGAGAAGCGTAATATTGTACTGCAGTTAGCACTCGTGGAGCAGGTACAAGGCTGGGGTTAGATTAGAGAAGGGAAAATCACGCGGGCGCCTTATCGCAAACGCTAGCTTTGTACCTGCTCCGCGAGTGGAAACTTTAGTGCACTACTACGCTTCTCACGTGCTCAAATCCTTTCTGAAAATTGCTGATTTAGGGGTTTTCGATGACGCTGAGCAAGTTTCTAATTGAAACCATATGTCTATTTTCATTAATAAAAAAGTGAATTATTGAATTTTAGTTAATTAGTCAACTGTTACGATTAGTCTGCTATAATATGTCCCCCTGGCCGTATAACTCACCTCCACAAGCGGCATAAGTGTAACTTTCACGGCTTTTTTTAGACAAATCTGTTAAGCTTAAAAAAAAACACCCTGTATATATATGTGTGTGTGTGTATTTATTGTTCCTCGAGGGCCCTTGACAGCGCATTACACACGGGATGGGCGACAGCGTGCATAAGAAATATAAAAAAATTACACATTTTTAAAAAAAAAAAAAAAAAAAAAAACGGAAACTACGGTCAAAGGCAAAAAACACATAACGACTCAAAAAACAAGTTGTTTTACAAGTTCTCTTAGGTTCTCGTTTCTATCTAGTGAAATTTGCATACTCTATGCTAATCAAAACCCCTTGTATGATAGAGTCGACATTCTAATGTTATAAGTTACACCAGTGTTGCGGAATGGGCACCCCCATTCCATTCCAATTCCATTCCGGGGAATTAGAGTATTCGATCATTCAATTCCTTTCAACTCCTAGAACTGGGGACACTGGGCCCATTCCCACTCCTGGAATGGCTGAATCGTTCCATTCCATTCCTCTAATTCCTAAACGCAAAAATTGGCACTTGACAGCTACATTGCGTTGCAGGGTTGGGCAGAAATAGTCAAAAATGTATTTGAAAATACAAATACTGGGATAGATAAAAATAGTAGCTAAAATACTGATACTTAAATATATCTGTAAAAATGTATTGCGATACGTATCGGAAAAACATTTTAAAAAAAGTCAAAAAGAATTTGGAAAATCAGATACAGGAATACATTTAAGGGAGGGCAGAAATATAAATACTGATAATGCAATACATTTTTCGAATTTCTTTGAGACGCCAACTGAGATGACGCTTTAAGTTTGAAGTGGAAGTTCTTTTTTTTTTATCCCGAAATTACTTTCCCGCAGGCTTGGCGCTTCGCCTTAAAGGTGGTGGTTCCGGACAAAGAGGAGTCTTCAATGGGTTCAAAAAACGTTCCATGAAGGATTGACTGCGGTCCCTTCTCTGGCATCTTGTCCGTCTGACCAGTGAAAACGAAAAGACTTCGACCTCTAAATAAATTCCATCAAAACATCATCACTTCCCTGTCCAATAAGGGCACCTCTGTCAACACTGATCCGATGACGTCACGGCGGAGTGAACTAGTATTCTTGTATCTGTAGGTGTGGCCTTGAACATGAAACTTTGCCCACGCTGCTGTATGAAAGTACAATACGTATCTCCTTGTATGTGACCTCGTTGAAGACCATGCAGGCAGTTGCATTTGGAATTTTCGAAAATAGGGTGGAACACCTGAAGCATCCTGAAGCACATGTCTTCTGTTATGTTACGGTTGAAAAATCGATACGGTGGCATCTCTGTTGTGACGGCCCTACCTGCCGACCTTCCGCCTCCAACCCATGAATGGCAGTCCTCAAGTTTCGGCTGGCATCATCCAAACAGAGATCTGTGGATTGCGACCTGAGATGGCCGGCACAGGTGTGAGCACTCCGAGAAACAGCGCACTCGAGACCAGTCGCAGGAGCACGAAATCTGGGTCGGCACAGCGAGGCCACGTCTGGCCTCCTTCCTGGATATCGGATCACCAGAGCAGCGGGTTAGGTTCACGTCGACTGGTGGCGTACCCTTGAGCCATGCAACAGGCGCAGACGTATTCGGATTTGTGTTGAACTTCACTGATGAAAGGTGCCACCGCCGCCCCCCTTCACTCCCCCCTTTGATCTTTGCTTTGACGCTTGTTTTTTGTATTGCATTTTTTTTTTTTGCATACAAGTCTTTTAAGGCTTTACCCGGGTTTGCAGTTTCCCGCTCATTTTATTGCTGAACAATTGACTCGCTGACTAACTCGGTATAGCTAAACGTAAAAAAAAAAAGAAGAAAGCTAAATGAATAAATAAAAATATATAAAGAACCGGGCCCCATTCCATTCCGGGCAAAAGGCATCTAATTCCATACCCATTCCATTCCCCTCAACGTTGCCGCCATTCCATTCCCATTCCATTCCGGGGTCATGAAAATTCGGAATGATTCCGGAATCATTCCAACTCCGGAGTGGCAACTGCGCAACACTGAGTTGCACTATACTCGCTGACTGCTTAAAACGTGGCTTATGATGTTCGCACTTCGCCCTTCGTTCTTCGGCGTTGTTCTCCATTATTGCAACAACCTGATTAGATGCAGCGCGATTACAAGTTGCCCAGCACCGCCTCTGAAAGGAGCGATGCTAACACTACTAGCGACGTGCGCGGCCAAAAGCGTCGCTGTGGTCAAAGTTCGCGATTGGCCGAACCGCAGCTTCCTGTATAGACCCTTTTCCTGGCAAACACCGCCAGGTGGCGGTCTAGCCCTTGACGCCCCATAGAATACGCTGTTCATTAAAAATATGAACAAAGCCCACATTAACAATGCAGCTTGAAATGTCTGTAAATCGTTTAACCAACGATTTTCCAGATGAACGCCGAAAGAACGAAGAAGCGCGAGACACGTTAAACGTTTTCAAATATTCTTGTAAACCAAGTTGCCTCCTCTCCGACTTTGTTGTCTGTGCAGCATTTATGATTTCTAACACTAGTGACATAAGCAAGCTCGACAGAGTTGTATGGGCGGAGCGACCGGAACTCGCTTACGACGCAAGCGGCAGTTCCCGTTCGTAAACCACAAAAGGGTCTTACTGGTAGCGCCTGCCCAATTGCCAGTTCACTGCGACGCAAATCTTGTCAATCATAGCGAGGCACAGGCTAATCCAGCCAATCCCGGCGAGGCAAGTCCTGGCCGTGACATCACAAACGGAAACATAAGGAGGCACCCGCGAAATATTTCGGTGTTAATGGTGGGAGCCAAGTATATTCGCATGCTACGCCCCTGATCAAGAACCATCTTGAAAGTGGTGTAATTTCGAGGATTTGAAATCAAACATCTTCTTTCAGTGTCTCTTTCGCAAAAGCTGTTGAAGTAGCATGGGGGTCCAAGTGTTGACTTCGTCCTCAGTGTGACCGTGCTTTGACTGAGGCTCATAGATCGAACACGATTATCGCGTGCACACTCGATTTGGGCTCGTAAAAATAAGAAACTCGACGAATATTCGGATAGTGGCACGTGTCCAATCGCCGCTGTAGACCTATTGCTAAATTACCCAAGCATTGAGGAGAATGCAGGGATTGGTGTTCCACGCACCGCATGTGCTGGCCTCAGCAGTAGTAACTTTTTCAAAGCAAACACCTAAAACAAATGGCATCTTGCACGCGCGTTTGTCAACGCTTTATTTTGTTTATATACTTCGATTAATTTATATGGGGAAGGCATGCGCGTGTGGCGCGTGGAACACCGATCCCTGCATTCTCCTTGATGCTTGGGTAATATAGCAAATGGTCTATTGACGGAATAGCTAACCCCAAGAATGTCTGGAGTTCATCGCGTGCCCCCTGCTTAATACTGGCGGCATATGCATATATATGGCACAAGATCATGTATTCGCTTTTCTAGCTATGAGGTGTGGGAACAAAATCTACTCGTTTTTTTTTTTTTTTTTTTCTGCGGCAATCATTGCGTGCGGAAAAAACTAACCTGTCTTTTGTAGGTATGAACGTCAATGATTAATGCCAACCAGTACTTACAAAAGTTTAGAAGAGTGCTGCACCCCTTCTTTTAAAAGACACTAAAAGAAAAGCGAAGTTTAATGATTTTTTTTTCGTCCATTAACAAATCGTTTTTTTCCAATATTTCCTTTGTTAGGCGCCACTTAGTGGGGCAGCCCTGCTTTAGGTCCCGCCTGGTGCAAACAAAACTAAGCATCTTTTGAGGGCTCTTTTTGGTTGGAGAGTTATTGACGTGTGAAATGTTGACAGTAAAACTGCCCCTAAGTGCCGTAATAGTATTTTAAACGACAATATTTTTATGCTTGAGAATCCAACAAATTATATAGAGTCATTATTGTTTTCAGAAATACCCCGATTTTACCTCTCCGTTTCGGTTTCAAACGATAGCAAACCGAGTTACAAGAGTCTGCAGAGTGATCAACGAGAGCAGCTCACCGAGTTCGACTATTTTAATGAATACCAGTCGTTTTGCGTTCACCGATGGCGTTTGGACGAAGATCTTGTCAACCGATCTAGTTTGAAGCAAACTGTCCCAAGCACACGACTTCGGAATCGCTGTTGGCGCTGTACGGGTGCTTGGGTTCGTAGCGGGCGGTACCGGGAATGGCCTAAACTTCGCACCCCACTTTAACTGCAGGGTGTCTCAAATAGCGGCCAGACTCTTTAAATCGACCGGAAAATAGGTTTCTCCATCTTTCTTCCTTTATTTTTTCCTAGGGTTAGTTCGGTCTTTTGCTAATTTTATTTTTAAAAAAATGCACCATCTGCAAGCAACGCTGCACAAGATCGTAGTGCGATGGGTTAGGAAACCGATTTTCGTGGTCGATTTAAAGGGGCTGGCCGCTAGATGTTGGTTGATCTGGCTTGATTTGTTCCTCTGCGCGTGTTGATGCTGAATAAATATATTGGTTCCCGTAAATGCGGCCCTGCTGCTCTCGGAAATCTGCGACCGCTGTGACTGCAACCATGATTTCAATACCAAAAAGATACCAACACGTGTAAGCGCTTGCGAGCGACTGGGCTGGAGGAAATCGGGCGTCCGGCTCGAATGAAGTTTGTCCAAACTAGTTCGCGTCATTTTGTTTCGAAAGGAAAGTAGCTCTACGTTTTGCAGCGCACCTGGCACGCGTATGCGAAAATTTTTAGGTCGCGTTTTAGTTGTGCGTCCCGACGCTTACCCACCTTGCTCGCAGATGCCATACAAAAACGTAACAAGAACAGAAATATTGGATGCAAATATTATATAGCTTCGCCGATACTGGAAACTCCTCCGAAAACCCATGGGAGCGGCGGCGAACGCGACAGTGGCGCCTCTAGCGGACTCGGAGTCTACGGAAGCAGACGACGCAATGGAAAAGTATAAACACCGCGACGCCCTCGAGCTCTGCGAGCCCCGTTTCGTCACCCCAACAACTGAAACAAATAATAATGGTCAGCCCGCTTGCAAAGCGGAAACCACTAATAGCAACTATAACAACAATCAGATATCAACGCGCAGCAAGCGCACCAGCCGCTGCAGCATAACAAACACAAGAAAAGTAACGAGAAAAATGACCGTGCAAACATTTGCCGAACTGTGCAAGAAAGATGGGGTCCCCATCACAGATGAAAAAATAAAAACGGGGAGCAGTCGCGAACAACCACCCAGCAAAGAAACGCCTTAGACGACGACGATCGTTGCGCAGATGGAAGTCGCCGTAACTGTGGACTCCACAACAACCAAAGTGGAAGCAACACGACGAAACTAGTAAAAAAAAAGAGCTTCATTTTTTTGTTTTGGATGTTTGTTACACGTTTTATTTCCTTTCGCAACGTTGGTAGGAACTAAAAAAAAAAAAAAAAGGGGGGGATGGGAGGAATAAGGTTGTCCTGCTCACACTGCCGGTAAATAAGAGTCGCACGCTGCAATCTGGTACGTGCAAGCAATGTGTGACTATTTTAGCTTTCGCATTTCTTTTCCCATCGACTTTAGCAGGTTTTTCGTTTGCTCGCTTGACGAAGCAGTTCAAGAGTACCTTCAAGAACTTGTTGACGTACCTGTCCAGGCAATCGTTGCACACCGTGCCTTTGTTTCGAGTGTAGATCAGCGACCTCAAGTCCGCCTTTAGCTGAACTCCTGTCTCGTGCAATATATCCGTGAAAGGTGTATCGAAGCCATGACTGATGTTATTGGCTAGGTGACGAGCTAAACGGAAGGTGGTGTCATTTTCGCATGTAAATATTTCTTGTTCGTCAACAGAATGTCTTTCGAGGTGTTCCATGTTTCTGATTGCAGTTGGACTTGGCAAGCATGATGCCTGATCGGACTGGCTGTCCACCCGGCTGCATAGGACTGAGTGTTAAGAGGCCAGATTCACGAAAGAATCTTACGCCAAAAATTTGCGTAAGTCAAAACTTAAGAACAAATTCGTATTCACGAAACGAAATTTTTGTAAGTTTTGCGCAAGTTACGACGAAATCCTACGACAGCTCCGAAGCTGTCTTACGCACTTCTTACGATTAAATCAGCATGGCCGACAGCGTCGCTCAGTTGGTTGCGACAACCAACGGACGTTTATTTTCTACGTGCGCTTCTCACGCGTCCCGACTTCAAGCAGCAAGAAACAAGTAAAAAGTAGTTGAAACAGACCACTTCGAACGAACAAGAACGCTGGATCCACAGACACCCGGGAAAAGCTCCAACGGCCACGATTCCACGGACTCCGACCGATCGGCAGACAGGCCTAGCAGGCATTCCGACTCGGCGCAGCGATGCTCTGACGGTCCTTGGCGAAGACCGTCTGCCCACGACCGGCTGGCGTGCTGAATGGATATGCCCGCGCGACCCTTGTGAACCCTTCCCGTTCTATAGTTTGATCGCTGACCTCAATTTTAAATTAAGAGGTCAATCTCTTCCTCTTGTCATCTCCTTGTTTTCCGAGGCAACGGTGACGAACGCTGTCGTCGGAAAGGGGCTCTCATCGATTCTATCTCTGTTTTGTGTGATATCGAGCTCAAATAAACGTCATATGGATTACCTTCGCAACACGATATGTACACTTTGTTATTAGTATTCCATTTTTATTCTGACACGACTGCACCTCACTGTCGATCGCTATAGCAGTTCGTGGGTCGCAATGCCGGTCCAACCTTTCTTTGCCGGGTGTCACGTCAGAATCACGTTGCAATTGTAAAGGATCGGTCCCGAAGCGCTTATCAATTCGCGGTCCAACAGCGCAAATCCAGCACTTCGATCAAACGCGCGCGTCCGCTCCGTAGTGTGAACAGGCATTTACGTGGCTCTTGCTGACACTGTGGTAGTTCAAACGTATCTTTTTTAACGTCGACTCGCTCCTGCATCTCCGACGCCGCGAAAAACGCCGCGGCAATTTGTTTCCATCTACGTCGCTTTGCAAACGACTGCGGGCCGTCTTCTACCAACGATGACAGTTGTGGTGACTTCGTAGCAATCGAGTTCGTAGCAGTCAGTGGGGGCGGTTACACATCCCGGCCTCGGCATTCGGGCGAGTTTAAATCGTGTTAGCGTCGACATATCACTGTACGGACACGAACCCCAGACAAGCGGTGGCAGAAAGGCAGCCTGTGTTTGTTATGAAAAATCCACGTGCTCCGAAAGGCTCCGCACAAATGCCGAGCTCTCCGATTGGTTGTTCGTGCTGCCGAAGACGCCGTCGCCATAGCAACAGCACCGGTAAGTTTTAGTTTTTCCGTACGACAACGTCGTTTTCCTCCTCTCACTTAAGAACGCGTTCGTGAATACCGATTTCTCCTCTTCTTACGATGTTCTTAACTTACGAACTTCTTAGCTAAGTTGTCGTAAACTAAGAAGCTCTTCGTGAATCTGGCCTCAGTTGCGCATCTGGTCTGTCGGGCGTGAAGTTCTCAGCGAACTCCGTGGAGTTGTCAAGTTCGTCTGTTGAGGCGTCAGTCGTGATTTTGAAGCCAGCCTCGGATAGTTCTTCCAGTTTAATTTGAATGCTAAAGTAACTTAATTACTCCCGTTTGTTCGGTCTTCGGGAAGCGGAAGAAGGATTTTCCGCCACATCACAAGAAACTTGTTTTCGCAGTGGTAGGCAACACATGACATGCCTGCCATCTCCGAGTATGTGCTGGTGTATGCCCTAAGGCGGCCGGTTGATCAGCAATCGATGACCCATAGCAGATGTGCCCGCGTACACAAATAAAATTCGAAATATAAATTTTTAACAAGCTTACACTTTTTTATATATTTAATAAATATAAAAAAGCACATATGACGATTTCAAATTAGAAACTCAATGGAAGGCGAAAATATGTGGTTATCGCAGACGGCACTGGAAGAAAACAACAACACCAAAGTTGCAGACGGCAGTCAAAATGTCCGGGCATTGCGTCGCAAACGAACCGGCTGTAGTAAGTGCCGAAGTGAAGGAAATAGACTAAAAACTAAGCTAAACAAGGCAAAGCAAAATACGCCATGGTTCCAAAGTCAAAAAGTCAAGAAAACATAAAAGAAAAAAGCTAAAAAAAAAAAAACAGAAACTACAACATAAATGCAGGAGGAAGAGAACCCGCGCCGGCGTAGTGTCGCTTTCAACATAGAAAGTGGACTTTGAAAAATGGAAGGAGTAGCAAGACGGTCCAACTATTGCCGGCCTTTATCGTGGAAGACGCAATAGACGTGAGCCGTCCCGGCGCTAACAATCGGAATTTGTGCACCGTATATAACGTGACCGAAACCACCTTTATTTGCGCAACGACGTTCCCTTCTTTTTTTTCTTTTGCACGCGCAAGAAATCTTCTCTTTTTGTAACTCCGCTTTTAATACTTTCCGTCATAGCGTCAGATTTGCATGTGTATAATCGACTTCTTCCAGAGCATACCGACATCGCAGTAACGTACGTGGTTTGAAATTGCCTTTGGTTCTTCGTCCTGAGACGATCTTAAAGGGGTATTCACACGAGGGAGAAATCCCGGGGATTTCTCCCCGGCACGCGCTCATCACGAGAGGAAAACGCGAGACTTTTGCACATTGCAAAGCCTGACGTTTTCGTCGTGGGATGCGCGTGGCGGGGAGAAATCCCCGGGATTTCTCCCTCGTGTGAATACCCCTTAACGGGATTAGCCAGTTCGCCTATTCGACAAAACGGTTATGAGCAAGACACTGATGAGAAATGGGAATTGCAACAACAAAACGAATCGATTGATATGAACAGTAAAGTCAAAACGTAGCTATATTCTGAATTTTTTGTACATTGCCCTTTTTCAAAACAAGAAAAAAAAAACAGCGCGAAGGTAAATTTGTGTTTTGCCTGGTTTACATATGGTGAAGTGTTCACTTCAGGGGAGCCCCAAAATTGCTCCCTGAAAGTTCTAACATCATTTCCACGTGAAGAATGTGTCCTTGACTCAGGAGGTGGCACCTATTTTTTAACATTCAAAACAGCCAATACACGTGACGATTTTTTTTAATCGGTAACTTTGCACGGAGATAGACAACACCTATGCGCTTTGGAGAATTCGTCTGCTAGCGGAGACACCAAGCTCGCCAGGGGCGCTGCGATCACTTTTTGCCAAGAGTGCTAGTAGGTGCTCGATGTGTCCTCGCAGTTCAGGATCATCTCTTTGGAGTGCTGCCATGTCACTGACGGCTAGTGCGACGAGGAAGCACTCGTCGTCTCCGTCATTAGTGCAGGCAGGACCCGCCTTGACGGGGGCTCTTGACAGACAGTCGGCGTCACTATGCTATCGGGCGGTTGTGTGTACACAACGGTCATGTCAAACTTCTGCAGTCGTTGACTCCACCGGGTGAGGCGTCCAGAGGGGTCCTTCAGGTCCGCGAGCCAGCCGAGCGAGGGGTGGTCCAGAACCACTCGGAACAGACTTCAGTTCAAGTACGGGCGAAACTATTTGATGGTCCACACGACAGCAAGGCATTCTTTCTTTGTCGTAGAGTAATTACCCTCCGCCTTGAACAGTGTCCGGCTTGCTTAGGCAATCGCGCCCTCTGTTCTTTCCTGTATTTGGACTACCACCGCGCCAAACCCCTTGTTACTTGCGTCCGTATGATTTTCTGTTTGTGCACGCTGGTCGAAATGGCCAAGGGCGGGAGGTATTTGAAGTGTTCGTGTAAGCTCGTCAAACACCCACTGGCACTCTTCTGTCCACCGAAACTTTATGGCGTCTTTTCTAAGGTACGTTTGTGGCGCAGAGAACTTCGCAAAATCTCGAACGAAGCGCCTGGAGAGGGCACAGAAGCCTAGGAATCTCCTTCCGGCTTTCTTTTCTTCTCAAGGTCAGGACGAACACAGTCGCTGCACAGCGACGTGTTCTGGAAACTGAGGCTCACCATGAGCAAACCGATATTTCGTTGGCTTGAGAGTTAGTCCAGCGTCCTTGATGGTTTGAAGTACGGCACGGAGTTGTCATAAGTGATCGTCGAAGTCGCTGGCGAACACCACAACGTCGTTGAGGTAGACTAGACAGCTCTGTCATTTTGCTCCTGCTAGTACGGTCTCCATGACTCGCCGGAAGGTCGCCAGCGCTGTGCATAGCTCGAAGGGCATCACTTGGAATTCGTACAGTTCTTCGGTCGTAACGAAGGCAGTTTTCTCCCGATCCCGTTCGTCAACTTTGATCCGCCAGTAGCCACTCTCCAAGTACATCAACGAAAAAAATCGGGAGTGCCGCAGCCGGTTTAGAGTGTCTTCGATGAGGGGCAGCTGAGAGACGTCCTTATTATTTATAGCGTTCAGTCGACGGTTGTCCACACATAACCTGAGGGTTCCGTCCTTCTTTACGATCACGACTGTTGAAGCCCATGGACAGCTTGACAGCAGGATGATGTCATCGTCAAGCATTTCCTCTATCTGTGCTTGGATGACTTCCCTTTCTTTCGAAAAGACACACTATGGTGATTGGTGGACAGGGTGCATGTCGACGTCAGTAACGGCGCGTTGCTTTGCCACCGGCGAACTTTCGACGACGTGGCAAAACAGTCACTACATTCAGCGAGAAGATCAACCAGTTGCCGGCGCTTTGAAGCCGGGAGCTCGGGGTCAATGTCGAGCTGTGGCGGCGACGTGCCCTTGGGCTGTCGTAATTAAAAACAAAAGAGCCCAAAGACGAGGACAAAGTAAATGGTAACCGACAGGACACAGCGGTGACTCTCAACTGAAGATTTATTTATGTTAATATCCAGTATAAATAGCAAACATGCCACAAGAAATAAATCGAGGAAAAACACACTAAGGCCCCTTCGGACAGGACATTTTTTCCAGCAATTTTGAGATTGCTGGCGGGTTGTTCCCTAGCGTTCCCTAAATCGACACAAATTGCTGAGATCGGGTCGGGCTCGAACAAGCGAGCAACTCGGAGCAATTCGAAGACGTTTGAAGCGGCTGCAGCCAATCAGGGATGCGATATTTTCACGTGACACCCCTGTGGTGGTGATGACAGCTAAAGGCTTGATTCTGGTTTGAAATAAATCGTTTTTGGAAATAAACGCTTTCAGAAATATGAGTTAGTATTCTCAACACTAGTCAAAGATATACAAACACGTTTTACTTTTTTAGCGCGTAGCTGTACGCCTAAATAGTGCAAGAAAGATCAAATTTCATGATGACGATGGCAAGTCGTAGAAATTCGGTTGCTGCGTGTCAACGCGGCCGGCCTGTGTTGCGGGTGTTGCGACGTCAAGTTGCTGGGTGAAATTCCCCGTCTGCAGCGGGCCTAAAAAAAATGCATATCACTTGTTCAACAAAACGCCGTCACTGGTTCGCCCTCCTCGCTCCAATTACTACCGCTCTTTATCTGAAGGCAGAAGTGACAGGGCGCTAACACAATCTGGTCTCAGTCTTGCGATGTCACGAGCTTATATAATTTCACTCGTGGCTCTCTTTACTTTTAAAAACCACTTGGCATTTTTCGAAGACTGGGATGCAACCACGATTTCTAGTGCAACCCGAAATGACCTGACACAACTTTAAAAACGTTATATCGGTGTTTTCTAAGCCGATCATTGACGCATCTTTCTGTTTGACCGACATAACGACGGCCGCAAAATAAAATAATGGAATAGACCCTTCCCTGGCACACCGGCAATCGTTCACGTGGTCGATCATAACTCGGATCGCGAGTGGCGTGTTGGGCTCCACCGGCGGCAGAACAGCCTTTGGCAGCTTCAACTGGTTTGACCCCGAGGTTGATGACGTAGCCATACTCCAAAGACAGTTCATTCCGAGGATAACGTCCTTTCGCACAGTCTTGCAGAACGATGAACTTTACAGGGACCCGTATCACCATGGATCTCGACACGAGCCGTGCAATCTCCCGATTGGTGTGATGATGTGCCCTCCGGGGGTTCGTATTTTAGGTCCATCACACGGCATTGACAGTTACCGAAGACGGCGAGAGGGTCTCCAACTCATAAATGAGTAGTCTGCTCCGGTGTCCAGGAGTGTCGACGCTTCGTGGACGTCAATTGCAACGTTTAGGTTGTTGGACACCGTTTCAGGAGCGACGTTGCGATGCGTGGCGTCGGGAAAGTGGGAACGCTCCGACGTTCTTGCAAGCTCTTTACTTTGGTCGTCTTCGGCAACGTCACCTCCAGGCGTTGCGGCACTTAGTTTTTCCGGCGACGCAGAGGAGACAGGCTTTTTCAGCGGGGTCGTAGCGCGGGAGACGCTTAACGTCATGGCTTTGGAGCGCGGGATTCACGGCGGGGAAACGGCGCTGAGATTGGCGAGCGTTGGAGGTATTCCTCAATGTCACGAGCGAGCGTATTCGCCGTACCTCGGGCATGGGTCGTTCGGGGGGAACCCACGCAGCCCAAGTTGGCGGTAGGGGCATCGTCCGTACACGAGGTCCGTTTCACCGCAGTGAGTGCAGATGGGTCGTCGGTCAGATGTCCTCCACACGTCGGTTTTCCTTGGCGCTGGTTAATTTCGGCGGTCGTACTGATATCGTTGGTCGTGGCGTCGGAGGTACCACTGCGTTGGAGAGACCCGTAATGGCGCCACCGGGTAACGTTGAGCAGCTGGCGGCGGTCGTCTGGCAACTGCAGCGTACGTTAGCGTCGGCTCTACGGGCGCAGCCACGGCTACAGGAGCATCTGGCAAGAACACTCGCTGAACTTCGTCGCGAACAACCTCGGCGATGGAGATTGATGCCGGGCGCTCAGCAGTCGGCAGATGCCTCTCTCCCGGACGATGTTTCAGATGAGCTCACGAATTCCCGGAATGCTGTTGACGGGATTGCGGAACCGTAATCACGTCAGGTAGCCTATGGTGGTGGGTGGCTCCGGCGAGAAGAGCAAGCGCCGAGCTACCGCGCTCATTGCAATATACAGGGAGCACCCGATCAAAAGAAACGTGTTTTCCAGCCCAGGTAAATTAACTATTCACCGTAGAAAGCTTCCGTAAGATTGTGACGGAAGCGGTTGGAATAGAACACGAAAGTTTGAGAACATGACGTTATGTGGAGCAAAAGACATTCGAAGAAAACGAGCTGTTTGCATGAGTCGACGTCCACCTAAGCCTAATATAGTCAAAACAAGAACTGATATTGTCGATGCTTGTGAGATTTATATTAGTGAAATACACTTATTGGCTAGAAAGGAGATGCTGTTTTCTTTCTTGCTAACAAGTTTTTTTTTTTAATAGTTGGGACAGGCGTCCACAATGTCATTTCTTGTTTTAACAATATTAGGCTTAAGTAAACGTCGGTCATAGAGAATTTTTTTTCAAGTATATTTTCATTTAGGTAACGTCATGTTCTCACATTTTCCCACTCTATCCCAACCGGTAGCGTCACATTCTGATTTGTTCAGCTCTCTGTGATGTAGTTTATTTACCCCGGCCGGAGGGGGATCGGTGGCCGTTCAGAAGAACTGGACACTCCTCACACCAGCTCGGAGCACGTGGAGCAAAAGCTCGCGCTGCAGAACCCAGCTAGAGATTCTGGGTTCAACCCCCACCCGCCTGCCCGTTTCGATCAGGATAAGCATTGCACCGGCGTGCGGTCGTGTTTCACTACCGCGTGATACACGCGTGATACACGTTAAAGTCCACGGGATTGCGGTTGTACTGCACTGGCTAAAATTTTCATCTACAGCTGAAAGACTCGTCGTGAGTTCAGGTAGACCAAGTTCTAGGCTGTATAAACGTACACACAACCCAATTTTTTACCCGGGCCGAGAAACGAGGTTCTGTTTTCTCGGGAACTCCCTGTACTTCGGTTAATACTAAGGGCCGGTTGCACCAACGTCGCTTAGCGCAAAGCGGAGCTTAGCCGGGAACTTAAGCTTAGTTTCGGTTTCGTTCGGTTGCACCAAACTCGCTTATCGCTAAACCTAGCACTAAACTACGCTTAACTTAAGCGCTCAACATTGGGCGCTTTGCTTCTGGTTGTTCCTTAATCCTGGATTAAAAACATGGCGGCTGGTTTGTCACGGTCGACGCGGTGGACGAAATTGGTTGTGCAAAGTGTTTTAGGCTACATCAGCGTGAAAGTTTTGACAAAATGACTTTCGATTGTGACAAGGATGCAAAATATTGTCGCGTGAAGTGTTGATCGACCCCTGTTTTCAAGTTGGCTCTCCACTTTCAGGGCGTGTTAGCCCTAACCGAGAAACGTACGGAGCTGTGGGGCTCACGTCTGTATTCCCGTTGGTTCTCCTGTCAACGAGCTTATTCGTATGTACTTACTAATTTTCGCATAGCTGTAACGTATTGTTATTTACCACCTTGTTTATCTACACTTGCAGCGCGTATCCTTCAATCCGATCAGCGCGTTGAATAGTGGCAGTACATGATCTCGGCGATCAGCTGATTGTCGACACCTCTGCCGTTTGCATTAGATTGCGGCGCTTTTAAGTAATAAAACAGCGAAAATTCAATTTCTTTCGTTTTCTGAGTTTTGAGACAATCTTCAGTGAATTTTCCTTATTTCGCGAGTAGAATCTTGGCTTCAGAAAACTGTATCGTTCCATAACTGTAACTTTTTTGGTGATCGCATTTTTTTTTTTTTTATATACTTTGCTTTATATCTTTCATTCGTTTCCCGAGAACGAGATACTGTTGTTTCCGAGTTGTGCTCTGTGATGGTGTTTTCCCTTTACTTCTGTTGTTTGTTGTCACTGTGACGATGGTTGAGACCGGAACACGTTTTCAATAAAATTCAGTTGAAAGTTGCGCCTTGTTGTGTCCTCCGTTACTTTTTTGGTGACGGCGATTTTTTAGGAATATTTTGCTTTATATCTTTCATTCGTGGCCACGACAAATCGTAACGACTACTATGTTAGATTCGTGCATTGCTGTATCGGGGCAGGCTGGGGCAGGTGATGCGAAGAGACGACCGTTCTTATCGGCACGATGTGACGTACTAATGGGAGTTTTTTTTTTGTTTTTTTTTTAATTCGACAGTGCGAAATTGAAGTCCGTTTGAGGCTGCAGCGGATGTTCAACGACGGTACAGTGCAGTTCTGTCACCTTGCTGATAGCAACGAGTACCGTCGATGCAAGGTCTCGTGACCTGACCTCTCGACGACTTCTATTCGACGATTTCCGGGCATTTTCGCAGCTGCCGTGGCGAATTCGTCACTGTTTTGAGCTTCATCGGTCTCAAGCTTGACTTGGTTTTAGTAGTCATCTTACTTGCCTACTTATATCCATGATGTTTTGTCTTCAGCGATGTAGCGAGTAGAGTGTCCTTCTCGCGTTCGGTGAGATTTGGGGCCCCCGATGGCTCCTTCGCCTCAAAATGTGAGCACGAAAACTACTACCACTGTCAAAATATCCTGTTATCAACCGATATTAAACACACAATCACAGATGTAAAGAGCATTCGTGTTTATTTGAAGCTTTGACTTCTGTTATTGAAAGTTAAACGAAAAAATGATTGAATTTGGAGACGTTTAATTTGTTACTCACCGAAGAAATACAGCGAAAAGCACACGCCGACGACAACTACTACGGCAGTTTTTTTTTTTTTTTTTTTTTTACATTGCGTGATTTCTCTCCGCCAATCGTATTCGTCGCTCTGAGCGTTCCCTAGTTTGCTCTGTTTGTCCCTAGATTCCCTACGCAAATCCAGCGTTTAGCTAGGGGCGCGTCTGTAAAGCCGGCTTAACGTTGGTGCAACCGGAATTTAAACCCGTGCTTACCTAAGCTCGGTTTAGGGCGCTAAGCCGGCTTAGGAAAGTGCCGCTTTGGGTTAAGGTAAGCGGCGTTGGTGCAACTGGCCCTAAGAACGAGTTCTGTCGGAGCTTAGGGGTCACACAAACATTTACACGTAGACTAACTCCTAAAACTTAAAGCGCAATCTCTGCGTTTGATAGAATCTGCTGGCGGATGAGTCCGAAAAGGAGGAAGGCGAAAACCGTAACGTTGCGTCTTCAACGCCACTTGGTTGGACCGATTGGCTCGTAGCGCCGACCGCGCTCTGGCTCAAGATGAAACGAAGCATTGTCCTCAGAAAAAAGATGTGGCCTTCAGAGCATGCGAGTTCAGGCCAAATGCCCTGCATTTTTTTTTTATTTCTTTTTTTTCTTGCGTAGACTACTCGCCTCTTCTGTCCCCATTATCCAACAATTCCGACAGCAGCTTTTTCTTTCTTTCTTTTTGCGGGAGGGGGAGGGGGGTGGCAGTGTCTTCAAGCCCGAGTCCAACTATTGGCCATTCCAATATTTACAATAGACCTATCCCACCAGCCAGTGTGACCACGCCATCGCTGCCGCAATGCGCCGAGGAAACTTCAATCTTTCTGCACGTGCGACAACCTCGCTGGAGCTCTGCGGGTGTAGTGCACAAGACGTCGCGAGCCGCTTCGTGCACTGCAGTCTGCCTCCTCTGAACAAACGTTATGGCGGCGTCACGTACGCGCTCAACGCTTGGTGAGATCCGTCTACCCTTCAGCCCAACTTGCCACCTCCTCAGCCCAGCGCGCGCTTGTCAATTGTTTTGGAAAGCGAACAAATCATGCGCCATTACTGTATCATGCCGATATCGTACCGCATGCCAATCTTATCATGCTGCTTATGTTATGGCGTCTACAGCGCTGAGTCATGCCGTCGGTACCGCCTTCCTGTTTTCGGCTATATAAACGATTCCAAATAAACCCTGGTTGTTGTTGCGTTCACCAAGCCAGCAGTATCGGACTGACTTTCTTATCAGCCGAGAGCCGGCTGATACATGGTGTGAGAAGCGGCCCCCCGCGACCACACCAGAACTGTAAGCAAGAGGTATTCATGAAACTATCAAGCAGCCCGACCCTTTGCTCCTGTCGGGAAACGTTCAGAAGAACTGGACACGCTTCAAACACAAGTTTGATTTGTACCTGCAAGTGACGGCGCCAGAAAAACCAAGAACGGAAGGTACCAAGGCGGGCACACTTTTGACCATCGCCGGGGACGACGCCCTAGAGATCTTCAATAACTTCGCCTTCGCTGAGAGTGAAAGCCAGGAAGTTTACAAGACCCTTGTCGCAAAGCTCGAGGGCTTCGACATCTTGGACGTGGGTGTTTGCGGCATCGAGAACGAACGGGACTGGACTGTCAAGGCCCAGCTAGCGGAACAAGTGGTCTCGCTGAAGGTAGACACCGGCTCCCAAGCCAACCTGTTGCCCCTGTCGGTGTACAAGAGACTGCACCCTAAGCCGTTTTAAGACCAAGCCACGCGGTCTTACGCTCGTACAGCGAAAATGTCATCAAACACGGCGGCATCACAACACAGGAGGTTACGGTCAACCACCATCACTGCCGCGTCGACTTTTACATCCTTAAACGAAGTCGGGCCATTCTCGGGCTACAGGTGAGTGAGCTCATGGGATTGGTCTCCTTAACAATGAACTTGGTAAGCATGGGCAGCCCCGTTCCAATGACACAAGAATTCTCCCACCTGCTCCAAGGCACCGGCTGTGTAAAGCGACATTAGCGAATGGTACTACGTGACGATGCCGTACCAGTGGTCCAGCCTGCACGACAGGTGCCATTGGCACTGCGGGAGCCCCTGCGGGAAGAACTGCAGCGCATGGAGAAGGCCAACATCATCCGGAAAGTGAATGAACCCACTGACTGGGTAGCCCCCTTGTTATTTTGAAGAAAAAGGACTGCAGCCTTAAGCTACGCATGGACCCTGGAAATATCAACGCGTGCTTGAAGCGTGAACACTACCAGGTGCCACAGCGCGAAGATATCGAGCCTGAGCCTTACGGGGCCAAGTTTTTTTTTTTCCCGGCTTGACGCTAACTTGGGGTTTCATGAGATTTCATTGGACGAAGCCACGTCAAAGATCTGTACGTTCGGCACCCCTTTCGGTTCCTACCGTTTCCTTCGGCTTCCATTTGGAATTTTGTCAGCACCCGAAGTATTTCAGAAAACGCTGAGCGAGATATTTGACCCATTACCATGGGTAAGGGATTACACAGATGACAATTTGGTGTGGGGAAGCTCTCAGGATGAGCATGACGAGCGCCTCAAGGTCGCTCTCCGGGAAGCAGAACGAAAGGGCTTGACGTTCAACTTAATAAAAGTGTAAATTCGGCGTGCAGGAACTTTCTTTCCTACGGGACGTCATAAGCGAGGCCAGAATCCACCCCAGTCATAGGTTGGTGAGCTGCCTGCGCGAGATGCCAGCACCAAGCGGTAAGCTCGGGCGTGCAGCGGATGTTGGGACTGGTAAATTATTTTGGAAAGTATTTACCTGCGCTCAGCGAGAAAATAAAGCTTCTACGAAGTTTAATACATAAGGACACTGTCATCAAATGGACAGAAAACCACGCACAAGAAGGGACTTCTCTTTGCGAAGCACTCGGCCAGCAACCTTTACTAGCAATTTTTGACCCCACAAAAGAAACAAAGATGACGTCAGACGCTTCAAGGGATAGCCTCGGATCGGCGATACTGCAGTGTCATGGTAGTAGCTGGCGTTTTATTGCCTATACCCCTCGGGTAATGACAGAGGCGGAAAGACGTTACTCAGACGAAAGAAGAAGCCATGGGAATTACGTACGGCTGCGAAAAATTCCATAACTTCATCTACGGACGGTGCGTTTTCACAGAAACTTATTATAAAGCACTTATCGCCATTTCATCAAAGGACGAAGGACATAGGGGATGTGCCAGTAAGATTACAACGTTTTTTTCTTCGCCTGATGAATTACGATTACAAGCTGCAGTTTATTCCAGGCAAACAATTGGTCCTGGCCGACATGCTCACGAGGGTGGCGACTGCTGCGTCAGGGGACACCGCTGGTTTATCGATGTTCAAGTACATGGTGTCGGCATTCTGTCATCCTTAGTAAGTGAAGCAACAAAACTGAGTTTCGCTAAAGCAATTAGTAAGGATCCAGAGTTGCAAAAGGACGTCGAAAACATATTCAGGAATAAAGGCATCAAGGGGGAACTGCAACCGTTCGCTTCGGAGCTTTTCGTGGTGGAAGGGATTTGGCTGAAGAGGTGCAAAGTTGCCGTTCCCAAGAAACTACGACCAAAACATGCTCGGACGAATTCACGAAGGCCATCTGGGCTTAAACAAGTGCAAGGCTAGGGTGCGACGTCTGGTTTTCTGGCCAGGTCTAAATTCAGACATCGAGTCGCTTGTAAGGAAGATGCCGCGTGTACAACTTATGCATACAAGCAACCAAGCAAACCATTTTTTTCTTGTCAGATTCCTGATTATCACTGGTACAGGGTCGGTGTAGACCTTTTTAGTTACGCAGGATGTGCGTATCTCGCAGTGTTTGACGCACACACCAACTTTCGAGAAGTCGGAAAGCTCGGTGACACTTCTGCAAGCACGGTTATCAGGAAACAGTTTGCCATCTTTCCGAGCTACGAAACTCCGGTGGAGGTTTCCACAGATAATGGACCCCAGTTTTCGTGCCGGGACTTTGCCGCGTTCGCCAACCGATATAATTTTAAGCAGATCACCTCAAGCCCCGAGTTTCCTTGTTCCAACGGTCTTGCGGAGAATGGGGTACATATTATTAAGAGGCCCCTAAAAAAAACTGGAGACGCGCGTGAAGATTTCTGGTTGGACTTGCTCGGCCACCATTCTTTCCCTCTAGAGGATGGGCGTGCCCCGGGGAAGCTGCTGCAAGGCGACTCCCCTACTTCGGCCTTCAGCCGACATCCACTGTCAAGAAGCATCGCCAGCCACAGACCGCAGGGCAGCGACTCCGTTCTATAAAGGACAAGTCGTCCGGGTGAGGAGTAAGGCTAGGGACTCAAAAACCGAAAACCATTTAGGAACGAAATTGTTCCAGTAACCGTAACCGGAACGAAACCGTTATTTGAAAATTATAAAAACCGTAACCGTAACCGTAATTTATTTACCGGTAACCAGTTTTAACCGATATTAACCGAAAAATAAAAATATTAGGTTTTCTCAAGTATGACCTGGATCGGGGATCTTGAAATGTTGTGGCCATTTTACAGAGTTACTCAAAGCGAGTGGTGCATCTGGTAATATATTTCCGTTCAATCGAACTTTAGGATTAAGAATAGTTAGTTGGAATCAGTGGTCGGAACTTCTAATAAAAAAAAACTTTTTTTTTCTGAATCTGCCACACTCGTACATCGCTACATGTAATCAGTACGTGTCGCCTTCAAGGTAACAATTAATAAATTAGAATTTTGAGATGTCCAACCAATTCGATTCTATCAAAACCGCCGATGTTCCTGACATGTAGTAGCCAGTATGAAGAAACATGGTAAATTGACCATCATGCAGAGCTTTCGGAACAGAAAACCTGGTATTGATTTAGTCTGAAACATGTCGCGAGTGACGATGTTCAAACAACACAGCAAGAAAAAAAATGTGAAAGGTTTGACATTGCCGTTTTGTGTGATATTGTCACGGGTGGTGACCAAAAATAACAAATAAACAGGAAGAAATGAACGTTTAATGTGGCGAACTTGTGCCAAAAATAAAAGAGTACAAAAGATAATAATAGAGCGTCGCGGGCGTCGAAGTCGGCGTGGTAGCAGAGTCGAACGCTGGGGCTAGACTGCCTGCAGATCAGGAGGCGGAGTCCCTTATGTACGCGCGTTGGGTTCTGGAACAATCGGCCTAGATTGTTCGGCGACTGGAACATTCGGAACTCGATCATACGAGAATGTTCTCGAACACACGAGAACGCAATGTTGAAAGAACAAATAAAAGATCATTCCACTGACTGGAATCGAACCCAGACTTTCTGCGCGACAGTCAAGCACGCTAACCACTCGGTCACGCGCGCGGTCGCTCGCCGGCGAGCGTGGCATTACTCCCCCCTTTAAAAAGGCATCGTCTCGATGCCACGTAAAAGGCAACAAAACAGAGCGAAACAAACAAAACAAAATGGGAACATACGGAGGCTCGCCAAACACAATCCTATCAAGCGGTGCACAAGATCACAGTTCGCAGTCTTATCGCGCGTAGTACGGCTTGAGGCGCACGACGTGGACGACTTCCGGTCGTGGAGCGCGGCGTGATGAAGTCCGTGTTCCGTCGGGCATCACCTCGTAGTTCAGATCCCCGAGTCGACGAAGTACTTTGTAGGGTCCGAAGTAGCGCTTTAGGAGTTTCTCACTGAGGCCACGGCGACGTATCGGTGTCCACACCCACACCCTGTCTCCGGGTTGGAAGTGGACGTCCCGACGACGGAGGTTGTAGCGGCCAGTGTCGACACGTTGTTTGGCTTGAATACGGTGTCTGGCGAGCTGGCGGACTTCTTCTGCTCGTTGGGCAACCACCTGGGCGTCGTCGCTTCCGTTGACAGCCGGTTCGTGGGGTAACATCGCGTCCAGCATTGTCGTTACTTTGCGACCATGAACCAGTTGGAAGGGTGTCACCCCGGTGGTCTCTTGCACGGCCGTGCTGTAGGCAAACGTGACGTACGGCAACACCTCGTCCCATGTCTTGTGCTCTACGTCGACATACATGGAGATCATGTCGGCGATAGTCTTGTTGAGTCTCTCCGTCAGCCCGTTGGTCTGCGGGTGGTACGCCGTTGTGCACCGATGGCTGGTGTGGCTGAGACGAAGGATTTCTTGCGTCAGCTGTGCCATGAACGATGATTCACGGTCTGAGATCAAAACTTCGGGAGCGCCGTGCCGGAGGACGATGGACTCGATAAAGAACTTGGCGACTTCCACAGCAGTCCCTACAGGAAGGGCTTTCGTTTCGGCGTACCGTGTGAGATAATCTGTGGCGACAATGATCCATCTGTTGCCTTGCGTCGATGGTGGGAAAGGACCAAGTAGATCCATTCCGATCTGCTGGAACGGTACGGTCGGGGGAGCGATCGGATGCAGGAGACCTGCCGGCCTCGTCGGCGGTTTCTTGCGTCGCTGGCACTCGTGGCAGGACCGTGTGTAGAAGTGAACGGTCTTCGGCAGCTGGGGCCAGTAATACCTTTCACGGATCCGGGCCAGCGTACGGCTGTAACCAAGGTGTCCGGACGTCGGGTCGTCGTGGCAGGCTTGGAAGATCTCCGCTCTAAGGTCGGTAGGGATTACCAGCAGCCATGGCGTGCTGTTGTATCCGAAGTTCTCCTTGTAAAGTACATCTTGTTGGAGGACGAAAGTCGGCAGGGCTCTCGAGAAGACACGGGGAACACTACCCCCTCGTCCTTCGAGGTGCTCGATTAGCGCGCGCAACTCAGGATCGTCTCTTTGACGTCGTGCCATGTCGTCGGTGTTTACTGCACCTAGGAAGCACTCGTCGTCATCGTCGTTGCTACTGGCGGAACGTGTTTCGACGGGGGCTCTGGACAGGCAGTCGGCGTCGCTGCACTGTAAAAAATTTCCGTAATTTTACAAACACTTTGTCGTAATTCTGACGGACAGTGTGTCCGTTTCTTAGTTAACGGACATAAAACCCGTTTTTCGTTAGGTTGAATAAAATAGTACAGTTGTGTGCCAAAGAGTACCATAGTAGAGGATAAAAGCGTTAGAAGTGCTTTTATCGTCTAATCCTGCTGAGAGCAATTCGTTATAGTAAAGAGGCCAAAGACTATACCAAGAAACCCGAGTACCCTGCAAAAGGAACAAATAAAAGTGGGGGGAAACACAAAATAGAAATCAAGTAAAAGTCTGCAATTCACGTTAAAGCACATAGGCACTGCTCTACCTCAGTAGGAGTGAAGGTAGCGAGTTTCCTGTCTACAGATGTTTTCAAGCTTGTGATGATTGTTAGGGGGGTTCTGCGTGAGTGCAAATAAAAGGATTGCCAGAACAGTGAAGACCACACCAAGAAGGAAGGCTGTTGCTCTACAGTACGAAACGGTTGAAAGGCACCAGCACAATTCTTGCAAACAACTCTCTTCAGTGCTGTCTCATGAACTTGCAGTTCCACAACGCTGTTTAGGAGGCATAATAAGACAACCCGCTGGAGGGTCACACTTGAGATCAACTCTGGTCGTCCAGTGAAGGGCCAGAATTCTAGCCAATGTCAAAGCAGTGAGTGATCCGGAGTGAGCCTACAGTTCTTAGCACGATCCTTTCTGTAAGCAGTGTGCTCCACTGTAGCAATTGACAAGGTGACTGCCATAAACCGAATCCTGCATCCACACTTTACATGCTGCTAGAACTGTTCAGGGATGCGTCTCATGGAGTGAGTGAAGGTGCAGCAGCTTATTCGGGACCAAGTGCCCTGTTTGAGAACCACACTGCGAGTTGAAGCAACGCAAACCAGGGAGTACAGGGATGGGGTTCGTCTGGGCGGGCCAAGGTGGTGGAACACGGGAAGCAGCGTCGCTGGTTGCCCGGGCTGGCCAGAGTGCTGTGTCCGTACTCGACACAGCTGTTGCAATGATGGGCTCGAGGTTTGTGGGGACGGCAGCGAAATTCAAGGCGGCAGTAGTACACTGTGTAAGGGACATGGGTTCCGATGAAGGTGATGATGGCTGAACCTGTTGTGCCTACTCGCCTTGCTTGAAGGATGTCACCTTGATAAGACTCCAGATCATTGATGATCTCGTCGGGGGTGGCCTCGGAGGCAATTCCACGTATAACACCTCGGCAGGAGTTGTTTGGAGCGGCTAGGTAGGAGTGGACGGGAGGGGAAGTGTTTTGTAAGGTGATATTGGTGATGCGAAGTAGCCAGTTGACGATGCTTCGTGATGGGTGCGGAGGACGGTTATTTTGCCGGAGGTGGAGCGACACGTTGGTACATGTATGAGCAGGGAGCTGTGCGGCTTGCAAGAACGCCGGCAAACTGTCAAGAGACAGCGCAGCTGCGCCAGCAGGACGGACTGGGAAATGCACTATAACTACGTGAAGTTCGGGGTCAAAGTCGGCCGGAAGACGAGATTTGCGGGGCTTTCCAGGGGTGATCCATTTCCCACCTTGGTCGTCTCGCTTTAGAGAGATATCATGTCCTGGCTCAGGATGGACGCAAAGATATTGGTGAGCTGCGAAGCGGCGATGTCGGCTGTAGCCATATTCGAAGCAGAAACGGGCGTGCCGCTCGCAGAACGAGACTCGAGCGAACCGATCTCTCGGCGGACATGCTGCGGCGGGCCGACGGAGCGCGGCGATGTTTATACCAGGATCACGTACAGTCGCGTACAGTTCTCTGGGGTTTGCGGAGCCCGGAGAAGACGTCCGCTCTCGTCGGAGGTTTGCAGCAGTCTCCGGACACTGAAGGTAAGGGCGTTCACATCGAAGAGCTCACTATTGAAGGGGGGCTACTGAGGTTTTAAGAGCCACTGATGTAGCTATCGCATTCCAAAAACACCGCGTTGTCGTAGATTGTTTTTCACCGGCTAGGTCCTGTAGGGCTGAGGCCAGGGCTGGGGGATCCATCGCAGGAAACGCGGAGGAACCAAGCAACGACGTGAGGCTTGCCGAGTCGGTTCGTGGGTGCCGACGACATTCAAGCAACGCTTCCAAGAAGACTGGATATTCTTTCCGGCGAGGACACAATACTTAGACAGCATGCTTGGGGCTGATGAGGATCGCAGGAGGTGGATAACAAGACAACCAATGCACAGCAAATAGGTCGAGCACGGCACACGGCACAATAGTGGTCGCCGCCATGTTAAATTGAAACGAAGCTGACCAAGCCAAGCTCCAGTTTAGTACACAATGCGCTTCGACATGCTTTATTACAAATAATTTTATAAATCTTAAAACAATTTTTTTGTATCTTAAAGTTTTAATTTAAGTCGAATAAAACAAGCAAATTCACGTTGCGTCAAATAAACTCGGTCAGAACTCGGAACCAACGAGCATCGCCGCATCGCCATCGCCATCGTAACAAAACGCAAAAACTTTCGAAAACGAAGCGAGTTTCAAAACTTTCGCAACTTTCGCAACTTTCGGGCGCTTTCAGACTTTAGGAACAAACATCGAAGAACGTTCTTGGAAAAGGGAAGTGTCCTAGGTGCCGGCGCGCCCATAAAACCAGCTGCGGATACGAGTCTAATTGGTGAGTGCTCGCTCACTCGTTTTACTTTTTGAGTCCTTTCTGTTCGGAGCGTTTATGACGTGATCCTTTTGTGTGCAGTCGGCGTGAAAGCGAACGTGTGCGGTTCCTTGTCGCACAGGTGCTTTCCGCATTGGATGACCCTCGAGCTTTTGCCAAGGAAGCCACGGAACCGACCTGTCACTGCACGGGCACTCAGATTGCGGGAACGCAACCAAAGGCAAAGGTCCCACCGGAGGCAAGGGGGGCCAAGCGGGGCACTTGGTGAGTGTATCAGGGAGCTTGATTTCTGCAAATCGGGTGGCGGCTTGGTACCAGATAGCTAGGCGGTGTGTTTTGCGGAACCCATGACTGCTAAAGGTACCCGTTAGTGTGATGGCGCTTATATTCGCTTCCACTGTGGGAGGTTAGATTCAAGTTCGATTTTCGTCCTCGGCAACTACTCCAAACATTGCGTGACGTGCGCCTTTAGAAGTAAGGTCTGTATTGATGACGTTGCTTGCGAAGAGTATAAACGACTTCTCTCTCAACTGGGGCACTGACTTCTTATAAAAAAAAATTCTGTATATGGTGCACTTATTTACTAACCCTCTGGCAGTACTTCACTGTAAAGGTTAGGAGAAAAAAAAAACGTGCATTGACTAGTGTCGAAAGAAACAGAAAAAAAAAGTCTTTTCAACTACTTCGTCCTCAGCTCATAAGCGAAGGGAGAAATCACGTGGTCGTATTTCACTGGAACCCAAAGTTATCCCAGCAGTCTGAGAGTCAGCAAGGGCAAAGCCCTTAATAAATTGCATGCTTCACATTTTGGCAAGTGCCAACAACTATAAAGTATAAAACGCATGTAAGCAATTTAGCGAGCAACAAGAAAAGTGATAGCGACCCTTTTTGCTATCGCTCGATCGGCTGCACGACGAGGCAAGCCACATGAAAGCGACGGGAGCAAGCGACCGAGGCGATGAGCAAAGCTTTCTAGAAATCCAAAAACCGAGCAATGAGAGCTCTCCGTCACTCATTTCCGTCGCTCGCTAAATCGCATACATACGGTTCAGGTTGAATTGTATGAACGCGAGAGACACATGCGACTCACTTCCAAATGCCTTTCATTTCAGGGCAACACTGCCATTTGCGTCCAAGTGCTGCACGGGCCTCGTGCACTGGCACTTTGACACCACTTAAGAAACTAACACAAACATATCCAGGGGTTTTAGGTTAGGTTAGCCATCCTACAGAAAGGTGCTGCTCAGTTTATAGACGATTCACTATTTTCCCGAGGGCCCCGGCCAGCCCGCGAGGAATTGTGGAAGAGATTGTCCTCGCCTGGCCGCTCTGCCTTGAGATGGCATTGCCTTGTCGCTTGCCTTCTCTTAATCTTGTTTTTCGATTCCATTACATATTTTTATCTATTCCAGTGTATTGTTTATCGCTTCTAAGGGTTTCTATTCTCTTCTGTTCACAATATTTCTTGTATTATCGTATATAGTATTTGTAGCTTTATTTTGCCTTTTTTGACGGGAGTGCCGACGGACAACATGCCGCTTCGCGCGTCGTTTCCCGGGATGAGTACTACCATTGCTACAGATTCCTATCGCGCTGTTAGCTGTTTGTGTTGGTTCAATCTGACCCGCGTACAGTCGAGAGGAGCCGTTTATGAACACCTGCGCACATGTCATAGGGATAGGCACAGCTCTGAATCAACTATCGTGACGCGAGAGCCGAGCGCGCTGTGATTTGGCCACCCACGCTCGCTCCATTTACTCACACTGTAGCGTATGCCTTCGAGTGCCGCTTACTTAACTAAGATACAGCACACCGCTGTATCTTAGGGGGGCAGGGCAGGGCCCGAGGGTGGGGCCCTGCCCTGCCCCCCTCTCCCCTCCGCTGATCTCACCAGAGGGGGGCACGAGTCCCGATGCCCCCCCGAAGTCTACGCCTATGCTTAGAAGCAATAAAAAATACATTGGAATAGATAAAAACAGGTAATGGAATCAAAAAACAGAGGATTAAGAGGAGGCAAGCGACAAGGTAATGCAACCTCAAGGCAGAGCGGCTAGGCGAGGGACAGTCTCTCCCACAAATCCTCGTGCTTGGGGGATTTTGCAAAAGGGCTATTTATATCAAGTTCAAAATAAACAGCACTCTTCATTGATGGCTGGTTCACACGACGAACTGATCCACAGACGGATTGATCATATCCGCGGTTCGTCCGTCTCCCAAGCGTATCCACACGAAGGAGCAGACGCGCAAATGACAGCCAGGACGAGCCGAACATGTTTGCGACCACACTGTGGCACTGTTGTCCAAGATGGAAATCGACATTTGCTGCTTTGAACAAGAACTGCGCGCCACTGTTACGTGCAGAGTGAGACATAACACCATGATAGGCTTAGTGCGAAGCGCCACTAGCCTTACTAAGCTAAACCATGGCAGAGACAGAAGCATGGTCCTGCTCGAGGAGACTTTGGCGTGGAGGCGGTAAAGTCCTGAGCCCGCTAAGTGGCATTTGGAGATGCCTTCACTCACTTTGCACTTGCGCCTTCAGTACACCACAGCCACAAGAAAAGGCTTGCTGGGTGAAAGGTTGATTGGAGATTCAAAGTGATTGCGGCGTGGTAGACGCGTCTTTACAGAAGCTTTTCGACGCAGATGAGTACCAGATTCTGCGTCGTGTCAGTTGGGCAAAGTTCCTCATGCCAACCTTTTTGGTATGAGAAATGAAATGAAAGAATATATGTTACAATAGTTTAGGTCATTTTTCTATAAAAGTCTTACTTGCAACTTTCAGGAAAGCACAAGCATTACAGACCAGCTGCCCTCACAATCATGACTCCCCGCTTTCTCTTCCTGGTAGTTGTTGTCGGTGAGTAACCTGATAGCCATGGGCTTTTCCGCTTTTCTAATAGAAATTAGCGGTTCTGTACATGTGCAAAAGTGAAAAGTATGCTACTGCCATGTTTGTCAGTTTTGTAACTCTATTCCCTCAGACCGCAAATTTGTCTTCAGCTTGGTTCACATGCACAGCACATTCATTGCATCTTCTATCCAAAAATACCTATTGTGGGTTGGATGTGTGTTGGGGGGGGGGGGGGGGGGGGCATTACTTTGCTGGTTGAGTTGGTTGGCAGGAGATTGCGAGAAACAAAAGGGTAGATAAAATACAACCGTCACTTTTACTATGAAAACCTTTTAATACAGGACTGGCGAAAAAATGAGAACATGAAAAGTTATGACGTCCCGTCCTCCTCTTACTCTTTATTTTCTGTAACCTAGTCTGGTAATTTTGGGATCATATACTACTACATAAGATTCAACGACGTGGAAGGTGTTGGTGCACCTTAACCCATTTTGGACGAGCCTCGTTCGTCCACCTAGGGCTGTTCCTAAACCGTTTAGGATGAGTGTAACTCATCCGCGCACTATACCTCGCCCCTTGGCTCCTTTTGGACATCCCAGGCTTGTTCCGAGCACAGTTTGCGGTGCTGCTCAGAGATGGCAGCATGTATTTTTTTTATTGTACACATTTTTAAGGGTGACGACTGATTGTGGAGACATGTGCAGCCTGGGCCGTACGTGCAATAAATATAGAAAAAACAACTTAGGATCAAAAACTGAAGAAAAAAAGAAACGGTTAAGGTAAACAGTGTGTGACATTATTATGCAGTTTCCTCGTGCCTTCGACAATGTCTAATTGGATACGAGACACACTTTTATGACGTGCAGGCAACGTCAACAGAAATGTTTGGCGTGAAATGACACGCCAAAAATACAATATAAGATAGCTATACTGCTAGGACCCATTATATGTTCCTGTAACCCTGCTAGATTTGTTTTGAGAATGGCGCGATAATTTCGTGGATAAATCCACTTATATGTGAATCCCTCGGAGGGGCGGATCCAAGCAGAACTGGAGGCTGGCTTTGTAGCCAGCCTCCAGCGCGATGTCTCCTTGCACGCACTCACAGATTTGGCTATCTTGGCGTCTCGAGCTTCAGTTTTCTTGTTTACCTTCCACGTTTCGAGCATGCGGTTTGTGATGATTACGTCTACGACATTGCTCGCCTTGTCAGAGTGTTCGACATTGATTGCAGCAGCGATGAGTATGATTGCTATCAAGAGATGTTGAAAGCTGTTCATTTTGACTGCGACCCGCTGGCGACAAACTCCAGTGACGGCGAGTTACGGACGAACTCGTTTTGGTCACTGTCGCCCGGGAATATCTCGCAGGCGCATGCAAGGTGGAAGGTCAACGGGCCGGCGGCGAGAGCGAGAAAAGCATTTGGGTTACCGAGTTGCGCGAGCGGTTTTGATCGTACCGCGGCGAGGAGAGCTTGGGCGATCATGGGGGCCCCTAGAATGAAAGAGCGTTCATGGTCACATGCTTTATGGGCACCATGATGTGACTAACTTGGGCAGTGTTGCCTGGTCGCCAGATGAAAATGATACAAATTCGTAAATTGAATAGTGCAATTACCAGAGCTCTAAAATTGCGTAACTTGGTGTATATACTACGTAGTCTATGAGCAATCCATTTCAAGAATAATAGATCCGTTTAATTTTCGTGTTATAACCCCTTTAAGTCACCGCAGACTCCGCTGTCCACTTATTGCCGATTCACATGAACTTATCCGCAGATAAATTGATCAAGTGACAAGACGTCCACGGAACATCAGTCCTCCAAGCACATCCATACGGAGGAGACGAGCAGATGACAGCGAGGACAAACTGAACCTATTCCCGGCCCTGCATTTCCGCAAAATGCCAACATCGCACTGTGGCACAGTTTTCCAAGGTCAGAAGTGATGTTTGCGACTACGGTCACTGTGCTATTACGAAAAAGTATTGTGAGATGCTGTTATATACTGAGCAAGACAAAGCATCATGACAGGCTTAGCGTGAAGCGCTACTAGCTTTACTAACCATATGACACAAGTATCGTCCTGCTCCAGGAGGCTTCAGCGTCTAAGTGATGAAGTCCTGGTGTTGCGGAGGGGCATTTGGAAATACCTTCACGCACTGCTTGCTCGTGCACCACTCTTCAGCACACTACAGCCGTAAGAAAGGTCTTGGCTGAGTTGAAAACTGGGTGGACATGCAGGGAAGCTTGCAGCTTGCTAGGCAAGTTTTCACTGAAGCTTCTTGACACCAACCCGGAGGAGTACCAGAACTTGCGGCTTGTCGGCTGGGCAAAGTTCTGGCAGCTTCTTTCACGAGTGGAAAATAAGAATGGTTCGACAAAATGAAACAGCGAATGGACAAAGTACAGTGCACTATCTTTGTTTGGCTCATTCGAAAACCAAAAATATTGCTCTGCTGTTGGTGCTCTGCCGTAAACGCTTTTACTGTTAAGGCCCGTTCACACTCTTGCGACTGACTTCGACCGAGAGAGACCAGACCGGTTTTTAAGCCTTTTGCGACTTCTTAGGACCGGATGCGATGCAGCGGAGTTGGACCTAAGAAGTCGCAAGAGGCTTAAAAACTGGTCTGGTCTTTCTCGGTCTAACTCGGTCGCAAGAGTGTGAACGGGCCTTTACTCACCCGCTAAAAATATGGGCATGGAAGGGCACTTTTCCCTTAAGTCTGGGCGTCTGCTGACGAGGTGCAAATCGGAGGAATAGCCGACATGATGGTAACGTGACAAACGGTCCACAGATGAAAATTGCGATTCAATCCATCGCGTGAATCTGCCATTATTTGACAATTGTCCTAATATGATTAATTGATCCCTATTAAAAAAAGAACAATTGTTCTCTGAAACAATGTAATGAAGCGAAGTTTTTATGAACAATGCCTGCTCCTTTGACAACGGAATAGTACGAGCCTTGGTATAACAGGAACTTTCCGTAGATCAGACATACATTTATTCCATGCTCAAAGTAAAGACATGAGTTTGTCTTGGCAATGCCAATCTCCTGTGTATGATCTGTAAAAAGTCGTTAACGACCGTGGTCAAGGGAGAGGATTGTCTGCTTTCAAGAACAGGATGGGGTGAAAGAAAAAATGTCTCGATGAACAATGAACGCTCCAGCTTATCCACTCAGCCAAGTTTCTGCAACATGAACTAAGCTCTAAGAGAAAGACGTAGGATAAGCACTTCGAAATCTTTAGGATTTGCCAAGGGATGAAATTAATTAGATGCACAAAAAAGTAGACGGAGGAGGATGGCAAGAAAATTTTGGGGCTTGTGTTCTTACACTTGAATTGTTTGTGCAGGAACCATTACTGAAGCAGCACTTCATTCCTGAGGCAATAATTTATTGCTAGTCAAAGCCTGTTTCCAGAAATGCACATCAGGTGAGCGGCTTTTTTTTTTTCTCTTAAACATGAGGTGGTCTTTAACATTGCCCTCCAATCCCAAACCACGGCTAGGAGATTCTTTTCGGCTTCTGGTTGGCCAAGAGATCTTGTCAAGCCCTCTATTTGCGTCCCGGTGTTAGGCATCTGCATTGCCCTAACTTCGTTTGCGCTTTCTTCTCTGTTCTAAACTCCCAAACTTAATTCAAGCAACAAGCATCGATGGCGACAGTCCCTCGGTCATCGGGACACCATTGCTCGGTTTTAGGGTACACGAATAACGACAGAAAGCGTTGAATACAGTCTGAGGACCTATATATCTTGCACGGAATCTGGCAAGGTGAGTGCGGCTGTTTCTACATGACCCCAATCTCCGGTGGCAGTGGTTTGCTTCTGTAAACTGAAAAGACTTTTCTCCAACGCTATCCTCTCGACCGTGCTCGTAAGATTTTGTGAATGGAGCGCGCACCGAACTTAACGCTGTACCGTCGATGAACATGGGGTACGCTCGCAAGGTGCGTGCAAGTTTTCTCGAGATAATGGCTGTTTCAGGTTGTAACATTTTGTAACTGAATTTATCTTAATATTGATATTTCAAAGTGTTGACAATGACTCAATTTTATCAACAACGCTGAGTTGAAGGCTCATTTCTGCCGCCGGGTGTGGCTGAAAATTGTCGAAAAGCTTGTTCTATTGGTCTTCCTGAATCACGATCACCTGAGCTATACCAGAGAGCCATGAACCTATGTTGACCGTCACAATGCGACTAGA
Organism: Ixodes scapularis; assembly: GCF_016920785.2. Classification (NCBI taxonomy): domain Eukaryota; kingdom Metazoa; phylum Arthropoda; class Arachnida; order Ixodida; family Ixodidae; genus Ixodes; species Ixodes scapularis. The sequence continues at coordinate 112,962,589 of NW_024609868.1, forward strand.
TACTTATTTTAAAAATTAGTACATAATGTAGCCGGGAAGAAGCCTTCAATTTCTGTTGCTGAAAGTTGAAATATGCTCATGCATCAATTTCGAATCGTTGAATCATTGACCGACTCGCTCCGGCAAAAGGTCCATCTCGACTTTGCTGTTTTCAGTTCTCGACAAAAGACACACTCGTTGGCACGGGATCCTCAAATAAAACGTTTATAAACACCGATGCATGAGCATGTTTCTATGTTTATAAACAGTGATGCATGAGCATGTTTCACCTTTAAGCAACAGAAATTGAAGGTTTCTTTCCAGCTACATTATGTACTAATTTTGAAAATAAGAAGAATCTAGTCGCATTGTGACGGTCAGCATGGGCTCATGGCTCTCTGGTATTGCGCAGGAGATTGGGATTCAGGCAAAGCAATAGAACTAACTTTTTGACAATCGCCAGCCACACCTGGCGACGAAAATCAGCCTTCAACTAAGTGCTGTAGATAATAAAATTGAGTCAATGTCACCACTTCGAAATATCTATATTAAAATAAATTCAGTTCCAAAATGTTACAAGCTGAAAGCAAATATCGGGAGAAAACTTGCACACACCTTGCGAGCGCACCCCGTGTTCATCGACGGTACAGCATTAAATGTGATGCCCACTCCATTCACAAAATGTTCCGAGCACAGTCGAGAGGATGGCGTTAGGGAAAAGTCTTTTCGATTTAGGGACGCAAGCCACTACTGCCGGAAATCGGGGTCATGTGGAAAGCGATGGAGCTTAAAGACACTGCAGTCGCACTCGCCTTGCCGGATTTCGTGCAAGCTACACAGGCTCTCGGACAGTATTCGACGCTTTCTGTCGTTATTCGTGCACCGTATAACTGAGCAATGGTGTCTTGATGACTGGGGGACTGTTGCCATCCAAGCCCGTGGCTCTAATTAAGTTTGGGAGTTTAAAACAGAGAACAAAACACGAACGAAGTTCGGGCAATGCTTACACCGAACACTGGCAAAGCCTCTCATCTGGGGCTTTCACTGTCTTTAACGCTCCAGCAAGGGGGAAAGTGCCAATAGCCCTTTCCCCTTTTATCTCTCGCACTCTTTTAGTAAAACAGTTTATACACGGTTCTGCTCTGCTTTAACCCCGTTAAACAAACTTCTTACCAAGCACCGGTGCACTGCGGAAAAGCAACACCAGCGGAAGGAAGCTCCACGGGTGTTGCTTCTCCGCAGTGCACCGGTGCTCCGAAAGAAGTGCGCTCAATGGTGCTGCGAGAACAAAAAGTATGAATTACACGAAAACATCGTTCGAGTTAAGCGGCTTATAAATACATTGAAAACGTAGCGGGTCAACCAAAGTTTTGAAATTTGTTTGACTTAACCAGAAGTATTAAATATCCGAGTTTGAATTATCGCGAGCCTACTGTATATACTAAGGGAGATCTGGCTCAATCCAATGTGCTTATATCGCGAGCCTACTGTATATACTAAGGGAGATCTGGCTCAATCCAGTATGCTTAACATCTCTGAATAGTTGTGCAATTTTAATTGGCTAGTTTTATTTCTCAAGCACTTGATATGTTCGGTATTCAAATCAATGCAAATTTTTACTTTGGTTCAATTTATGGGGGGTTTATTTTATATGTCATGTTTAGTAGGAGCTAGGCTAGTTTGTAAGCACGTTGCTCACTTACTTTAACCATGCATGTCATATACAATTTGTTGCGATTGTGTTTGAATGCAAATCCTCTTCTGCTCTTTATTTCAGGCTGCCCTTACATGCACCATGAAGATACCGAGGAGGTCTTCAATTGAATGACAACTTCAAGCACAAGCATGGAGGGGCATCTAAATGGCCAGCACAAGGACAACTATAATGTAAATTTTCTCCAAAGTTAAAGCAAGGCATGCCTTCTTCCAATAAAGGTATTGTGGCGAAACTTCTTAATTGGTTCGTTTGTTGAGCTGTCATCTATAGGAACAGCTGAGCTCACACAAACAAAATCCTGGCAGTGAGAAGTACCGGTTGGGTGCTCTTTCTCTTTTGCAAAACATGAACTTTTTGGCTGAGGATGAAAGATTATTCAAGTTCATATCTACAATGACGGAGCTATGAACTCTCCATACCAATCTACCCCAAAAGCTTCATGTGACTTAGGCTTGCTTGAATATGGAAGCTTTTTGCACTAAATAAGGAAACACTTGACATTTACGTGTTTTTGAACTGGACTCTCCGTAAAAACAAGGCATATAATTTTGTAGAATGGCGAAATTTCTGTAGCCCACATTACGGACAGCTATCCGTAGGAAATGTGAAAGCTGTCCGCACTAAATACCGAAGGACTATACCTTTCCGAATTATATAAGGCCAAAGCTACGAGTCATCCGCACCAGTCCTGCACCTCCGATAAGTCAGGTGACACCCCTGGCAGATCTAGAGCTCTGCCAGGTGAGTCGCCTGATGTATCGGAGGTGCGGGTGGTACGGATGGCTCGAGGCTTTGGCCTTACATAATTCGGAAAGGTCCTTCGGTATTTAGTGCGGACAGCTTTCACATTTCCTACGGATAGCTGTCCGTAATGTGGGCTACAAACGTTCCGTCATTCTGCGAAATTATATGCCTTGTTTTTACGGACGGTCCCGTTTCTAGATTACGGCAAACCATACCGGCAATATTGAACCGGCAACTTTTACCCGTAAAATGGAAAACGGACAACTGTCTGTAAAGTGAACTACGGACGTTTCGTTATTTTACGGAATTATATGCCTTGGTTTTACAGACAGTCCCTTTTCTAGATTACGGCAAACCATACCGGCAATATTGAACCGGCAACTTTTGCCCGTAAAATGGGGTGAAAATTTTTTACAGTGTGTGCTTGCGGCCTGACTTGTAGACCACAGTCATGTTGAACTCTTGTAGTCGTAGACTCCATCGAGCGAGGCGTCCTGACGGGTCCTTGAGGTTCGCAAGCCAGCGGAGCGAGTGGTGGTCCGTGACTACACGGAACGGGCTCCCGTACAAATACGGACGAAACTTCGTGATTGCCCAGACGACAGCGAGGCATTCTTTCTCAGTCGTGGAGTAATTTTTCTCCGCCTTGGACAGTGTCCGACTTGCGTAGGCAATAACTCGCTCGGTGCCGTCTTGCACTTGAACCAGTACCGCGCCAAGTCCAGCGTTACTTGCGTCCGTGTGAATTTCGGTTTCCGCATCTTGATCGAAATGTCCTAGAACAGGAGGAGTCTGCAGTCGTCGCTTCAGCGCGTCGAATGCCTGCTGCTGCTTCTCGGTCCATTCGAACTTCTCGGCGTCCTTTGTGAGGTTTGTGAGTGGTGCGGAAATCCTCGCAAAATCCCGGATGAAGCGCCGATAGTAGGCACATAGTCCAAGAAACCTTTGCACGGCCTTCTTGTCTGTCGGTGCTGGAAATGCTGCGACGGCGCGAGTCTTCTCTGGATCGGGGCGAACGCCTTGGTTACTAACCACGTGACCTAGGAACTTCAGTTCGTCATAGGCGAACCGACACTTTGACGGCTTCAGGGTGAGTCCGGCGGTCCATATGGCTTGGAGAACTGCTTGGAGTCGTCGCAAGTGCTCGTCGAAGTCGCTGGAAAACACTACGACATCATCGAGGTAGACGAGACAGCTCTGCCACTTCAGTCCTGCCAGTACGGTGTCCATGACACACTGGAAAGTTGCTGGAGCCGTGCACAGTCCGAAGGGCATCACTTTGAACTCGTACAGCCCATCTGGCGTGACGAAAGCTGTCTTCTCTCGGTCCCGTTCGTCGACTTCGATCTGCCAGTAGCCGCTCTTCAGGTCCATGAATGAAAAGTATCGGGAGTGGCGCAGCCGGTCTAACGTGTCGTCGATGCGGGGAAGTGGATAGACGTCTTTCTTCGACACTGCGTTCAGCTGCCGGTAGTCCACGCAGAACCTAAGCGTTCCGTCCTTCTTCTTAACCAGTACAACTGGAGAGGCCCACGGACTGCTTGAAGGTTGGATTATGTCGTCGTTCAGCATCTCTTGCACTTGCTCCTGGATCACCTCCCTTTCTTTAACGGAGACCCTGTACGGCGATCGATGCACAGGGCGCGCGTCCCCCTCGGTAACGATGCGGTGTTTCGCAATGGCGGTTTGGCGCACCCTCGACGACGTCGCGAAGCAGTCACTGTATTCGGCGAGAAGTTCCCTTAGCTGCCGTTGTTTCGGGCCTGGAAGCTTGGGGTCAATGTCGAGCTGCGCTGGTGCCGTATTGTGTTGCTGAGGTGGGAATGATTCATCAGCAATCGCGGCGATTTCGGCGGAGTTCCGAATTTCCTCGACGTGGCCTACAGCAGAACCTTTCGTGAGGTGTTGCGCTTCTTGTCGAAAGTTTGTCACGAAGACCACGGTGCGCCCATCCTGAAGTTCAGCCACTCCTCTTGCGACGCCTATTCCTCTTTCTAGGAGTAATTGAAGGTTGCCTTCAAGAACAACTTCGCCGCAGGTAGCTGCATCAGCCACAACGGGTAAGACAACACTTGATCGCGGCGGCAGGTTCACGTGGTCGGCAGCGACTCGGACGGCGGCTGACGCTGTTTGAGGTTTCTCTGAAGACGGAACAGGCTTGCGCAGCGTCAATCTGTTCTCACCAAGGTCGATGACGGCGCCGTATTCACACAGAAAGTCCATGTCGAGAATAATGTCTCTGGAACAGTCTTGTAGAACGACGAACTTCACAGGGCACGTCTCACCGTGGATCTCGACGCGAGCAGTGCACCTCCCGACTGGTGTGATGAGGTGCCCTCCGGCGGTTCGTATTTGAGGTCCATCCCACGGCGTCGTGACTTTTCGAAGGCGGCGGGAGAGCCTCCCACTCAAGACTGAGTAGTCTGCTCCGGTGTCCACGAGTGCAGAGGCGTCGTGGCCGTCGATGACGACGTTTAGGTTATTGGACACCACTGCAGCGGCGTCGTTTTGGTCTCTGGTAGCGTTCGAGTGGGGGCCCCCCGTCGTTCGTGGAGGATCTTGGCTTCGGTCGTCTTCGGCAACTCCACCTCCAGGGGTTGCCGCGCCTAGTTTCCCCGGCGAGGAGCGAGGGGGGACAGGCTTTCACGTCGTGGTCGGTGCATCGGCGAAGCTGGACGTCGCGGTGACGGCGACCGGAACTCTCGGCGGGACGCAGGCTCGGGGGACTGAGGTCTTCGCAGGTACTCGTCGATCTCAGTAGGGCGTTCACCATGACGGGGGCGCGGGTCGTTCGGGTGGAACCCGCGTAGCCCGAGTTGTCGGTATGGGCATCGGCGGTAGATGTGGTCCGCTTCCCCGCAATGGAAGCACAGAGGGCGTCGGTCGGGCGTTCGCCACACGTCGGTCTTGCGGGGTGCCCGAAGCTCCGGGCAGGCGTACTGGACCTGGTCGTCGTGGCGTCGGTCGTGCTGCGGCGCAGGAGACTGACGTCGGGGCGGCGCGACATAGGTGCGACGAGGAGGCGGTGGCCGTCGGGCCACTGCGGCGTAACTCAATGTCGGTGGTTCCGGAGCGGTGCTGACGGGAACCTCAGGCTGCAGCGCTTGCTGGACTTCTTCCCTGACAATCTCGGCGAATGAGGGCGAAGCTGGGCTTGCGGCGGCAGGTAGAAGTTTCTTGATCTCCTCCCGCACGACGTCCCGGATAATCTCGCGGAGGTCCGGGCTGTTGCAGCTGGAAGCCGAGAGGGCCGCGACGCCGGGAAGTCGCTGGTAATGGGAGGCCCGTGCTTGAAGGGCACGTTCAATGTTTGTTGCCTCCGTGATGAATCCTTCGACTGTGGTAGGCGGGGCTCGCACAAGGCCTCCGAAGATGTTTTCTTTGACGCCTCGCATCAGGATTCTGAGCTTCTTCGCTTCGGAGGCTTGAGGATCGGCGCGGTTGCTGAGTCGCAGGACATCCTCCACGAAGCTGACGATGCTCTCGTTAGGGCCTTGGTGTCTTGCTTGAAGGAGTTCCTCGGCACGCTGTCGTCGCTGCTGGTTGGCAAAGGTGCGTCGCAGCTCGGCCTGGAACTCTTCCCACGTCGAAATCGACGCTTCGTGGTTCTCGAACCAGGTGCGCGCCGTGCCTTCCAGAGCGAAGTAGACGTTCTGAAGGCACTGCTCTGGTGTCCACTGGTTATGGCGGGCCACTCGTTCGTAATGCTGTAGCCAACCTTCAACGTCCTCGTGGACCTCCCCGTGGAATGGCGTCGGAGTCCGGGGTGCGACGGGAAGGTATACGACGGCGGCGGACGGGTTCTGCGACGACTGGTTGTCCATCGTCGGCCTCGTTGGCTGTCTGGTCCGGGGTGGCAGAAGTCCATGTTCCGGGGGTAGACCTAGGGTGCGGCGACTGGATCGGGTCTCGATCTGGTCTTCGCTCGGTCCTCGGGAGGCTGGGTCCGGACTTGCACTGCGGGAACTCGGAGGGGAGCGCTGCACGGGCATGCGGGTACCCCGCACCTCCACCAAAATGTCACGGGTGGTGACCAAAAATAACAAATAAACAGGAAGAAATGAACGTTTAATGTGGCGAACTTGTGCCAAAAATAAAAGAGTACAAAAGATAATAATAGAGCGTCGCGGGCGTCGAAGTCGGCGTGGTAACAGAGTCGAACGCTGGGGCTAGACTGCCTGCAGATCAGGAGGCGGAGTCCCTTATGTACGCGCGTTTGGTTCTGGAACAATCGGCCTAGATTGTTCGGCGACTGGAACATTCGGAACTCGATCATACGAGAATGTTCTCGAACACACGAGAACGCAATGTTGAAAGAACAAATAAAAGATCACTCCACTGACTGGAATCGAACCCAGACTTTCTGCGCGACAGTCAAGCACGCTAACCACTCGGTCACGCGCGCGGTCGCTCGCCGGCGAGCGTGGCAATATATATATCACAAAACGCCAATGTCAAACCTTTGACATTTTTTTTTTCCTTTCTGAGTTGTTTCAATATCGTCACTCGCGACAAGTTTCAGACAAATGAATATATATGCTTGCGCCACTGTGGAAGAATCATTTAGGTGTGACTTTCAGTTCGACGCGGCGACCATATTAGGTTCGGCGCACGGAGCGCTTCACTCGCACGGGATGGCGCCCAAGTATCGGGTCCCTCCCAAACCGACCGCTCCGGTTGTTTCTCGCAGCGGTGGTCCCGCATTCCCTGGCTTGACGCTTTTTGTTGTACCCACAGTGGAAGGAACACATTTAGGTGATGACTCTCTGTCTGACGTGGCGGCCACATTATGGTCGGCGCACCGAGCGCGCTTCATTCGCACGGGGATAGATCGCCCAAATATGGGATCCCTTCCAAACCGACCGCTCCGGTTCTTTCTCCCAGTAGTGATCCGCATTCCCTCGCTCACTGTTTCTTGTTGTACCTCACCGCCGCCACCAAGTCGCGAGGGTCGTGAATCTGTGCCCTCTTCCTTCTCTTCTTCGGGTTAGGGCTCACCTTCGTGCACGATGGTGGCACCCGAAATCGACACAGCACCAAAGCCAAACATGAGGCGAGCCACTGGCTGCACAGAACCACTATAAAACAACACTGCGCGAAAGGCGAGCTCGCTTCGCCGTCGACACCGTGGCCGCCGAGGAGGGACCTCATACCTCAGCGCCCTTAGTGGCGGCGGGGAACCAACTACTCCTGGTTCGAGGCTGGCTCCGAACACGATCTGGTCGGTCGCTCCCCGCGGGAAGAGCCGCCAGAGTCATCACCTAAATGAGTTTCTTCCACCGTGGCTCGGGCTGAGAGCGGCAGCAGGAACGACAAAACTTCCGAAGGGTTTCAGAGTTTTTTTTTTCTTTTCCTTCTCGTGCCGAGACCCCTTATCCAACCGAGTGGCAGGCGCCAGAACTACCACGAGCATGACAAGAAAAAACGATAAGGAGAAGGATGCCTCGTCGTCGAACGCGCCAACGTAGTATAGGCCGCCGATGACGAAGCCGCCCTCGTCTAACACAGAAGGGATGCCATTTCTACCTCCTTCGCCTTAACTTTGGGAGCTGCCCTGCTTCCAATCGTCGATGCCAAGGCCAAGGCCACACAGCCAGCAGTTTCAGCAGTCCCTGTCGCAGAGCTTTGAACGCGAGCTATTCGAATGTGAGCACGGTGAGCGCGAACATCCACAGACCCGGAACTAAAAGATCGGTTCCAGCATCGCCGGAGGTATGGCTTCTACGGGAATCATTTCTACCACACCCACCAACGCTATCCCACTACCTCCGGTGGAGCCCCCATCGCCTATTCCCGGAGCGAGGGTCCGTCAGGCCTACGGCATTATGCGCGCCCTCGCCCAGAATACCAGAAGTTTGTCCCCGAGAGATGTCCATGAGATCCGGCATCTCCACCCCTATCGTTTCTACTGGGGTGTCATGCTCCCCGAACAGCAGCACCTCATTTTCGATAGACTGGAACTCTTCCATGTCGTAGCGAGAGGGAACTGGAGGACGGTATCCTATCCCAGACGGTCGGGCTCGCATTCGAGGTTTTCAGAGGGCTCCCCAAACAGCTATCTAACCAGTCTCGACGTGGACGCCGCACGTGTCGTGTGACCGCGAAAACCCGCTGCCACCCAAGCACCAAGTCCAAGAGGCCCCCTAATCCTAAGTGAGTCCGGCAACTACCCTGGGTCTTCGAGACCCACCAGTGCCGTCATCGACAGCACGGTCGTCTCCTCGACACTCCTGGACGTTTTCCCGGTCAAAGACGTTCTCGCCCATGCATTTTGCGAGGCTGGCGTCTCGGTCGACCTTGCCCGTGCTTCATCTTGGACCGAGGAAAACCACCCACTGGATCCGTACTCGACGGCCACCGCCGCCGAGCGAATCCTGGAGTGGCTGAGCAAAACCAACAGTATCAACGATCCCCACGCCGATGACGACTCCTTCGACAAGTATGATGGCGCGGAGGAAAACCACGCCAGCACCATACTTGGGTAGTAATTCAATTACAGTAATTAAATTACTGTAATTTAATTACTTTTCCTGGTAATTTGTAATTGTAATAATTACTTTTGGCTAAAAGGAATTGTAATTGTAATTTAATTACTTTCTAGCGTCAGTAATTGCTAAATTTCAGGCACAATTACAATTACTTTTGCAAGATTTTGCGGCGGCGGCGCTTTTCCCCCTTGGCCACGGAGACGACAGCACTGCCAAAGCGACAGGGCAGAGAGTGTCTCCCAACCTGCTCAAAAAAAAAAAGGGAAAAGACGGATGGGAAAGAGACGCTGGGATAGAACGGAATGAAGGATTTTGTAGACTTTAAAACGATTTAATGAAGAATTTGAGAAATAATTTGATAAATGAGGGCTACATTCGCATCCGTTTTTGTTCCTGTCGTAGTTGAATCTGACACTTCGTCTCGTTCGCTTCCTGTTGCTCCTGTTTCTAATGGTCTTTCTTATTTCTCATTCCCACACGGGGGCATCGGGGGTCGAAGTCGAGCTGGTTGGTTCCGATCACATCATCCGGTCAAGGCGGGGAGGTTCGAGGCTCTCCTTACGCGTCTTCGCCGCTAGCATATTCACTTACATATTGTCACATAGAAAATTAGTCGTCCTCCTCTTCTCCGTTGATGAAACGATACTGATGTTAACAAATAACTGTTTATTTAAGGAATATGAGATAAACTCTTTACAACAGATATGGCCAATTCGTCAATAAATGTTGGGGGGAATAATCCTAACCTCTGGCGACTTCCCCTGCCGTCCTCCTAGACCGCACTTTCAGCGGGTGCCCTGACCACAGCCAAACTCGACAAACAAGGATCCACACAAAGGCGGGCGAGCCGAACTCCTCCACAGCCGTAAGGGGTCCCAAGTTTGCGAGTTAGCGGGCGGAAGACTCCACAGCCGAAGTGGGTCGGACGTACAGGTTGGCCTCCAGAGGCAGGGAGAGTTCCAGGGCTTGGTATCCGGGAGCCAAGTTTCTTACGGTTGGTTGGTTAATACGTTTATTGAATATCTGCCTTCTGGCTGGAGGGCCTCAATGTAGCCCTTCGGTGGCCGCTTATATTCAGTTCACCAGCATTCTGGGGTCCTCCAGTCCACCAATCATATAATTTTGGAAGGACCAATCAAGAGGGGTTTTCTTAGCACCAATCCAAAGGCTCGGAGCTTAAAGCAAATACGAACATTCCAAAAACATTCGCACACACAAGACATAACACATTCCAAACGAAGCTCACAAGAGCAGTCATAAACAATAGAAAGCACATACGTACGTAGACAGGGAAGTTATTCATACACAGGGCAAAGCCACCGCCGAGTAGAGATCCCAAAAGCAAACATAGACAAGACAAAACGTTTCCAACACGGGGTTCTATAAACTAAGTGTAGCGTTACAGCGTTCACGTTCTCCCCCATTTGGGGCCCCCCGACTCCGGTGGAATCCATGAGCCGTCCCGTGTAGACGGAAAGAACTCTCGGAGAAGCAAAAAACATAAAGTGAAGCTAGACTAAATACTCGCGCGAGCAACACTTCGCGACAATATTTCAGTCAAGTTTGGGGACTTTTTTGTTCATGAAATTATTCTCTTTTCTTTCTGAGTTTTTTTACGTCCTTCTCTTCTATCTCGTATGCTGGTACCACTAACAGTAAGTCGTGCTACTCTAACATCGAGGTGAAGAAGCAAAGAAGCAGCAGGTCTCATTAACACGACGCACCCTGCCTTACTTCCAACTGTTGTTGCTACACTGCTCTTCCTTCTCCCAATCCTCGTCTGCCTTTTTGTATAAATCTTCATTATTTAGTGTTCGCTCTACCTAACCCTTTCAACCGTTCGTCAGCCTGATTGGACGAGATTCCAAAACTTACAAACCGCGGCTTTAGACTGTAGGGAGCTTGTTTTTACATTTGTTGTTCGTTAAAGGCTTTTTTTTTTTTTTATAGAGGGCTTGATTTGCACTTTGTTTTTACACCTCTATCATGCCCTCCACGCGTTGTCCTCTCGTCCTGGCCTGTGGAGCCATTCCGAGGCGCGCAGTGCTGCTTTGCATTGAGAACCTGCAACAGTCTTATCTACAATGGAAAAGGAAAGGCTGCCGGGGCCTTGTTACGAAAAATTCTTTAAACAGATTAGCAGCAGTGTTAAAAATATAATGGTGAGGTGCAAAACTCTCCGCACCGTCTCTGAAAACAAATTCAACAAACAGAAAGGCGACCTCCAATTTGCGGAAACATTTGCAGGTTAGCAACTTTTTTGTCACTTTCAATAATACTTAGTTATAAAAAAAATAATAATAATGGCTCGTCTATATCTTCTAGCTGAAACACGCTCAAGTAAATCATGAAATTGAGGCGTCCAAGAGGCCGCAGTTCTGGAATAATTCGCGGATTCTAATTTTCGCGACGCGGTGGGGTTGCACAATAGATTCAAATGTGTTTACATTTTCCCGAATTGCTCGCGGGACTTATTTTTCGCGAATTGTAGGCGAATCGCGAAATTCGCACAAATAAAGTCGTTTAGAGTGCATTATGAATTTTTCGAGGTTGTTCTTGCCATGCTAAATTCAAATTGGTTTTCTTTATGAGACGCATAACATCGATACAATCATTGCTATCCTAATGATTAGCTGTACGACAATCCTAAATTTATTATCTATATCAGGAGCTTTTTGGGTGTTAGCGTGCAGTGAATTAACCCAGAATCCCTGGCAATAGAGTTGCTGCTATTGTGACACTAATTTTGTGAAAGCGACCACAGTTCGCGTGCTACGGTTACCCACATCCGGCATGTTACAATTCCACAGACAGGGAGAGGCAGCGAATCATCGTGGCTGAAATGTTTTCGTAAGTTGTCGTATTCTTTAAATGTTTGACGTCGTTTACAAGTTTCTCTTATTAGCTATTTTTACATGAGTTTTATGATACCGTACTGCCGCATATTTGTTTCCTTGTATTATTTTTAAGTTTATTTTTTGTTGGTTTGACTTGGATACCGTTTGCATAAGCTCTAAGGAGATTCGCATCGCACCTGTGAATTTTGTCGCCATTTATTTTTAGTTTTTGAGAATATAAGAATGCAGGAGTTCATTACTCCAAAATATTAAGTTCTATAATCCATTTAACAAATTTCATAAAAGGAAAGTACAATGCGTGGCATTTATACAGCGGCCATATAACTCGTTTACAGTTATATGGCCCAAAGTGGGTAAATCTCAGAAGTAATTGTAAAGTAATTGCATTACTTTTAAAAAGTAATTTGTAATTGCAATGAACTACTTTCGCGTAGTAGTAATTGTAATTGTAGTTAAACTACTTTGGGAGCTAAGTAATTGTAATTGTAATTAAATTACATTTTGAAAGTAATTTACCCATGTATGGCCAGCACAAACGACCACACTAAAAAGCGACGTCGAATAGTCCGAGTCGGGCCTGGGTAGCACTGCCTATAAGTGGAAAGCGACGGGACATCTGCCGCCAGTCCACTCAACCCAGCAGGCACCTCAAGTCGACTGCACAGTGTTTAGTGAGGCCTGTAGTTTTCACGGGCCGCCCGACTTCGGCGTCCTTGAAATTCGCTACACGAAGGCTTCTTGCTTCACGGCCCGCCCCCCTCTCCCTGACCAGGTCCCCATGATCGATGCCCCCATAACCAACATGCTGGCGGAATCATCGAACGCTCCTCACGTGGTCCGCACCTCAACCCCGTCTTCCTCGTTCCAAGTCAGCCACCGAGTCCCGCTTTGTTTTAGACTGCGCCAAACTTACCTACAGGCACCTCAGTTCCGCCTTACTCCGCTACCCCAGGCCATCAAGGTAAACCCCCTCCCGCCCCAAGCGTTTATCGTGAAGCACGACCTTGCCGAGGCCTTTTACCATATCACCCCCCAATTCATCCCTCTCCCGTAACCTGAACACATTTAGAGTAGGCCGCCATTACTGCCGTTTTTGCCGTATGCCCTTTGCGATACGCCTGGCGCCGTCACGAAGGAACAGGCGAGGAAACAAAGTAACTGGGGAAAACTGAAACGTTTAATGGGGCGAGCTTGTGCCAAACAAATAGGAAGGGAACAGAAGATTACAGCGGAGCGTCGCATGCGTCAAAGTCGGCGTAACAGCAGAGTCGAACGCTGGCGCGAGACTGACTGCAGGTCGACACACGGAATCCCCTATGTACACGCGTTGGCTTCTGGAACAATCGACCTAGAAGGTTCGGCGACTAGAACATTCGCACCCCGAACAAGCAACAGAGTTCTATAATTCACTAGAACATTAAACTGCAAGAAGAAATAGAAGGACACGTAGCTCCCGGGAATCGAACCCTTGCTCTTCGCGTGGGAGGCAAGCACCATAACCGTGAGGCCACGGCCGCGCTGCCTACTTGGCCAGCTGCGCGCGCGGCAATATACAGCTCTTGGCAGCAACCATCGCCAGGGAAATACGCGCGCGTGGATTCTGGGCTTGGTCTCACATAGACACCTTCTTGTGCTCACATCCCGACTTAGACAAGTTGCGTCCACGGTACGCCTCCTCGTGGAGGACTTGCTCCAGTCGGGATTTCGCTTAAACCTGAGCGACACGAGCAGAGCCCACGCGACGCATGGGTTTTCTTGGGTTCAGGCTCAACACAGCCGATGACACCATTTCGCACACGCCAAAACGGCTCCGAGCCATTAGGGAGTTTTCGTAGACCGCGTTTCCCCCTCTGCTAAGCCCACCGTAACGAACAAGCCGCTACTGCGCCTGCACGCCGATGGCATTGACTGTAGAGTTCCGGGTATTGTAGGGTGTTCGGGGTCGCATGCTGCGATGTGTACAAAACATCTTAATGGGACGTACTTTCCAAGTCCGTCTAGGCTCCACCTTATCAGATGTGTTTTCTCAAACAAGTGGTGTCCCTAAGGAAGGGGTGCTTAGTGTCACACTTTTTGCTGCTAAAATCGATAGCCTGGCTAAGGCGATACCACCGAGAGTATCTTATTCTCTGCATGTGGACGATGTACAAATTTTAGTTTCCTTTTACAACGTTCATAATTGTGAACGTCAACTGGAACTGACAAACAGAACGAGCAAGTGGGCAGCCGAAAATGGGTTTCGTTTCTCCCCTGACAAAAGCGTATGTGTTCCTTTTTCGCTGCACCAAGGCTTACCACCAGATAATACCTTACATCTGAATAATCATGCCATCACTGTAAAGAAGGCGCATAAGTTCCTAGGAGTGATATTTGACAAAAAGCTCACATTCATACCTCACTTGAAGAAACTAAAACAAAAACACCTACGTGTCCTTCCAATATTCGTAAGGTGCTGTCGTAAACTACTTGGAGGTCTGACAGACGATGCCTGCTGCCAATTTATAACTTTCTAGTGCGGTCCCGATTGGATTACGGTGCAGCTGTATATGCGTCGGCGCGAACATCTGTTCTGAGCATGTTGGACCCAAATTATCACATGGGGCTGGATCTGGCCACAGGTGCTTTTCGCACGTGGCCCGTGCTTAGTCTGTATGCTGAAACGCATCAGATGTCCCTTCAGAGACGCAGACAATATCTTAGTCTCTGTTATGCCCACAAACTATACAGTGATCCGCACCACCCTTCATTCTCCACTTTACAGACCTCTGCATCATTGCGCCTTTTTAAGAATAAGCCCAGTAGTGTCCGACCCCTGAGCTTTCGGGCTGAGAGCATGGCAAGGTCGTTGCACCTTTCTTTCGATAAGGCTCTTTAGCTGAGACAGACTTATGGGGTTTCTCCTTAGGACTTGGTGCCAATCTCTTGTGACTGGTCCTTTCCAAAGTACAGCGAGAAGGTTGTTCCTTCTCTTGTTCTCTTGCGGGAGTTCGCAGAGCTAGAGCAGAAATATAGTGGGGTGATTTCATCTCAACTCAGGCACGGATTTAGGGTCGAATTTTCAATTTTGACGAAAAAAATATATGTTTCGGGGCAATTCCTATAATAAAAGAAGACGCAAACTGTTATGTCGTAGGATTTTTTGTTCTCAAGTTATGGACCGTTGAAGCGGTCAAGGTGGAAATTGATGCTTTTCCAGCCTATCGGAGGTGCCATATTTCACTCCATCCCTTTTCCCTACTTTTTACTCTACATCAATATAACTTTTTGGGAACACTCTAGACATAGGCTTTTTCACGCTAATTAAGCGTCTAGGTCATAACATTCTTAATGATTTTGTTTTTATTTGTCAAACCGCCTCTCTGTGACGATATTTGACGAAGTTCAGCAAGCTGTGCTGGGTGACCTAATCAACATATTTTTATGATCTTTATATCACCGTAAAGCACCAGTTATGCTCTTTCTTTTGAGTATAATTTCAATATTTTGCCACAAGTATATAATGCGCCACATGTGCCTGAAAAACGAATATTTCGAAAAACTAGCAAGTTTGGAGTCGATTTTCTAAAAAACCCCACTTTTTATTTTTTTAATTTTTTATTCACAGTTAGTTAATATAGTAGTCTATCAGGAGCTACCAACAGAAATTGTAATATATTGTTTGTATGGCCGCTATTAAGACTCGAATCTCGTGCTATGAGCGTTTTGAACGGGACTTCGCACAGGCGCTTTGCTGAGCAGAATTTTGGACAATGTAAAGTTTTCTATTTAACGTTAGTACTTACCACAATATCTGAGCGTAAAAGCAAGTAAAGTAACAATATTTATCCTTACAATATTTATTTACTTGGCAGCACTGGAGTGATTTGAAAGGTGTGTGAGCTTCGCCTTATGTATTGACGGAGAAGTACGTACCATCTAAAGTCACGGACAAACTTAAGTCACGAGGGAAAAGTTTAAGTAACCTGGCATGAATCACTGCAAATAGAAATGAAACGTAAACACATGACTAACGCATTTGAAGCCTTACACGCCACGAAATGCTCGTCCTTACACGCTGCGAAATGCTCGTTATTTTACGAAAGAGCCCGTATGTGCACAAAATAGACCGTACTTCCTAAGCGTCAGATACTAAATCGCACATATGTATATGCACTGCATATCTGTTTGACATAAGAAAATATGACAATTCCATATAAAGTTCGGAATTTTAAATTCAAGATGCGACACGTAACCAGAGAAGGGAAGTAATATTTCATGTTGTAGCCTAAACATGTTCATTTCATAAAATATATCAAAATGTGTTGACCAAATGTCTCATATACTCCTAATTAACATAAAATACACTCAAATTTAATACAAATATAAACTTTTAAAAGAATTGAACACCGCCAAATTCCGTCTGGTTTACGGATAGACGACGCAGTACCTTTTCAATACTACACGGCGCTGCTCACACAAAAACAGTGATAAACACCTGGGATAGGGATAGTCATCTTTCGACGCAGCACATTTCGAGACAATTGGCTGATGCGATTCTGAGCCAGTTTTCGCTTTGTCCAAATTGCAGTCAGTTCAGTGTCAAAGTCGATGGCGCGTCGTCTGATCACTCAGCGCGCACTCACAGGGGGACAATGATGAACGCACTGTTGAAACGGTCCGGCGTTTTCACGGTCCCACCATTTAGCTCTGTCTATTCTGGGGTTTGGTAAACTCTTTCCAGGACCACATCACCTCCCCCTTCCCCCATTGCTTTGCTCCACACATGAGAAGATTGGATGCCTTTCGATGGGGTTACCTTCTCCCACCCCTTCCTTTTAAGCTCCCGATAACGGGACAGCTCCTCTTGGTCGATGAAGAGAAGCGTTATCGCTTCAACGAACGTACGCGCGTTAGTTATGGAGCTCAGCTCAGTTGTTTTCAAGTTATGCAATGACGCATGATGCTTCAGCACACCACCCACTCCATCGCACGCGCTTTTGCCGTGCCCTGAAGCCGAGTATATATCAACCTGCTGACAACAAACTTCTTCTGAAATTCGTGTAATTGGTGCCGATTTTTGAAATGGCTTGGAGCGCCGTCCGAAACATAGATTAGCTCCAAAAAACGGGCAAGAGTTCCTCGACCCTGTCTTCAATCATTGTGAGCGCAAAGAGCGCGTGTGCAGAATCATGACAGGTATCGTCACTCATGACGTCGAAACTTAGTGTTCCCTTCGTGGTCGTCGCAACGCAGGTGAAGATTGTCACCATCTTGGTTTTCCAGTGGTATCCCTGCACTGCACGTTGGAGCACAATACTCCAGTTTTCGGCGATATCAAAGTGGAGGACTACGACACGTGGCTTCACATTTGCTTTTTCAAGCCATATTGCTCTCTGTTGTGCGCGCCGAATATAATAGTGGGGTATGTATTTCTTCGTCCACTTGTTGAGTTCGTTAAGAAAAGCAGTGGCCTCCAAATGTTTTTTCACCAACTCGCCACCAGATTCCCACAGTGCCAACTCCAGTTCATCTTCAGCGCTCATCCCTAGCATCTCGAGGGATATGTCCTTCCGGTTCGAACAGGCTTCACACCTCAGCAAGAAGCAGTTTTGGGAAGGATTTTCACAAAGACAAATTTTCTGGACGTCTTCAAAGGTCATGGTCTTCCCCGCCGCATTTGACAGAGATGTCAGACAGAGTATGAAGTTGGCTCAGCATACACACACACACTCTTCATGTACAGGGTGTTTCTTAACCCACTTGGGCCGAAGATAATAAAATTTTGTTAGGCCCATTTTTGACTCGGGATTGGCCGCCTTGAATTCTTTGTAGGTTTCCCTAATAGATCTCGTCATCAATCGCTTCGTGACGAAGACTTCCTGACCATCAATAAAAAGCCTTACGACATCCTTCTTGTTCGGGCTTTGTCTTGAGCAGTCTTTCGCATCTGATGTGTAGTAAGTCAACGCAAGAGCGACATCGTTTTCGTTGAGAGCATGTCCTTGGTATGGGTCAGGTGACGCCCAGACCCCCATTTTTTTTTTCAGCTTTCTTGATTGGTCCAAAGCATGCTTCGTCACTTCAGGAATTGCTTTCAGGATATCTTTCTTTTTGAGGTTAGATTGAAAGAGAGTTAAGAGGCGGTAGCGTTCTAGCTGCGACGCACTCTTGACGTAAGCTGCTCGTAAATTGCTGACCCAGTCGGAGCACCAGGAGCATGGATCTTTGTCTGTGCCCGTAGGTTCTCCGTACACGTCACTTAGTTTACGACCAATTTTCTTTTTGAAATCCGCGGTTATCTCGGATTTTTTTCGCTTAACATAGCCGGTACGACTTCGTGGGGCCACGCTAGAAGGGAGTTTAAGTGGTGTCACACTTACTTCGGCAGCATCAATTGCTTCAGACACTCCTTGGACCAGGGCTTCCTCGTCAACGAATGATCTGTCCGATGGTTTCAGGGATGATCACGATGAGCTTGATGACAACATTTCCTGTCCTTGCTTATGTTCTTCAATCTGACCCAAGAACATTGTGTAGCAGTTATTGCACAGAACATCTCCAGGGCTTACGCGCTGGGTGTCCTCAGCCGGTAGAACTTGCTTAAGAAAACTTAGGTTTAGCTCCGAGACTTGACGAAAATGGCGTCCGTAAAACACTATTCTCTTGTGTCTCCTTGAATAGTCGTCGCATACTTTCCGGTCTGAACTGAATAATGTATTAGCCATGGCAGTAACGAACACTTCTGGCTTTCTGAAAGCAGGAGCAGTCTTAAGTTCATCCAGCTCGGACAGCACGGAGGTAGAATGAGTACCAGCTTTCCGCCGTGCCTTAGGAATTCAAGTAAAGAGCCACAAAGGGACCGAGAAGGCTATTATCAGTTAGACGACGTGCGAAGATTCGGCTTCCTTTGGGTCCCCAATCTTCCCGTCGATCCATTCTTAAACATTCGCTCTCCGCCTCGCACGTAATCTGAGTGCCACGCAGCAGCGGCGTCTCTTTTAGTGCCCGCGGATTAGTGGCACGGTTGTGTTAGAAGGACGGGGAGGGGAGCTTGGAGAGACAGAGGGGGGCTTGCGACGTAAACAACCTCGAAACGCCTGTTCTCCCGACAATCAGGGTTTCCGTGTCGGTCGCATCCAAAGGCATGGCTCCAGGACCCCGACGAAGATAGAGGCGGTAGCCCCGTGATGTTCAAGATAAAGTATTCTATACACGCCGCCTGACGGGGGTGGCATCTCTAAAATTTCGGAGCAGAAAGCAAAAGGCCTCAGAGGACTTCTCTAACGATCTGCATTCCCCCGTAAGTTGGGAGAAAAAGATGCGCTCGCACTTGTGAATACGGACTTCTAAGTAACTTTTTTTTAAGAGCACTACTCAAAATTTTTTTTAATGTTTATGGTTGGATATTAGGTAACTGCTAACGATAAATAGAAAACCTTATATAGGCCAAAATTCTGCTCAGCAGAGCGCCTGTGCGAAGTCCCGTTCAAAACGCTCATAGCACGAGATTCGAGTCTTAATAGCGGCCATACAAACAATATATTACAATTTCTGTTGGTAGTTCCTGATAGACTACTATATTAACTAACTGTGAATAAAAAATGAAAAAAATAAAAAGTGGGGTTTTTTAGAAAATCGACTCCAAACTTGCTAGTTTTTCGAAATATTCGTTTTTCAGGCATATGTAGCGCATTATATACTTGAGGCAAAATATTGAAATTATACTCAAAAGAAAGAGCATAATTGGTGCTTTACGGTGATATAAAGATCATAAAAATATGTTGGTTAGGTCACACAGCACAGCTTGCTGAACTTCGTCAAATATCGTCACAGAGAGGTGGTTTGACAAATAAAACAAAAATCATTAAGAATGTTATGACCTAGACGCTTAATTAGCATGAAAAAGCCTATGTCTAGAGTGTTCCCAAAAAGTTATATTGATGTAGCGTAAAAAGTAGGGAGAAGGGATGGAGTGAAATATGGCACCTCCGATAGGCTGGAAAAACATCAATTTCCACCTTGACCGCTTCAACGGTCCATAACTTGAGAACGAAAAATCCTACGACATAACCGTTTGCGTCTTCTTTTATGATAGGAATTGCCCCAAAACATATATTTTTTTCGTCAAAATTAAAAATTCGACCCTAAATCCGTGCCTGAGTTGAGATGAAATCACCCAGGGGCTACCTCCACTTCTACACTGATGGCTTGAAAATATCTCCCTGCGTTGGCTGTGCAGTTCACTCTCTCGCGTTCAGTAAAGTTAGGCAACTCAACCTTCGAGCAACTATTTTTACTGCATAATTGTATGTCATCCTTACGGCTGTTCAATATATTCTAGAAAATAACATTAACACAGCAGTTCTGCCTGTCGATTCCCAAAGTGTTCTCTTAACTATTTTATCTTTAGCAGACAGCAAGAACACTCGTTTGCTACTGGTACATGTTTAGATAAACAAAGTTTTCTATTTAGGAGAACTTACAAAATTGTGCTGGGCGCCCAGTCATGTGGGCATTCCTGGTAACGAGAATGAACACCACCTAACGCTTTCTGCCAACTTAGAAGACATGAAGTTGATAACAAGCTTCATGTTATCAAGCCCAACTCAGAGGTATGGGAGAGTTCCTGCCATAAGTACCGCCGTTCGGAAGTTTTGTTGTGCCGCTTGAGAATTGGTCATTGCCGATTGACTCACCTGCACTTGCTCTGTGGTGAAGATGTAAAGCACTGTGAAAGCGTGGGAAAATGTTAACCGTCCTTCACACCCTGTGAAATTGAAGATTTTTTTATCATCGACGTCGAAAATATTTTCCTGAACTTTTCAAAAGCCACCTTCTATTTCATCTTTATTCTTTGCTTAACGACAGACCTCTGGTACCATTTGCTCGCGTTTTAAGTTTCCTACATACAATTGGAGTTTTGCGCCTAATATATCTAGATAACTATGCTTAGACGTAACTGCTATGCTCTTTAAAATAACTTTCGTTGCGCAATATGGCCAAAGTCGCTCTTGCGCCATGAAACCCCAATCATCATCATTATCGAGTATCGTAGCGAGTTTCGGAGGGCGTTGCAGGGCGGCGAAAACGATGTACGAAAATTTCCTATTCCTCGAGTCCTTTGCTCGCTGGAGCGCCCGCTTTCCCTCAAGGCGTTCCAAAGGGTGGCGGGCTATTTGGCATTTTACTTTTCTCTCCATGGCTCTGGGTCTTCATCCCCTGTTTGACAAAGTTTCAGACCGAATTCCGCTTTCACTCAACTGGCTTCCCTTTCTTCTGCGTGTTTGGCCGACTTTGCCGCACTGCCAACCGCTCACCCTTTACCCCGCTAACCAACAGTCGGTTACAGCGTCGATGTTGGAGACTGTGAGCAGGCAATCATCGCTCCTCTGCCGAGGCCAATATACGTCCGGGAACGACTCGCAGTGTTATAGTGCGCGTGTATTGCCGAGAAAGGGACTCTTCTACACTCTGAGAACAGAGCTTTGTCTCTTGCGCTGCACTGCGGCCATGGACAAGATTTGCCATGGCCATTTTTCTTCATTTATTTATTTATTTAATAATATTTATATAAAAACCTCGGGAAACCATTCGGACGTTTTCTAGATCCTTCCGCCGCCCTCAGCACGAGAAGGAAAAGATTGCTCGCGCCAAGAGCGCGAGGACTCGATAACCCCCGGGTCGCCATCGCGTGTCAAGCGCGCAACGGTAGGCCGGCGGGGATCATGACAGATGGTACCAACTTTATTGGCATATCTTTATTAAGAAAGATAAGAGAGACGGCCCAAGGCAAAGCTCGTCTGCCGCCGCGGTGCAGCACTATAAGCCTGTGGGATGCTGCGTCGTGGTGACTAGCGAATCCCAACATAGAAAAGGAGCGGCGGTTTTATTGCCTGGGCGGCGGCGGTCGACAGACGTTCCTGTGCCCCGCGTGCCTGGGTAGCGCGCGGCCTTGCTTCCCCGAAGCAGACGACGACGAGGTTGTAGTGCGCCAAAATGTTGGTGATTGTGCGTCGCCACAACCCCCCCCCCCCCCCCCACCCCGCGGAGTGGAGAGCACTCAGGGCTTGTAAAAATCCGGGAAGCGTATTTGACGTCCACAACGTGTAGTGACTGGCGCGGGCTGCGGTGTCGGGGGTTGTGGCTGGACGCTTGAGGATGCACTCGGGTTGTTTGATTCGTCCGAAAGGATATATGCTGGCTTCAGCCAGTCGATAGAAACGCGGATGTCCTTCCCGTTCACGTGTTGAGTGAAATTTTTCTCGTCGCGACGGGTAACCCGGTAGGGTCCGTTGTAAGGCGGCTGAAAAGGCGCGCGGACGGTGTCGTCGCGGAGGAAGGCGTGTGTGCAAGTCGCTAGATAACTTAAAAACAAAAGGCGTAGGCTTGCAGTCATGAGCAGCAGGTGACGGGCGGTGGGCGGCGATAGTGCGCCGGAGCCTGGTGAAAAATCGGTGGGGTTTGATGTGGCGATGGTGGATTGTGGGGCAGCAAGAAATTCCCCTGGTAGGCGAAGGAACTCCCTGTAGACTAGCTCTGCGGGTGTAGCTTGAATGTCCGGTTTAAAGGTGGCGCGAAGACCTAGGGTGACGGCTGGGATTGCTTCGAGCCAGGTTGAGTCAGGGTGACACATGATGGCTGCCTTGAATTGCCGGTGGAAGCGCTCAATCATTCCATTGGCGCAAGGATGGTAACTGGTGGTCCTCGAGTGCTCGAACCCGGTGGTGAACCCGAGGAGCCTGAAGAGTTGCGATTCGAACTGTCGTCCTTGGTCGGTTGTGACGCGGCGAGGGGAGCCGAAGCGGGAGATCCAACCGGTGAAGAAAGCCGAAGCGACGTCTTCCGTGGTGATTCTCTCGAGGGGCCATGCCTCAGGCCATCGAGTATATCGATCGATGACGGTGAGGCAGTAGCGGTAAGGTCCGGCTGGCGGAAACGGGCCTATGATGTCAAGATGGACGTGTTGAAAACGACCAGAGGGCTGAGGAAATGCTCCCAGCGGTGAAGTAACATGCCTGGTGATCTTGGCGCGTTGGCATTGAATGCAGGAGCGCGCCCAGCTACGGCAGTCGCGCAGCTTGAGGGGCCAGACGTAGCGGTCAGCCACAAGGTGTGAAGAAGCGCGGATTCCGGGATGGCTGAGGTGGTGTAGCTGGTGGAAAAGGCTACGGCGATAGGACGGGGGCACGTAGGGTCTGGGGTGTCCTGTGGACATGTCGCAGTAGATGGTTGTAGTCGACCCAGGAACGGGGACTTGTTGCAGCTGTAGCGAAGACCCACCTTTAAGGAGTTGCTGAAGTTCGGTGTCGGTTGCTTGAGCTTCGGCGAGAACATCAGCTGTTATTGGCGAAGATCTGATAGCCGATACACGAGAAAGCGCGTCGGCGACCACGTTATCTTTTCCGCTGACATGCTGGATGTCGGTGGTGAACTGGGCGATAAACGAAAGCTGGTTCTGCTGGACTGGCGAAAGTTTGTCACGGCGTTGAGAGAAGGCGTGGGTTAGAGGCTTGTGGTCGGTATAAATGGTGCAGTGCTGTGCCTCGAGGATGTGGCGAAAGTGCTGAACTGCTTCGTAAATGGCGAGAAGCTCTCTGTAATAAGCTGGCCAGTTCGTCTGAGCGGAGTTCGTAGTTGTGTCGGTGGGGCTGGTGGTGGGAGGGGCGTTTTCGGAATGGAGAGTTTCTTTGACAAAAATGCCAAGGAACGCCAGATGTTGTCGACACATTGCATGAGGGAGGCGCCGACTGCGAAACTGGAGGCGTCCGTGAAGAGCCCCAAGGGAGCGTCTGGTACGGGATGAGACAGAAGTGTGGCATCGCAGAGTGCAGTTTTGCATTTCTCGAAATTTTGCGCTATAGCTGGCGTCCAGGTGACGGGTTGGTTGCCTCGTAGACCAGCCAAGGCATCATAAAGGGGAGCTTGGTAGTCAGCTGTGTGAGGCAAGAAGCGCCTGTAGAAGTTAAGCATGCCGAGGAAACGACGGAGGTCTTTAGCGGAGGACGGTTGAGGATAATTCTCCAGGTCTGAGATGCGGTGAGGCAAGGGCCGAGTTCCCTCTGATGAAATTTCGTGACCGAGGAAGGTGACAGTGGGGGCGCCGAGAGTGCTCCTTTGGATATTGACTAGCAGACCGTGGTCATCAAGTCGTTGGAAGATTAGGCGAAGGTGCCTATGGTGGTCTTCGGCGTTTTGGGAGAAGATTAATATATCGTCAAGATAGACGAAGCAGAAGTCGAGGCCGCGGACGACTTCGTCGATGAAACGTAAAGGTTTGTCCTGCGTTCGTCAGACCAAAGCTCATGAAGGGGAACTCGAACAAGCCAAAGGGTGTAATGATCGCGGTTTTGGGGATGTCCTCCGGGTTTAAAGGTATCTGCGTGTAGGCCTTCACCAAATCTAGCACGGAGAAGACGTGGCAGCCTTGGAGACGGTGGGCGAAGTCCTGTATGTGATGAATGGGGTATCTGTCGGGGATGGTGCGAGCGTTGAGGGCGCGGTATTCCCCGCAGGGTCGCCCGCCTTCAGTCTTCTTCGGGACAAGGTGAAGCGGCGAGGCCCACGGGCTGTCGGATCGGCGGGTGATTCCTTCGTGTACCATGGACTCGAACTCTGCTTTGGCGATGCGCAAGCTGTCCGCAGCAAGGCGACGAGCGCGACAGAAAACCGGAGGGCCCGGAGTGTGGTCAGAATGTGGTGTACAGTGGTGTGTCGCACGTCCCGTGGCAGCCCGCTGGGTCGCGTTAAACCGGGAAATTCGGCGAGTATGGCGTGGTACGGCGAAAGGTTTTCCACACCGAGTACTTTAATGCTGGGCTGGGGGGGGGGGGGGGTGGTCGTGCGCTGGCCTGGCGAAGAAAATCCCGTTGTCGCGTTAATGAGTCGGTCGTGGCGACAGTCGGGAAGGAGGTTGTAGTGTGCCAAAGCCGATGATTGGCTCGGAGACGTCGGCGATAACGAAATTCCAATGGAGGTCACGGTGTAGGTTTTTTAGTTGAACGTGCAGACGGATCGGGCCGTAGGTCTTGATGGTGGACCGGTTTGCTGCGCTGAGCTCCAAAGACGTAGGTGGATGGGAACCTTGAAGATGGGTACGAGGATAGCAGCAAATGTCAGAGCCACAGTGGACAAGGAACCGCTGCTTTGTGATTTGATCGGTGACGAAGATGCGGCGGCCTGCGGGTTGACAGCTCGTAGCCGCGTCCACAAGCTGCCGTTGGCGTTTCCCTGATGTCCGGCGGAACAGGGTGGTCGGCATTGTCGGGCTCTGTCCCCGAAGCGCCGATGGTAGTAGCATCGGCTACTGTCACGAGGCTGCTGTCACGAGGCTGCTGTGACGGGCCGGTGTTACGGTCACGGCTCTGTGAGCGGTAACGGGGGCGCGTCGGAGGACTTTGATCCAGGCGTCGTTGAATGGAGCTGAGCTGCCGCGTGATATCGTCGATTCGGTGCGCGAGCTCTGTGGTGTCCAGCGCTGCTTCGACGGCGTGGACGGTGGGCGACAGCGGCGGTACATTGTCCTCGATGACGCGGTCAGCAATTTCGGCAAGTTGGTCTAGAGGTAGTGTAGGTTGAGCCTGCAGAATGGCCTGGACGTGTGGTGGTAGTCGTTGGAGCCATAGTGTCCGCAGGAAAAAATCGTGGACTTGCATGTGGCGGAGGAACTGTGATGGCTTGCGCTCGGCGAGTTCTGCGGACTGAATAAGTTGACGGACCTTCTGGTCTTCCGATAGTGACAGGCGGCGGTTGAGTTCAGTTTTCAGATGTTGATAAAGGTTGGCCGCTGGTAGATTGTCGAGGATATCCCGTATCTCGTTGGCGTAGCGGCTGTCCAAGTTGGCGACGACATAATCGTAGCGCGTTCGGTCTTGGGTGATGCGCGCCAAGGAGAACTGCGCCTCGAGTTGTGCGAACCATACCTCAGGCGAGTCCGCCCAAAACGGCGGAAGTTTGACGGCCACACGGCAGACGCCGAGTGAAGCAGCGGCCGAGATGACAGCTGCAGGGGTTCCGCCGCCTGCTGCGGTGCTGGTAGGCACGGGCGGTGTTGTGTTGGCGTTAGCAGGGTTCTGTTGCACGGGACCATCGAGTTGGTGCTGCTGTTGCTGAATCTGCTGCTGTTGCCTTTGAATCAGTTCCTGCTGGGTCCAAATCTGCTCCTGGAGTAGTTTCATTTGTTGTTGAAGGTCCTCTTGGTCGGCCATGGCGACGTGTTGTGTTCGTTTTCCGGGTCACCAGATGTGGGATGCTGCGTCGTGGTGACGAGCGAATCCCAACATAGAAAAGGAACGGCGGTTTTATTGCCTGGGCGGCGGCGGTCGACGGACGCTCCTGTGCCCCGCGTGCCTGGGTAGCGCGCGGCCGTGCTTCCCAGAAGCAGACGACGACGAGGTTGTAGTGCGCCAAAATGTTGGTGATTGTGCGTCGCCACAAGCCAAGGCTGTGTAAATAAAAATAAATTGGGTTGTGTGTGTGCTTATACAGCCTAGAACTTGGTCTGCCTCACAGGGGAGACGAGTCTCCCAGCTGCAGATGAGAAATTTAGCCAGTGCGGTACAACCGCTAGCCTGCGGTCTTTAACGTGCATCAGGCAGTAGTGATACACGACGGCACGCCGGTACGATTCTCATCCAGATCGAAACGGGCAGGGGTGGGGCTCGAACCCAGGATCCCTGGGATCTACAGCGCGAGCTTTCGCTCCACGTGCTCCGAGCTGGTGTGCGCTAGACCACTCGGCCACCGATCCCCCAGCAAAGCTGTGTAAAGCCCCTTCAAAGCTGTGTTTTCCGCGTGTAGAAGAGTCCCTTTTTCGCCAATGCACGCGCACCAGAGCACGGCGATTGCTTCCCAGAGTTATACTGACCTTGGCAGAGGGGCTATGATTGCTTGCACACAGTCCGCTACAAGTACTCTTAAACCGACTCCGGAGGCATCTGCCCATGCGCTGTCGGGCAGCGGGTGAAGGTGGAGCGGTGGGCAGTGCGGCAAAGTCGACCAAACACGCAGAAGAAAGGGAAGTCAATTGAGTGAAGGAGGAATTTGGTCTGAAACACAGTCAAACAGTGGGCGAAAAATAAAAAAATTCAGAGCCATATACACAAATGTAAAATGGGAAGTAGCCCGCGGCCTGTATAATAAATACAATATAATATATAAAAAACACACCCGACAGGACATTGGGAGGCCCAGAGTTCAAATGCTGGCTCTGCCGATGATTTTGGCTTTAGGCGGTTTCGTAAAACATTTAATCATTCGATTAAGTACTGTTCCATGACTGTTCATTCATTGGCATACTTTCGAATAAACCGTCCGTTGTTGCGGTTTTCACCAAGGTTTTTTTTTCTTTTTTCTTCTCAGTTATATATATACATAATGTACGTCCGCACTTTATTTTCATTTTTTGCGTCCGCACCTTTTTTATTTTTTCTTAAGTATAAACGCACCATTTTTTTAACTTCACAGAATCGGCCAGCGAGAGATGTGCGCTTCGATAACCATAGGCAAATGCTTGGAAATAGCAAGCATGACGTCGGTGTAATATGGCACATCAACGACGACTAGGGAAAAGAACGAACAACACATGACATATTTGTAGAGCTTTCTGTCGTTCGCTCCTCTCCTTAGTCTTCCATGCTTTGGGCTATTGTATTTACATTACCTTTGGCTTTCACTAACTAGCCCAGTCCTCAATTTTATTATTTTATTCCACTTAGCTGTATTTTGCTAAAGGATGGCTATTGTTCTGCTCCTCCCTTCAGGGTGGGTGAAGACTCGTCTCCATGTATTAAGTTGAAATAAACTGTAGCAACGAGAAGGTGCGAGTGGTTCTTCCAATACTCAGTGGGAACTTTCTTAGGGTTGTTTACAAAAGCTCCCAAACAACAAAGCAGGAATGTTTATTTATATTTTTATTATAAAGAATGCGATTATCCGGCAGTAGCGGAAGTAACAATTATGCATAAGTATCAAACTATATAATGAAAGTAGATGTAGTGAACAAGCGTTGGAGCTATAAACGTGTGCAGCTTTTCACCAATTAAAAGTTTTAGGACGTTTCTAACTTCCTTGAATTTTACATTGGTGAACATTGGGGACTACTTTAAACCGCTTATTATAAAACGGCTCTCTAACATTTCGATTAAACAAATTGTTGGAAAAACCGAAATAAAGCGAATTTTAGGTACGCATGCAACCGGTAACCGAAGCCGTAAAAATTAAAACCGTAAAAATTAAAACCGTAAAAAAACAAAACGAAACCATTATCAACAGGAAGTGGTAACTGTAACCGTAACCGATCCGTTTTATTTTTCGATTTGAGTTCATGTAGGCCTAGTCTTCGAAGGCTAAGGTCACGGGTACAGCTGCGCCTAGATCTTCAACCTTGGAGACGGAAAGTGGAACAACTCTACGGCGGAAATGTCAGCATCTTCTGGCAACATCGGAAACAATCAATCGCGACTCATCAGCTGACAGTGATGTCAGTTACTTCGAAGACGCCGGAGCGGAAATGCAACTTCATCCAAGGGCTCAAAGAAGAGCCAACGAAACTACTCCTAAGCAGACCACTCCTCAAACTGTTCAAGGCCAAACGCGGTCCACCAGCGCCTAGAAGATCTACGCGAGCTACGGTTGCACCCAAGCGCTTGCGGTACGGGCAGCATTTCGAACAAATTGTTTAGCATGGTATTCCCTTGTCGTTTGCTCACCTAGGTTATTTTATATATTTCTTACTAAACAAAGGGGAATGTATCATGCCGATATCGCACCGCATGACAATCTTATCATGCTGCTTATGGTATGTCGTCTATACCACTGAGTCATGCCGTCGGTACCGTTGCCCCCCTCCCCACCCCTGTTTTCGGCTTATAAACGATGCCAAAGAGACTTTGGTTATTGTTGCATTAACCACGCCAGCAGCGTCGGACTGACTTTCTCATCAGCCGAGAGCCGGCTGATACAATTACAGGAGCACTCAGAATGGAACCGGCCACGAGCTATTTTACGCGTGCAAGCATGTGCAGTGTGCGCGTGAACGTAGCTTTGGCAAGCTTGCAATTGCACCTACTTGCCCGCACGAGCAGAGACGAGGCGGCGGCCGGATGCCGTGCTTGTGATCGTCTATTAGCGGCAAGATGTTTCGGTGGCGCCCTCGTTCGGTTTCTTTTCGTGACGTCATTACCCTGTGAACAACCAGTTCGATGGCGTTTGTAATGGGCATGGTGGAAGCCTGAAATCATAGCGCTCTCAAAGCTACGCCACCAACACCGTCAAAATTGAAGTTCTTACATTTCTCTTATTTCCATCGATGAGACATCCTTTGCTGACGACATAGTCAGCATTCGGCCAATTGCGGTGGGCCGACCACAGCGACGCTTTCGGTCGCTCACGTCGCCAATACTCTGTTCACCTTTAGGCTGAAAGTGCAGCCAATGCTGCAAGCGCGAGAGCACAGGACCTCCGCTTTGAAACGTTGATCCGCAGAACGAGCGCTCGCGCAAGAAATACACGACTCAAAAACAGGAGCGCAGTCTAGCTCGCGCTTGTAGCTTCGGCTGTAGTCCCAGCTTAATTGCTAACCGAGTATAGAACGATACACAGAGAAAATTGGCACAGAAAACCTCCAGCACCTGTAGCATGCATACGAATATAAAGAGTATTCACTGGCGGCCATAGCTCTGTGCGCGAATGCTGAGCGCGTGCTGATGGCGAGTTTCCACAGTTCTTTTGCAACGTGCATTCCGCACCATCAAGAGTGCCGGCCTTAGCAGCCTATTAATGTGGGCTCGTTCTGAGCATGCGCTCTAAACAATACCCACAAATATGGCGTCCAGTGAATACTCCCTTACCTTTGGCAAGCTTGCGACCTCTCGTGCCGGTGAAGTAGGCACAACCATGCACGAGTGATTGTAAGCCTGCGAAATGTACTGTCGCGACCACGCTGCATCGGTGTCGATTGTTTCTGTATCTTGCTCTATTAGCGGCGAGGTGTTTCGGTGGCGCCCTTGTATGGTTACCTTTTGTGACGTCATTACCTTGCGAACAACAAGTTCGATTGTGTTTGTAATTAGCATGGCGGAAGCTTGAAATCATAGCGTTCTTGAACCAACACTGTCAACACCGTCAAAATTAAAGTCCTCACGTTCCTCTTATTACCGTCCATAAGAACTCCTTTGCTGACGTCATAGTCAGCATTCGGCCAATTGTGGAAGGCCGACCACCCCGACGCTTTCGATCGCACACGTTGCCAATACTCTGTTCATCCTGAAGCTGAGACTGCAGCCAAAGCTAAGAGCGCGAGCTAGCCCGCGCTCCTGACTTTGAGACGTGCATTTCTAGCGCGAGTTCTCGTTCTGCGGAAGAACCCTTCGAAGCAGCGACCTCAAGCTTTTATGCTAGTGAGATTGGCTGCAGTCGGATGATGCAACAGTTTTTGAACTTTGGACAAATACTGCTAAGAACGGATCCCTAACGTTAATGACCTGTGAAACGCTCGATCGTTTTACAACACGCAATCGAAGTCGCAGAAAAAATTAAAGAATAACGAGCAGCGTTCACCCCGTCAACACGCAGACAGAAAAAGCGGCCACGTGATCTAAAGCCGATTGTATGCCGCCAATGTTGATTACACCCACGCGCTGGGGTTGGCAAGCCACATAACAAGCGCACAGTTCCAGATATTTTTATGGTTCGGCTGTTGTCGGCCATTGCAGCGATTGGACACGAGCCCAAATTGAGTGCCCATGCAATGCTCAAGTCCAGTCCATCAGCCGCATCCAATTATCGTTACTGGGAAGTACTGCGACCGCCCAGTTACGTCATCAAGTTTTGCCAAGGAGAGATAGAACGGAAGCGCTCGCTTTTGTGCTTGAAATTACACCGCAACAAAGGAGTTTCTTGGCCAGTGGCGTTGCGTGCGAGTATCCTTGAGTCCCACTAGTGCCAGTAAGCTTGTGCAAAGTGAAAAACATTCCAATGGAATATTGATGCACGGTCCTTTTAAGGCTGAACTGAGTATGGTGGAATTCCGCACTAAGAATTGACACTGAAGGCGACACCTTTTACTACTGACTCTTCCGTCAGTCTTCCATGATCACAAGATGGAGAGGCAGAAGCAGCACGCAGTGCCACTAACAGCACAAAAACAAAAGGGAGTAGTGCTGACCTTCATGTTTCACTTCCGCTCAGCGCGGGAGGCATGTTGGAAACAAATCCTACGACAGTGTTCGGATCGAACACTTCTCTAATAAGTAAAAACAGGATATCCTGCCGAACAGTGACGCAGCTCTTGACTAATCCGCGTCCAGCGTTGGTCATGAGTTGAAGACCAAGAAAATTCGGAACGACGGCTGTCCATTTAGATGGTGCTGGCGATACCCGCTTATTCGCTCTTTCTCGCGTGAGTGGAAACGTGGTGGCGCCAGTGTGCAAATAACCCCCAAGCAGTTCCGGTTCTGAACTAGGCGGCGGATTTCGAAGTACTGGCGAAATCAAATGTACAGGCTATCTCCTGGAAATGGCCACTTCTAGCTGTGTCAGACTAAATTCACTCCAATGATAAAAGAATGATAAAAAAAATTGGGAAATATACGTGAACCGGAAGTGTGGCGGGGCTACCCAATAGATGGCACCACGGAGTTTGACGCCAAATTAAAGAAGGAGTTAAATGCATTGCAGCTTTGACTCATCTCCCAATACGGTTCACGTGCAGGTACAACGTGGTTTTCCTGGTGCTGACGTACGTGGTGCCTGTAGCCACCATGGCGGTCACCTACACGCGTATGAGCGTCGTCCTGTGGGGCAGTCGCTGCATCGGAGAGTTCACCGAGCACCAGCAGAACGCCCTAAGGAGCAAACAAAAGGTCAGCGAGTTTTATGTTGGGCTTGAGATTAAACGCCACAAACATACATCTTTCGCGGCGTCAAAGATGTATTATGGTCTATTCCCGAAGCCGTTTTAGCTTATCTTGTTGCGGAAGGCTACAAAGCTCAAACCCCATACCGCTATGTCTTCTTTTTTTATTTTTTTACAGCGGAGCTGGTAAAGGGACACTGACAGGGTATTTATGCTCGCCAAGGTTATTAGTTGTACGTGACATATGAGAGCCCAACTATCCAGAACAGAACTTGCGGCTCGAAATTCGGTTTCTTTCCGCCCGAAAACCGCCGACCCAGAACAGCCGGTTTGAGTCGCGCTCACTCTCTTCTCCATTTTCTAAGCTTTCGACGCGACCACCAAATTTAATCAAAGTCGTGGGTCAATGAAGGCACACAGTCAATATTAAAAATTGAAAAAAACTATGAAACCCACTTTTTGTGACTTCCAAAAAACTGCAAATACGTTAAGGTACCACAAACAACCGGAAGCGTTCTGTGCGTTCACAGCATTTTTCTCAACATTTCGTCGTTTCGCGTATCGTGGGTCTAGCGGATAGCAGTGGAGGACGGGCGTTGGACTTCTACTTTAGAACTGTCGTTCACGGGACCGGCGAATTCTGTCTTTTTTCGAAAGAGAAATTTTGGACCGATCAAAAGAACTGATATTTACCCGTACGACACGCCCAACCAGCAAGCCGATTGCACGAAGACGTCGCCGAGTCGTCGTCCCTTCTTGTGGCTGAAGACATCGCTCGCTTAAACGTCAAGCACGAAGTGCGTATTTCAAGCTGAATACGCAGGCGTACGGTTTCTTTACAAGGTGCGAATGTGGCCTATGCGTGGTGCTGCCCGACTTCAAAGCAGGAGTGCATGTTTTGAAGGGAAATCGGCAGCAAACTTCCGACATACAGTCTCCCGGCTGCATTACTACACATGAAAGAGTTCCTCCAGCAGCTCAGTGGAGAGACGTCCGCATTCGTGTTTCGGCTGCCGAGCAGTGCGGACGCACGGATGGCGAGCTCCGATCGAGCGACGATAACGGTCGTTGCCGGCCGTGGTGACAGGGCGTTTTGTATCCCCGCTGATTACCGGATTCTGTTGCCGACGTTGCCGGCGGGCGATAAAACGAAGAACCAAGTTTATCTTCACTGCGACGTAAATGCCAGGCCGCTTCGAATTGGAGACTTCAAGGAACCGTTGGAAAAGGTCGACATCTTCAAAGAAGTTGCAGGGCTCGGCGTATGCCAGATGGGACACGTGTGGCTGTGCAGCCTGAGGAGTGCGGCGGCGAAATAGCGGCTTCTCAAGCTGGGCTGGCTTACCGTCAAAGGTAAACTGTGCATTCCCGTGGACCCCAACAGGCAGGAAGTGCGGGTCAAGCTGCATTGGGTACCTTTCGACGTCCCCAACGACGTTCTCCGAAGAGCCTTGGAAGAGTACGGGACTGTCAACGAGGTGAGCAAGGAAAACTGGCGTGTGGATGGCTTCGAGGATATCGAGTCCACCACAAGGATTGCCAAAGTCACGCTGAAGGAGGGAATGACGCCGGACAAGTTGCCTCACCAGCTGAAGCTTAACGGGGGCACGATCCTTGTTGTCGTCCCTGGACGAGCGCCGGTTTGTCTGCGGTGCAGCAGGGCAGGACACATACGACGTGACTGCCGTGTGCCCCGGTGCGGCCAGTGCCGAGGCTTCGGCCACGTGTCCCAGGAGTGCGTGCGCTCGTATGCTAGCGCAGTAGTTAATCGAGCCACCAATGAAGATGACGAAATCATCATGGACGAAACAGAAACGGAGGAGGCGGCGACGCTGCCTTCGAGCCTACCGGAGACAACGGAGCAAGCTACGACAGGTGATACAACTAACGGTACCAACGCAGCAGAGGTGACGGCCAAGGCCTCGACGCCCGACGCTGAGGAACCTGGAAAGGAGACGCAGGCGACGACGGCGGGAGGCACAGACGCCGTGGACAAGGGTGACGTGAACGAGCCACTAATGGAACTGGACCTTGCGAATGTGAAGCGGCGACTGGATGATGAGACCAAGGACAACAGGCATAGGAGCTACATCGCCCACAAGGCCAGTGGAAACTAATCGGAAAGAAAGGTCGTTACGCCACCAAGCTGCGGTCCTCGTCGCTGACCCGCGATGGGGAACTGTCACAGAGACCCTCTGCGCCATGAGCCGAGCTCTGCAGGAGCCAAGCGACAGGTAAGCACCAGGAGGTTGGTCTGTCGACACTAAAAACAAAAACAAAACAAAAAATGGTAGGGCTCACGTCCGGGCTCCGTATTGGAACTCTGAACGTTAGGGGCTTAGCGGCACGTCGCCGCCAGTGTCAACTTAGTCGCCTACTCACGGAGAACGACCTGGACGTACTTGCTGTCCAAGAAACAAAAGTTGAGTGTATGAGTCAGACCGACCTCATGGTGCGACCGTTTATGTCGAGGTACAATGTATGTGTGAGCCACTCTGTCGGTAGGTCAGGCGGCTGTTGCCTGTTTTTGAAGAAAGCATCAGGAATCATGGAGGAAAATGTTATTGCATGCGCGTCGGGTCGTTTTGTTATTTGTGACTTTTCTTTCTCCAATTTAAGGTGGAGGGTTATATGCATTTACGCCCCCAATGTGGAAAGCGAGCGATGCACTTTCTTTGAAAATATTTCCATTTACCTCCAGAGTGATAGAATCATGGTATTATTAGGAGATTTTAATTGCATCTGTTCACCTGAAGACCGATCAAACCGACCACACAACAGAGATAAATCCGGGGAGCAGCTAAATAATTTGGTTAAAGATTTCGAACTTGAAGACGTAGCGCAATGTACGTCAACCGGTAATCGTGTGATCTATACGCACCACCAAGGTAGCAGTCATGCGAGGCTGGACAGAGCGTATGTTTCGGTCGACATTGTGCCCGAATGTGGTAGTTATGCAGTCAGTTACGTGTCTTTCAGTGACCACAGCGTAGTGACTTTCACAGTGGGTCATTGCAAGAACCGCTCTAGCTTCTCCTGGGAGTTATGGAAGCTAAACGCTAAGCTCTTGGACGATAAGCAATTTACTGAAAAGGTTCAAAGTAGGCTGCATTTTACAAGAAATTCAAACCAGAAATAGCGCCGTTGTTGCATCGGGTTTTTAATGAGTCTTATCGGAGTCATAGGTTACCGGGCTCCTTTTTGTGTACGCATACAGTCTTGATACCGAAAGGTAACGACGCCTCTAAGCTACGCTTCCCTAGCAACTATAGACCTATCACCCTTGCTAATGTTGATTATAAATTTCTCATGAAGGTGTTAGCGAGGAGTTTGCAGAGTGTAATTTGGAAAATTGTAGGACCTCATCAAACCTGCGGAATTAAAGGCCGGAGTATTTGTACGACTATACACACAGCTAGGAGTGTGCTGGAGTGTTGTGATGCTGAGTATCGGACAATCGCACTGCTCCAAATCGATTTGGAAAAAGCCTTTGATCGTGTATGTCATGACGTACTTGTTCAAATTTTAGAGCACGTAGGAATCGGGTCTCTCATTCTCGAAAGAGTAAAAATGGCTTATTTAAACTGTTCAATAAAATTAATAATTAACAGAGAAGTCACTAAGCGGATAAACGTTCTTTCTTCAGTACGGCAGGGGTGTCCTTTATCCCCGTTACTTTTCGCGATTTTTTTGGAACCTTTCTGCCGCAACATCATTCAATGTAAGGACATTAGGGGTTTCACTTTGCACGAGTGCGAAGTAAAAATTTTAGCATATGCAGCCGATATAGCTGTTTTTTGTTCAGACTCTAGAAGCGTCACAAGGGCTGTGGAAGCGACTAAGCGGTTTTGTGACGTCACAGCATGTGCGGTCAACTGGTCGAAGTGTTACGGGCTATGGCACGGAGAGTGGGCTTCTGCGCCAAACTTTTTTGAAAATATCCAATGGGCTCGGGAACCCCAAAAGTATCTAGGTGTCCCGTTAAGACATTATCGCGAAAATAACGACTACTGGCGGGAGGAAACTAATCAACTGAAGGCAACCGCGGAAAAGTGGGTAACGAAAGAATTGTCGATCTTCGCACGTGCGACAGTTTGTAACTTGTTCTTTATGTCGAAACTATGGTTCGTTCTTCAAGTATTACATTGTTCTAGAGTCAATATTCAGCGAATTAACCGGGTGTTTGCAGTATTCATTTGGGCGTCTCAATGGGAACGGACTAGTAGAACCAATCTTTTCCTTCGACCCCGAGATGGTGGTGTTGGTCTGTGTCACTTCTTCATCCGTCAACTCGTTACACGATTTATGTTTGTGCGCGATCAATCTGACCCATTTCTGCGCACGGTAATACAAACAAAGCTCTTTGATGTGTTGCCCAGTTATGTGGTTTCGTCATGCCGTGTTCGTTACGGAACATTATCGCGTTTTTTGAGAGAAGTTGTATCATCGTGTCGTTTCCTTTTTGTACGGTTTTCTCGGGATTATTTGTCTGTTGTATCGCGCAAAAGGTTGACGCGAGATTTGGTGGATGTGTTAATGTCCTTGCCACGGTATAGGTCCATATACGCTGGAGCCCCCGGACAGGACGTGCAAAAACATGTTAAAAAAGCGTTGGTTCCCCCTGGGGTTAAAACGTTCTTTTTTAAACTACACAGTGAAACACTACCCGTAAAAACTTTTTTAGAAGCTAAAGGAATAAATTTGTACTGGACAGTAAACTGCCAATTATGCAAGCAGCCAGAAAGTATCGAGCATGTCTTTTTAGATTGTTGGGATGCTTTGCTATACTGGGACTTGCTCCAGCGCACAATCAAAAAAGAACTACCGTTAACACCGTATGGGATTCGTTTTCTAACGGCAGACAGTGAACCGGTACCATTTGACACAATCCTGCTCCTGGGGCTCCACAGTATATGGACAAGTCGAATGGCGGTACATCATGCAGACGTAAACGCCCGTACTGTCCGCGAGTATTTCATTGACAGCGTTAAACGCCTCCGGGAATGCTACAAAAAGATCAACAGTGACCTTGAGTGGCTGCCTGTTCTGGATGAGCTGGCAACTTTAAAACCCTTTTAACTTCACTTACTCTAGCAAGACAGGCTAGATTTCACTCAACTTTTCATATGTGTGTTGTGTAACGCGTGTCTATTACCGTCCCCAACATACAGTTCTTCGCATTTATTCTGTATTGTTTTATGCAAACCTGGTAATAAAAAAAAAAAAAAAAGTGGAGAGACGTTTGCTTTACAGATAGAGGTCACGGGTTCGATCCGTGGTGTATGTGCACTTTTTTTCTTCTTTTTTTTTTTTCTTTTTTTTTTTTTTTGACAAGCATTTTGCGATGTTTACATCTCTTTTTTTACAATTATCACTGAAAAAAAAAATTTTTTGGACGATACGTCGCTGATCTAAATGGAATAGGATTCCATTTTTGACACCTGCGAACTCAATGTCGTCACTTTCCACAAAATGCAAGGAGCATATGAATCGGGTAGCGTCCGCTTTCCGAGCTTCGCGTGATCGTTCTACAGGAATTGCAGCCAGCCATTGATCCCGATCACGTTGAACTTTTGGAGACTTGTACAGACTCTGCCGCACAATGTCACTTTCAGATGCAGGACGTGTGAGGCAGCTCTTGACGCAACATCTTGGGAGTATTCTTTTTGGAGCCGATCACGGGAATTCACCACTGGCACTCACTACTAATTGCCAACACTTAAATGTACAAAACAACTCATATTGAAGTACAGAACAGCGAGCGGAACAAACATAACTGCAAAGGAATCGCACGGCGAACGAACGCAATGCGTCTACTACGTGTGGAAAAAAAAAAAAACCGCACGGTTTGGTGTAGTTACGTGACTTCCGCCACACACTCTATCCTCTCCACTTCTCCTAGGGGTGCGGGAGTTTCGGTTTTAATTTCAAGCAGTTGCGTTTTTTTGCTTTACTAAACAAATAGGTGATTCGGTAGCAAAATATTAATTGGGCAGCATTCCGACATCATAACAAATCGCGTGACAAAAAAGGGGGAAAAATTGGGGGGTGTCAGTGTCCCTTTAAGGGTTAGGTTCCCCAGGATCGTGTCCGGTACGTCGACACAAACCTACCTGGACAGATACCGCCATCTATAAGCAACGGCGGCAAGCACACAACCAGTATGGTTTCCACCGTCGCTCGTAGATAGCGCCAACCTTTCCAGGCTCCCGCTACCATAGAAGAATGGATAGTTTGGCGCGTTGGTGGAAATTCATCGTAGGAAACAGCGCAAAAAACAAAAGACGACGAAGAAGAAGGACACAGTGTATCAAGTACAGTTCCGCTGGTCTTCCTTCTTCACGAGAGTGGAAAGGCTGATCGATTTCTTTTCTTATATCCTACATAATACACTAATTGAAATATTTATGTAAGATTATATCTTTCGTTTTCCCTCAAGAACGTATCAACTGTAAATTAGCTTAGGACAACTGGCAGCCCGTAGAACGAATGCTCTTGCAGCACAGCCAAAACTCGGGTGCCCGAGGATGCGCTCGGGCGACTTGAGCGCCGATTGAAGCTGCGGCCGCTTATTCTTTGTTTCTTTTCCATAAGCCGCCTCCTCGGTAGCTCCGAGGCCAAGCGGTGACCTAAGGCTCCCCAGGTGGCGGGTCCAAATACCAGCCTGGGCGCCCGCATTCCGACGTCGGCGTATTGCGGAGAAGGCTCCGTGTAATCGAAATTTTTGTTCCACGTCAGGACGCCCCCAGGAGGTCGAAATTAGTCCCCACTGGGGCGAGCCAGATGCCCTTCGCTGGTTTATCGCGTAAAAGTCCCGAATTCAATATTGAAATGCCATAGCTAGGAAATTGACCCCTGCTCGTTCTACCAGATGGAAGATTAGGGTGGTCGACTCTCTCCTGTGACCTTGATTTAACAGAGCGCCCACCCTCGCCGCCAGAGCTACTCGAGATCCTTTTCAGCCGATCACAACTGCTGGGCTCAGAGCGCTCTGACATTCTCAGACCAGTCACGGGTAAATGTACGTGACATTAGTAGTATATAAAAAAAATTGTACAGCGTGCAATGGACGATTCAACTAAATTTACGCCCCCAACATGATGAAATAACGGTTGTGACGGACTATAGACTATTCTACGCATCAACATGCTGTTACCAAAAAAAAAAAAAAAACCAGCAGCATGCGAATTAATTTTCGCAGAACGGAACGAAAACTACTGTTTGGAAATAGTTGTCAAGTCATTGCATTTCGACAGTGAACGCGCTGCGATAGCGGTCATGCGTACGGCAGAACAGGCGAATATGAAATGGTTAATAAAACACATTTTTCTCACTACGGTATATCGTGCAAACATCATCAACATGATATAGCACGTATCTCCATGTGACACAAATCACATAGCATTATAGTCGGCTCTCCTTTTATTTTACAACACAAACCGTTAAACGCCAATTTAGCAAACCTGAAAATTCCTTGGAGAGTCCACAAAACCCGGTAAAACAGCGGCGAGCTCTGGGAGCTGTTTCTTCATCGGTTAGGCTTAGCGTATTCACAACCTTGAGATAAAACACGTTGAGTTTCCTGTCAAAGTAACAAGCGAATGTCGTCCCGTATGTTAATTGTAATCCTCGCACCGTCGAACGCACGAGCGCTTTGTGGAACCAGATATTCATCGCCGTCATGCCGGACCCTGCAGACCACCGCCGGCCATCGTGAACAGAACCACCTGATTCCCATTGATCTCAGACGTGACACCTATGCCGCTCGGCACGCCGACAGCTAGAGCCGGGGTGCTAGGGAGCGCTCTGAGGAGGGGCGCCCTCCGAAAGACCCAGCCGATCAGGCCACCGCCTTCTTTCCTCCCTCCTCCTCCTCCTCCTCCTCCTCCTCCCCCCCGATCTGGCGCGCTCTGGAAAGAGCGCTCGAGAGTGCGCAAAAAGAACCAAGCAAATTCGGCAGGAATTAGCACTTTACTGAAATGAGGAGGTGAATATATAGGTCATGACGCGTCTATGGCGTGACGGCCAGTGGCGGTCCCAATGGAAGAGAGAAACGGGCGGTCACATCCCCCCCCCCCCCCCCCCCCCCCCAAAATCGCCCTTCTTTTTTTTTGGTTTATGGAAAATATGAAAAGCACTATAAGTCTTGTTAGCTTCACCGGTGAGCAATGGCACCGATCAGAACTGTGTCCCCACACTAACACTTATCATTTTCATAACACACCATCCCTTTCGCTAGAGGCACGAAAGCCCTTAGCGATCGTTGTGCGAATATCTATTTTCACTGAACTCAATGTGTGTGCCAAATGTGCGTGAATGCATCACACAAAAAGATAACACTCAAGCGCGCACAGACGTTGTTTAGGAATTATAGTAGTGGCTTAATTCTTGACCTCGACGAAGAATAAACAAACTTTCGACGATGCACCCAACAAGCTCCCGAATTATTTCAATGTTCTTGAACTCTCCTTTTAAAAAACAAAATTGGGATGTGTGTATGTTTATACAGCCTAGAACTTAGTCTACCTAAACGGGCGACTTCTCTCTCAGCTGTATAGATGAGAAATTTAGCAAGTACAGTACAAACCGCTAACCTGGGGACTTTAACATGCACCACGCAATAGTGATAAACGACCGCACTCTGGTATGATGCTCATTCAGTTCGAAACGGGCATGGGTGAGGATTGAACCCACGGTCCCTGGGCTCTGCAGCGCGAGCTTCCGCTTCACGTGCTCCAAGCTGGTGTGCGCTCGCCCACTCGGCCACCAGTCCCCCTGAAGTCTCCACTCGGCGGCACGTCCGCCGTCGCCTTAGGATTGTTCCAAGATTCCGGAAACGAGAGGGATGTTGTGCTGAAATGAGAGACACCTTGCCATCTACCACAAAATTAGGCTTTTTCTCTGCCAAGAATCCAGGAGATTTCTTCTTTTTGATCACTTAAGGCCGGTTCTCACATGCAGCGAAGCGCTGATGTAGCGCTCCTCACGTGCCGTCAGCTACTTATCGTCTGCCATGAGCAACAGTTTTGACGGTGCGATACAAAGCTGGTGAACGCTCCCGTCAGCACGCGCTTAGCGCGAGGTAAGCGCTATGCTTGCAGCGCTCCGCTGCATGTGTGAACAGGCCTTTATAAGACAGCGTCAAGTGGCACCATGGTTTTGGAAGACTATTTTTTATTGTCGGTCGGCTAACGCACAAAGGTCAGACAGAATGATCTTATATTTTGATATACAAGCATGTCAATATAGTTTATAACATGCAATTTGTTTTACAACCCCCAAAAGAATAGGGAAAGCTCAGGCATTTTCACATCGAAAGTGAGCGGGGTACTGGCAGGTGAAATTTAATGCCGCCGCCATGGCTGTCTTCCTCAGTTCCGGCGACAATCATGCGACCTTGGAGTTTCAAGTGGAAAACTCAGCGGACTTTCAGAGATGCAAATCGTCGGGGGCCTTCTGGGCACGCACAAGAAATCGTTATTTGACAGTTCAATTTCACGGTAGCATCACGGCACTCGCCCAGACATTAAACCGAGACGTTTTCGCTAAGTACCATGGCGTCGCCTCCAGACACACGGAAGAAGTTCCCGGAAGGCGTCGAACGGATCGTCTTGACTTTTACGGGAACAGTAATTTGCGGGGATAAGCCCAAGCTTTTGGGAAGGAGCCCCGGAGAAGGGGATGAAGGTGAGAAACGAAGTTAATACTATCGCGGAGTTGACATTGACTTTTGGTGCTAGTGGCTGCTTTATTATATACAAGCATAGGTTAATCCTTGCGGTTAAGGCAGGATACAATACCCCTGCTTGAATTAATGGCGGCGGGGTAGATGAAGACGGGGCTGAGAGAGAGTTTGGGTGTGTTTGTGTGCGTGTGTGCGATGGTAAAAGGCTATAGACCATTTGTTAAATCTCGCAAGCTGGAAGGATGGATCAATATTAATGGCTATACCTTTTGTAACCGGCAGCAGCCAGCGCCACCTCGTCTAACTTTTCGTCATCCCTTCTTTTTTAAAATATGCTTACATTTCATCATAACAAAACACTCACCCCCCCCCCCCCCCCTTTCAAAGTGTTCCCATTTCTTATTTTTATCTGTATTTTAACTCCTTGCCCCGGCCCGCGCTCAAGGAATTATGGAAACGGTGTTCCTTCAGCTCCCTATTGATCGGTAATTTCGTTTAATTCTATGTCATGGTGACACAGTTTTGAGTGTAATTCGGAGTAACCCTAAACCAGCGTCTTATAAAGCCAAAGACCTGTCATATCAATTATAACTTGTTGTTGGCCTAGTTGGTTCATGGTGCAGTAAGGAGGTTTTTTGCGCGACACAGGGGACAAGTACAAGCGAGTAGACACGGACAAGCGCAAACTTTCAACTACTTTATTCGTGCGAAATCGACCACGAACATCCAGAAAGAGCATGCGCAGCACGCTACACAGACGAGAAAAAGTGAAAGCCGTTTACAAATCCTTGTAACGCCGAATTGGAGCGCAGCTCTTGAGGAGGAGGAGTGAAGGGTACTGAGGGGAGGGTAGACCCCTCCTCCTTCTCCTCCTCCTCCCCTCATTCTTTAATTTGCTCCGGGGGGTCACGTGACCCCTGAGGTCACGTGGGGGTCACCTTCGGGGTCACGTGACCTTGAGGGGTCACGTGACCTTGAGGGGTCACGTGACCTGGGGGTCAAGTGGGGGTCACCTTGAGGACCTTGGGAGGGGTCACGTGACCTTGGGGAGGAGACCACGTGACCTCGGGGGTCACATGACCTCAAAGGGGTCACGTGACCTCAGAGGGGTCACGTGACTTGGGGGTTACGTGACCTTGGGGGTCACGTGACCTTCAAAGGGTCACGTGGGGTCATCTAGGGGTCACGTGACCTTGAGATGACCTTGGGAGGGGTCACGTGACCTCGAGGGGTCACGTGACCTTCAGGGGGTCACGTGGGGCCACGTGACCTTGAGATGACCTTGGGAGGGGTCACGTGACCTGGAGGGGTCACGTGACCTTGGGGGTCACGTGACCTTGGGATGACCTTGGTTACGCCGACGCCGACGCCGACGCCGACGCCGACGCCAACGCCGACGCCGACGCCGACGCCGCTCAAGCCGGGAACGGGCCCCTAAGAGCTGCGCTCTAAAAACCGAAAATAGATAGTAAAGTCATCCACCAAGACACATTCCACGATAGTCATTATCGAACCAGCAACCCGGATAAAAACTGCACTTCACTTTCAAACTGCACTTCACTTTCTTGGTGGATGACTTTACTATCTATTTTCGGTTTTTTCTCGTCTGTGTAGCGTGCTGCGCATGCTTTTTCTGGATGTTCGTGGTCGATTGCGCACGAATAAAGTAGTTGAAAGTTTGCGCTTGTCCGTGTCGACTCGCTTGTACGTGTCCCCTGTGTCGCGCAAAAAACCTCCTTACTGCACCTGTCATTTCACTTTTAAAATGTCTTGTTAATATCAACGTTTTTGGTATACTGCATGCGATCCACCTTTCAACCTGGCTGAGCTGCAGAAATCTCTTATAATATTATCTATCATTCTCGTGATTGTTGCTTTTAGCAGGAATTGCTTAAAACGCCGACAATTCAAACAACCAAAACGAGCATTTAGCTCGTAGTCAGCGAGGCTGTTTATAGAATTTTTAGCGTTTCTAACTTAATATCAGCGTCTTCGAAGCTGTATAAAAACGATAATAATATAAGAGATTTATGCAGTTCAGCCATGTTGATGGGTGGACAGCATGCACAGTATCGAAAACGCTGACATTGACAAGACATTTCACAAGTGATATGACAGGTCCTCCGGGTCTATACGATGCTTGTTCAGAGGGACTCCAAATTACATTAAAAAGTGTATAACCATGGAATTTGTTGAAATCACCGTTCACCAGGAGTCTGAAGGAACACATTCCCCACGATTCCTCGAGTGCGGGCCGGGGCTCTTTGAAGATTTAGCAAATGGTCTATTGAGGCAAAGCCAGAGCTTTTTCGGAACTGCAACTCTGCAATTATTGGTCGCCAATGCTAGCGCACGAATTCCCCACCTTGGCGCAAGGAAAATGAGATCCTTTAATAGGAGCATACACACTCAAGAATATTTGCCCTCTTAAAT
The DNA here is from genome assembly GCF_016920785.2 of Ixodes scapularis. Classification (NCBI taxonomy): domain Eukaryota; kingdom Metazoa; phylum Arthropoda; class Arachnida; order Ixodida; family Ixodidae; genus Ixodes; species Ixodes scapularis. The sequence continues at coordinate 113,006,324 of NW_024609868.1, forward strand.
CTAACCTCATCCGCCACCACAGTAAATATGATCTAAATAAGCATTATTTGTTCGAGAGACACTTGGCTCCTGGCGTCCTGCCGCAGTCCGGTCCCTTACCTAGCCCAAGCCGCCTATCCCCCAACATAGACAGCCACTATATTCCAAGTTCCAACACGGCAAATCACGACAGAGCACAATGCAGGTTGACAGCGGCTCTTCGCGAATAATAATGGCAAATAACATTCTAGTTGTAGGAAACTTAGAAACAATAGCTACGTGTATTACAAGCAACAGTACATTGTAAGTTGGGAAAGAAATCTTAAGAACTGTTCGTTGCGAATTTTCAGACGGCCCATTTGTATTGCCAACGAATCGAGCGTTCCAGCATTGACTCTCTCTTCCTACCACTGAAGAACATAGGTTCAACACCAAGCGCAGATCTGTCGCCAACAGCGTCGGGTTATTCATTGACGAGTTTCCTGCTCGTGTCATGCATAACATCATAGTCGTTGGACCTTTCCTCTCCCAGTGCTATCAGCTCTTCTAAAGAGGATGCGTTAGAGCTGTGCCACTCATCGAGCGGAAACAAACATGTAAGCGACACAAACATTTGTATAAATATGCACAAATAACATCAACTTTACAGCACTTCTAAGCGTTAAAACAAGACGTGGTAATTAAAAAGCGCTTGCCAATTTGCAGGAGGAAGAGTCATCTGTCCGAACAAGTAAGCGCTTGAGAATCGAACTTGTCGTAGTACCTATAATCAAAGAAGCTCCAGCTCCGTCGAGTTGGTTGGTGGCGCCGATGGCATCCACCCTGGGTTCATCCACCCTGGGTTCATCCACCCTGTGATGGAGTGTCACAACCGACTCCTCGTGCGTGCGCCCTGTCGCAACCTCACCGCCATTTTTCCTTTCGGCAAGCGGATCTGACATCTGCCCGCAAGAGGTCAGCCCCATCTGCCGGACTCAACGGGCGAATTAAGGAAGTGAGTGAATCGACCATTCGCATAAGTATGTTTGCTGTAGGGGATTTTGCTGGCAAAGGCAAACCAGAAGACTTTACGCTTTTTCAATTACTGGAGAACCACTATCAAGCGCCAAAGGGCTATTTTTACCCCGGCGTCGCAGCATTACAAGACAGGAAAAGTCTAGAATCGTTTCGTCAGGAAAGAACACTAGTCGAAATATCACTAGCGGATGGTCTCTGGCGGAAAGAGATGACTTTTCTGCAAGTACTGTCAATTCTTTGTAGTCAGAAGTGTCGGAGGGTATCAGCACAACGTTCCTCTGAATAACCACGATACACGACCTCTCACTTCTTTCGCGAAGCTGCTCGGAAAAGATGGGGCTCTAGAGCTGCAAAACAACAACAAATATCACCTTGACGCCATCAAAGCTGGAAAAGCATCCCTCGCTTGCTCCCACCCTCCCAAAAACACGTTGCTAATTAACTGGAGACTCAACGACTGCAAAAGATTGCTCAAAAACCGTGAACGAATAGGCCAAATTACTCACTGCAACGTCTTGATCTGCAAACAAAGCATTCCACTGCGTGGACATAGATACATTGGTGCCCTCGATTTGCGTGAACACAATAAAATATCTGAGAGCCCCGTTGACCAAGGAAACTTTTGGGAATCGCTGCGTTTTCTAGTTCAATCCGGAGACAAGGCCTTGGAAGACCACCTAGAAATATCGTCGTCGCGAGCTGCCTATTTAGCAGCCTCATTCAAAATGAGTTGATCGCATGCTGCGGAGACAGAGTTCTTGATCCGGTTCAAAAGAAATTGATCACCGCTAAATCCCCAGAATTATTTTCGACGAAACGACCGACGTCTCACATGTGTCCCAGATGAGCCTTGTTTTTCGCTACGTCGAAAAATGTCGAGATGAAATTTACGCAACAAGATGTGACTGTAAAATGTGTAAATAGTCACGTCTCTGTTTCCGAGGGCGAGTAAGGAAACGATTATGAAAGTCGCCGCTCGGCATACGAGCCGTCGTTGACAGGAGAAGTCCTAGAGAAAATTGTAAAAAAAAAGGGAACAACTCGATGGGACTGCTACCAGAGAATTGCGTTGGCATTGGAACAGATGGCTGCAGTGTTATGATTTCTTAGATTTGTGGCGCAATTCGAGAGATTAAAGAAGAACCGTTAACGCAGTGCGCTGTCCCTGCTTCAGCCGCGCTCTGAATTTCTGACGAAAATAAACAGCGCGCAAAAAATACACAGGACGAAAGGAAGGTGTGAACGACACAAGCGCTGAACTCGGGACTCAACTGAACTGAGGACAGGACTGTAAAAGCAGTGTTGGATGTGTTCGCTCAGCATTCTGGCGGGCTAAGGTTTACCCATAAACTACAGGATAGGACACACCTCCAATTTTTAGACCTTAGACTAGATTTTGAAGAAAGTCACGTGTGTTGGCTTTACCAACCACGCTCTAAGAAGGGACTTCTCCCTAATGATTCCGCGCACTCCAAACTAGTAAAAAGGAGCATTGCGTCCTCTTGCCTCCAGACTGCCTTGGAAAAGTCCTGCTACCATTCAATGTCAGAAAGTTTTAACATGCAGGTACAGCGGCTGACGGATGCCGGCTTCCCAGAGTCAGTTATTCTGGCAGTGGCGCAGACGTTGCTAAAAAAGATTAAGGGAGGGTCAAGTCAGAAAGAAGAGAGACCCGCAACCAGACCCCAGGTACTCCCCTACATGCACAAACTCTCGCACAATTTGAAAAAGGTAGCCGGGCGGTTTGACGTCCCTGTTGTGTTTTCGGCGCCACGAAAGTTGGCGCAACTCTGCCCTAGAATTGCGGATAAGGCTAGGGGCAGGAGCCAATGTGCCGTAAGGCACAGGAACAAGTATGTTGATTGTGTGGTGGGGGTGGTTTACAAGATACCACTAAGCTGCGGAAGAGTGTACATCGGCCAAACTGGCCGATGCATTAATGACAGGGCACGTGAGCATGACTGGACACTCCGGTCGACCGCTGGGGGTCACTTGCCTCTGCATTGTGCTGCCTGTAAATGCCATCCCCAATTCAATAACATCACCATCATCGGGAGGGGCACAGATAAAACTACCAGGGAATTATTGGAAGCGTATGCAATAACAAAAGAGGGGCAAGATGCATGCGTCAGCCAAACATCGGTTTTTCTTCACAACAAAGAAATTGCCTATCTTGACACGTGCTGAAGCGATAGTGCGGTTTATTTTGTTAGTGTTGTTTCAATAAATGTTTAGTTGTGAGTTCAGCGCTTGTGTCGTTCACACTTTCTTTTCGTCCTGTGTATTTTTTGCGCGCTGTTTATTTCCGTTACCATGAACCAACTCGCCTACATCACGACACTAATCTGAATTTCTGCCTTTGGAAGTAATTCTTTGTTCAGAACGTGCGAAATTTTATGAGAATAACAGCGGCAACTACGTCTTTCTTCCCGTCGTTGTCAAAGCAAAATGCAGTGCTTCGACGCGTCCTAAAAGGTTAACTGCCAGGGCTCTGCAAAAACCGATGGATAGAGTGGCAGAGTGCCTTGCTAGAACTGGACATCATTGCGAACTGGAAGACCCAGACGTCGTCTGCAGCTAAGGAAAGCACATTGATTGCAGCACTTCAAACTAACAATTTCCCGGTTGTGTTGTTTTGAATGAGTAACACTTTTGTCCTTACAGAACCATTGACCCGGTTTTTCCAGAAAGAGACCGGGAGCTCCAAACTGCGGTCAAGCTCTTGCACGACACTCTCTCACCGAAGGCTCAAAAGAGAGATGCGTGACAGTGAGTTTATCCAACTGCTCGCCGAAGTTAAAGCTACCGCAAGCGAAATAGGTTGGGAACTATCTTTTCCCCGGATCGTAACCTCACAGTTGTGCAGCTAGGACATATAGGTTGAAGACCTTAAAACCCTCTACCGGCAGACAGCTTTCATTCCGATTTTGGAATCAATCACTGAAGATCTCTCTTTGCGTTGTCCCGAAGAAACCCTTTTGGTTTACGACTTAGGCGAATGTGTACCCCGTACTCTAGTAACGAAATTATTTGAAGGCAACGACGTATCATCGCATCCTAAAGTCACATAGCCGAACTGCGATGGCGAAAACTCTTACGTCTGAACCGCTCATGTGGAAAGTGAAATGGCTGGGACAAACTGTTGACATTCCGGTTCCACATACAGCCATTCAATCCCTTGACGCTTGCGATGAAGATTCGTATCCGAATGTGCGAACGTTACTACAGATTCTTGCCTCACTGCCAGTCAGCGTCACATCGGCAGAGCGCACATTTTCAACCCTCCGTCGCTTACTGGCGTGGTTGCGGTCTAAGATGATCAAGGAGAATCTAATGAAACTGACTCTTTTGAACATTCATCGGGATATTCATGTTGACACGTGCAGTGTGACAGACCGCTTCGCAAGAATAAAGTGGCGTAGGACCGACTTCTATCTCTGAAGAGTGCATGACGGCTTTAGAAAAGTCGCGATTTGTAACTTTACAATCCGCGAGAAGTAGAATATATCATAGCTAATCACTCTCAGAATATATATACAACCCCTGTTTTAGATTTTCACTTAAAAGAAAACTGGTAAACATTGTAACAGATGGCCTTTTTGAAATTGTAAATGCCGCATTTGCACAATCATTTAAATCATCGTTTTGTTCACAGTTCACACGAACTTGACGTTGCCTGTGATCAACCATCAATGTCGCAGAATCTGCTCTTTGTGTTCTGCACCTACTCTGCCACACTTTCACGTCATTGATTTTGTCTTGTTTGAAGTATATATCTTGTAAGATGGTTTGGTGTCTTCGAATACACTATGTGGTTTTGTGCCATTCATTTACGACTCTGATTTGCTTTTGTTGCGTGTAAGTGTGAAGTACAAATATTGATTGTACGTGGTCTTTTCAAGTGTTGATATTTTGTTTGCCAGATGTTTCCTTGTGCCTTATTTTGGTTAGTTTGCTTACATGGTCTTTTCTCATAGCGTGTATTTAGTTTCTCAAGTGTGAATGAGGTTTTGAAAATGCACTTGATTCATTCAATTATTGCTAATTTGCTTAGCTCGTCTCGTTAAACAACCTTTTATTGCACTTCTTGTTTCTTGTATAAAAAAACCCTCCTTTGGCGCCTTGTAATAGAAAATAGTAGCATTTGTGAATAAAAAAATATATGCAATGTTGTACAAGGTCTTATGGTGGAAGTACTTAGCGCAAATTTATATAGGGAGCCAAGGTTTAAATTGGTTTTTTATTACACTGCAAATGAAAGAACCAATAAAAATGAATTCAACAAATAACGAGATATATTTCGAGCAGTTGACTTTTTCTTTTTATATTCGTGACTCTGCAGCAAAATATTGATTAATCTCCTCACACCCTATTAAATCGACTGGCAAATAACTAAGAAAAACATTTAGGGCAGTGTCAGTCAGGGTGTCGAACCGGAACCGAACCGAACCGAACCGAAAACCGGAACAGAACCGTTATTTTTAGCCGACCCGGAACTGAACCGAACCGAAATCTTCGCCGCCATCTTGGAACTGAACCGAAACCGAACCGAAAAAAATATAACAGTAACCGGTTCAAAACGGTTCAAGGTAATATTTTTTTTCTTCTTTGCTAGTATCACAAAATGAACATATGGGAATAAACAATTGGCGGCTGTATTTTTATCTGTTGATCGAATCGTCATATACATAATTGCAACCTATGATAAATTGTGGGTTTTCATGGCACCTTTGTTGGCACTATGATTAACCATGTGTCAAGTTGTCACGTGACGTCATGTGTCAATACATGTTGTCAAGTAATGTCACGTGGCCTCGTGACGTCATGTAACTCACTGCGTTAAATCGATTTAATTTGAGGAAGTCACTAGATGTATTAACCTCGTTGACAGCATGACGTAACATGACATCACGATTTCGCACCGAGAGTCACCGCACACCGTGACGTAAGCGATTTTCATAACCCCTAGTCGAGTGCTCGGGTTCATGACAATCAGCATGGCCAAACATTCAGGTAACGGCTCATGTCAATTAGATATGATAATGAATAGCCCAACACTAACAAATCTGAAGCTCAGCCCAAGCTTTTGCTTTGCAAACCCTTGCAGCCTAGGGCATGACTGTGATGAACACTGGCGGTATATAATTGGGGTCAGATCACGTGGCCGCTTGTTCAAATTGCGAGTTGAGGAGATATCGACAGCTGCCTCTGTCCTTCATTTTTTCTGCATCTGTTATTAGGGGAAAACTAATTAATGTTTCCGCAACCTATCAACGTCACAGGTTATTTCTTAACACTATTTATTGAAAGTACAAAGAAAAATGTTGCAAGACCAATTTTACATTATTGAGGCATTGAAACATTTTTTCGTTGTTGCTGAAGTATATCCGAAATATGTCTCTGAAATGACTAAATGCGACCTATTAATATGAACTTACATAGAACTACGCGTGTGTAGGGAAGGAATACCTAAAAAAATAAGATATTTTAGTGACGCGAGAGGAACAGTCGAACGTTGGCAGTCGCTGTAAGTCTCACACGAGCGTCGTTCTCAAGTTATTGCCCAAGTTTCGACCCCTCTTTATTTTGTTTAAATGAGCTATAACATATTTCTATACATTACTAAATACTACTCAGTATCAGTCCCTAACGTTAATAACTGATTGAACTTGGCTTTGCTCTTTTTTCTAGGCAATGGTAGTCGCCGAAAAAATTAGAGAAATATGAGCATCGTTCATCAACTCAATTCGGAGCCAGAAGCGGCCACGTGGCCTGGTGCCTATCTTATGCCGCCAACTTTAATCATACCCCCGCGCTGGAGTTTTAAAGGAAGAAAGCGCGTGCTGGAGCTCCAGGCATTGTTAGAGTTCGACTATTCTCATCACCACAGTGGTTGGACACGAGCCACTACCCAAGTGTCCGCCGAGGCATTGATTGTTACGAGCCGATGTACGGTGCTCACACAGTTCCCCTGCCCAATCCATGAGTCGCGCTCGACTGTCGACAGGCGGGTGGTTTTGATCCCACAATTACGACATCAATCTTTGAGAAGGCAAGATTAAAACAAATAGTCTCGTTCAATCCTCGCAATTTCACCGCGACAAAGAAGCTTCTGAATCAGTGGCGCCCTGTGCGAGTACACTTGGACCAGGGGACCAGTATGCCTCGGAAACGTCATGCACATTCCAACCCGATATCGTTTCATGACCACTTGAAACTTCACGGGGTGCAAAATAAAAGCAATGAAAGGTTGCGGTTAACAAGTGTCAAATAAAATTGTCGAATTAACAGACACAAACAAAGGAGGCATTTCCTCAGGAATACTTTCAGCCTTTCCACTCTGGTGAAGAAGGAAGGCCAGAAATGCTGTACTATGGTGGGAATGAAGTAATGGCCGGCCGCTAGTCGGCAAGCCAGACTGGAAAGGCTGAAGGGGTTGCCGCCATTTATGAGCGACGGTGGCAACCAAACAACTGGCAAGCCGGCTGTCTGGTTGCCGTCGCCATTTATAGATGGCGGCAACGCATGACTAGCCCTTAACAGCACCACTGTATAAAGAAGTCCGTCTGTGTGTGGGGCCGGGGGGGGGGGGGGAGGGGGAGTTTTAGAAACATACTGTGTTGTAGAGGTTTCTCTTCCCTGCATCTTTGGCGCATACCAAAAAGCGTGACCCTGGAAACTACTTTGATTGGAAAAGCGCTCTTTCCAAAAAGCACGTTTTTGTCGTGCCAGACGCTGGCGCCGTTCCTTACGACTATGCACTAAGAATAATAATACTAGCCTTTCAAATACTTTGCTTTCACTGAGCTTGCACCTCCTGCAGCGTGCCTTTTGCACCGTCGAATTCGACTTTCTCAGCAAGAAGGAATAAGAATGACCAACAGCATAGAGTGTGATAACGTCACGTGCATACCATGCTAAATAGTTCAGCTTTCTGGTGAAATATGATGTTCGCAACACTAGCCATAGATGTCCTAATTGTAAATTTGTGAAGTATTTATAGCAGTCTCGCGATGCAATATGGCAGCCTAGAGAAATGTTAGAACGCATGACTATTCTAGCATAGCGCTGTAAAGTGAGGGCCCAAAACAAGTGCAGGTAAAACCGAATATAACATTTGCCTCCCGAGGCAGTATTTCGGAAGTTTCGAGCTCATGCAAGCTGATGAAATGTAATATACTAAGATTTCAAGAATCTTTGTCTGTCCTTCGCGCTATTTATGTAAAATCATGAATATCACTGCGTGCATCTTTACGCATCTCTTTTTGCAGTAAGGCGTTCTTTAAGGGATTATTTGGAAAACATAACATTAATGATTTCTCTCTTTTTGAACATTTCGTGTATTTGACTTCCAATTCATCATGTGAGCATAGAGTCCAGTTTTTAGCGTACCCTGCAACCCGATGTTTCACACTGCCAATCAGCAAACAAAAAAAAAAAACATTTTTACGTAGACTCCACAGCTCGCGTAGTTTCGAGTATCGTCCTTCCGCGTCGGTCTCAAGCGGTTATGTGAACTTTATAAAGTAAAATTTTTTTATCAATATAAAATATATTTAATTACAGTGCCCCCCAAATTATTTGAAAGAGGTTCTGCCAATCTTATCTTGCGTTTTTATCCTTGACAGGCACGTTGTAAGTGATATGGGGCGGCCTTACATACATTTCTAATTTTGAAGCTAATTTGAATAACTATGTGTTCCTCACACATATAACTTCTCAAACATATAGAAGTATGTTATTGCCTTCTTTATTTGGTGAACATTAGTTTTATGTGTCTGTGGGCTGGACGAAAAGAAAGTAAACAGGGGCGCGCGGTGGAACTATGACGATTACGCACGCAAACCGTCAGAAAGTGTCCAATTAAGTAGCTGCCTTGTCGAGTAGAACGTGAAATACCACTTCGTTTTACTAAACAAAAAAGAATTTTGAAGGACGCTTAAGCTTCGCCTTTAAAAGTGGAACGCGATCGCGTCAACGGGCCTCGTTTGCATCGCATTTCATTTACCGCGCAGGAGTGCCTCGCGTGGTCTAGTGAAAAGCGTCTGACTCGCAACTAAAGGGTTGTGGGTTCGAATTCTGCCTAAAATATTTAAACTTTTCTTTAAGGCAAAGGAATTACTGTCAAAAGTGAAATCATTTAAAACATAAAGTGACCTTTATTTTGCATTACATATTATGTTTTAATCACCCTCATTCCACGCGTGATGTCACGTTTCACGTAAGCATTGTGGGTTGTTTGAAATTCTTGCGCTAGGGTACGTAGCTCTGACGTCATGAACCTATCGGCTCATCAGGATTTTCCTGTCACGCCACCGACATCGGTTTTTCTGCGACATGAGCTCGTTAACGCTATCGTGTTAAAATCATCAATTAGCAAGGGTGATGCTCATTTGCAAATTAAATTGTCCGGCATCTTGTCAACAACAAACCTCAACAGCCAGGCTATGCCAGCTTATTCTGTATAAGAAAATGTTCACTTGGGCAAGCGCTATTTTGGGCCAGATTCGATCTGAGTGCGAAGGTGCGTACATATTAGAGTGAACTATTGCAATTACTCCTTGCTCTATGATTAGTCGCATGCGTGCGGTGCTGAGAGTAAACAATGTTTGGTTAGAACAACAGGCATTTGGATTGCCGCTCGGTGTTTCTATAAAAGATAGATTGAAAGGAGTTATCCTAAAACTCTGTTACATTTCGAAAATTTCATTGCTTTTAGCTCAGTTGGGTCGTCATCATATATATATATATATATATATATTGTGAAATGTATTTCGTAAACCTTATTTCATGATATATGGCCACGAGGTGCATGCTCATTTCATATTTTTATGTGATGTAATTATATTGCTTAGTTCAATGACACGATTTCACTTTTAATACTGACACACAAAGTTGTACCAATCACGGCTATCTTAGACGACCTACCACACTTCGCGACAACATTTTATACCGTGTAAATTGATCAGCTTGAACTTTAGAATTTTACTTTAACACGAAGAAAGGACAAGAAAATGCAGTATAGTTCTAAATTAGAAGCTGATCTATTTACAGGTATGTACCAACAAGCTCAACTCCTTACTCTTGTACTTAAACATTTTGATTCAGGCAAAATATATTTTACTCTTAAACAAATAGATATTGAGTCGTATGAACACGACGTTATGTGTGCTAATGTAGATTTTCTTCTACTCTTGCGTCAAAATTAAATAACTGAATTTAATATTTTGGTACCTGAGAACAAAAGTAAATTGCACGGACGATCGAAGAAACTATATAGTTAATCGTTTCACAACGGAAATAGTGTATATTGCCAGTACAACGCGGAAAACATGTTCTCAATTTAGCGGTTCAAACCGGTTCGACCCGGTTCGAACCGGTTTGAACCGTTATTTTTGGCTCCCCGGAACTGAACCGGAACCGAACCGAAAGCCGTGAACCCGAACCGGAACCGAACCGACAAAAATTTCGGTTCGACACCCTGGTGTCAGTGTCCCTTTAAGTAACACTAAGCAAATTGTTTTGGTTGAACTACATTTACCGTGTAGTGAAGCAGCGTGCCTCCGCTCTGTAGCCTTGCCTGCATTGCCACAGAACGTTCACATTAAGTATAAAAAACTGCATAATTCTGAGAATGAATGCTGCAGGATTATGGCGGCATCTGTAGACAGTGGGATTTTCTATCAGAAACTTCTGTGAAAAGATGCCAGGGACGGCTATGATAATCCTGCGGCATCTGTATGAAGATAATACAATACTCTTCAACCGTGCACTTGTTTACGCTCGGATATTGCAATTGTTGGCACATACGTGACGGAACGAGCAGCAGGTTTGCGCTGATAATGCGGTGAACGTGCGAGAATCAGGCACAGAGCCTGCTTAATCGGGCACCATCTCTCGTAAACTCTTCTAAAATACACGCTGTTCCCAGAGGACAAGATTACAATATAGGGATCGTATGTGGACTCCAAAAACTTGTGTTTGAACAACAGCTTGGTATATAAGGCACTTTTCAAAGCCACTTGCTCGTGCCAGAGCCTTTGTCGACACTGCAGATGAGACAACGCTCCGTTTATAAGAGCAAAGTATACGCGGTTTCCAAAGAAGGGGCGCGTCTGACCTGTACAATTTCACCGGCCAGCCCGTGTGGCCATGCTTTGCTCTCTTTTATACGAAATCGACGAACCCGGTCGTGCAGTGCATGCTCTGAAAATTACGTTATCAACGGTAGAATCCTAAGCACTACAACGGCCTATTTAACATTATGTGCCTTCATCGTGCAGGATTCTCACATCTGAGAATAGAGGGAAGTCATTCAAAAGCAAAGTTATATACACCGATCCCGCTTGCACGCCCACAGGAAGCAATAATCTATTCAAAGCTCCTCTATATGAGAAGCAAAACAGCGCAGCGATCCGAAAGTGATGTCCCGCAGTATGTCGAGAGGAGTTTTCAAGCATGGATACCACAGAGCGCCTCCATCTATTGCAAGTATGAATTGTGCTGGCGTTTAAATTGCTCCGCAGAAATGCACACAACGGGGTCTTGTAATTTTAAACGAATTCGCCAAAACATCAGCAAATCGAGTCCAGAATGCACTAAAAAAATATTTTCAAGCACTACCACGCGCGAAAATATAAAGCGCACGCGCACTGCCCTATAAAGTAAACGCGCAGCTCCCTTACACCAAAGCTGTAGAGGTTCTTGAAAAAAAACGAGTTAAATGTGAATTTATTAGTATTTCTATCCCGTGAATCTCAATTTCACGTTCGTTTTTCCTGAAGATGTAACTGAATCCGAGGAAACACGAAAACCCTCCGACCAGTCGTTGCGTTTTACCAGACTTGTGACTATTTCAAATACTCTACTGATGATGCCGTATTTCAATTACTTTTGTAATAATTTGGTGTCTTTCAAATACATTTTATCGAAAGTATTTCCTGTTCTATCTTAATTGTATTTCTCAGCGTCTCGTTCTCAATATCTCAAATGCATTTTTTTTTCAAACTTTGAAACAAAATTGGCGCGGAAATATTTTAGGGGTTTAGTAATCGGCACACCCCAGCGCAAAGTTGAACCGATTGCAAACCTGACGCGGAAACGGCCGAGCACTGAACAGAAAACAGGCCAGTACCAAAGATGCAGACTCGAAAGGCCAACAAAGAACGAATAGAAGGAAATAATTTAGACACAAAAAAACACGTTTTTGTGTGTGGTTTCTTTAAAGTTTTATCTTGCTAAGGCAAGAACCATGACAACTCGCACTCTTTCATGAGGGTACAGATTGCAACAAGGCAGGAAACAAGCCACGAGCAGGATGAGCTGTCAGTATGCAAAAGAGTCCTTGGGCGCCTTTCTGAACGGGCTCCCAGAGCTTAGTATGGGAAAAGTAATAGAGAAATCCACTACCGCGAGAAAGACAGCACTGCTTCTTTGTGACCGTATGTCTTTTATTTAGAAGTTTAGTCAACTATGAATGAAGCGTTTGGGGTACTTTACTTGAAGAACACGCGCCAAGTGCCATGCCTACTATATATGAGCCACCCCCTATTTAAAATGAAACAGCTTAAGCGGGTCCCAGCTTCAAGCTGAGTTACTGCCCCAGCATGCTTAGTTTGGGATGCTGGTCATCTGGTTAAGCTGGTGGACGTCCCCGCAAGTTTAACCTGTTTAAATTGATACACAGGGTAAACAAGCCAAACTCTTCAGAAAAGCCAACTCGGCATCCAATTTATTATTTTCGTACTCGCGTCCTGCTCACATGACCTCATAAGCCGCACATCCTCGGCGCTGGCGCAGAACTTACCGACGCACAGACAGTAGTTCTCTGTGCAAAACAAACAATGTTATTAGAACTGGATGGGTTATCTCTCAACGTGAAAATTATTAGACACACGCCAAAACAGGCAATAACAATAAGAAAATGAGAGAAGCGGACCTGGGTCCCGCCAGTGATGGGGGCGAAGTGGCCTCTGCGTAGTCGGCAGGGGCGAGGAAATCCGTGCGGCTTGGATGGCATTGGCGATACTCCTTGGCACCACCGTCATCCACGAGCGCACACACGTTCGATACACGAAGCGACGCCTAAAGTCGGGGCGTCCGACTTCTTCCCGCGCTGAACGGACTGCCGCTCGCTGTCTCCTCAAGACCAGCTTCGCTTGCACCACCGTTTAAGTAGTCTCCAGATAACGCGCACACAGCCTTCCCTTCAAAAAATCTGCCCAAGCTAGCCAAACGTGTGTCAAATTCTCCATTCTTACCACTCTCTCTCTCTCTTCTCGCACACAAAGACAGCTCGCAGCGCGCCTGAAGCGCCCGGTCGTCTACCAAAAACGAGAGGACAGAGATCTGGACGTGGCCACGTCCCAGCCCAAGCCGACCTTTGCGCGCTCACTCCCAGCAATGCCAGTTCGACCAGCTCTAGCTGACCTTGGCGTGCGGGCACCCGGCAAGACCAGCTTGACCAGCACGATTAGGAGTTCGGCCAGCTTCACCAGCTTGTCTCCCAGCTTGACCAGTTTGACAAGTTAGGACCAGACTGGCTCCCAGCTACACCAGATTGAATCTAAAACAGATTCTAGTTAGACCGTGTTGGTGTTTACTTAAACCAGACTGGCCAGCTCAAATTCTAGCTTGCCAAGCTTAAACGAGCTTGATTTCCAGTTAAGCCAGTTTGACTACCACACTGACCAGTCTGACCAGCTTAGTTACAAGCTTGACCAGTTAGATTTTCTACCAGATTTTTTTCAATAGGGCCTTGTTATTCAGTCAATCTTTTGTATATATAAACTGTGTTCAAAAGTGAACTCCCGATATAGCGACTGCGGCGCTTTGGTAATACGGGGCATCTAGAGTGCACGTAATCCACCAGAATATGTTATTTTCAGCGATGTCACTATTGGTTGGGTGACCTCTTTTTGCACATTTGTCTTAAAAATATCTTGTAACATGCGCCAGTGATGCCCCTTCTTTTGTTGAGGCTATAATGCTTAAAGTTGCGAGTTTGTTGTTTAATTCTGTGGCTTGCAAATGAAACATTCTAGGGTCACCAAAGTCGAAGCAAGTAAGGCGGTGAGAAGGTAACTTTGAAAGTAAGTGAATTACATTCCTTAGTATTTGTACTATATTCAAGATATTTCGAAGAAATAGTATTTTGATTGACACTCTAATTACTTTATGAAGCAGTTTTTAGTAACTTAACGTAAATACTTTTCAGCAGTATATTTTTCAATACTGCATCATACCCAGATCATTCGACCGTCAAGCGCGGTGTCGCTCGTGTGGGCAGCGCGTGCTATTGCGGGATTGCAAGGTATATTCCCCTGCAACGATACCTGTCGTGACGTCTTTTTTTAATTTTTGAAAATGACAAGAGCGCCCACGCGGTGCGTCGTTGGCGACGCTCATCTGTACACAATATGTGTACAGGCTTTTAACACGTTCACTGAAGCTGCAAAATGAACTCTTATTTTAAAGAACGCGCAGATCAAATCACCAGTGGTTGACTCTTAGTATCCTTCAGAAAATCAAAGAAAAAGATGTTTTTGGAGCCAATTTTGGAGATTTGCTAATAATACAAATTGGCAAATTGAATTTTGTCAGGATAGACATAACGTTAACGCTATCGTTTGCTCAGCAAAGCGACAATATTATGAATCATAGTTTCAAGATTCCTAGCTTAGCTCGGCCAAAACGTGGTCATTGATTAACCAATTTTGAGGCACTGGTGCTAAGCAATTTATTGACCAAACTCTTGAGAGAAATTTTGGTTCACTTGCCTCGTCATTAGCAGATGAATTATTTTTTTTATTCCAAATATACATGTGTGGCTCGAGCTGCTGTTGAAAAAGAATATACTCTGGTTCATGAATCTTAACGTCAGCTTTTCTTTCTACATTAACTGACACCTTGCTTTATTCTCTACTATTTAGTTTCAAAGCCAAAGCAAACACGTTCCCTGGTGCTAATTGTATTCGCGCATATGATCTTCAAAAGAATTCGATAAAAAAAAAATGTTACCTTAGCTATGCTTAATAGCTTTATTACACGCGGTAAACTACCTGATGGTCTAAAGGTTGCCATTGTACGACCACTACTCAAAGAGGGTACGCGATCAAAATTTGAAACTTATAGCTTTTTTTCGATATCACCAATTTGAGGAGAAATGCTTGAAAAACACATTTTTCAGTTGATGAACGATTTTTGGATAAACATGACAATTTTTTCATCCATCCAAAATGGTTTCATTGCTGGGAGAGGCACCCAATCGGCATTTAACGATTGTTCTGATTATCTCTAATCTACGTTTGATAATAATATGTGATCATGTGCGTTCCTTCTCAATGTATCTAAGGCCTTCGACACTGTAAGCCATCAATGGCTTCTAAAAAAATTACAACGTTTAGGTTCTACGGGTACTCTCTACTCTTGACTCAAAAGGTTTCTAACCAATCGTTCCCAGTTTGTCTTAGTCGGCGGATATAAAGCTTTCTCCTTTCTTTAGAAGTGGGGTACCTCAAGGATCTGTTATTTCGCTTTACTCTTTGTCAATTATTTGCTTCATGGTGTCAATGACTGCAAGATTTATCAATCCGTCGGCGATACCCTCCTTAATTCGCGAAATAATAATCTCCCTTGTGCAGTCAACATCCTTCAGACAAATGCCACCCATCTATTGGATTGGTTTGCATACAACCTCCTCGGTATCAACAACTATAAAACAAAGCTTGTTTGTTTCCGCGATCACCTTGAAAGCACCACGCTAATGTCAAGTTTCTTGTCCACTCGTCAAGCTGCAATTCCTGTAACTGTGACTTGATCGAGTCTGTTAACTGCGTAAAATACTTAGGTATTTACTTTGATTTCGATATGTCCTGAAATGCTCACATGTCCTACTCATCCGGCAAATCACGAACTACACCCTGCATGCTCTATAACAGATGGGTTTTTATGCCCGTCAGAGTTCGGTTTTTAATAGCCCACGCGCTCGCCTATAGTGTGTTTCGCTACGGCATAACAGTGTTTGGTATCTGTTCAGGTCGCTGGCAGGCAAAAGTTAGCACTTTATTAAGGGGAATACTCACCAGCTTCCTTTACAATAAACATTTATCCGCACTTCCGACATTTCCGAAAGCCTTAAATTGCCGAATTTCCGTTCACTTTTTATTCTGACAGTTGTACTTCGTAGTTTCTGGAGCAATGATTTTAAGACACCCCTACATTCGTCCTGCACATTGCGTCGCCCTCCTTGTATTGTAGTGCCATGTTGTCCTACTCGGTATGGTAAATGCTCGCCCGACTCTTCTGTTCCACGTGTATTCCACGCACTCCCAGACTCTTTTATGACATCACTTTACTGAAGACTCTCAAAAATAAATTCAAGTATCTTAACCTTGATGATATTTAATGCCTGCTCTTAGTTTAGGTAGGATGATTCTGATGTCCTACTTGCAAAAACTACCTCAGATTCTGAATCTTGCCTCTTCTTTCGTACTTTTCTTTTTCTTATCTGTGCTTTGTACTACTTCATATTTTGCGTGCGTGAAAGACTGCTTTTTTTGCTTAGCATTGTGTGTTAGCATTTGAATTTGCTTTTCACGTGATAATTTTCTTACTTCGCTGTAATTATTTAGTACTCTGTGCTGAAATCGGGGGAGCGGGAGAGTTTTATTTTAGTCTTTACTTTGTAATCTGAAAGGTAATATTTTTGCCTAGGATTTTCACCGACATTTTTGTTCTTTAGGGTGTCATCCACAAGCCCTTCGCTGGCTTTAATGTGCCCGTAAACATATCCATCTTTAACAATCCCGATGTGCCAATAAATGTATTATTAATTATTTGCAGTAGTAGTTGTAGTAGGAGAATTATTATTAATATTATTATTATTGTTGTTGTTATTATTATTATTAATATCATCACAATGAATAATCCAAGAGCACGTGTTTCCGCATCAAACATTTCACGATACAAGAGTCGAAAATACCCTTCTCTCAAATCCGTGCTTTTAAGGGGTACTGGACTGAAAATTGAAAGATGGGTACCTCTCACTTTCAGAATAAGTTAAGCATGATTTACAAAATTCTCTATGTCAGTCGCATATTTGTACTTTGAACGGATGGCTATATTTTCCGTTCCAAACGGCCGATACCAGCGAACGCTCGAAGAGCAGCCATCGGAGACATCGACACACCTCGGAAGATCAGATGCCCGCAGAGCGTTCGTGACGTCATGTTTAACTTCACGGGCAAGGGTACTGCGAGGCTGGCGTGGCTGTGAGCTTCGCATACTTCCTGGCGTCAATGAGTTACACCCCGGCCTTGCGAGATTCCCGCTTCCCGCTCCCCACAGCAGGAACTATTCGGTTCGGCCAAGTTTGACAGCCTACGCGCGCTCAGAACTCGGCGCCGGGCTTCCGCTGAGCTTTGATGGGAAGCTGGAACAATACGGAACATCCACCAAGTGCAGTCTCGTAATCGGTTTATTTGTTTTAAATAATGTTTTGATGTGTTCTCGAACAAAATATTGGTGTCTGTGGTAGGTCCGAAATGTAGTAGACAATAAAAAATGCGCTAGACTTTTGTCGCAGTACTGCATTTAACTGAAAGGGTTCCACAATATGTAAAAAGTAAAAAAAGGTTCTCGTTTTTGCGGGGAGGAGCATTTTCCTTACACGACTGAGGATACGCCTTTTCCAACCGCTTAAACAAGAACGCCAATCTATTTTTTTCTTGTTAATGTTGCAAAAAACAAACTTCTAAGCGCCGAAAACTTTCTTTCAGTAAGAACTCAGTGCCTCAGTCATCCCGTAACTGGACGAAATAGCGAAGTCTTGAAGGGCACTACACAAGTGCACCTGACAAATGGTAAACGAAACGGATCACTTTGATCATGCAGAAAGAACGATTTTCAAATGCTCGACTAAAGACAAACACGCCAAAATAAATTAATGCAACTGGTGCGAAACTGGTGCTCATAATAAATACGGTTCTACTGGTTCATGGAAAGGTTCCTGAAGTCTGTTTCGTCAGCTACAACCATACACGAATTTCGCTCTCAATAAAACGACATGTTACCCACTTTCATACAAATCTAATCACCGCCGCCACGTTTGTGGCGTCAGTACAATTTTAGGATCATTTATTACCATTAATATTATTAGCGCCACCTTAGCTGGTACAGTCATAGCCTTCTGAAATATAAGAATTGTAATTTAAGCTGGTCTACTGCTCGAATAACAAGGGCGCACTCAGCCTCCATCAATTTAGATTACAAAAAAGGAGATAATTTTGCAACCTTCAGAACGTGTCAGAGTTCTGTTGCAGCTTACAAACACAAATAGATTTAGTAGTCATACTGTCCTAGGTAAAATAGAGCAATGAGAAACATTTACCTATGGGTTAAAGACAAATAACCTGATTAACGTTTAGACTAACGAGGGCCTAATGAGAAACTCTGGTCCTCCGACGGAATTTCGAAAATTCCTACTACCCACCAGATTCGCCTTTTAAAGCATGAAATCTTTTTTAACATGACTCCCCCAATCTCAAAATTTTGTCCGTCCGTCCTTCTGTCCGTACATTTTCCACTAAATTCAGCTGGGAAAGTGGCGTCACCTAGCGTCATGTGACCTATACACCTTAAGGAAATTGACGAGTCATGACCTCTACGTCAAATCAGTTTCCCTGCTAAATTTAGCAGAAAACTGCACGTCGCCTGTGTCCAAAATATCAATTCAGTTTCTCTGCTAAATTTAGAGAGAATTTGCCGTCATGTAACCTATACATCAATTCAGTTATCCGCTAAATTCAGCAGGAAACTTTACTTCTTTTGACCTAGATACCAATCCAGTTTCCCCGTCACATTTAGCGGGGGGAAACGACGTCACGTGACCTGCCGACACTTGGCCTATACAACAATTCAGTTTTCCCGCTAAATTTAGCGGACGAATATACGTCACGTGACACATCGATTCCCTCAACCATTGCCTGTAACGCATTCCATGCGTTATAGGACTTTGAAGGTAAAGGTCGCTGCCAATATTAGAGCGCAGCTCTTTGGCACTCGTTCCCGTGTTTTGCGGCGTTGGCGTCGCCGTCGGCATAGCCGGAGGAAAAGGAGGACGGGAGAAGGAGGAGGGGGAGGAGGGTAGAGGAGAAGAAGAGGGAAGGGTCCTCCGCTTTCCCCTCCTCCTCCTCCTCAGTACCCCCTCCTTCTTTAAGAATAAATATTATTATATATATATATGTATATATATATATATATATATAACGTACGCAACAGTATGTATATATGTACTCTCGGAAACAATATGAGCACGCACTTGTATCCGCTTGTCGCCGCGGAAGCGCATTCACGCTGATAGTATTTCTGATAGTTCATATAGATATTTGTTTTCTAAATTCGTTACCTCAAGAGCTGCGCTCTAATTTCGCATCACAGATATACAATCGTAACCAGTTTGTTGAAGTTGGAGGCCATTTTTCCTGTACACTCGATATTTCCTCTGGTGTTCCCCAAGGCAGTCTACTTGGTCCCCTGCTCCTTCTCATCTATATAAATGATATTGTGTCAACTGTGAGTACGATCGTTAATATCCGCTTATTTGCAGATGATTGTGTTTTGTTTAAAACCATATCCGCTGTCAATGACCAAAAATGCTTCATTTTTCTCTTACTCTAGTTGACGATAGATGTAATGAGTGGGAAATGCAACTGCATTCCGCGAACACTGTTTACTTACGCATGACCAGAAAAATTAAACTTTTGGAATTCACATATCAGGTAAATATTGTTAGAGTAACCGAAGTCAATAAATACAAATATATTTGAGAAACCTTAACATGCGATCTACGATGGTCCAAACATATTCAAAATATCAGTTCCTCAGCTTTTCGAAAATAAGGTTTTCTACGACGCAAGTTAAAAAATGTTCCAAGCTCCCTTAATCTCTATCCGTACAACTCCTGCTTAAGGTCAAAAATAGAATATGTTATATATAATCTGAGATCCGAACGCCGAAAAAGAGGCATCAAAACTTGAGATGTTCCGAAGGAAAGCAGTTTGTTTTATTAATAGAGAGTACAAGAGGCTTGTCACCCCATCCTCCTTAATAGCGGCAAACAATATCATGTCCGTAGAACAGCGTAGGAAAATTGCAAGACTGAAGTTCTTGTACCTTTTTTATTACGACAATCCGTACGTCGACTCCAATTCGTATTGAACCTCATTATCTTCCAGAGCCACTAGGAACCACCATCAGTTTCCTTTTTAACCGATATTTGCTGGAAGCAACATTTTTATGTCTTCATATTTTTACGCACCATATCAGATTGAAACGCCCTCCCTTACAATATATACACAGCCCCGAATTTTAGTAAAGCACCAGATGATCATCCTTTTTATGTATTGCCATTGAGCTCTAGTGTTGTTAACCTCTTTGAACATATGTCGTACAAACGTTTTTTTTATTTGCCGTTGATTATTAGTTATGAAAGTTTTAATTAATAATAATTGTGAGAGCCGTTGTAATAATTGTTTGAGGGTGTACTGTACCCTACACCTGCATGGTCCGATCAAGAGGCCTGCAGTATGTAATAAATGAAATTTAAAAAAATAATCGTAATGTACTTATATATTTAATATTGATCCGCACCGCCGTAATTACCGTTCGGTATCCTCCCGTTCGTATTTAAAGTAGAATGACCCCCCGCGTAATCACTAGAACACTCCGTTCTGTCTTAATTTGTCGTCCTCTAAATTCCAGCCATTCGGTGCCCTCCAATAATTTAGTAACAAAAAAAAAAAAAAAACAACCTTTCCCAAGTTTGCAATCACTCTTTTCTCTAAGTTTCCTAATTAGTACAAATCAAGTTCATTCTATAGTACGACTCGAATTGCACAAAAGAAGAGTTTCCGATGCGGAAAATTAGTTTAATTGGGCTTTGGGAATAACTGCATGAAACATCCAGAGTGTGCATACTGTAAATGTACGTTGAAAATTATACGGTAGTGCGAGGTTCAAGACAATTTACAATGTTCGCATAAACAACAAATTTTTTTTTAGAAACGTATTCGAGCAACGTTTTGTTATGGTGCTCAAAAAAATTCTTTTATGAAAACAAAAACAAAAATAAGAGTTTTTTTTTTTTGCACATGAAACAATTTTAAGCCAACCGCAACAATACATTCCGCTAGAAACGACCGTGAATTTAGTGTAAATATTCACGTGGGCGGTATTTCCTTCTAATTAAAAAAAAACACGCACCCTATTTAAAACTCCAAAAAGTTTTATCAATTAGTATAAGGAACAGTTCTTTATATAAAAGTTTCATCGTGTTGCTGTGAGTCATGTGAGACATTTATTTATTAATTTTAACTAAGGGGGAATGCCATTATTCTGTTCTTTCCTGCATTACATATTATAAAATCAAATTCCCTAATGACCTGGAACGTTTTTTTTTTACGTATGTCTTCTGGAATAGATTGAGGTCGTAGGAAATAATTGCTTTCTATGTAAACTTTTTTTTTCTGCTGTAGTTCTTCAGGAACAGTCATTCGACAGACGGCTGAGTTGAGTGATATCCTCTAAAAACATTTTCCGGCAGCTGAGAGCTCAAGTGAGCACTTGACTCCACATCTCGAAGTCCCGGGCTATACCCTGTTTCATCTGAAGTAAGAGCAAAGCCAATGCCACATTTGCGAGCCCGGTGCAAACAGATTAGTTCAATGCGGCGCTGTTCAAAACAACATCTTCGCGCTTGTAATGTCCACTTCGCTCGAACTTCAAATAAAAATCAGCGAGTGTGCAATCGACACATTTTGCACAAAGCGGCGCCTTTAATCCCTTTTTTTTTGTATTATTATTTTATGTAGAGAAGAGAGATAAAAACCGAGAGATATGCGGGCCTCCCCTGCGTGGCAAGTTGCTGCTCGTTTTGTGTTATACCTACAGCAAATTTACACTCTTGAAAAAAAAAGTGTATGCTACGCACTACCGTGATGTCCCGCTAACGTGGACACCTTCGTTTTCCAAATAACGTTCATAGTGTAAGTTCACCATAGAAATCGGATAAAAATGCACGTGTTTAGTCGATTCGTCCACAAAACCTTTGTCCACATAGCGAACGTGACCTGTGCTAACCAGACAATACATTTCTTTTAAACACTTACTACCGTGTACTATAGGAACGAATAAAACGCCGTTTTAGAAACACCGAAAACAAGAACGACGTTTTGGAGGGCGGTGTGATTTTCTAATACGTTTGCCTCCAGCAGAAAGGTCGATACTAATTGAGTGATGATTTTTTAAGTAGCATTTTTGAACTAAAACAAAAAATCCAAATTGTTAAAAAAAGAATCAATGGTAGGTATGATACTTACAGTTGCGGAAACCTAGTGAATACGCTATTGCTCCTTCATTGCTCATTATTTGTAAAAGTAAACTAAGAACCTCTCTCGCCGCGCGTAGATCATCAATTTAAAGTCGGAATTCCTCATTGCATTACCTCAGCCTATTATAACTCTTTTATTCCCAGGACATCTTCAGAGTGGAATCGCCTTCCCGCGCAATTAGTAAACATACCATCCTTTGACTTGTTTAAAAGTGCGTTGACTACTTACCTATGTTAATATTTCTCTTTGTTTGTTTACCTTGTTTTATGCATTTCTTAATTTGTTTGCACTTTTTGTTTTTTACATATTTCGTGCTTGGCTTTTTGTGTTTGTATATTGTTTGTGTTCCAAATTTGTCTTGTACCACTCCCCTCTGTAATGCCCCAGGGCCTTGAGGGTACTTAAATAAATAAATAAATAAATAAACCTAACAAATTGACCATCCCAATTTCAGAGTTAAGCTGACGCAAAATATCCCCTGTCTCTCTCGTAGGTGGTGAAGATGCTGTTCACGGTGGTTGTCCTCTTCACGGTCTCGTGGCTCCCTTACCACATCTACTTCATCTACGTTTTTCATCACCCCAAGGTGGCCTACGTAGACTACATCCAGCATGTGTACTTGGCCATGTACTGGCTGGCCATGTCGCACGCGATGTACAACCCCATCGTCTACTACTTCATGAACAAGAGGTGGGCACCATTATAGTCGCAGTGGCGAAGGGTAGGACTTCTCATTAAAGCGGCCAGACGCTCTATTATACACTGGCCGGGCAAAGAACGCTACTATGGATATAATACAAAAGAATAGAATGAAGCTTATCCAGTTAAATATTAGATACAAATTGCGCTCACCTACAAAAGCAGATATTACTTATGCATAGGGCCAGACAGTAAAAGAAATGCATAGTGCCTAGCCTACCTATACACCGCTCCAGGTTCCTAATCTTTGCAGAGGAACCTCTAAGGAAATGTTATTTTGGTGTAGGCACCGGGGTGAACGAGACTTTAGCTACAAATTAAATAACCCTTGTTTCTTTTGGGGCAATTTTGTATTTTATTTTTTTAGTTTGTACATACCCTCGCTGCAGCACGTCGCCACTTATAATACAGCTCTCCACGCCTACACAGACAAATATCAAGCAAAAATCAACTGAATGCTGACGTAACACTTGTGTTTACTTTTCTTTTTTTTTTTTTTCTTTTTTTCTGGGGGGGGGGGGGGGGGCATTGTAGAGAAGTATTGTCACCCCGGCAATCCTAAGCGCTAGTTTGCTTCTTTTGCAGGTATTGTCTTGTGGTGACGTTAGAACGCCGAGTTCCGATTGGCTCTGAATGAAGGATAGTCGGAAGACCTCGAGGCTCACAGCAAGGTGCCTTGAGGTCTACCCGCTATCCTTCATTCAGAGCCAATCAGATCGCGGCGTTTCGACGACACCACAACCCCTGCAAAGGAGGCAAAGGAACTTGCGCTCCGCATACACCGACAACACTGCGGTCGACATGCTGTAGGCATTGCGCATGCGCAGGCGCTTACGCTCGCGCAACTTTAGTCTTTCCCCACACGCAGTGTCCGCACCCAGTCTGCGCAGAAGCTGATTTCTTTGTCAAAAAGCGCGTTGATTTATATCAAGAGTACTAGCCAAACCTGGCACATTCCGGTAACTTCTCAGAACTTATAGTTTTGGGAATGAAATCCATTACGTGACAAGCACGCGCGACCCCAGTGTCCCTTCGAGCTCGAACAGTGCTGTGGCGGGAATTGTGGCAACCTGTGTGAAACGAAATGGGTTTGATATGGTTGTGCCCCCAGCCACTGTCAACGATATATCCTAATCATTTAAAAAGTCGAGCAGCCTGCACTAAGTAAGTCGAAAGCCGCGTACACGGTCCTTGTTACTCTTCCGCCCTCTGAGTAGCTAGGTCGTTTGTCATATCATAGTGAATAGAAAGAGCTTCCTATAAGATTATTTCATGGCAAGCGCGTTGGTGTGTGTTGATGTTGATCCGGGACCGCCAGCAATCTCTGTCTGCGTGCATTTTATATTTATCGGGGCAAAAGGCAATAAGACACCTTTAAAAAATCTTCGGCATATCAAGTGATTGACGAAGTACACATCCTCCTGAGCCTACACTGAGGGAAAGGTGTTTTATGATAGATAACGTACTAAGCCGGATTTTTTTTATATAAAGTTGTTGTTATTTTTTTTCTATCTGGCGCCCGTTACCATAAATGCTAGAAATAATACAAAAAAAAAGTTTTTATATTGCTGTTCGGGTATATGTTTCGTTTATTTAATTTATGCCACCCCTTTTTAGGTGCTATTCATTTATTTACAAAAAATACAATAATTAGGCAGTGTCATTGAAAATCTTGAAACTATTTAGTGCTATCAAAAATATTCCAATCATTATTTATAGAAAGAAAACCAAGTATACGAGGTGCAGTATTTCAGGCATCAGTGGTGCTTACTTGCTCAACATTTTCAGCCAGTATCAGCTGCAGTTACTACGTGTCTCACGTTTGAGGTAATAAATGCCTAGTAAAAACATAGTAAATGTCAGAGAAAGGTATTACCTGCTGGAGTTACCAATTTCTACAATCTGTCGCTCGTTTCAGGTAGTAAATAGCTAGTAAAAAGGTGGTAACGGTTATAAAAGGGCAATATCTGCTGCAATTAGCAACATTCTACAGTTTTTTTAAGAGTGTAGGAGGAACAAAAACCTTCGTCCTCTAAACCAGAAAGCTTCTAGAAGCAAAACTGAACGCCAGTCTACCCATAGCTAAGACAACGAAGGGGTTTATAGGAACGCGAGAGGTGCAGTCAGTCAGAGTATTGTAAGGAAGGGAATACAAAAGACGTGTTTCGCAGCCGAGACTCGGAATGTCAACTTTGGCACGATGCCGCTCATAAATAACGAACTGCTTCACAAGAAATCGTGTGCCAACCTCGTAGCAAGGGTCGTACCTCATTCTATCTTTCGCAATCACTGAAGAATAGCGAGACCACGTGCAATCAGTTTGGCTGATTTGTGCGGTTCAGTCTGTCTTCATCTATATTGGCTAGTGTGTTGCAACCGGGCCCCTTCATTTCGAGAGGCGCTGGTCTTCTCTCTAGAAGATGCTCATCATGGAAAAGAGCAACTACGTGGAGTTTGGAAAAGCGGGAATCAGACGAACTGTCTTTTTTTGTTGCGACAGCGAAACGGAAGCAGTCATTGTCTAGGTGTCCACATCCGTGCCAAAGGACCCGTGACACTAATATGGTGCGTTCTTATAAGCTGTGCAATCAGCCTTGAGCGCTACCGTGAAAGTGCAATCAGTCTTGAATGCTACTATGCCAGCGGGTTTATTCGGAAAGCACAACATTAAAGTAAAAATAAAAAGGCGAAACCGAAGGTTCGTCTCCCTCTAACAGGATCATTTTCCTCGTTTCTCTTGGGGAAAAAAATATAGCAGGGTAGGGAGGAGGAGGAGAAGGATGGCTGGCGCTTGCTAGTTGGGATTACTGCCACGATGAGAGCCTCCTATCGAATTTGGAGAGAAATCAAAGAGATGGGTATACATTTATTTATTTTCTGAGACATGGAACGAGAACAATGCATTTCAGCATGGTGTTATGTATGCAGGCAAACCAAATAACTATGCGTCCAAATTTGATCCACCGGAATACTTAAATTTAAAGCAAAAAAAAAAAAGAAACTGCGTTTCTCACGTCATTTTATTGAACCGTAGGCGTTTTAATTTAGGCTAAACATTTACTCACAACGTGCACAGCCGGACAAGTCTACAAGGTCAGATTCCAATGCGCTGTAACAATGAGGTGAAAGCCTTGTACAGATTTATCTAGAGCGCTGCACGATGCTAGAAGTGTGCTAGTGCATTTGTTTCATAGGGTAGAAAATAAATGACTGGCGCAAGCATGTGTAGCGCTTTCAGTGCGTAAAATTATAATAATATTCTTCCTACCCATGATTTTCGAAACATATTTATAATTTCAAAAAAGTAAATTAGAAAAAAAGAAAGATCACTTAACCGAAGGATTTTGCTTTGTATTTTTACCCCCGTTACCTGAGACTGAAAATGCATGAACCAAAAAGAAAAAAATTGGGACACGTTATACAATACCTTGAGATAGCATAGAATCCAGGGAGTTTATAAACGCAAAATATTCCTTGCAAGAGTTAGGAAGATGTTTCTAGAGCTTGTTTTAGCTTGTATTCTTTTATCTTGTCTTTGCCGTTTTGAATACGTTTTGTTATATAATATATTTTATGATCTCTCCACTCTCCGATTCCCCTCCCCCCGCCCTCCCCTTTTCCGCTATACGCTTCCTTGAGGGCTTTTAGGGGTATCTTGAAGAAAAATAAATAAATAAACAGAAAGTTGGCAACCTCGGCTCTGGCGTTTTATTGAATGTATTTTAGGCGGCATCCAATTCAGAGAAGAAAAAAAAAAGTGCCGACAAGAAATCGGAAAGCTGTCTGGAATAAACAACCATAGCGCTCTTCGGTCTTCCCGTTGTGAAAAGGGCCAGTCGACGCTACTTCTCCTTGACAAATGGGAAGCGAAGAGCTATGTTGAAATTTGCATCCCAGAGCGCCAGCCTTTAATGAAAAAGGGGAAGGAGCCACTTTGTCACAAAAAGGCGGGTGTTGCAGACACCAAAAGGGTGAGAAATAGATCAAAGGAAGATACAAAAATATAAAGGATACGAATAATGACCGTAAGCAGAGATGGTTCACCACACAGAGCTGTGAAGGAACCTGAAGAAAAGGGGTAAGGAAATTGGAAGTCACCCGTCTAAGAGCACCAAGTGGAATCATTGATCATCAGACAAGCACTCTCCGGTGGAGGAATAGGTTAGTGCGTGAAGCAGTATTCATAATTGCTATGTTCCTCCTGAATGGCGCCTTTCACAATATAAGTCGTATTTGTTGTTTCAAAGGTTTGTGGTTGTTACTGGTCAAATGCCTGCAGCGCGAGGCCAGCATACCTTGAATAATTTGTCTTTATTCGTCGCGGTATTATGAGTAGTCGACTAGCCCGATCATCAATTTTAAGTAGGGGGCACTTCTGCTTGATCAGGAGTGCTGCTAACGTGCCGCTATTTTGTTGTACCCGCAGGGAATCTTATGTCCACCGTAAGAGGATGGTCAGCAAAAAAAAAAAAAAATTTGCCATTTTGTTTTATCTTGATACCGTTGGCATACAAAGTAGTTTTTAACAACACAGCTATAAGTTATTTTATTCTACTCTTTCCTATAATTTGTTGATCTATTTTTACATACCTTCCACTTCCTAAAGCTATTCTGATTTGGATATTCAAAAATAAATAAAGCAATAAGTTAATTAATTATCAAACATACGTCACGCGATAGTGACTACGACGCTAAGACTCAGACAAACACTGGAATTATATTGCGCCTAGTGGAGATGAAAACACGATATGTTAATCAGCAACTGTGCATTCCGCGGCGACGTGCAAGAAGGGATGTGTTTCGAGCCTCCTTTTGATAATTCATGAGTCAGCAGGATGCCTAAGCCACGGCACGTATGACTGCTTTTGAAAGATAAGAGTCTTGCCTATGCGATGAAAAGGGTTTTCCAGTAGCATGTGGGTCATACGTTCAGACGGGTGTTTAAAAGACAAATTGGTCGATAGCCCGCTCCTGTTGTTGAAAAAAAAAATAAAGAATTCTTGAAGTTTTTTTAATAGTATTTTGAATTTCTCGTCGCTATTTTCGGCGTTTTAAAAGTCTGGTCTTTTTATGGCTGAGCTGCACTTTTTGCGCCTTCGATTGCTCTTATTTATGAAAGGTAATTTTTTAGTAGACGTTATCTATCGAAGGTAAACGTGAAGGTAAACTTGAAGGTAAACATGAAGTCACGAGCGCGCTTGAGGCGTCGAATCTCCAGAGACGCTTTGCGCTCTCCGATGGATGCTCTTCGAGCGCTCCCTGGACTCGGCCGTTTGAAACAAGAAAAAAATATAGCCAACTGTTTAAAATACCAACGTGCGATTGTGGTTGGTTAATTTCGTTGAATATGTATGAGTTATTCCTGAACATGAGAGGTATATTTAAATTTTCATTTCAGTATACCTTTAAATTCACTTCTTAATGTTTAAAACTCTGTAGAATTTGAGTTTGGAGTGCCTAAATATATTGCCATCAATAAATAAATGACGCAGTTTGTCTAATGTTTAGACGTTATATAATACATTTACATTAACCAGTTAAAAAGAATAGTCCAGATAGAATTCATTTATTAACCGGAAGGTTAATCGATAAATCGCCGAGTCATGGTTCTTACCCATCGACCAAGATATGCATCTGAATAACAGATACGCGACGTGTCCTATGCAGTCGCTTTGCGGTGTTTAAAATAGGTCAGACCCCTGGGGCGAGGTTTATCGACACTTTCTGCACAAAGAGAATATCCGGAAAAGCAAAGCACTGGGAACGTTTGTGAACCATTTGGACACCATTTTCTTGTATCAATGGTCAAGACCACGGATACAGAGAAATGCGACATACAGCTTGTTTGAATGTATTGCTTTAATGCCGCGGTTTATTGAACAGTGAATTATTTTGTACTACGGTGTTAATAAAATGAGCTCAATCAAGAAAGCAACAATTGACCTTTTTCAGAGTTCGTTGAAGTGACCGTGGCGCACCCTCGTGGAGATAATTCAAAACGTTTGCGGGCTCAGTCCGTCCTCCCGTCACCCCGTTCGCTTCCTAGACGCAATCGTTTTGGTGCGTTCGTTGTGGAAAGTTTTTCTCGGTGTTTTCCGACTGTCGTTCTCTACAAATGGCTGATGACGATCCCGGAGGATCGAGTAAAGCAACCGTCTTCGACACTTCGGACTTTATCCGTCTGTACGCTTTTCAAGATGGATGGAGTGCCGAGCTGCATCGGTACCGGTCGTCAACACAGCGTACGTCGATCGGAACTTGGCGAAGGATGGCAGACAACTCCGGAAAGGACGGGCCTTCAAAGAAGCCTACGTCAAGAAGGTCATGGTGAACAACTTTGATCCCGACCACACCGTTCACCTTGTAAGGAGCACGTGTCTATGAAGTCGGGACATTACAGGCAACTGATATCGCTTTCCAAGAGCGCCGATATCGTTCAAGCGTCTTGCGACTGCGTTGCAGTGTGAGTTTATTTCTTCGGTAAAACCCGTGGCGATGTAATAATGTGTCTTAAGGATTACAAGATGTGTCAATATTTGTAAGGCGTGAGCCCTATAGTCGCTATCCTTTCGGCAGATTTGTATCAAGATCCGTGTGTGCCAGTTTTTTTATCATATTTTATGCGTGACGCGATAAGTTATCTAAAAAAACAAATAAAAAAACAAGATTTGTCGTCTTCGTCTTTTTTGTGGTACCTCAGCGTGCAACTAAAAAGGGCCAAGCTATGTCATCGATCTACTTATCGAACTAGGTGACGTGTTGATATAAAATTCTGTAGTAGGACATTTTTTTATTCAATAGTTTAATGAGTTTCAAGCGTAAATATATACTTTGCAGGTTGAGCGGAACATGCCAGCACATAGCTGGCCCACTTTTTACACCATGCGACAGTGCAAAGATCTGTTTTCCGTGACAACGGCTTGGCGACCCGCCTCTTCGCTGCCCTGCTGTACCGTGCAAGCAAACTCGGTGCGGAGGCAGGTGTCGGCTTCTATGTAAACAAGGAGGGAGCGAAGTCTGGGTGATTCTGGTCTCGTGAAGATACCCCTGCGTCATAAAAATCAGGAACAAAAACCTTGCTATGAATGACTAGCCTGCACGGAGTATGACGGGTATATCCTGAGTTCAAACAAATATGAATGAACTAACCTCCAATGAAGTGGACGCAGCAAACTCGCGAGTTCGCAGATGGCTGCCAAGGCGTCCCGTCGGAGTTCTGGCGTCGCAGCGCTTGAATCCATTTTTCTCTCTTCTTGAGGTGCGCGGTAGCTTTCGGGAATCTAAAAAAGCTCACGTTCGGCGTGTTTTTCTTGCAGTTTGTACATCCAACAGCCGAGCAGCGGTGAGGCATCGCGACAGTGCCGGACAGACGCGCCTAGCAATGCGAGCGAAGCCAGGCAGCGTACGAGGAGAGCACGCAAAGATGGCGCCTTTCCCTTTCCTACTCCCTCCTCAAGTTCGGGCATGCGCACAAAATTCTCCGAAAAAGGTCAATTGGTTTATGTCCAGGTGGTTTTTCAATAAGTGCAGTCCACTTATAACGAACGATACCACTTAAGAAGATATGTCGGTTATAACAATCGAATTTTATAGAAACATCAATTTTTGCATTGGTTCCAGACTTGGACGTAGTTCAACTACTCTACTCAAACTACTGTAGTTTAACTACTTTTCCGAGTAACTTGGTAACTTTCAATTACAACTTTATTTGGGTAATTTGTAGTTTAATTTAATTACGTTTTTCAAGTAACTTCTACTCAAATTACCAACTACTTTCAAAATCTAATGCTAGATTTTCTCATCACAAAAGTCTGAGTGCAGAAATAAATAAGACGCTGGCAGATGAAGTGGTGTTCCCCAACAAGGGGCCCCCTCAGATTCCGTTCTCACACACTTATACTCGGCAGCCGTAGAAACTGCATCACAGACGTCCTTGGGCCAAGGTGGCGACGAGCAGCCAAAACATAACACCGGTGCGCACGAATGCAGGCAGAGGCGCCTAACAAGCCTTGGTCGGGTATTGACCTAATCCGGTAATGCACGCAGGCGTCGTGCCTCCAGCTGCAACCGTGAAAGACGGGGACACTCCGAGGGTTGTTGTTGTTTTCATGTTGTCTGCCTCTAGTGAGTTCTGACTCAAGTGGTAGGTTCCGCGGCAGGCGGCACTGCAATGACCCCGCAGCTGGGCGCCTGTTCCCATGGTCGCCTCGTCGTCAGCGCATACTCCATTGCAAAGCCGGACTCCCCCGCGCACAAACGTAGACACGGATAATCCCTCCATTAGAGCAGGTTCCCACTTTCAGCTGCAACTGTACAAGCGCCGATGCTTGCTCACGTAATCCTTCGCGTGCTTCTGACCTTCCACGCCAGGGAGACCTAAACGTTTTACTTGTCAGGGCGTGTCAGGCGCGTCAGGATACCGTAGTCGCCGGCGAGGATTGCGAGTCACCCTTGGGAGATCCTTTTGTTGGACCGGGCGTTAGCGGCGAAGTATACTTCGTTTCATTTTCTGTTAAACCCAAGCAATTTTTTTTTATTTCAAAGGCGTAGCACTAGCACTGCAACAAGACGTGCAGTCGTCCGGATAATCTCATCGTCGTGGCGCGAGACTTGATCCATTGACGGTCAGGTGCACTCGCTCGGCGTACTCTACGAACGTCGTGAGAATAAAGATGGTCAGTCATAAAAATCTCAACTTTCCGAAGAAAAAAAATAAAAAAAGGAGGAGAGTTTGTTATAAAGGACCCGCTAGCCGAGGCAAGCCTCACACGTTTCTTCATGGGCACCAAAGATGCCGACACTCGCTTACCCGACCCTGCACAGCCTGTTTTTTAAATTGAACGCTCTTTGCATCCAGCGCCACGGTAGAACGTCTGTTTAGCTTGACGGAGGACGTCATTAGAAGGAAAAGGGGAAAACTCTCCGATAAGAACTTTGAAAGACAATTGCTTCTGCGAGCGAATAAACTATTTCGGAAGTCATAAAATGACTGCATTTATTTTAGGCTCGCAGGGTTTTTCACGGATCAAAACCGATGTTCATTTTGCTACCGCAAAAATATAAAAAAGTAACTTCGAAAGTAACTTTAATGTAACTCGCTACTTTTTTACAGTAGTTAGTAGTTTACTCTATTACTATTGCAAATGCGTCATTTCTACTCTACTCCAATTACTTTTGGTGTCGATAATCAGTACCTTAACTTAACTACCTTTCTTGAGTAATTTGTACATGTCTGATTGGTTCTATGTAAAAACAAACCATATATAGCGATGCATCTTTTCCCGGCATATCCGATACATCAATCAAAAAATGATCGCGTAGAACGTGTTTACTACAAAAATTCGACAGCAAATGAGACAAAAATTGTGAAATTCCGCTAAGAAACGACCGAGATCGGCGGACGCGATCATCGCCGATGGGCCCCGACCGAATACTCCGTGAGTAGGCGCTGCGCGCGGCCTGAAAACCTCGGCGCTATCATCATCATCATACCCGTAACCCCGTAACCTCGACGACTGCCCAGCATGCCCCTCGAGCAGAGTAGCGCAATCTAGAATGCCGCCTCTTGGCGACTAGTGGCGAACGCCCGGAGGTTCCAACTGAGGTCAGAAATGCATGGAGAACGTGAGAAAATCGTTGTTTCTTCAGTATTGTGGGGATGTTCGGAATGGCAATCGTTTTTGACATAATAATGGAACATTTTAGAATAATTTTCGCTAAGTTTTGTGCCCCGCAAGGACGTGACTTTTTTTTTTTAGATTGCCTGAGCGGCATCATGCAGCAGAAGACACTGCGACGTCACACCATTCACGTGACCCGCTCCAGCCAACCCGAAAAGCCCATCTCCGCTGCGAGCAAAAATCGTCTGCTTCAAACGCCATTGCCTTGGAAATTGCCTTCTCAAAATTTGCACACGCATCCGATATTATTAAAACTTTGATAAAATGTTTAGTGCTTTACTAACTTCACGACAGACTAGTTTTGAAAAGTGTGAACTCGCCGTTCATTTTTTAGTCAGCCGTGTTGAGTCGATCTCCATGTATTCTCCCATAGGGCGGGGCGCCTCCTGGAACCCTGAGTACCACGTGACTCGCGCCGAGCCGCTCTGTCGGCCATGTTGTCGGTAAAACACGGGGTTCAAAGGATTGCGCTACTCTGCTCCATAGGAGCTATATAGTGCTCTACGCCCTCCCACCTCCCCGCTACATTGTACTAGAACACTTGGACCGCGCCGTTTCCACACTTCGAGCGCACCTTCGGGGCTCCCGGCCGAATATGGGCGAGTGTCACGCAGCGAGCCCGGCGAGCGATCGGTCGGCTGGCGGCGGCCTCGGTGTGTTGTAAGCGTTGAAGTGAAATTAAAGGGGGGGGGGGGGGGGGGGGGATCCCCGAGTCGCTGGCGTGAAAGATGGCTCCGACGAAGCGGAGCCATCTTTCACCCTTCGAGGTGAAAATACAAATCCTACGTGATTCGCGGCAAGGATTGAAGGTCTAAGGCCTCGTCCGGAAGTACGAGCACTCACAGTCGACGATATCGACCATCCTGAAATCCGGGGACGTCATATTGAAAAAGGCTGGAACAAGCGGCTTTGACGACCAGCGGAAGAGGCTTAGGGAAGCCTCGTACTAGGATATCGAGGAGGTCCTGTACCAGTTGTTTCTTACGATCCGAAACGAGAACATGCCCATCAGTGGACCAGTACTTGCTGCAAAAGCCAAAAATTTCCCGTTCCTTCTCGGACGCGGGGGCTGGATCCAGCGCTTCAAGGAACGTCATGGGATCTTGTGCAGAAACGTAGTGGGGGAGGAAGGTGATCCTATTCCTGAACAACTGCAGCGCTCATAACATCAGCCCGAAGTTGACGTCCGTTGAGCTCATGTTCCTGCCTCCGAACACGACGGCCACCTACAACCAATGGACGCCGGCGTGATCGCGAACTTCAACATGCTGTACAGGCGTCGCATGATGGAATGGCTCATCATGAAGACCGACAGTGCCGTCGCCGAACCATCAGAGGACTCGCGAGCGGATCTCCTGATCTCAACATCACTTTGTTAAAGGCTTTGCGTTTTGTGTACGGGAGAACATCGCAGCATCAGAAGAAAACACGCGCGGAGCTATGTTATACGAGTATTTGAATGCTTACAGTGATGCTGCTTCCTGTGAAGAGACGAGCGAAGAAGCGATCGTCGAAGAACTGCAGTCTTGACGGAGAGCTGGTCTGAGCAACGGCGACGACGACGACGACAGTGACAACGACGGTGACAATGACAGTAGTTTGCCACCAACGTTCAACCAAAGTGCCTTACTCTCGATCTAGTCACTGATCGATTTCGTCAACCCCAAGGGACTACCGCCAGCGTACGCGCAGCAACTGGACGCGATGCATACCGCGATAGTCAAGCTGCCGCGCAAGCAAGCGGAGATCTTTGATTTTTTTCAGCGCGCTTAGTACCATTTCATTGCGTGCTTGCTAATGACCCTACAATAAAACTTTGTTTTATTGCGGCGCTTCTTCTATGGTATGATTCAGTGAACTTTGGTGAGTAACCTTCTGCTTCGGGGAAGTATTTTGGGCAGTTTTTAGGGTCATTCAAGATGCAACGATATTCAGTTATAATGATCGGATTTTCCGGACTTATTAATATCGTTATAAGTGGACTCCACGTAGTTTGAATTTGAAACCTGTAGTCAAGAAAAAATAAACATTAGTTTTGCGTTTTCTCACTAGCGTGCTCTCCAGCTACAAAACGCAAAGATTATCCTGTTTGTCGGCGGAAAACTCACAAATAATGATTTCATTCCTCATTCTTATGCCAGCCTTGGTTTCAACTCGATGGCCGTGTCCAATTTACGAAATCATCTCGGTCGTCCACAGCATGTTCACGACGACGCGCCTGAGCGCGACACCTAGCGTGAAAAGGACGCTCTTCAAGGACAACAGGCTCCCTGCACGCGGAAATTCACCAAGGGGGAGAAAAGGCCTGGGTCCTGCAGCTTCACTTTCACTAATAGTGCACGCACTCAGAGTACACCTGTGTCAGGGGCCTCTTTCTTCGCACCTCTGGCTTCGACGGCCGCCGAAACACGTTTCATGGTCCCTCGTTGAGGTCGCTCGCACCAATAAGAGCCTACTAACTGTTTGCAATGATCGACTTTGTCATTCCTCTCAAAACAGCCGACTTTCACAACTCCAGTTGCTCGTCGTGCCGCTCAAAGGCGACGGGACAGGGTTTCTAATGGTCAACGAAAAGGCCTTGGAGTGTCGCGGTATCGTTCCACAGCAGACGTGACGAACGGTAAACTGCGGTAGCAATCGCAATGCTTCCTCGTTACTCAGAAGGTGTCAAAAACATCAAAAATATATTATTGGCTTTTTGAAGATGTTATCTCTTGAAATGACAGCGACCGATTAATCGATAAATTATTCGACTGAAGGGTGGAGATTAACCCGGTTAAAACTTTTAATAAACGGTCAGCCCTAGAAAGAACCTATTTCCGCTGTTTCGCGTTTCTTTTGAGTAAAACCCTGGCGGTCCTACTGTAGAGGTTACAAAACAGGCGGAAACACACTGCTGGTAAAAAAAGGCTTCAGAGGAGTGGAGGAATGCCCAACCTCAACCGACTGTACATGATGGCTCCGGCGAATCTTATGCTGTAAAACGCGTCGGAAACATCAATGTCTGTATATAGAATACTAAAACTTTCACCACATATGTTTTGACATGGCTCCGCTGATGAAATTTTAATGCATAGCTCTCTTTCGGCGAACAATTAAACCACCAAACTTGCCAGGCTAAACGGCGGAAGGGTTCGCAGGTGGCTAAGTTAGCGACGCTTGTAACGCATGGAGCGATCTTCCGATAGGTCTACCGAGCAGACGACGCACTGTCATCGGCTCGCCGCGCTTATTGGGAGATGGCGCCTTGCGAACCCGTCCGCTGTTGACCCTGGCAAGTTTGTTGTTCCCATTTTTCACAGAAAGATAGCGATACCTTCAAATTTCATCAGCTAAATTGCGCCATCTTAAACCACATTCGATGAAGGTTTCAACTTTCTATATGTAGGTGTCGATTTTTTGTTCTAAATTTACAGCGGAAGATTCACTGAAGCCACTCTATATATACATGCGGAATGGTACGAGCTACCACTCAAGGGCCAGGAAAGGCATATGTCGCTAAAAGCAGTCACGGAAACGTAGAAGGAGAAAAGCTACCTTGTTGCGTATCGGTATGTCACCTGTTACTCTAGACGTTCCCAGACCAAACACCACCAAATACTGTCCGTCTGTGTCTTTTTATCGGAACTGTATGCCTCGTCCAGCAATCATGATGAATGAAGCCCTCCCGGAAAGGTGAGGAAACCACGATAAGGACCGTTTTTGAAAGGCGACCAGCATCCAGGAAATGCGGTCGATAATCAGCAACACCGGCGTGTTCTTTTCGCCGCGGGGTATAAATATGGCACAAAAAGCTGGCAGCAATTGTTCCGCCAACATATAGCAACTTGAAACCACAAGATCGCAACGTCTTAGAAGAGCGATGCTTTCCAGGTTACTCGCATTTATTTTATGTGTGACCGCATTGAAGAAACCTGATAATCTGGGAGTCGTTGATTACTTGTGCCGTATTTTATCTTATTTTATATTTGATGGACTTTCTTTTTCATCGTATACATCTTTCTTTATGCCGATGCAAACATTGAACAAAGCAGGGCACTTTTTATGACTGGTATTTAAATAATTAATTGTTTGTTCTACATGGTTTGTTATTCACTGATTGTATGTAAGCATACAATTGGCGCGGTTCGCTCGTCAGTTGTTGAAGCGTCTGTCCAGTTGTGTAGCGTATTAACACACACGCTCAATAGAGAGCTGCTTTTGCACGTCCGACACGGCACGATGGGCCGAACTGCGCATGCGCTGCCACAGAAAACTCGCATACGCGCAGTTCGCACCGGAAACCCATCGTATACCGAATCGGATGTGCAAAAAAGGATCCCTAAAACTCTCTAATGACTGATTTCTAGCTTAAAACGTACAAATTTATCAAGAAAATTTCGGTGCATTGTGGACTGTTCTTTCTTCTCACTTGCTGAAGTGCGGAAGCTAGGAAGAAATGCTCTATTCCAGGGGTCTTAAACTCATTTGAGTGCGGGGCCAGATAGCCCATCTATCGAAAGGTCGAGGGCCAACCTGGGGGGGGGGGATTTAAAAGGTCATGCTCTCTCATTTTTTTTTTTTTTTGTAAACTCCCAGTGTAGGTACTGACATCGTCAGTTTTGCTTTGTTTATAGGACTAATTTGGGTCCTTGCCTGGTGTGATAACAAGAATTAAATGGGCACCGCTACTACGAGAGCAAGCACACTGCTGTGTTTGTTCACCAATTCACTCGGGAATTATTCCAGCTCTAGATTTCTTTAAAAAAAGGAGGAAATCTCTTCATATGACACTGCTTTCTTTCTAGGGGATTCTTGATAGCAGCAGTCTAAAAAAATACTTGTAGTTGAATGGCGATTTTTTCTGAAGGCGAAAATCTCAAGCTATCTTTGACCATTCCTCTGCTGAGCGATGGTTTGTGCAGCCGAAGTGTGTCCTTTAGCGAAGTGCTCGCGCTTGCAGACCAAAAGCGAAATTGTGGTACAGGTGACTAACGTGACTAAACTTGGGGAAGCAAAATATAAAAGAAGACACGATGCAAATGAAAACAGAATGATAACTGTGTGGATACGTTATACGAGCAGAGCTATGCTTCAAGAGGAAATAAATCTGCAAGATGATATAATTGTAGCGCATGTCATTTCTTGCGCTCAAGGCATGGGAACGAGGGCTCGCAGCCCG
Source organism: Ixodes scapularis (assembly GCF_016920785.2). NCBI lineage: Eukaryota > Metazoa > Arthropoda > Arachnida > Ixodida > Ixodidae > Ixodes > Ixodes scapularis. The sequence goes on from NW_024609868.1 coordinate 113,044,249, forward strand.
TTGACCGCGGGCCGCGTGTTTGAGACCCCTGCCCTATTCGATTCCAACGACTATTGTTGCACCTATGAGTATATTACCATAAATCCTAGTTTATCCTTTTCGCCCCTTGCAACCTCGTTTACACTCCTCTTTGTACGATGGTGTCTTCCTGCTATCTTTACTACTTGTAAGAAAAAGTTTCCTACAGGGTGGTTTTGATTTTGCAGCTTGTTATGCAATCCGCAAAAAAATATTGGCCTTTTTCGAATTTTTATGAAACCTGCGCTAGCCTGACGCATTTTATGCCGTGCAATGCCAAGATGCAGCTCTGTTTCTTTAGAGAAGTAAGTGAATATTTGAGAATATCAACGGCAGACGCCGAAAGAACTGACGGAGATGTAGAGGTGGCGCTACGGACGATGTAACGTAACTGAACAACCCGTCTGCGACATGTTTGCGCAATCGCGTTTCCTTTCATTTCTGGTAAATCGGGTTCCGACATCAACGTGCCCGATTCCATGCAGAAGAAACTTATATTACATGATGACTATCCTCAACCTGATCGAACGCTGCCGTCATCGTGTTTCGCAAGTGCAGCAGACTGCGCCATATCTCGACAGGAGCTAAGAAACATGACCCTCGGCGTTCCTCAGTCCGCGGCGTTGCCGACCGTCGGTGAATGTTTAATTGTTTTATTATTTATCTTACAATACTACCAATATATGTCGGAGATTATACAGACATTCGAAGTACAAGATACTCAATATACGAGTCGTTTGATTTTGAAAGGGACATATCTACTAAAGTAAGCCTGAAAAGTACACCAATCCGATCGTGTAGGTGAGATATACGATAAAGGGGGACAGGAGATAGGGTTTTTATTGTAACGATAAGTCAAATAATTAACTAATATTTCGTTGATTAAATTTATTCTTAGTGAAAATAAGCATATACTTCCAATTACTTCCGGAGCGTCGTCGAAAATCTTTAAATGAGTAGATTTTAGCATGAACTTGAAGCCCGTACGAAGCGCGGGGGTGCGGCAAGGTTACCAGTCGTGATACAGGCCAGACTTGGAAAGTAATTTGTTACTTCTTCAAGTAATTTTCTAATTGCCACATTACTTTCTGCAACAGTAACTTGCAGTGTAATTTTGTTAATAAATATGTATAATGAATTGCTTTAATTGCTCGTTACTTTTTTCAAACATATAAACTTATGACTGAAACTGGAGCAATATGACCAGGCGATTCAGCAGCATAAAAATAGCAAGTTCAAGAAAATAAAAAAAAAAACATCGTGAAGAGGAGAATAACCAAAAAGGAAACATGATATTTTGGGTCACCGGTCACTAGAGTCGCGAGAAAAACGTGCAAGGAGTATACAAATATTCAAAAAAAAAAAAAAAAAAAAAAGATCAAGAAGATGGCGACAAGTAGTCGTTGGCTTCTCGATCTCCTAGCGGAGAGAGACGTTCCTACTGAGCATGCGCACCGCTAGCCTTGTCTGCAGAATTCCAGGGATCATTTCCGGTCGCCGTATAGCTAGCGGGATGGCGGGTATGGTTGCAGCTCTGGCTGCCTTTTCAGCTTACAGGGAAACGGAGTGCACCTACATTCTTTCATTTTCATTTTAATTTTCACAAGGACTTCCAGAATGCGGGCGTATGACAAATGGAAAGTAGTGTTGTAGGACATTTGTGAAAACACCCAAATTGTTTCTACTGGTTTCTTGTTGAGTGTACGTGAAAAGTAACGTGAAGGTCATTTGTAACGTAACGAGTGAAGTAACTCGTTACTTTTCAGCGAAAGTAATTTGTAACGGTTATCGATTACATATGAGGCCCGGTAACCTGTAATAGTAATCTGTCAGATTTTTTTTTCAACTAACGGGCACAAGTCTGCTGTAGGCGCAAGCCTAGCGATGCGAAAATGTGAACAAGCTTATTATCCGCGTTTTCGCAACGCTATCCTTGCTGTGCACCCCCGTTGTTACTACGTGCTTCAAGTTTTGTGTGTGTGTGTGTGTGTGTTTCCTCAAATTTTACTAATTTAAGGGTGTTCGATGACGTTCCGTAAGTTTGGAATTGAAAAAAACATGTTTATTTTCACTAGTCAAAAAGTTATTCAACATATTTTAGTTAATTATGTGACCTATTGTGGCGATTAACATTATACAGTCCGTCTCCTGGCCGTATAACTTACCTGCGCATATTGAATTAGTGTTCCACTCACGGGCTTAATTTATTATATAGTTCGAATTGAAATCAGGCCCCCTTTATATTTAGATAGAGGAATAGCAACTTCAGCGGAATTTTACGTATTTCATGAATACAAGAACAAAAACGACACACATTAATCATTCACAACGTGCATCTCAACTGTTTCAAATAATATATTCAACACTAGTGAAGCTGAAAAATTGAGGGTCAAGTTTATTCCTGTCTTTCTAAGCAGCAGGGGAAAAAGAGTACCCAAAACCATTATTATTGAACGAGTACTCCACAAGTACATTGCTGTGTTTGTCTAGTCCTTGCTTCTGATGTGTTAACATGCGCGCTTTTATACATAAGAAAGATGTCCTTCAAAAGGAGATACCTGAATTGAAGACGTCCTAATTTTACACGGACACCAAATGTCAATTGTTTCATTCCCTTTTTTTAGGCCACTCAGCAGAAGAACAGAAGCGACTGTATCTATGACACACACTCATAATGTTTATAACTTGATACTGCTAAGCCAAGATAAATTTATTAATAATATTAAAATAATTTATTGTCAAGTTTCCTTCCCAGTCTAAGGGTTTAACATCATGATTAATACGTACCAGCTCGCATACGCTATTGTATGTCTTTGGTCGTAGTAATATAATTGCTTTTCACTCCCTGGTGAAAAAGTAATCCGCATAAGAAATTTATTGTGTCTAATAAACATATCTGAATCATACAAGATATATAAGAACATATAAGAGCCGTATAAAAAACTTCTCACAAGTTACTTATATGCTTCTTCAATGTCCTTATATACCTTATATTGTTCTTATATGGTTTTACATGTCTTGTATGATTCCTATCTGTTTATTGGACACAGAAAATTCTCAGACAGATGAGATTTTTCAATGGGGATGAGAACCTTCAATAATGTGTATGTTTCTTTACGTGTGAGAACCAGTATATATTTGCTTATCGTAATACAAAGTTGGTATATATGCGAAATATGTGACGTCGTGAATAATGCGTTTTATTGTTCTCATCAAAAGAAATTAATTCGGCTAAAGCTTTGTTAGCAACATAATTAACACATGTGCTTCCGTTTAGATACGATGTTACCACGACTCCTTCATAGACATGCCCAGTAACTTTCTCAAGGATGCCGTTATCATGAATCTTTGACACCTCTATTAGTAGCACCAAAAAATTCTGAAGGATGTGGTTCCTTTTTTTTATGAAGAATATTGCTATGCTTTAAAACTTAGCGATGTAAAACGCAACGCTAAAATACATCGTTGATGAAAATTTCACCTCGCTAGAGGAAGGTGCCTATTTTCTTGGTTACTTTTATAACAATTCTCGAGATCAAAAGCACCCTATAATATTGTACAAAGGAAGGTTTCTTCTCAGCTTGCCCCACACTCTCTTTCGTATTTACGCGGTGACTGACTAACTGAATCAACCCGCTTTGAACGTATATTCACTTGATAACATCTGTAAAAAAAAAATCATAAAAAAGCCGTCTCGAATTTTTTTTTTTTTTTCATTTTTTTTATAGATTCGCCTTGTTTCCCGTTTTGAGCATATCCACCTTGCGTGATGCCTTTTGAGTCTTCAGCACTCCCCGTGATGATGTCCCGGCTTTCAATCACTGACGGCGGTACTTTACACGCCGTAACCGGATCTCGTTCCAAAATAGTCGTCGCACAATCTAATTTTGTTGCCGTCATAACTGCACTTCCGCTGGGCTCAAGAAGACTTTGTTGCTCCGGGGACTAAATAATCTATATTTTATTAATCTCTACAGTCTCATATCCAACGTGATAGTAAACCCAGAGGCCAAAGTGAGTAGATATGTTAAAAAATTTTAACAGTAGCGCCTCGACTTTGAGTTTCATAAGTGAGGACCCGGTGAAGGAGGCACAGCAATCTTTAGATCTGAGGTTGGAACTTCTCGCGTCGCATGGAAGTCGGACTTACTGTCCTGAAGCAAAGAATTGTGTTTTACCCTGTGACTCTAGCAGCTCCAAGATTATTGAGAGGGGTATAGCCACGATTTGCTTGAACGCGTCCTTAACGAAGTCTTGACCGCACAAGGTACCCGACAGCTCCGGCTCACAGGTGATGAAACTGGAAGAGGGGGCTTCCCCTTTGAGTTCATTAATGGGGGGGGGGGGGGGAGAGGGATTGTTTAAAAAGTTTCGGGGAGGAGGAAACAGGGGAAAGAGGTTCCAGCCAGCTAAAAGACCAGTGGTGATCCCGTATATACATAACGCTAGCCATATCGAAAAAAGGTGGGGGACAAGCAAGGCCATTTCGGTTCTCCTCTCAGCTCCACGAAAATTAAGCAAGTTAGTGGAAGGGTGGAACGGGGAAGTGCACGAGTAAATATGTGTCATTGAAAGCCGTTTACAACTCCCTGTAACGCCGGATTAGAGCGCAGCTCTTGAGGAGGAGGAATGGAAGGTTACTGAGGGATAGGATGCAAGGGTACTAAGGATACGTGACTCCCTGAGATCACGTGACCTGAGGGGGGGGTCACATGACCTCAGGGGGGGTCACGTGACCTCAGGGGGGTCACGTGACCTCAGGGGGGGTCACGTGACCTCAGGGGGGTCACGTGACCTGAGGGGGTAAACCTCGTGACCCTTGTGAGGGTAACCTTCATGACCCTCATGAGGGTAACCCTCGTGACCCTCGTGAGGGTAACTAATAAACCTCGTGACCCTCGTGACGGTAACTCTCGTGACCCCTTTGAGGGTAAGTAGCTCTCGTAACCCTCGTGAGGGTTACAAGGATTACGAGAGTAACCCTTGTGATCCTCGTGAGGGTAACCCTCGTGAGGGTAAGCCTCGTAACCCTCACAAAGGTTACGAGGGTTACACGCGGTTACGCCGACGGCGACTGCGACAACGCTTAAGCCGGAAACGGGCGCCTAAAAGCTGCGCTCTAAAAGCACGCGACAAAGTATATGAGTTGCGAAGTGGAGTTTGTGAACGGAAGGTTGAGGGAGCCTGCCCAGTCGTTGTGGTCAACCCCCTCTGGCAATCTAGCGGTGCATCGTAATAGGTCTGAGTGTTTACCTTATTTCGACAAGATCATTATCTTGGCATGAAACAATAATTAGACAAGGGAAATCGTGGAAGCGTTTAATTTATATCAGATTGTGACAAAGGTAATTCTGTTAGTGCCACATCAGTAACCTTGTATGAATCGGAGCTATCGTATTTACGATCATACCCTACCAAAAAAAACGGTTTAAAAATAAACCGGAATGAATCCGGAATTTTAATCCGCCATATGGGCCCCTAAGCAAACCGGATTTCTAGAAACCGTAAATGATCCAGAAATACCCAGTCCGGAAACCCAACCGTAATTGGTCGAAGCGGAAGCTGAACCGTATCTGGCCAATCCGTAGAGCTTCACCGGAGTGGGTCTAACCGTATACTAAACCGTATCAGGCAACACCTGAATATAATAGAAATAGTTTAATAGAGTGACACACCTACTGTTTCACCTTTCGATGTACTGCAGCTGATGCTACAAGCCATCCCTTACAAAAATGTCATAGCTAGAGTTATAATGAAAATACAGATATTGATATATAAGGAATTGGGCAGATATGACCAGATATGCATAATCAGGCCGTATATGGATAGATATAGTCATATCTGCCCAATTCCTTATATACTATATATAGACTGCTTTATATGATCCCGTGTTTGGGCCTGGCAAATAGGGTACCCACCTCATATAAAGCAATTTTCATGTGATGCTCCTTCTAGCATCACATTAAAATTATTGCCATGGGGCAGGTACCATACTTTCAGGTCCAGACATGGGATCATATAATGCATTTCTATGAATATCCACAAAATATACATTTTACTGCTATCCCACACTGCCAAACGTGTGTTTACGTAGATACATCGGCAGAATAGGCCACTGACCAATCTTTATTGGCCTGGTTCGAAATTTGTAATTCCGACAAATATGTATGCTACAAAAATAAAATGCAGGCGATCGCTAGTTAGCAAACATTTTAACATATCATTCGACGTCTGAAAGTCACAGCCCTTTGGCGGGATTGGTTGTCGAGGGAGCAGACAGATAATATGGTTTGCAAAAAAAAGTTTTATACATAAAAGCGCCAAAATTCCAAACAAGCACTTCCGCCGTTCAAGAAAAAATAATAGTAATATCACACGAACAACCATTAAAATAAACTAAAAATGTAATAGCACACAGACTCCTATTAAAATAAAACAAAAGGAAGGCGACAATTAAGCTGTAAACTATACAAAAGTTCCAAAGTCGTTGATCCTTACTCACAGGGTAAAGTTCTGATTCAACTCTCCGGTCGAGCACAGCAGTTTTGACATATGGGCTTGCTTGCTAGCCTCGTCGTTGAAGTCCTTCCTTGCACCGTGCGATGTTCAAAGTCCCCCAGTCGCTCCTCGCTGGCCTTGTTTTTCCGTTCAGTCCCGAAATCATCCCTTGTGACCAACACACACGCACAGACACCATTGTTCGCCGGAAGCAATACAATTGGGGAAGTTCATTACTGCTCCTTGAACACGACGAGGTCACCACCGTTTCCCGGACTGGAAAATGACGAGGGCATCATATTTTTAACTAAAACTTAATAAAAGAAAAAAAAATCATTATTTATTTATTTAATAAATAATGAACACATAAGTAGCAGAAACCCGGACTAAATCATAAGAAAAAAAAATAAAATAACGAACACACAAATAAAAAAGAGTAAAAACACAAAGGACTTACACAGAAAGCCACATTTGTTCAATTAAGAATGACGTTTAAGTCTGATAAAAAAATATTCCTGCTGCGCTAACCATAAACAATATGGTGTGTAAACTATGCGACTTTGAGCAAAGCAGGAATATTTGTGATCGTAATCAAATGTCATTGCAAACTCAAAACGTGTGGCTGCCTGCCTCGGTGCTTCATATTACTATTTTTCTGAATTCTGTGTTCATTATTGTGGCTGCTCAGGACCAGGCAGAACTTGGTGGTGCTTTTTCGATTCCGACTTTATTTCGGACAGCTTTGTACCCATAGAGAGAAGCACTAGCTTCTCTACATAATCCCACCCCCTCTTCTTGGAGATACCCTCCGTATATGCTGTAATTGGAAGAAAAAAAACAATAATCAGCAGATATACGCATTATTAGCTACATTGTTTTGTAATAATTTTTCTAAATAGGCCCCTGGCCTAGGACAACACAAGACCTTTTTTTGGGCAATGTAAAGTTTTGACACAAACAATTTGTTCCGCATTTTGCAGAACATACCCTGTAAAACCTTAAAGTGCACCATTACGATATCGGCATACTTTACATCACCATTGTGCTTCCTATATGCATGACATTTAAAAGCCAAATCCGCAAACACTTCACAATAATTGATGCGTATTAAGCAGTGTGCTTTATGTGGGGCCTTTAAGTGCAAAGCATCCAAAGTGTGCGTCCGTCTGCATTTGCACAGTATACAGAAGAGGGGAGAATGCGGCGGACTGCTGTTTTCACTCCTTGCAGCATATAGCTCAAGGATTCTCTAATTTTGCTTATACAGGGCATTTCACCGCACAGAACGTACAAACACAAGCTTGGAGATCGCACACGCAGTCTCAAAAAGCGATTACATCGCGTTTTGTTTTTTTTTTTTTTGCTCCATAAAACGTTGTGTAATCATAATCATAACATCAATGGGAGTACAAAAGATTGCATTAAAGTTCCCAATTGGGTCTGTTTTATACCGCACAGCCACTGTCTATACACAAATCAACTAGCTCTACACATACCGCTCAGCACACCACTGCTAGGCTGAATCAGATAAGTGTCACACTTGCCGAGCTTGAAGTACAGTCGTGATCTATACAAAGGTGAACAAGCAATCGTCAACTGCTCAGTAGTGGGAGCATCATCCAGCAGCTGACTTGCTCTCCTTTTCAAATGCCTTGCGAACCAAGTGTGGTAAGTCGTCGGATAAGGAGAGAACGTCACCACACACGGAACTGAGCCGTTGATACTAGCCTGTTTACCTTCATATGGATCAAGTCTCTGTCTGGCCGAAGTAGCCAGTGTGTGTGCAGAACAAACGGCTGTATTGAAATCTCAAAAGGATGAAAGTTCAGAACAGGCTTGGTAAGGTTTCACATTGCAAGTATGCCCATGCAAATTTCACTTTCTAGAACATAAAAATGCATTTCAAATTGTCACCCAAGACAAGCTGCTCTTACACAGCTGTATATATAAGGCAACTTACCCATCAACAACTTTTGCACACTGCCATGGACTGAACCTCGGCTTGGTCGATGCTAGCTTCTGTTCGGCGAAGGTTGCACTGAGTAGAAAGGTGAAAAATGTGCCGTAGATTATGTGAAACAAACAAAAGCAATCCTAGCATGCACAATTCGCTAGAGGCACGGACAAATTAAAATCAGAGGTTGGGTCAATTATGTTAACGCAATATACTTCAAGCGTGTACCATGAGTGCTGGCAAAATATTTGCTGCCTTCAATCAAGATAAGCTTGTAAATGTACATGCCAAATAACAAATAACTTAAAAGCTGAAATATATTTCGATGGAACTACAAAAACCGAAGACTAGCTCTGCAAATATGGTGCTGTCTAGCACACCATAGATGTGTAGAATTGGACTACAGCGTCCCCCTTACAAAGACTGAAGCAAAACAAGTATAGAGTCTGCAGTCTCACTACAACAGAAATGATGGTATTGTGATCTCGTGGAGATAAAAGTTCGGAACAAGTGTGACAGGCTTTGGCATGAAAAATATGCCAATGGCATTATTCATTTTTGTATATTCTACGGTGACAGTGCAGGGAAACAATCACACAACAGATACTCAGAAAGACAAACACACGCGCTAAACTTATAGCTCTTGTGTATTCGACTACTTCATTCTTCTCTTCAACGTCTGGATAGACTTTCCAAAACGTGATAAGCAGAAGAAATAGCACAAAATACAAGGAAAAAAGCGAAAGACAAGACAAAAGAAGAAAGAAAACCGTTACACATCATCATTCTCTCTACCGCTATTGTTTAGATAGAAATTGAAGCTCTTTGGTCGACAGCGCTATAGAAGGATTACTTACACACTTGTCCTTCAGAAGCTCTATTCTTTGCGCTTTCATTATTTCTCTTGTCAATTGGTCTCAAATCATATCTATTATGGAAAATGTTTCAAAATGTGCTATGCAACCACAATCTTGACAGCAGACTCCTAAATGCTCAGCGATGACTCGGTGGTTATTATAAAAATTTTCCCTTAAACGATCATTCAAACACCTGCCAGTCTGGCCTAGATACGTCTTACCACACTACTTATGTAGACCAGACTGGCAGGTGTTTAAATGATTGTTTAAAGGAGCATTTTTATAACACCCATCGAGTCGCCGTTGGACATTTGGGAACCCACTGTCCGGAGTGTGGTTGTGTAGCACATTTTGAAAATTGTTCCGTAATAGTTAAGAGTCGAGACCCATTGCCAAGAGAAATAATGGAAGCGCAAATAGAGCATCTGAAGAACAAGTGTGTAAGTAGTCCTATTGTGTTGTCGACCAAAAGCTCCAATTTCTATCTTAAGGATAGTAGTGAGGGAGAGGGATAACTTGTAAGATCTTCCTATTTTTGTTTTTCCTCCGTTTCTTTTTTTTCTGTTCTTTGCTTCCTTCCTTGTATTTTGTGCTATTCTCCTTATCACACTCTGAAAAGTCAATCTAGACGTTGAAGAGAAGAACGAACTAGTCGAATACACGAGAGTTGTAAGTTCAGCGCGTGTGCTTGTCTTCCTGAGTATCTGGTGTGCGAATGTTTTTCTGCGCTGTCACCATAGAATATGGTTCAACTCGCCCAAGCATCCATTCTATCATTTCTGCAACATTAAAATGACTCTGAAAGTGCGAGCACCTACAGGGTATATTCACGCAAGTCTTGCAAGTGTTGAGTTGTAGGTACAGTGCCCTGGTTGTGTCCATGTGCGATATATGACCAAATACCACAAGGACTAACACTGCAAACTTCTCCGAAAACCAATGGGCGCGGCGGCGAGCGGTAAAAGTGGTGGTGTTCACCACTCTCGCCGTTTGTTTGTGTTTGTGTGTTGCTACTAACAAGCGCACCAATGGGAAGGCTTCAGCCATTATTGGGAACACTAAATAAACAAATACAAAATACAGATACAACACACAGCAATACTGGATGCAATTAGTGACGCACTTCTGTTGGGGTTCTGTGGATATTTTTACAGCGTGTAGTTGGTGAGCCATTTCAAAGTTGCGATGAGTTGCTCGCTGTAGGTGAGCAATTTAGCCAGTGCAGTATGACTGCTAGCCTGGAATCTACAACCTGCACGACGCAGTAGTGATACGCATGCCAGTACGATGCTTTCTAGATCGAAATGGGCAGGGGTTCGGACTGAACCCAGGATCCCAGGGTTCCGCAGCGCAAGCTTTCGTTCCATGTGCTCCAAATGGTGTGCGCTTGCCCAGTCGGCCACCGAACCCCAACGCAAGGCAACGCAATGCACTTCTGGTGTAAACTCAGCATTCCGCTTACGAATGAAATGCGCAGTTTCCCTAAAGGCTTTCATTCCACGTGAGTGGCAACAGAATTGCTAAAGGCCAGCCCATAAATGCAGTCTGTGTCAAAAACAATCATAGCAGCAATAAGTTGCTATTATATTGCTAACCTTACCATGAACAGCCTTGGCAGTCTTTCATGAAGCCAGGACTTCAGCAGGGGAGACTGTCATTTTGTGTCGTCTCAGGTCACTCACATCAGGATGGCGAAAGTGAATGCCAACATCTAATTGGGAAAGGCTGCAATAAGTACAAAAATGAAAACACAGATTAGAATATATGATAAAAAATATCATGGACCAACTTGAAAAAGTGCACAAAAAGACAAGGACAAAAATACAGAAACACGTAGGACGCAGACTGGTGTACATTCGCAACTCGATTGATATTACACAAAAGAAAACAAGAGGATGAGAGAAATCAGAAAGGCTTTACTCGGAGAATGTGAGCTTCAGGAACCGGGATGTGAGGCAAAGATGTCAGGTAGATTGTTTTACAGACACTCTAGAACTAGCAACAGCCTTTCCATGTAGTAAAGTGCTGAGTTCATTCTGATTGAACATCTTGAAAAATAGTACCCAAAAAACAAGGAATAAAGGCTAGGAATACATACACTACATACGAGTGCAGACTCCCAACACACATACATTAGAAAAGAAAAAAAAGAGAATGCGTTAGGAGCTTTAACAAAAGTTCGAACAGGTCCAAGTGGGCCATGCTAATTCACTCATATGCATAATACTGTAAAAACAATTTCCTCGGCAGCTCAGGTAACCGACGGATGTGCGGACACCATTGGTTGCCCCATACTACGAATAAGAAAGGCCTAAAATAATTATCTTCTATGTTTTTATAGTATCTGCTAATTATTGACGTTTTTCCTAAGGATGACATACACGAGTAGTGTAAACAGTGCATAGGTATGTGACAATCCATCCTAGATTTTAGAGAGAGATTGAGCTCTCTTTATGTACTAGCCATCTATCTGTTACCTTCACTAACATAAAAAAATTACAATTTCTTTTTTTTAGTTGGCTTTTGCTAACAGGTAAATCAGCGCGTTCCACTTGGGCCTGTGCTCGAGCCCTTCCGCATTTATATTTCTCCTTTCTATGATTTATGCGAGTTCAGTTTGCGCTTGCATGAGGTCTATGTGTTACTTTCCCTGTCTCCTTGATTTTTTTGCAAACTATTTTTCAAGATGTTCCATTAGTACCAGCTCACCACCTTACTACAATCATGCAACAACTAAAACAATTACAACTTGCACCATTCGCTAAAGGCGATACCAAACGAAAAAACAGGGATTTGGTGAGGTATGTCTAACACTATATACTTATACTGAAAAAAATAGATACAAAAAAATGGCGAGACACTACCTTAATTCAGGACATGTGCTTGTAAATTTCCCTAGAAGCTTGTAATTAATACTTGATAGCCTCTAAAAAAACAGCAGTAGGAAAAGAATAAATGCTTCACCATTTAAAGCAGCCTGAGTGTTTCTGGAGCTGTGAAATTTGTTGCACGTACGTTGGATCATACAAAACACGTGTACAGCAAATGATATTTAGAGCTCGACGTTTCGCGAGGAATAAGTGCCGGCGTCAAAAATTATTTCGCGGGCACAAATTTTTGCGATCGGAAGTGGTATGCTATGCATTATTAACCATGGGGTGAATTCATTGCGGCACCAATTTTTGGCAATTCTTTTCTGATTACGAATCGCGAAAATGAAATCGTTTGGAGACGACTGGGCGGTGTAAGCTACGGGCTTGCTCGATCAATCAATCGCTGCTTTTTGTTGGGTCTCTCCGCATGCAATGGCGTCGGCGATGGAGGGGCACCGCACCGCGCGCTTCCAGACATTCTACCGGGTGAAACAAGGAGACGGTAGGCTCTTTAAATCGACCGGAAAATTCGGTTTCTTAACCTATCGCGCTACGAAATGTGCAGCGTTGCCCACAGATGGTGCATTTTTTTTGTAAAATTTGCGAAGAGCGAACTTACCTGAGGAAAAAGTAAAGAAAGAAAAAGGCTTAGCTCTTATGGAAACTCAGCGACGCCACCGGTCTTCAAACAACACGGCGCCGTTCCGCACGCGACACAAGAGATAGCGCAACGAACGCCGCCAACGAACGAGCAAACGGCGCCGAGAGCCGGCGTATTTAGCGGACAAGGAACTGCAGTTCCTCGTTGTTACCGCGCCTGTTTTTGTTTCTGCGACTGTCGCCGCCTGCGGAACGCGCGTCGCTTTGGAGTCGAAAAGATTGTCTGCTAAAGACGCTGGCTCTCGGCGCCGTATGCTCGTTCGTTGGCGGCGTTCGTTGCGCCATCTCTTGTGTCCCGTGCGAAACGGCGCCGTGTTGTTTGAAGACCGGTGGCGTCGCTGAGTTTCCATAGGAGCTAAGCCTTTTTCTTTCTTTACTTTTTCCTCAGGTAAGTTCGCTCTTTGCAAATTTTACAAAAAAAATGCACCATCTGTGGACAACGCTGCACAAAGTCGTAGCGCGATAGGTCAAGAAACCGAATTTTCCGGTCGATTTAAAGAGCCTACCGTCTCCTTGTTTCACCCTGTAGTTTACCAGTAAACAATACGGCAGAGGGAGGCCTTTGGGGAGGCAATCCTCCCCCATCCGCTTTGACCCCCACCCCCGCACCCCCCGTCTTTCAAAGAGTTCCGCCGCTACTGATGAATCTTGAGCGAGTACAGTCTCTGCATCGGGGAAAAAAGAAGAAAAACAGCCTCGCATAACACCATTCGCGCACAATTAATAATACTGGTAAAAGCAAGCGATCTACAGACAATAACAAGCTTTCTGAACGCAGGAAATAAGATAGCCCTAACGAACAAAGAAACAAACTTACTTCGGTTGAGCCGATTTGACGAAGTTCCACTTCTCACAGTCGCTTCCGTCTTTTTCGGACACGTTTGAAACTAAGGCAAACTCCACGCATCACGACTAATCGGGAAATTTAACCGTTATCCGGTCGTGAACGCAGGCATTCAAACGCACACGGCCGATACGGCCGGCAAACCGTGCGAAACATAGGCTGTTGATTCGATGAGATTGTTTTCGTATCTTCAAAACGTTTCAAATAAAAGGATATTATAAAACTCATAAAAGACACAGCAATAATAAATTATTGCAGACGTCATTATTGCCATAATATTATGAATAAGTCCTGAACACGTAGCAAAATATTAAATGCGAAACTAAGTGTACAACGATTCGAAACGAATTCAGCAGACATGTATCCTTCTAGAAAACACACCGGGATAACCGGGCGACTTAGCTTAGTGTCATTCTATTGCCGGCGCTCGTCGGGTGCGGACGATAGGATGAGCAGCTCCCACGGAGCGGTGATAACGGCCTTCGCGGGCCGCGGTTCTTCGGCTGTTGATAACTACCGCATAATCCTGCCCCCTCTGCCTTCTGGAATAGTCACGACGAACTCTTTATTTTTACACTGCGACGTAACCGGACGACCATACCGTATTGACGACTTTCGAGAAGAATTACAGCGACTGCAAGTACTCGGCGATGTGGCCTCATTTGGTGCTTATCAAATGAACCACGTTTGGATGGTCGCCTTCCAGTCTACAACAGCAAAGGACCAACTGCTTGCGGCCAAGGAGCTCACCATCAAAGGCAAGCGCTGTCTTCTCATTGACCCCCAAAACTCAGAACTCCGCATAAAGATTCACTGGGTTCCTTTTCTCGTGTCCGATGACACGGTGCGTCGAGCGCTAGAGCAGTACGGCCAAGTTCATGAAGTCACCCGCGAGACGTGGCGGGCCCAAGGTTTTCAGGGCATACAGTCGACGACAAGACTGGTTCGAATCACTTTGAAAGAGGGCGTCACAAAGGAAGACGTCCCTCACCAACTCCGGCTGTTCGGCGGCACAGCGCTCGTCCTAGTGCCCGGACGCGCCCCCTTATGTCTCCGGTGCAAAAAAAACCGGGCATATTCGGAAGGACTGCAGAGTCCCTCGCTGTGAGGACTGCCATCGATATGGCCACACTAGGACAGATTGCGTTAGAACCTACGCAGCTGCAACAAGTGGACCACTCCTCGATGAAAACCTCGACATGCTGATGGACGAAAGGGAAGCGGAACAAGCAGCGAGCGCGGGCACCACCGAGTGCAACTCTCCCACGGAGTCACTGACCAGGGGCACGCCTGCGGTCATCCCCGAGTGTAACCCATCTGCGGCCCCGCTGACCAGCAGCATGCCCTCTGACACCACCGGGCGCAATCCTTCCGCGGCCCCGTCGTCCAGGGGCACGTCTGCGGCCTCAACGTGGACACCTTCCTCACAAGTCGAGCTTTCTGCGGACGCTACTACTGAGGACCCACTAACTGGCGGTGACACAACGCCCGTATTCCAGGCGGATGGCCGGGCGAACCAAGCGCAGGAGGCAGCGGTACCGGACACGGCAGGGCAGAACGAAGCGGAGATGGAGGTGGTTGCCACGGCTATCAAGCGACCTTTCGTCCAAGAGAACAGCGCTGAGGAAGAGGAGGACGGCACACCGACTTATTTACACTGTAAACTCGCCACAACCAGACGCGGACGCCTAAGAGCCCCGAAGCCCCGGCCTCCGCTAGAGGACCGGCACGAAAGGAACTCCTAGAAGGTGAACTGTTCCAACGCTTTCAGCGTCGTGCTGTGTGCAGACGCGTTTTGATGCGCGGGGTTTTGTTCTCTATTTTCTTTGGATCGCGACCATAATGAAACAGTTGAAATTAGTAACTTTAAATTGCGTTAGCCTGATAGCTCGAATAAGGAAACAATGGGTGTTAAACGCGCTGTTGAAAGAGAACGCAGACATCGTGTTTCTACAGGAAACGAAACTCTCCTCCGATTCTCAGGTGCAAGAATTGGCTCGATTCCTTGAGCGACATTTCAGTTTGTTTCATTCGAATGCTATCGCACAGAGTGGGGGGGCGGCTATCCTAGTTCGCAAAGATAGTGCTCTCGCCGTGCTTCCGGAGTGGGAAAGTGATAAGAGCGGTCGGGTGTGTGCAGTGGAACTGCTGTGTAATCGTGAGCTCTTTAAAGTTGTGTGTGTTCACGCCCCCAACACACCAGCAGATCGTAAGTCCTTTTTTATCAATCTACGACAATACTTGGACACATCGGCAAAGACGATACTAGCTGGTGACTTTAACTGTATTGTAAATTCGCGAGACTGCTCAAACGGGCTCCATTCTGATTCGAGCGTTGGAGAGCTTAAGAAGTTATTACGGGATTTTGACCTTCAAAATGTGACGGAAGTGGCGTCGGCGCCGTTGCCCGGCTATACCCATTGGCAGGGCAATTGTCACTCGCGCCTCGATCGTGTGTATGCGTCAAGCGAATGCGTAGCGACTGCGGAAGCATACAAGGTCAATGCCGTCGCTTTCTCGGACCATGCAATCGTTTCAGTGCGGGTGGGAAAAAGCAAACCTAAAGTAAAGAAAACATCAGGGTGGAGTTCTTGGAAAATGAACGAGAGCCTGCTAGAAGAGAAGCCGCTTGCTGCCAAAATAGAGGAAGTTCTACGCGAAACAAACAAGGCTGGCGTAGACGCTGTTAGGTGGGAACTCGTGAAGGAAGAGGTCAATTAATCACCTTTCGGTATAGCCAGGAAAAGGCTGCTCAAACGCGGGCAGAAAAGCGCACCCTTGAATTAACTCTGAAAACTTTAATCGGTGAAGAAAGCCGAACCCCTGGCGTGTTCACTAGCGATATTCGCGAATGCAAGTCACGACTCCTCTCGATTATGGAAGGTGAATATCGTGGTGCAATGGTGCGATGCCGGTTGCATGCGTTAGACACAGAAGAAAAGCCGGTTAAAATCTTTAAAACGAAAGAGCGCAATCACATTCGCCGAAATAAAATAGCTTCTCTGCAAGTTGGGGAACAGGTTTTTACAGAGCAGGACGATATCGAACGTGAACTCGTAGACACATTCACTAAGCTGTTGAGTGTGCAGAAAGAGGTAGATGAGACCACCCTAGAAAAATGTTTGGAAGCCATGCCGAAAATTCCTCCGGAGATTTCTGAGAAAATAAACGGGGAAATCACTGAAAAAGAAATAGGAGAAGCGATTAAAGAACTTAACACCAGAAAGTCGCCAGGTGTAGATGGGCTGGGTTCAGCATTTTATAAAAAGTTTTCAAGCCTTCTAATTCCAATACTCCGAAATGTGTATACAGACATCTTAAAACGAAATTTGCTACCTCCATCAATGCGACAAGCAGTAACAGTTCTCATTCCCAAAAGAAATGCAGGCTCCAGCGTTACGAGCGCAGACAACCTTAGACCAATCAGCCTATTGACTTCAGATTACAAGATCCTCGCCAAAATTCTGACTAAACGCATTGAACAGGGTTTAAGCTGTATTGTGGGAAATCATCAACCTTACGGGTTTAAAGGTAGGTCGATCACAACAAACTCCCACATAATGCGGACTATATGCGAAACGGCGGAGGCCGAACAACACCCCATTGCAGTGCTCCAGGTCGATCTTAGTAAGGCCTTCGATAGGGTGTCACACTCGTTTCTCTTTACACTTCTGGAACGATGCAGTCTTGGAGGGACGCTAACAAAGTATATTAAGATTTGCTACAGGGAAATCACTACTCGCTTATTAGTCAACGGGAACCAAACTACTCCTATAAAGGTAAAATTATCAGTAAGGCAAGGATGCCCAATGTCGCCGCTGCTCTTTGCGTTATATTTAGAACCTCTATGTAAAATAATTATGGCCGACGAGAGCATTCAGGGCGTGAATCTTGGCACCGGCCCAACTAAAATTCTAGCCTATGCCGATGATGTTGCAATTGTATGTTCGTCTAAGCGAGAACTGGAGCTTGCAGTAAAACATTTATCGGATTTCTCCAACGCATCAGGGGCAGTCATGAATATGTCCAAATTGACTGGGGCTTGGCTCGGCCCATGGATCACAAAACCCGAGAGGTATTTGGGCATGAATTGGTCGTGTTCAGTCTCTAAATATCTCGGAATTGAACTCGAAACTTTATCACTCAGCACCGGCCGAGAGGGCATTCATTTAAATAAGGTTCACGGAAAAATGAGCGAATGGCACGGAAGGTACCTTTCGTTCTTTAACAGGTCTTTCGTTTGTAACTCTGTATTCTTTTCGAGTGTATGGTATGCGGCACAGGTTGTGCCGTCCCGTCAAGTAGATATCCACAAGTTTCACAGGATTTGTGCAACATTTATCTGGCAATCTTTGTTTGAACGGATGCGCAGAACTAATTTGTTTCTTAGCCTTTCCAAAGGAGGTATGGGACTCGTTAACTTAGAACTAAAGATAAAAGTAAATCGTTTTCTGTTTTTTCGGGACCAAATCCACCCGGTTCTGGTGAGATCCTTAAAGTGCCTAGGGGGACGATACCTGTCGGCCTGGCAAGTTAGTACGGAAGAAGCCTCCAGAAGAGCTCCCGTACTTAGGTTTTACAAAGAGATTGAAGACGCCATTACTTTTTTTCAATCACGTTTTTCTTGGGACTACTTAATCCAGGCGAATAGGAAAAAGCTGTATTGGGACACTATCGACCTGGTAATACCGCCACCAATGTATCGCTCTCCGCCGGAAAGCGTAGAAGGGTCTACAGTGTTTAAAAAACTGCGTAAATACCCGGTAAAAACATGCATAAAAGACTTCTTCGTAAAATTTCATACAGAAGTGTTGCCTGTTAAGACGTGGCTCGAGAACAAAGGGTTTCTTTTGGCGGGGTCTGTCAATTGTGCTTTATGTCCTTTCCAGGAGACTTTGCACCATGTATTCCTGTACTGCACAAATGCTGAAATATTCTGGTCGGAACTCCGTCATGCACTTAACCTTGATGAGGCCCAGCCGGATTGGGGCACTCTAAAATTTCTCCGTGTTGCAGCTGGTGTAAACCAAAAGTGCGTAGAAGTGTTATTTCTGCTCGGGATGCATGCGATTTGGAGATCCCGTACGGATCACACGCTCGTTGAAGAAAAAGGCAAGCCTGCTTGGAGCCATTTTGTCGAAGGCTTTTCCTACACTAGTAACCTGTTAGAGCAAACGTGCATGCCCGGCTTCGAGCAGTGGTCCGTTATGCAAGCACGTTTAAAAAACTACATGGTGAAAAGAGACAAGTTCATAAATAGAAATTGTATAATGCTCAACTGATTCTATGAAAATTTGATTGGGTGGGTTTCTATACATGTGTGGCTTCGGCAATGGCCAAGAAGGCCAGCTTTTAACTCTGTAAATAAAAACGTTTTTTAAATAAAAAAAAAAAAAAAAAAGGCGACTTAGTTTAGTGTGCTAACGCGCTATCTCGCAGAGCGTGCGGACGTTGGTTCGAACCCCGGAAACACTCTTTTCTCTCACTCACTACAATATCACTCTTTTCTCATGTGTTTTTTTTTGTATTAGTTTTTATCATTTTAAATATTTTTTCTTACCTTTTGTATTAGTTTTTATTACTCTAAATATTTTTTCTCGCCTACTTGTGTTAGTTTTTATTATTTCTAATATTTTTTTTTCTCTCGCCTTTTTCTATTAGTTTTTATTATTTAAAATATTTTTTCTCACCTTCTTGTATTAGCTTTTATATTTTTAAATATTTTTTTCTCACCTTTCTGTATTAGATTTTATTATTTTAAATATTTTCTATGTTTTTGCAGTCGTCGGCACCGTTCTTTAGGGTAATAATCACGGAGAAGGTGAAAACAAAAAGTGCGAGCCTAAGTTTGAATCGTTGCAAAGCACAAACCGTGGCCCTCTTGTTTTGCCGGGATAATTCATAACCGTAGGCAAACAGTACAAGTCCTTTCAAAGAAGAAAGAAATGTAATAATAATGAGCATATTGCGAGCAAAATGGGAAAATGTGTAAGTGGTAAAACTGCCACAGTAATGCAGCTGAAGTTTGTCTGAAAGCGGCCATCTTCACCCACTGTCGAATCAAAAATACCGTCATTTTAAGGCAGTAATTTAGCTGAGCTCATAGCGCGCTACGTATTAAGCACATACTTAATATTCTGACTTCCGGAAAGTAGTATTTAATTTGTTCTCGTAGATCAGTGCTATCCCCCGCGTGCCGCCAGGTTTTATTTATACAGGTTGCGTTCCGCAGTTTTACTTTTTTATTAGGCCTAGACACGTTTTTATTCCTGAGATTCAAGTGCAGCACGGATAATTAAACTAGCTTTCAGAAATGGCATCGTTCAACATTGTAACAATTATTTTTCGGAGCGTCAAGGGGTCACATTCACAAACCCGGCAGTGTGAACATCCACAATGCAGTGGTGTTTCTCGCTATTTTGTGTTAAAAAAATAAGTTTCGACATTCGCGTTCCTCTGGAACGGTATGTCGTATAACATAAGTTATCAAAGCGACAGATATCGTTTGGCTATGGGAACATTCGAAATATTTCTGTTAGATAATCGTAACTACCACAGAAAGCAGTTGATTCCTGTCTGAAATAGCATATTTTCGCACTCAATTTCGTAGCGTCATAAGCAATAAACACATCTCTTACTTTTCTAGTCTCTGGAAAGTAATGTTTAATATTGTTTTTGTAACTCAAAGCGCCTGCTCAATCATGCCACGCTTTTGTTTTTTTTCTTCATTTTTAGGCTCCGTTATACCGTTTTTATTTTTTATCAGGGCCAAACACCTGCTTATACCACCGGACCTTAACTATAGTACATCAAATTAAACTAGCTTCCTAAAAAAAGTAATGTTCGGCGTTGTAAAATTTATTTTTCGTGGCGCAGGCGGTCATATTCTCAAATCCTCTGCACCTAATTTTCTTCACCGTATTGTTTTTTCTTGCGTTTTCGCGATAAAACACGTCAGCCTTGCCATGCTGGGATAAAATACCCTAGCGTCGGCAGTCATTTAGGAAGGATTGATCAACGCAAACATTTCCACTCGCTATCCATGAATTGCCACAGTTTGTCAGAATCTCAATGACTTGACTTCATAGTGAAAAAGGCGAAAAAAATAAAACGATGCCGGTCAGTAAACGGATCTTCCATGACGGGGCTCGCCAGCTTGAACACCAGGCGGCGATGCCGGCCAGTCACTGAACTTCCATGTAAATACTGGCCATCAAAGGATATATTAGCTTTCACTTCACAAAATAATTTTATTTTTGTGACTGTTTTCTGTTCAGATAAATTCTGGATCACGGTTAATATAAAACATACACTTAACGCCAATGTCAAACCTGTCACATTGTTTTTTCTTTCTGTGTTGTCTCAAAATCGTCACTAGCGACGTTTCAGACTAAATGAATACCAGGTTTTCTTTTCCGCCAGCTCTGCATGACAGTCAATTTACCTCGTTTCTTCATACTGGCTACTGCATGTCAGGAACATTGGTGGTTTTGATAGAACCGAATTGGATGGACATCTGAGAATTCTAACTTATTAGTTATTACACTGAAGGCGACACGTATTGACACATGTAGCGATGTAGGAGTGTGATAGATTTAGAAATCGACTTCTTTTATTATAAGCACGACTACTGATTATAACCAAGTATCCTTAATCCTAAAGTTAGATTGAACGGAAATTGTATTACCAGATGCACCACTCGCTGAAAGTAACTCTGTCAAATTGCCACAATATTTCAAGATCCGTCCTCCAAGTCATACCTGAGAAAAAATTTTTTTTTTAATTTTTCGGCTAATCTTGGTTAAAACCAGTTACCGGTAAATACTTTACGGTTACGCTTACGGTTACGTTTTTTTTTGTTTTTTTTAAAATTTCAAATAACAATTTTCTTCCTGTTACGGTTACTGAAAATTTTCGTTCCTAAATGGTTTTCGGTTTCGCTTACGGTTTAAATCCCTGCTTTGCGTACCTATATTGATAAAAGCCCCTGAAATTGCCTGCATGTGCACCATAATAGAATGTTCAGCATGCAGGCATAAACAAGGAGACCGCAGGAAAGCTGTCAAAGATACTGAAATGACACTTTCCGATTGTGTGTACATCTAGCTGTGGCATCGAATTAGTTCTTGTTTTTGTTTGTTTTTATGTGGAGAAAATTATATAAAAAAGGTTATTTGACAGTTATCAAGCAATTATTTAAAAATAATTAAAAAATAACAAAACGTAGTTTAAGCTTAATAATGAACAAGTATTGCAGAGTGCATAAAAATGCTAGACGGAACCAGATGGCGATGACTTGCACAAAAATCGCCGTGATATCGCCTTTTTGGCGCCGCATATCAGCTGACTGTCTTCTGCGGTCTGAGCTTTGATCGACGCAGCAGCCCGTACGTACGGTACCGGGATGGATTGTTTGCAACTCGATATTTCAACCATACGCTTGAAAGTCTTCGGCATCAGGCGGCTGATCCGATTTTCTTTGGAAAAAGATATGGCAAAGTATGGTTTGTGCAAAGCGGATATTTTCAGTCTAGACTTTGTCCAATTTGTTTTTTAACCGAATTTGACAAGGAATGGTTTGTTCGAACCGGATATTGTGTGTCTGGAATTCCTTCAATTGTACTTTGAACCGGACTCCAAAAATCACGGTTTGTTCGAACCAATTAGGAAAATCACGGTTTGTGTGAACCGGAATTTGACTGTCTGCAATTCCTCCAATTTCACTTTGAAGCGGATTGGGAAAATCACGGTTTCTGCGAACTGGAATCTGTCTGTCCGGAATTCCTCCAATTTGACTTTGAACCGGATTAGGAAATTCACGGTTAGAGCGAACCGGAATTTGCCTGTCCGGAATTCCTCCAATTGGACTTTGAACCGGATTAGGAAAATCACGGTATGAGCGAACCGGAATTCGCCTCTCCGGAATTCCTCCAATTTGACTTTGAACCGGATTTGAAAATTCATGGTTTGTGCGAACCGGAAGCCGCCTCTCCGGTGTGACTCCGGTTTGATCTTAGTCCGGATTTCACTTTCCGGACTGATTTCAAACCGTTATTTTTGCTAGGGTACACAGTGTGAAAGCAAAAATGTAATGACTGGCGATTGTCGGTTCCGCCGTAGGTTGTTTTCCCAAGATTAAACCAGTCTTAAATAGCACTCTGTGGTGTTTGTCTCTTCTAGTCGTCCGTTGTTGTTTTTTTGTTGTTTTTTTTTAGCGCCATTATACAATATTCGGTGTACCAGTGCACGCCTATAGGCGCGAGATCGTGAGTTGGATCGCCGATTCTTTCAATTGGTTTGTTCCGAAGGCCTTTTACGTACTTGTCTGACAGGGGTATACGCGATTGTATGGGGCTATTTGTTTTTGCTCTTGCTTTTTTCTTTCGGAACGCAGTTTGACTTGTGGAATCAGATAGCTACCTTGTCGACCAAATTACGCAATCCTTTTTAAATTTATCTATTGCGAAGAAGAACGGCATATTACGACTTCTGCGGCAAAAATAACTTTATTTTATCCCATAACGTTGTGTTTCAGTTTTAGAAAGTGGCGAGCTATCCGTTGAATATAAAGGGAAGGGTTGAGCAATGCTGGAGCTAACTTAATAATTACAGAGATGCGTGAGCCCCCGCGACGTCATTGACATCAAACAGATATTAAGGGACGTGGTTGGTTCGAGGTAATATGCGCGAAGTTCAGGAGTAACAAAGAACAAGTGATATTGACTCTTAAAAGGTCGTACATCCGAGAAGGGTTAAGGAGAGGAGGATGTGTTTAGTTGTCAAGTTAAGTGCATGCACCTAATTTTGGTACCACGTAAAGCGCAAACTCCCGTGGGTTGCATACTCAACATTACCACTGCGTGACGAACGCTAACACTCCATCTCCGCCACCGTGCCCTTTTGGCCAGTATTCACCAAGCCGAGGGTGGAGTAGCAAATTCGTATTATATTTTCCGTGCTAAAAATATCCATGTTATACCCTCAACCTCTTGAAGATACGATGGAGCGGGCGAAATCTGCTTCAGTCGCGACGGGGAGTAGCACGTCGTTATTGGGGAAGAAGTACGAGCAGAAGTTGGATTTCTGTGGAGGCTCAAGATTACCCGTTTTGTCAATAAAGGCAGATAAAAAATTCAGTCCAGAATTGCACTGGCCCTTGGCAATCCACTGGAAGTGGCGATATTTATGGTGTAAAAATGTATATGGCGGTTCTCCGGGGAAAAAAAATTGCTAAATTACTCTAGACAGTAGTAAAGCGGTCATCAGAAGGTAATTTACCGTTCATTTGGAAAGAGTTTTTAGGTGACTGCGTTTCAAGAAGACCAAATAAAAGTGCTTGCGTTTTTTTCACACCCGGTTCTTGAAAGTTCTGATATCAGCACTTCTATAAACAGTAGAGCACACAAGAGAAAACTGTGTGGGAGTAAATAAATGATGTGAAGTTTTTCTGTTTCCTTTTTACTGGAAACATAAGTCTCTAAACGTTTCACTGCAACCATTTTATGATTGATTCATTCCTCACCGTGACGTTTTTCCTGATAATGGTGTAGATAGATTAGTGTGTGCTAAGGGTTGCATATTTGGTAGCGTATAAGGGTGTAGGATCACGGCAAATGGCTGTGTTAATGTGTTGAATTTAACACGAAATGTGTTTATGGGCTGGATAATATTCGAAAAGTGTAACGCTCAAGAGTGACGAAACATTGTAACACACAAGTCAACATCAGCTATGCATAGCCCAAAGTAGGCAATGCAGAAGCTTCCTATGAATATAGAGGACATACTTGTCAAAATAACTCATGCATAAACATAACTAGGCAAAATATATCGCAATAAGCGAGATTCACTAAGGGGGTCAACGGGAATCGATGCCCGGACCATGCATTCCGCAGTCTGACATCTGTGTTCGGAGCCACAATAATGGCGTGAAAGAGAGCGCCTGACCGACGGATAGAGGGCGCTGACGCAGTCGCCGCCAAAAAGTGACTTCAACTTGGTTAGTTTCTGTTTAGGAGCGCCCACGGTTGTGACGGCGCGTTATGTAGTTTTCGCTGAACTTTGTGATGAAGACGTGTATTTTGTGTTGCGGCCACTTTAAGAACTACGAAGTGATTTCGAGTCTAAATTTGGGAAATTTTTACGAACAGCTTCATATAATCATGTTCGACGTTCGGCCAGGTTCGGCGGCCAAACGACTGAACTGATGCAGGAGGAAGAATACCAATGCCTACAGCCGTACCCGCTGGCGATAGTTTCCTTAGAAATAAACAAATAAAGAGACTAATTCATGTCTGCATAGGAAACAATTAAGTCAGCAACCTGAGTAACAATGTACTGAATCCGTTGAGAGAAGACAAACTCGCAAGTTTAGTGCTCACTGTATAATATTTGAAGGCACCAACGCCTTTTAACATTGCCGACTAAAACCCTTTTCTGTTTTGAAGCATAAAATCTAGAAAGGAAATCAATAATGTCTCCACTTCTTTTAAATAAAATTAAGAATTCGAGAGGCGTCAGAATGTTCATCCTAGGCCGAGTAAGAGGTGTTTTCAAATATCAGTTCTGCTAAAGTAATCCTTAACAAACTTTCAGAAGCCTGACCTTAGGAAGGAAACTGTTCATTATGCGGCCATTTACTTACAACGTGTTCAGGATACGAGATAAGTGACAGACACGTAGAGTGAAGTGTGACATCTGTTTTGCGTAAAATTTGCGAAATAAATTTAAAAGGTTCAAATGCAATGATCTCCGACATGTTTAGCTGAAGTCGAATGCTAGGCACCACTTCATATATCTCTGTAAACAGATTTTTATTCCTTTGAATAGATTAACTTTTTACTTTCAGCGGCGTCGCCAGCCGCTGAAACTAAATCCGACATCAAAATCGTTGAACCCGGATGATTTCTATGCAGACAGTTTCTTTTCAGCGTCACGTATGGCGTACCTGAGGCGCTCACAAGCTGTCTGGGACACCATTTTTTTTCCCGGGGAGCCTTACCTTTTGTGTTCAAATAAAAATAAGTGATATATATTCAGAAAATGTTTGAAGCACTTCAGTGACTCAGACTTGAGACCGAGAACAATTAAAAGATTCTTTAAATCCTCAGCTAACCCGATCAAGCTAATGTTATACAGTAAATACAATTTGCTCGTACAATAAAAAGCAACGGATTTCCATTCGTTACGAAAGCAGAGCGCGGTGCTTTGGAGAAACACTCATAGTGGCTCCTTACGTTGACTTTATTTGCCATGTATTAAAATCCTAAGTCGCGATCAGAAATCGACCTTACACTTCTTATTTCTCCTATCCCTAAGAAAACCTGCGCTGTCATAAGTAATTGGTATGTCAACCCTCGTGCAGTCGCATGTGGAATTCCCTTGGTGGAATTTAAACAAATCAGAAGTGTTCCATGCTCCTGTATTAGGGGGGTAGGTGCGAGCACACACTTCCACACCCAAGTAGATGCCCCCCAAAAAAACGCTCTAAATCCACTCCTAACCATCAAGGAAATTCTCCATTACAGTAATCTACATATTCAATCTGCACCAGTGCTGAGGCTTCTTCCTTTGCCTCCTTTGTGTCTCGGTAATAGGTGCTCGCACTTGTCTTTGTCTTCGGAACCAACACGAAGCCCTGTCTCTGACAGCGCGAGTGAGAGCATGGACGTCGTTCCTTCAGAACATGTTAGAGAGCCGCGCGACGAGCGGAAATGCTGTCACGTTTTTTTTTTATGTTTTTTTTTTAGTTTCTTTTTTTATTTGTGGACTTTTTTAGGCTAATAAAAAGACGCTCACACAGCGCATCCTGTAGTAAACACATTATATGGGTCGTTTTAATACGCTCTACAACTTTCGAATTCCCCACCCCGGCCCTTAAACGAATATTTTAAAATTTAGCTAATTATTATTCATGAAATAAATAATTAGGCCCACTAAAAATCTGTGCACTTTTCTAAGATACTTGCTGAGCACATTCAATCGATTAAATCGCGCAGAACACTCCGGTTGTGTGTGTGTCTTTTTTTTTAGGTTTAGAGGAACATTTTGAGACACACTATAGAGTTACTCGTAAGCCTAGGAAGAATGTCGAACCGGAACCGAACCGAGCCGAAAACCTGAACCGAACCGTTATTTTTAGCCAAACCGGAGCTGAACCAAACCGAAATCTTCGCCACCATCGTGAAACTGAACCGGAATCGAACTGAAAAAAAAAAAAAAACGGTAACCAGTTCAAAATGGTTCACGGGAATTTTTTTTTTTTTTTAATTATTACAACATTAGTGTTTGAGAAGTAAAAAGTGGCAGCTGTATTTCTAAATAGCGGTCAAATTGTCATATACCGAATAGACCTATTGCTAAATTACCCAAGCATCGCGGAGAATGCAGGGATTGGTGTGCCACGCGCCACACGCGCACGCCTTCCCCGTATAAAAGATTCGAAGTAAATAACCAAAATAGAGCGTTGACAAACGCGCGTGAAAGATGACATTTGTTTTAAATATTTTCTTTAGAAAAGTGGCTACTGCTGAGACCAGCACGTGTGGCGCGTGGAACACCAATCCCTACATTCTCCTTGATGCATGGTTAGTATAGCAATCTATTGCAATGTGTTCGAAATTGTTGGTTTTCGTGGCGCTTTTGTATTGGCCCTACGATTAATCACGTGTCCTGTGGTCAAATGACGTCATGTATCAAGACATACTGTCAATAACCGTCACGCCACGTGGCCTCATGACGTAGTCGCGTGGCTTACTGCGTCAAGTCGAATTAAATTTAGAACGTCACTAGATGTATTAGCGTTGCCAAAACCGTGGCGTCACATGCCATCACGACTTCTCCCTGCGAGTCACGAGACACCGTGACGTACTCGGCTGTCATGAGCACGAGGCGAGTGCTCGAGTTAATGACAATCAGCATCGCCAACCATTCGTGCTGGCTCGTGTTCAATCAAAAATGAGAATAGCCGAACTCCAACAATGTCTAAAGCTGAACCCATGCTTTAATATTTGCCAACCCCAGTGCATGATTATGATGAACACTGGCGCTATACAATTAACGTCAGATCAAATCGCCTCTTGTTCTAATAGCGAGTTGAGGAGGGAAAAGCTGTTTCTTTTCTTTATTTTTTCCGGCGTCTGCCATAAACGGATATGAAAGCTAATGGGTGTTTTTCCATGTTAACAACGTCAAGGATTAGCTCTTAGCGGTATTTACTGCTAGAAAAAAAATTGTAGCACGACCCATTTTACCTGCACACATCCTTGAGGTACCCAAACATGTTTGCGTTGTTGCTGAACTGTCTCAGAAAGTTATCCTCGAGAATAGAAGCATTGAAAGGAACAAATATGGCTTTTTTAATCTGAAGATAAATAGAACTACAGGTGTGTATGGCAGTGATACCTGAAAAGAAATATTATAGTGGTCCCAGTGGGACAGCCGAACGTTGGCAGCAGCTCAAATTCTCGCAGTTCTGTTTGAATTTCACAGTTTTTGAGTTAAAAATTTAAAAAAATAGAGGATTACTGTTAAGAAATGTCATAAATAAAATTGTCGAATCGCCACCCCCAGACGGAGGAGGGAGAACCTCAGAAGTAAAAAGTATTCTTCGGAAGAGCATCGTAATAAGAAAAAAATGGGGAGGGGGGGTGCTTTAAGAACATACTGTTTTGCGAAGGTTCCTCTACTTCGCATCTTCGGCACAGACCAGACAGCGTGATCCCGCAAAACTACTTCGTTTGCAAAATCACTCCTTACAGAAAGAGCGTTTTCGTGATGCAAGACGCTCGCGCCGTTCCTCACGACGCTGCACCAAGAAAAAATCATTTTTGTTTCTGAATACATCAGTTGCACTGAGCGCGAACCTCCTGCAGCGTGCATTCTGCACCACGGAATTTCATTCTCCAGCAAAAAGAAATCTCAATGTCCATCAGCATATAGTGCGATGACTTCACGTGTAAACCATGTTAAACAGATCGGTTTTCTGGTGAAATACGATGTTCTCAACATTTCGAAAACTTTAAATTGTAAAGTTGTGCAATATATATAGCAGTCTCGCGGTGATATGTGGCAGCCTAACGAAATGTTAGAGCGCGCATGTCTGATGAGGCACAGCCCTGTAAAATGAGGCCCCAAAAGAAGTGTACGTAAACCCATATAACATTAGCCTCCCGAGACAGTGTTCTGCAAAGCTTCAAGCTCGTGCAGGCCGATGTCCAAATGTGATATAAATTAAAAATATATTTTCTATTCTTCGCGCTATTTATGTGTAATTATAAGTGCACGCATCTCCATTCGAGAAACCAAGTCCTAAACTGTTAGGAGCCCGACATTTCAAAACCGATTCGGTTTTTACAGCGGAGCTGTTAAGGGCTACTTACCGCAGAATCGTGTTCGTCAGCAAACAAATGACACGAAACTCTGGATATACCGCCATCTATGAGCGACGGCGGCAACCAGACAACCGGCAAGCCTGTTGTCTGGTTGCCGCCGACGCTCATAGATGGCGGCAACCGTTTCAGCCTTTCCACTCTTGCTTGCCGACTTGCGGCCGTCATTTCCACCTTAGTACAGCTTCGCTGGCCTTCCTTCTTCACCAGAGTGCAAAGGCTAAAAGTACTTTCATCAGGAGCGACTACTTGCATGCGAAGAGTTGCAGCTTCTTTTCCATGTACGGTGTGTCGTTTGCTTCACTCAATTTTTCTTCTCAAGTGTCCTAGTCCGCTGACGTACGCGGAAGGTTAAGTGCACGTCAACCTATTTAGCCCAACCTAGGGTGCCTTCATGTGCGCTTTGCTCGGGGTGATGACATCTGGCCATTTGGTTTCGAAAACTTTATTTTTATTTTGTGTTCTCAAGCGCGTGTCCCTCGCGCGCTCGTGGCGCTGACTGGGCTACAGCGACATTTTGTTTCCGGCAATTTCGTTGTATTTTCCCTGTGAGCGCGTGCTGTCGGCATCGGGTACTTCCAACGATGGCATCACCCTAATCAGGACATTGAGGTATTCTCTCCCGAACTATTGAAACGTCGGGCTTCTAACTGTTTAGTAATTTGTTGGAGGTCTGTATCTCACATTTTTGACCCAACCAGACGGAGTTACGTTAAACTTGCACACGTTTGAAACATGCATCTTAATATATTTCGTTTTTCTGTAAGGCATCATGTAAGGGATTATTTAGAAGAATACCATTGATTATCTCTCTTTCTGCACATTTCATGTATTTGACCTCAGAGCTATAATATGTGCACACATTCGTTTTTGGCATACCCTGCGACCCGGTTTTTCATACTGCCAAACAGCGAACAAAAAAAAAAAAAACACGTTTCTGCAACTTTAACAGTTGGCGTATTTTCGAGTATCTTCCTCCTGTGTCGGTTTCAAGCGGTTATGATAACTTCATGCAATCAAATTTAGTGATGACAATAAAAAAATAGGTGCTCCAATCCACGCTGTGAAGGTGGTTGTTCAGCGAAGCTGCGGTATCACCTGCAACGATTGCCTACTGCACTATACGAAATGCCGCCGCCGGTCGCATCACGCCGCCGCTGGTCGTATTGCCGTTTCTTTTCCCTTTGCCGCTCCTAGTATTTACGCTGCTCCTCGGGAGTCCTAACTATGCGTGGCCTGAATTAAAACGTTCTGGCGGGCTAGTTGGTTACACATAATTAAATTACAAATAGCGCTAGGACGAGGACAGACGAAGAAGTGGACAGGATAGCGCCTGCCCTGTCCACTTCTTCGTCTGTCCTCGTCCTAGCGCTATTTGTAATTTAATTATGCGTGGCCTATTCATCGCGGTGCTGCAGCAACAATGAAATCAATTGCTATGTTCATCGCGGTGCTGCAGCAACAATGGAATCAGTTGCTATACTCCGTTTCATCTTATGTTTTAACCGCAGCGGATGTTACGAGCCATCGGAGCCAATCGGAGGCCGTGAGAGTGTCACGTGACCTCACTTCACACGAGGGCTTCGAATGACGTCAACCCCTTTCGAAGTAGCTGCAAACCGAATCTTTACCGAAACGCGTGGGAGGGTGTTCCTATCGTTCGCATGCGCCTTATCACCCATCATCTGCTCTTGATGCTTGTTTTGTTGATGCTTGTTTGGGGTTGTCTTTATTGAAGCGAATACTGAGCTAGTATGGCTGTATGCCTGACTTCAAAGGAGATATGCTATTTTGTTTCAATTGTTTGCATGGACTTTTGGCTTACAACGACGACACGCAAATTTTCTTGGCTGGTAGATGTATACAGCTTCGCTGTAGAAATATTTTATTACTGCCTCAAGACTTCGCAACATAAATGAAGGGCCGATTACCCTCGAGATATACATCATAAGTAAATGCACCCCCCAAGTTATATGAAATATGCTCTGCAAATCTTTTCCGGCGTGTCATCCTCGAAAGGAATATGAGGAAGCTGTTTTAAAATAACATATGTGTTCCGGATGCATATTCAACTTCTCAAACATTTAAAAGTCTATTGCCTCGTTTATGTGATGAACAACAATTTTGTGTGTCTGTGGGCTTGACGAAAACAATGTACACAGTGGCGCGTCGCGGAACTATGACTATTGCGCACGGAGACCGTCAGAAAGTGACCAATAAGTAGCTGCAAGCTCAAGTAGAGTATGAAATACTACGTTGTTCTATTTAGAAAATAAAAATGAGCAAGCGTGATGCTTATTTGCAAATTGAACTGAGAGGCATCTCGTCAAGAACAAACCTCAAACTCACAGTAATGTCGAAAATGCTAACTTCGGAACGCGGTATTTTAGGCCGGTTTTGATTTGAGTACGCCTGCATTACGCTGCTGAGTGTAAACAATATTGGTCATGAAAGCAAGCGTTTTGATTGCCGGTCAGTGCTTCTCTGAAAGGTAGACTATAAAAGGTAGGTTGAAAATATTATTGCTTTTAGCTCAGTTGCGTCGTCACCATATATATTGTCATACGCATTTGCAAACTAGATTTCAGTACATGTATGACGAGGATGTGATCATTTCATTATTTCATGCACTGTAATTAATTCTTTAGTTCAAGACGACAAGAAGATTTGACTTTTAATACTCCGACGCAAAGTTGCACCAGTCACGGGTATTCTAGGCGACCTAAAGGACTGATAAACATTCGGCTCAGGTAAACTATATGCGAATAAGAAAAAACAACAGAAAAACAACAGATTGAGCCACATGCGTTAATCTAGCGGTTTTTTTTTTTGTTTTTTTTTTTACCGTTTCATCGAAATTAAAGAACGAAATTTATTTTGGCACCTGAAAATACAAGTGAATTCTACAAATGATAAAAAGCTATGTAGTTACTTGTTTACTGTTGAACTAATGCCTATCGTCAATGAAACGCGGAAACTATATTCTCAGTTTTGCGATTCGAACCGGTTCGAACCGGTTCGAACCGGTTTGAATTGCAAACCGTTATTTTTTGTTCACTGGAACTGAACCGGAGCTGAACCGAAGGCCGTGAGCCTGAACCGGAACCGAAACGATAAAAATTCTGGTTCGACCCTCTGTGCCTAGGTATAGAAAATGAAAGGGATTCGCCTATTCAACTCTTAAATATAAGCAAGAGAAATGGCATGTTGTTAAGAAAATTGCTATGTCCACAGTCTACAATTTAAAGTGCCTTTAAAACAATGCGTTCTCCAATCTTTTATTCTTTCTTTTTAGACGCATTTATGTACGAACTTTTTTTTTTTTCGGATTGGCGTAATTGTTTGCCATATGCTCTGTCTCTGGGAAGGTATTATGCAGATGAGAATGGACTACATGTTACTAAAAGATTTCTCAATTCTGAACTTTGCATTTTCCAGGTTTCGCGGTTATTTCCGACACCTCCTTTGCTGTTGCTCCCTGTCGACCGACCTGAATTCCAAGAGCGGCTGCGGAACGACGAATACCCGGCGCTACGGGGCCTCCCCCTGGACAGCGCGGGCCATTGTTGCTGAAACGAAGGCCAACGCGACGGACAACGTCAACTTCGTGCAACACGCAACTGCGGAAGCTTCAAAAATAAACGGCGACACCAAACAGCTATAAACACTGTCTTGTTTTTTTCTTAGATTTGTCACATATGATGTTATGTAAAAAACATCTAAATCCGTGAATCTGGCCAATGGCGAAGATACAAAGGTGAGTTATACCATAACAGCCCACATAAAGTTCGGCCTTCCTCTAATTTTTTGAGATCGTGCCTTCTAAGGGTTATTGCGGAGGGTCTTATGTCGCTTATATTCATGTCAGATAAAGCCTCATATATTTATAACATCCGTGTAATTATACGCAGACTTGTACAGTACTCATTACAAGTAATCGAATTGCTTTCAATCGAGTGCTTTTTGCAGCTATTTTTGTAATCAGTTTGTCTATATTATTAAATAGTAATCACAAGGGTAATGCAAAAATGTTCGAAAAGCCGGGAATCAAGATTACAAAGCAAATACCTCCGACTTATACAGGGTGTTTCAGGAAATGTGGACAAATTCAATATTGCGAAAACTGGGCGTCACTACAAAAACAAATGTTTGTGTCGTTTTGGTTCTGGGCCAGGGGCCTACTTAGGAAAATGATTAAAGTCCGGGGTAATTAGATTGTAAATTATTTTTGCATAATTACCTTTTTATTACTGTGTTTAAGGGCATCATTTCAATTAGAAAATTGCACAGCATTATTTAAAAACACTAAATCAATAATTTTCATAACAAAAGAAGGTACGCGCAGCATTTTGCGGTTTCTGGAAAACCGCACAACTTCGACGGCTTTTAAAGTTTCGGATTCCAATCGGAGCGCTTCTCGGCACCGACAGCACCGCGCCCCGCGGGGAAATAGTGCAACCAGCCTCTACTCCGCTGTCCTCGCGCAACGCAGCAGAGGCTGGTTGCACCATTTCTCCACGGGGAGCAGTGTCGTCGGGGCCGAGAAGCGCTCCGATTGCAAACCGAAACTTAAAAACCCTTCGAAATGGTGCGGTTCTTCAGAAAGCCGTAAAATGCCGCGCGGGCTTTCTCACCGTCTGCAATTTATTGATTTAGTGTTTTTCGATGATGCTCAGCAAGTTTCTAAATGAAACCAAGCACTTAGACACAATATTTAAAAACAGCTAATTACTCAAAAATGATTAACAATTTAATTATCCCGGACGTTCGTAAAACACCCTTATGTTTTTTTTTTTGTCAATTACGGGGAAAGGTAAGATGAATACGTCTATAGTACGCTATATGTAGAATTCCGCATTTCGAAATTCGGAAGGTGTTTTTCAGAGTCTAGTTTCTACCGAAAATGTCGTGTTTTTCGAGGTTTAAGTTCTCTAGATAACGAATTTTCGAAAATCTGGAGTTTAGAGTTGCCGTGTTCTTAATTTTTTAAAAGTAAAAATATAATCAAAATAAATAACATCAGCAACACAAACACACCCTGCATTTGTAAAAAAAAAAATGAACTGTATCGAATTATATTTTTCAGTTGGACTTTATAACAATATATCATTGCTATTGATAATACAACTGTCCCACGACGAAATCTGCAAACTTGCGTCGTTTGAATAAACGTCCACATTAAAAGAAATTAAACCCAGGACGTAGTCTTGAAGTCACGTGAAAGAAGATTCCCAGCCATCATGCCAGAAAAAAGCCTAACTAGGTTCTAAATTGACAATCCAAGTGCCTTAATAATGTTTTGCTCTAACCCTAGTGAAAAATCTTTTATGTATACGAAATATTTGGTCCAATAAACACATATACTCAGATAAAATCGCCTAAGGGTATATAAAAACCTTCTTGAGAACATATAATAATAATCATAATATAAGATTATATAAGTTATGAGAAACGTCTTATATGTTTCTTATATCTTCTTCTATGTGCTTACATGATCTTATTTGACTACATGCGTTTATTGGACCAAACAATTTCTCACATTGTTGATATTTTTCACTAGGGAAGGCTTTATAGTTACTGTCCCAGTATGTTTCTTTGACCCGAACTAACCAGAGATATTGCCTGTCTGGAGTTCCTCTGGTTTCACATGTCTGTTTTCACTATAGGCTAAACCTTCGCAGCTTAAAATAATCAAAACATTATTACAAGCATCAGTTTAAAATCCCAAAATTTTATATCGAGGCAAATAGGCAACCCTTTTTCCGAAAAAGTGTACGCTACTGGAATAATCATCCGCAAACTATTGTATCAATAAACTGTACACGGGAATATGCAAATGCTGTTTCAAATTTTATGTAGAACAGCCAGTTAAATTTTTTTTTCTTGTTCTGGTCACAGAAAGTGATAGTGCTGACTGTTTGAATTTATTTTCCTTTCGTTCTATTGCAGTGTAAAGTGTCTCAAGTGGAGTTTTTCCTTTTCGATTTTATACGCTGCTTGTTGGCGTAAAGGGGGTATTGTTCTGTTTTCTTTTTTTTTTCTATTGTATATTTTATGTTAACTTGTATATTGCACGTGACGTTATGCACCATACCTGCCACAGCCCTGTTGTGAACGATATTCACAAATAAAATAATAAATAAATGAATATTAGCCGAAGTGCCAGGTACGAGTCAAATATTGTAACGAATGACAATTGATGAGGCGATGACAACTGAAGAAACTAAACGTTTAATTGGACGAACTTGTGCCTAAAACAAAAAGGGGACACAAGAAAACAGCAGAGCATCGCGGGCGTCGATGTCGGCGAAACCCAACGAGGTAGAGTGGCTTAGAGCGATAAACCGGGGTTCCGGACTGCACTCGAAAGTGACCCCCATAAGGCGGCTGCCATTGCACGCAAATTTGACCACTCGTCACATGACCAAACCAAATACGTGACGTCACAGGAAAGATGGCAGCGCCCATGCAGCGGCAGGCCCCAGCTGGGCCGGAGCTTGTCGGATGCTTTGTTGGTTGTCGTTCGTCTCGGCGAGTTGATTTCAGACGCGGAAGCCGTCATATGACGCTGGTCGAAAGTGGCTGCAGAGTTCAGCGTGGTGTCTGACGTAGGTATAACGTGAAAATACCGAAGAACGGTGTGCATTTCGCTGGTGACCGACGGGGATATTGCCACGGAAGAGAGAATCTGCCCTACGTTGCTCGGACCTCGGATTGATTCGGATACCACTAGGATAAAATTTAAGGCGACGTTTCTGTGCTCTGTTGATCATGGGAATCTTCGAAGTCAGCAGTGAAGCGCGTGCAATATATTCGGATACACAGTTTAGCGACGGAAATTGCGTGAGTCGTGATTGGCAGTGTGCAGCCGTGGTGCAGCTTCGTTCAAATGACCGAAGGCTCACTTTGGTACTGCGGCGCACCGGAGAGCTGGCTTGAAGCTGGTAGTTCCCGTGCCGTGCTAAATGATGCTGTGCTGCTTCCCAAATTGTTCCGGCGCAGACGCGCACTTTCACGGAGCACAAGTGTGCGGCGCACCGAAGAGCTGCCTTCAAGCGCTGGTAGTTACTGTGCCATGCTTCAGGTGATGCTGTGCTGCTTCCCAAATTGTTCCGGCGTAGACGTACACCTTCAAAGAGCACAGGTGTTGTAGTTGGTATTGATTCCACTGGTCTGTCGCCGCTTCGTCGACACAAAAGTTTCATCAACACTGGTTACGCGAATTTCAAGCCGTATGGACATTTCATTGCGCGTGTTACCTACCCAGTGCACCCGTTCACGCAGCTTTGCGACGACAGTCTGCAGCGGCTCATTACCAGAAAAGTGGTCCCACATCCATTTCTGTTCAGTTCGCCCACGGCAGTCGTCAAACCCTGAGGGAAAGAATTTATTCGGACAGAATGCCAATAAAGCAATGCAACTTCTTCCTCCAGTCCTATCTTCTATCAATATTTACTATTCTGGAAAGTTCCAGGCCATGCTCAGCTGTCATTGCATGTTCTGGCGGAGGTGCTGGGTACTTTACCCATAGCTTTTCACTCTGTCTGCACCTTGGCGGCTCCTCGGCCGAGTTGCCCGATAACGGGACACGGGTGGCAGACTATCCCGCGTCTTAAACCCCCGGCGAGCCGTGAGCTAAGTCCTGTCCCGAGCCCAGCAGAAAGACCGCAAGACGAGCAAGTACCACAAGGACGAACCTCGAAAATACACCACGAAGAACCTGAAATCCGAGTCGGTCGCTGTTACCAGCAGGAACCACCGGAATTCGGTCTTTTGCAAGAAAAACCGAAGCTAACTGAGCCAACAATGACAAACCTGTAGCAGCGAACCGCGTCCACTCCCACCATTGTTTGTATGCCCGTCGCACCTCACACTCCGATGCCCTTTCACGCATGGTATATGAAGACGTCGAGGGCTGAATTGAACACTATGATTGTGTTGCCCGCACAGTGGGTGGACAGACAACCAGCTCATGCAGAACCTATACTTCTCGTGCAAGAAACTGTCAGGCACTGGTTTGAGAACCACGAATTCTCCTCAACGTCATGGGAAGTTTGCAAGATCAAGCTGAAGTGCACGTTCATCAGACAACATTGACGACAGAGAACCGAATTCGTGATTCTGTCCAGGACACGGCCCCAACAAGAGCGCCGCTGCCTTTGTGGAGGATGTTTTGCGCCACATCGAGCACCCACGCCAACCCTGGTGCTACAGAAGACGAGAAGCTAAGAATCCCATGCCCCTCATGTGAGAAAGAGCACCTTCGGCAGCCTTGTCCGCAACCCCACGACAACAGTCGAAGCGTTAATATCACCGAGGCTTCCAACAATTAATGTACACTGCAGGCCCGAGCCTGCTACTATCAACAACTCCCCAGCGTCTCGACACTCGAGTCATCCATCTGCAACTTCGACGCCAGACTCCCAGTCATCCGCAACATCATCCACATTGTTGTCCGGGAGGAGATCAGGGAGCTACTTTCTGCAATCAGTTGCCCAGCTTTTATTTTGATTACCGACATTGTTTCGGAACAAGTTCGACAGGCATTTCAACTGGAGACTTCTTCGAGCAAAGCGGCATCTGACGAACCGAGGGCGACTTATGCCACAAAGTCACGACGTCCACCACCGGCTACCCGTTACTATTCAATGCTAATTCAACAAGACAACCCAACGCCGAAGCATTCCCGACATCGGAAAGAACCAGTGTACGTTCTCGCTGAACAAAGTACATCGAGGAAAACGGAGGTGCTCCGAATGGTCGACCGAAAAGCACTCTTCTACCTCTGAATGAGGCCGACCATGCCTACTGGAGGTGCCCGTACCAATGAATTGGCCTCCAAGAGTTTGTCCCGAACGACCTTCGACTCCGTCTCGAGGAGCGTCCACGGGACGTTGAGGATTATCTTCGGCGGCCTTTGCACCTGGTGCTGACATCACCCCGAAGCTCCTGATCCCCATCACTTCGACGGGAGGTGAGCACGACAAAGCAGGTGAGCGGCAATGCAACGACAGTTGATTTGGTGTTGGTTGTCGTCTAAGGACAATACATAATAATTTGCTGACACCAGTTATCTGTGTCCACGCGATGAAGCACACAACTTCCAACTTTGACGGAGAATGCCGCTGAGTGACTTGAAGAAATAGAATGGTTGGTTGCTCTCAAAAGTGGGCACCAAGCATCACCTGACTTCACTCTGCCACACGAGACTTACACAAGTTGCAGTGGTCGCGGGATGCAGAAAAAATCGCCATTACGAAATGGAAGTGAAATGGCTTGGATAGCAAACCAACACTGTTGCCTGTTGCCAGCCATCAAGTCAAGACTACAGCAAAAGGCACAGCCACGTAAGCACTACATGCCCGAGCTTGCTGCATTGACGCGGAGAACTACCAGGAAATTTTGCGAACTAGAAGCCTGCTCTGCAGCTTCAGTGCATCAAATGTCAGTGGCAGCACATGACGTATGATTACAAGACGGCATCTGTCGGTCAAAGTTGCCACTCGGCCAAGCTGAACACCGACGTGCCAGGCGCGTCGTCATCCGACAACAAGGAGCACAGGTACTACGACTCAACAACTGACACGAGACTGTCGCAGAAAGAACTCGCTATCAAACGATTTTCTAAGAATCAATAATTACGTAATTAAGTGGAAATAAACATATTTGATACACTAACCAGATAAACATATTTCCGCTCACCTTTACGCCTTCAGAGTCTCTACACAAAGAATTATGTTCACCGCACGTGCTGGACCTTTTAAGGACACCCGCATCTCTGGCCCCTCGATATTAAATGATGGGACATACCAGACTGGCAGACTGGTTTCATTGGGCTCAACTCGTTCCACTTCTCCTGAAGATGGGGCGCATCTGAAAACCAACTCCAGTGATGTGAAAATGTTGTTTATTAATTTAGTTCCCCGAAGGGCCTCTGTAGGCATTGCAGAGAGGATACTTAAAGCTGCACACGATAACATCAAAGCACACGGACATTAATGAGCACAAACCGGGCGCAGCTACCGAAGATAAATATTACACTCGTAAGAAATAATTATTACTGCAACTTGTTGAGTGCAAAAACAAACACACCGCTGAGCACCTAGATTAATAGTATGGATACATTGTTATATAGCAGGACACTTCCTATACGTATGACACAATAGACCTTTTGCAAAACCTCATCAAGCCACACATCCGTCACCAATGTGTTTCGGCGTAAAGCACACGAATGGGCCCCAGTTCACGATGAAGGCTAATGCAGCACTCGAGTCCAGTAGGTGCTGAGCCAAGTTCACAGTGATGGCTGACATAACATTCTTGTCGAACAAATTCCCAAAGTATGAAGGCATTGGGTAATTAAAGTTGTAGTTACTGTAATCAGTTTCATCACATTTCGGCAAACAGCGAAGGCTACAGTCTCGGTCAGTCAGTATGTACGTTGGAAAGAGGCATATGACAACATATCATCACAGTGCTCATCTGCACAGATTTGTCACACACCTTCACTCCGTCTCTTCGATTGGGTTGAGGGGGCTGTGGCGGTTGCCCTTTTCCAAGTTATGGTGAAACAAAGTATAGGCGGCCCACTCTTTTGAAAAAAAGTCTATTGAAGAGATCGAAAGGGATGGTAGTCAACATTTTTCAACTTTCTCAGGAGCTTCCTCTCTAAAAGTTGCTGTGATTATGCAGTTGCCTAGGGCTGAAACAAATTTCCCTGGGCCCAACGTCCAACGCAAACGTTTCGCGTCGATTCTCAGACATTCCAACGTTCAAACAAAGCTAAGAGAATGTGAAAACTTCATGGTAAGAGCACTTAAAGTTCTATCGATCCTCGAACACATCCGGGAATCTGAGCACCGGTACGGCGATACGGCTGATGCTGTCTCATAGGTGTTAATATCCAGATGATCCAAAGCGATCTAGCGCAAAAAAGGTATCGAGTCTCATTCCTTCATATTTTCACATTATACCTGCGTCAGCGAGCAGGAAGAAGTCCGAAGTCGTCGGAAAGTAGCTGCACATCACGCCTACCGCGCACCGAACAAGCGTGCATCAGCCAGCTCTGGGCGCTGCCATCTTACCGGTGACGTCACGGCTCTTGGGAGGTCATGTGACGAGTGGTCACATTTGCGTAAAACATGGCGGCAACCGGGGGTGCCACTTTCGAACTTCCGGTTTATCACTCTAAGCCTCTCCACCTCGTTGGCGAAACCGCAGGATCGAGCACTGGGGCGAAACTGACTTTGGCTCGCCACGCGAAGCCCCTTATGTAGACGCGTGGGCCTCTGGAATGGTCGGCGTAGAATTTTCGACGCGTAGAACATTCTAACCTCGAATTAGCCAACACGGTTCCTGAATTTACCGGAACATCACATTAGAAACAACAAGAATGCGTACCCGCGGCTAGGAGTCGAACCCTGGCTTTCTGCGTGGAAGGAGAGCGCGATAACCGATAGACCACGAGCGTGCTGCCTGCTAGGTCAGCTGCGCTCGCGGCAATATGTCAGACAACAACCGAACAACCGGTTAGCGAAGCCTAACTTTGGCACTTGCTGTGTTATATAGGCCTCGAGACGTTGGTTATAGTATTTTAAGTTTGGTTATACATTGACTTCTCTGGGTTTTTGGGGCCCTGAATGGCTAGACAAAACATAAAGTTTGGCCAAATGAGCTGCGTTGCTTGGGTTTTGCTCCGAATCGGCGGTGTTCGCGCTGACAGATCGCCATATGCCACTCCAGTGACTGACGTTTTGCGGCGCAACGAGATTGATCTATTTAGCTTAGTCCACTAAAGCAGACATAAGTTGCTAGGAATACATAACATCAACAATTCCAATGTAGGAAAAAAGCAGGGACACATATTGACGCTGACAACGTCGCTCCCCAATGAAGGTTGTTGACTGGGGACGCACCGATTCGTGCTCACAGCTCATCGCGCTTGCGCGGCGTCAATGATGCCCCTACAGGGGCACACCGTTTTATT
This sequence comes from Ixodes scapularis, assembly GCF_016920785.2. Taxonomy (NCBI): domain Eukaryota; kingdom Metazoa; phylum Arthropoda; class Arachnida; order Ixodida; family Ixodidae; genus Ixodes; species Ixodes scapularis. Next base: position 113,085,325 of record NW_024609868.1, read on the forward strand.
TTCAAACATGAGCTTCTGTAGAAGGGTTTTAAATTCGGTCAGCTTACATAGTTAAACATGATGGAATACATCCTTGGTGAACACGGACAAATAACAAGAAATGAACACAGCCGTTGTCTTGTCGTGTTCGTTCCTTCTTCGTCCATGTGTACTAAGGCTGCATTTCATAATGTTTACACGCTGCTGTGCATTTCAAAAAGCGAGGATAAGCAACAAAAAGGCCACAAAACGTAGAGGCGCCTGAGCGAACCATTGAGGATGCATTATGCATATGACACAAGTAAAAGATCGATGCAGAAAAACTTTAAAAAAATTGTAATTTGTGCGTAAGAACGAAGACGCAGGTCTTTGTCCGCTTCAGATTCTGCCCTCTGTTTACCCCTTTCTTTTCCAATGCGAGAGTTCATATACTTTTGGAAGTTAAAATAAACTGACGCAAAAAGGCAGGATACAAAGAGAGATGGAGAGAGAGCGAGAGATAGAGAGAGAGTGCAAACAAAACTGCAGTGAGAAAGGGGAAGCTTTCCGAGAATGCGACTCTCGAGAGCGGGACACGCGGCAAGCGAAACGAACAGGAGTGGGCCATAAGGCCTCGCACCATTAGGGAAACTCCGTAGTTACTTTGTGGAGTGCTATCCCCAATATTACCGACCTGCGTTCCCTGCCAGTAGTGTTTTTTATCTGTTCGCCCATACTCCGTTCAGCCTTGAAGGGACACTGAACTTCCAAATGAGATTCTTTTCTGTTCCTGGAGGGAAGACGTGTGTCGCAAAATGAACTGTCGCCGATAAAACAAAAATTGCTTTGCGCCATGTTTCCGTCGCGAGGCTCATTTTGAGCGAATCCTAAACATACTTTTTTCTGGTCAACGTCTCGAAATAAATTCACATTTCAGGATCTATTACTTTACTGCTGTTCATCACAGTAAGGATGTAAGACAATGGAATGTGACTGGGAATAGGTATAACACTTATTACGTTTTCTTGGTAACGCCACAATTCTTTAAGTTTGAAAATACCGTCAGGACCTGGGACGGCGCGGCCTTCCCAATTATCCATTTATTCGGCATTAAACAAATGTTAATGAAAATGTTTTTGTGAGACATTATAAACCGTGGAGTGTTATAGTCTTTCTTCACATGTGGCGGATTGCGTTTTCTGAAGCGAGGCAATTTGGCCGGTACAATTCAAGACTCCGACGGTGTGCATTTCATCCGCGTTCTCTTCCTTCTCAGTGTCGAGACAAACTCTTCTTGGACGGCGTTGCTTTCGATGATTCGTGCGCCGTAGACAATGCCTGTGGGACCTCCGACGCGAAGTTGCTTCCACCGATGTCGATGGATCACGTCGTCGTTTATTTAGTTTGTTTGTCAAGCCAGTTCACGACCGACATGCGCAGGTGTACAAGTCTCTCGTGGCTTACGATTGCTTCTAGCGGGTTTCCGCGGTGCTGGCGGGATCAGCGGACTGTGGGTCTGCGGAAGTTTATGTATTATTTGATTTGAACGGTATTAGCGCACACGTATGAAGAAGAGAAAATAGACAGAAAAGAGCGCTCTTCTCTCTCCTCTTTTCTTCATACGTGTGCGCTAATACCGTTCAAATGTCTAACTACCAACTAGTCCAGTTATCAACCCTTTTATATTATTTGATTAAATACACATGGCGTCCTTCAGTCATGGTATGATTTTTTTTTTTTACCCTCATGACCACAAGGCACGACAAACGTTAACGCTTTGTTCGTTCTGCCGCTGCTCTCCGTCCGCTTGGTAGTACGGCTTAGCAAGCCAACAACGAGTGCAGGCCAGTGCTCCGTGCGCGAAGGCCGTGGGAACAAAATCTGGGTGGTCTCGATCAGACAACGCCTTCCCTGCACATAAGCACGTCTCGGGACGGATATTTAAATGGAAGTCACACGTGCTTTCAGGAGAGTGCTTGCCGCACAAACGGTCGTCCGCGCGAGGCGACCGTTCTTTTCGAGCCACATATATTATCCACCTTCTGCGGCTGTCAGAGTTCGCCGGGAACTTCTGGAAACTCACTCCGCTACTTTTGCTGTACCTTTTGAGGCAATTAACGGCTACACAGCTTTGCGGCATGCTGAAATGCTATGACGCCCATGCAAAACGTGCGCCCTTCTGCCCGCTCCACCCAGCTCCGGCGTGATCGCAGCGCCGCCGCAACTCCATGACGTCGATCCCGCGTGTAAGTCTATACTCAGATAAGATCATATAAAGGTCCGTTCACACTCTTGCAACCGAGTACGACCGAGAGAGGCCAGACCAGTTTTTAAGCCTCTTGCGACCTCTTAGGACCAGCCCTGCTGCAGCGCATCCGGTCCTAACACGTCGCAAGAGGCTTAAAAACCGGTCTGGTCTCTCTCGGTCGTAGTCGGTTGCAAGAGTGTGAACGGACCTTAAGGGTATATAAAAACCTTCTTCAGAACAAATAATAATAATAATACAAGATTATATAAGTCATAAGAATAGTCTTATACGTTCCTTATATCTTCTTCTATTCTTTTACGTGATCTTATTGGACTACATGCGTTTATTGAACCAAATATTTCTCATGCAATTATATTTTTCACAAGCGAAGGTGTTAATTACTGGAACAGTGCGTTTCTTTTGCATGAAGTAACTGGAGAAATGGCATGTCTGGTTTTTCTCTGGTTCGCCATGTCGGTTCACACTAACGGCGAAATCCTCGGGAATTAAAATTATTAAGATATAATCATAAGCATCAGTTTAAAATCTCAAAATATATTTTGACGAATATAGGCAATCCTTTTTTCCAAAAAAGTGTACGTGACTGGAATAATCTTCCGAAAACTATTTTGTCAATAAATTGTACACCGGAATACGCAAATGCTGTTTCAAATTTTATGTAGGACAACCTGTTAAATAGTTTTTTTTTTTCTTCTTCTCGTCACAAAAAGTTATTAGTGTTGGCTGTTTGGATTCATTTTCTTTTCGTTTTTTGAAGTCTAGAGTGTCCCAATTACATTTTTTCAATCCATCTTATACGTTCCTTGCAGGCCTACTGGGCGGTATTGTTCTTTTTTCTTCTATTGTATATTTTATGTGATCTTGTATGTTACATGTGATATTATGCACCATACCTGGCACAGCCTTGTTAGGGGTAAAAGATATTCCTTAATCGAATAAAAAAAATGAATAAATAATTGCCGAAGTGCCAGGCACGAGCCAAAGAGGTCAGACAACAATGGAACAACAGGTTAGCGAAGCCTTACTTTGGCACTTGCTTCGCTATATAGACTCTGGCTATAGTATTTCAAATTTGGTTGTACATTGAGCTCTCTGGGCTTTTGAGGCGTTGAATGGCTAGACAAAACACAGTTTGACCAAATGAACTGTATTGCTTGAATTCTGGTCCCAATCGGCGGTGTTCACGCTGATGGACAGTCGTCCGCCACTCCAGTTATTGATGTTTTGTGGAGCAACGAAACTAATCTATTTAGCCAAGTCCAATAAAGCAGATATAAGTTGCCGAGAATACATAAAATCAACAATTCCAATGTGAAAGAAAAAAAAAAGCAGGAACACATATTGACACTGACAACGTCGCTTCCCAATCAAGTTTCAGCTCACAGCCCATCGCGCTTGCGCGACGTCACTGACACCGGTTTGTTTTGAAACAAGAGTCGCCGGGCGTGGTGTTAACAGTTAAACATGATGCAAAACAGCCTCGGTGAACACAGAAGAAGAACAAGAAACAAACACGACTGTTGTCTTGTCGTGTTCATTGTTTCTTAGTCCATATTTACTGATGATGCATTTCATCGTATTTACCAGTTGGTGTATGTTGAAAAACGGAAGATTAAACAACAAAAAGTTTGAAAATTCTTAAGGTGCCTGACCGAACCACTGAGGATGCATTATACATATGACACAAGTAAAGAGTCGACGCAGTGAAACTTTTAAAACAAACAAGGTACTTTGAGCGTAAGGATGAAGACGCAGGTCTTTGGCTGCTTTATATTCTGTCCTTTGTTTACTCCGTTCTTTTGCCAGAGGTCTTATACTTTTGGAAGCCAAAAAAAAACGACGACAAAAAGGCAGCCTACAGAGAGAGAGAGGGAGATGCGGGCGAACAAAACTGCAGCGAGGAAGGGGAAGCTTTCCAAGAATGCGACACTCGAGAGCCGGACGCGCGGATAGCGAAATGAACAGGAGTGGGCCATAAGGCCTCGCACCATTAGGGAAACTCCGTAGCTGCTTTGTAGAGCGCAGTCCCCGATATTACCAATCTGCGCTCCCAGCTGCCAGTAGTATTTGTTATCGGTTCGCCCATACTCCGTTCAGCCTTGAAGGGGCACTGAACTTCCAAAGTGGATTCGTTTCTGTGCCTCAAGGGAACACGTGTGTCGCAAAATGAACTTTCGCCTTTAAAACCGCGACTGTTTTGCGCCATATTCCGTCGCTAGACTCATTTTGAGCGATTCATAAATATACTTCTATTTTGTGGTCAACGTGTCGAAATAAAATCACCTTTCAGGACCATACTATTTATGACAGTAGGAGTTCAAGACTATAGAATGGTACAAGGAATCGATATAAAAATACTTACTACTTTTTTTTTTTTTTTTGGTAACGCCACAATTATTCAAGTTAAAGGATACCGTCATGCCCTGGGTTTGCGCGGCATTCCCAATTATCCGTTTTTTCGGTATTAAATAAATGTTAATGAAATTGTTTTTGTGAGATATCATTAACCCTGGAGCGTTATTGCTTTTCTTCACATGTGGTGGATTGCGTTTTGCTGAAGCGAGGAAGTTTTGCCAGTTCACTTCAAGACTCCAACGGTGTGCATTTTACCCGCGTTTTCCTGCTTCCCACTGTCGCTGCCAGGCCGCGGAAGCTTTCGCTGCATGTTTCGACAAGGTTTGTCTTCCCGTTTCTAAAAGTCACAACTTTGCAACTGGGTGGCGTCACCTACCTCCTCTGGAGTGTGGAATGTGGCAGCAGTTAAAATACCATTTACCACGCAGTAGTAATAGCAAACATGGGCGCCGGTTTTTATATTTGTTTATCTTGAATTTTGCAAGGGCGAGTACTGGTGTATTAAGTGGATTCAGTTTTCTCTTCACTTACTAAATAGCTGCATTGCGCGAGCACATTTTAAAATCTAAAAGCCTCAACAGACGTAAAATGGAGATTTCCATAGAGGAAATGAAATCTGTATTTGAACTGAAAATTAGCTCTAGCAGAACAAACATCTGCCAAAGAATTCCACGGAGAGTAAAAATTAATCGTTCCAATTTTCACCCTTACCAGGCTTGTAACCATTTTGCTTTTCTGAACATTTGTGCATGGTGTCTTTATTTTCATTCATTTCATTCATTCTTTTTTTTTAATTTTATGGTATAAAATAAATAAGCGTTTGAACTTTTAGCCAACGGCTAAATTGGGGCCCAGCAGCCATGTAATTTTTTCAATGCAGCAGGCAGCATGCACATCATAAATTTAAAAAAAAACACCGCAAAAAACACCGTAATAAAGGAATCCACACTTCACTAAACTTACACAATATGGAAAGTTATAATCTTAACTTTCATCTAGTATCTAAAAAAACATCTTTAAACGTACCAAAAAGTAACTTTTCACCAACGAGGCAGAGGGGCTTGGAGTGATAAACCGGAAGTTCGGAAGTGGCACCCCCCCCCCCCAGTTGCCGCCATGTTGTACGCAAATGTGACCACTCGTCACGTGACCTCCCAAGAACCGTGACGTCACCGGTAAGATGGCAGCGCCCAGAGCTGGCGGATCCGCGTTTGTTCGGTGCGCGGTAGCCGTGATGTGCAGGTGCTTTCCGACGACTTCGGGCTTCTTCGAGCTCGCTGACGCAGGTATAATGTGAAAATACGGAGGAAAGAGACTCGATACCTTTTTTGCGCTAGATCGCTCTGGATAATCTGGATATTAACACCTATGAGACAGCATCAGCCGTATCGCCGTACTGGTGCTCGGATTCCCGGATGTGTTCGAGGATCGATAGAACTTTAAGTGCTTTTAGCATGAAGTTTTCACATTCTCTTAGCTTTATTTGAACGTTGGAATGTCTGAGAATCGACGCGAACTGTATGCGTCGGACGTAAGGCACAGGGAAATTTGTTTCAGCCCTAGTCAACTGCATAATCGCAGCAACTTTTAGCGAGGAAGCACCTGAGAGGTGAAAAATGTTGACCACCATCCCTTTCAACCTCTTCATTAGACTTTTTTTTTTCAAAAGCGCGGGCCGCCTATACCTTGTTTCACCATAACTTGGAGAAGGGCAACCTCTACAGCCCCCTCAACCCAATCGGAGAGACGGAGGAAAGGTGTGTGACAAATCTGTGCAGATGAGCACTGTGATGATATGTTGCCATGTGCCTGTCTCCAGTGTAAATACTGACTGACCGTCACTGTAGCCTTCGCTGTTTGCCAAATTGTGATGAAACGGATTACAGTAACAACTACTTTATTTACCCAAGGCCTTCATACTTTTGGCATTTGTTAGACAAGAATGTTATGTCAGCCATCACTGCGAACTTGGCTCAGTGCCCATTGGACTGAAATGCTCCATTAGCCTTCATCGTGAACTGGGGCCCATTCGTGTGCTCTACGCCGAAAAAAATTGGTGACAGATGTGTTGCTTGATAGGGTTTTGCAAAGGGTCTATTGTGTCATACGTATAGGAAATGTCCCGCTATATAACAATGCATCCATACTATTAAACTAGATGCTCAGAGGTGTGCTTGTTGTTGCAGTCAAAAAGTTGCAGCAACAATTATTTCTTACGAGTATAATATTTATCTTCGGTAGCTGGGCCCGGTTTTTGCTCATTAATGTTCGTGTGTTTTGATGTTATCATGTGTGTAGCTCTTTAGTGTCCTCTCTGCAATGCCTACAGAGACCCTTGGAGGGAATAAATTAATAAACAACATTTTCACATCACTGGAGTTGGTTTTCGGATGCGCCACATATTCAGGAGAAGTGAAACGAGTGCAGCCACTTCCAACCAGTCTGCCAGTCTGGCATGTCCCATCAATTAATATTGAGGGGTCAGAAATGCGGGTGTCCTCAAAAGGTCCAGCATGTGCGGTTAACATAATTCTTTGTGTAGAGACTCTGAAGTCGTAAAGGTGAGCGGAAATATGTTTATGTGGTTAGTGTGTCAAATATGTTTATTTCGACTTAATTACATAAATATTGATTCTTAGAAAATGGTTCCATAACGAGTTCTTTCTGCGACAGTCTCGTGTCAGGCGTTCAGTCGTAATACCTGTGCTCTTTGTCCTCGGATGACGTTCCTGGCACGTCGGTGTTCGGTTTCGTCGAGTGGCAACTTTGACCGACAGATGCTGTCTTGTAATCATACGTCATGTACGGCCACTGACATTTGATGCACTGAAGCTGCAGGGCTGGCTTCTTATCTGCAAATTTTCCTGGTAGTCCTCTGCGTCAATGCAGCAAGCTCGGGCGTGTACTGCTTACGTGACTGTGCCTTTTGCTGTAGTGTTGACTTGATGGCTCGCAACAATGTTTGTTTGCTACCCAAGCCATTTCACTTCCATTTCGTAATGGCGATTTTTTCTGCATCCCGCGACCACTGCAACTTGTGTTAGTCTCATATGGCAAAGTGAAGTCGGGTGTTGCGTGGTGTCGACTTTTGAGTACAACCAACCATGCTATTTCTTCAAGTCACTCAGCGGCATTCTCCGTCAAAGTTGGAAATCGTGTGCTTCATTGCGTGGACACAAATAATTAGTGTCACCAAATTATTAGGTATTGTCCTTGGACGACACCCAACACCAGATCAACTGTCCTTGCATTGCCGCTCACCTGCTTTGTCGTGCTCACCTCCCGTCGAGGTGATGGGGATCAGGAGCTTCGGTTTAATGTCAGCACAAGGGGTACAGGCCGCCGAAGATAATCCTCAATGTCCCGCGGACGATCCTCGAGACGTGGTCGAAGGTCGTTCGGCACAAACTCTTGCATGCCAATTAACTGGTACTGGGCACCTCCAGGCTGCTAGACATGGTCGGCCTCATGCAGTGAAAACAGAGTGGTTTTCGGTCGACCATTCACAGCACCTCTGTTTTCCTCGGTGTACTTTGTTCAGCGAGAACCTACACTGGTTCTTTCTGATGTCTGGAATGCTTCGGCGTTTGTGTGTCTCGTTGAATTGGCATTGAATACTAACAGGTAGTCGGTGATGGAAGTCGTGACTTTCTGGCATAAGTCGCCCTCGGTTCGTCAGATGCCGCTTTGCTCGAAGAAGTCTTCAGTTCAAATGCCTGTCGAACTTGTTCCGAAACAATCTCGGCAATCAAAATAAGAGCTGGGCAACTGATGGCAGAAAGTAGCTTACTGATCTCCTCCCGGACATCAATGTGGATCATGTTGCGGATCCCTGGGAGTCTGGCGTCGAAGTTGCAGCTGGATGACTCGAGTGTCGAGATGCTGTGGAGTTGTTGATAGTGACAGGCTCGAGGCTGCAGTGTACATTCAATGTTGGAAGCCTCGGTGATATGAACCCTTAAACTGCTGTGGTGGGGTTGCGGACAAGGCTGCCGAAGGTGCTGTCCCTCACATGAGGGGCATGGGATTCTTAGCTTCTCGTCTTCTGTAGCACCAGGGTTGGCGTGGGTGCTCGATCAAGCGCAAAACATCCTCCACGAAGGCCGCGACGCTCTTGTTGGGGCCGTGTCCTAAACAGAAAGTAGGAATTCGGATTTCTCTCGTTAATGTTGGCTGATGAACGTGTACTTCAATCGATCTTGCAAATTTCCCCTGACCTTGAGGAGGATTCGTGGTTTTCAAGCCAGTGCCTGACAGTTTCTTCCACGAGAAGTATAGGTTTTGCAGCAGCTGGTTGTGGTGTCCACCCACTGTGGCGGGCAACACGGTCATATTGTTTGATCCAGCCCTCGACGTCTTCATATACCATGCGTGGAAGGGCGTCGGAGTGTGAAGTGCGGCGGGCATACAAACAATGGTGGGAGTGGACGCGGTTCGCTCCTACAGGTTTGTCATTGTTGGCTTAGTCAGCTTCGGTTCTTCTGACAAAAGACCGAATTCCGGTGGTTCCTGCTGGTAGCAGCGACCGACTCGGATTTCAGGTTCTTTGTGGTGTATTTTCGAGGTTCGTCCTTGTGGTACTTGCTCGTCTTGCGGTCTTTCTGCTCAGCTCGAGATAGGACTTGGTTCACCGCTCGCCGGGGGTTTAAGACGCGCGATAGTCCGCCACCCGTGTCCCGTTATCGGGCAACTCGACTGAGGAGCCGCTAAGGTGCACACAGAGTGAAGGGCTATCAGTAAAGTACCCAGCACCTCCACCAGAACATACGATGACAGCTTAGTATGGCCTGGAACTTTCCAGAATAGTAAATATTGATAGAAAATATGACTGGAGAAAGCATTCGTGACAATATAACAAAACTGACAGAAGAGAGACTACCCTGACCATTAAAAAAACTGCCTTGCTTTAGTGGCATTCTGGCTGAATAAATTCTCTTCCTCGGGGTTTGGCGACTGCCGTGGGCGAACTGAACTGCAATGGATGTGGAACCACTTTTCTGGTAATGAGCCGCTGCAGACTGTCGTCGCAAAGCGGCGTGAACGGGTGGACTGGGTAAGCAACACGCGCAATGAAATGTCCATACGGCTTGCAATTTGCGTAACGAGTGTTGATGAAACTTTTGTGTCGACGAAGCGTGCCACGGACCAGCGGAATCAATACCAACTGCAACACCTGTGCTCCGTGAAAGCGCACGTCTACGCCGGAACAATTTCGGAAGCAGCACAGCATCACCTAAAGCATGCCACGGGAACTACCAGCTTTAAGACAGCTATCCGGTGCACCGCACAACCAAAGTAAGCCTTCGGTCATTTGAACGAAGCTGCACCACGATTGCCCACTGCCAAGCACGACTCACGCAATTTCCGTCGCTAAACTGTGTATCCGAATATATTGCACACGCTTCACTGCAGACCTCGGTGATTCCGATGGTCAACGAGAGCACAGAAACGTCGCCTTAAAATTTATCCTAGCGGTATCCGAATCAATCCGAGGTACGAGCAACGTAGGGCCGATTGTCTTTTTGTGGCAATATCCCCGTCGTCACCAGCGAAATGCACACTGTTCCTCCTTATTTTCACGTCAAACCTGCGTCAGACACCACGCTAAACACTGAAGTCGCTTTCGACTGGCCTCATATGACGGCTTCGGCGTCTGCAATCAACTCGCCGAGACGAACGACAACCAACAAAGCATCCGACAAGCTTCGGCCCAGCTGGGGCCAGCCATCTTTCCTGTGACGTCACGGATTTGGTTTGGTCATGTGACGAGTGGTCAGATTTGCGTGCAATGGCAGCCGCCTTATGGGGGTCACTTTCGAGTGCAGACCGGAACCCCGGTTTATCGCTCTAAGCCCCTCTACTTCGTTGCTTTTCACTTTCATTTTGCTAGGTATATTATTCCAAATCAAGGCACCGTTAAACTCCACTAGTCTTTGTTCGTAGGTATTGAGACATGATGGTAAATTAATCAGATCACTTGTTGCAGCCTTTGCGTGTCGTGTTGGAGATTTAAACCAACTTAGGGAATGTGGGTCGTTGGAATATGTTATTTTATAAACTGTTTGGGTAATTTTTATATTGTATACAGATGTAATATCAAGAATAAAAAATCGGCTTTATTCGGTGACTAGGAACGACCTTTCTGTGAATACTACTACTACTACTACTACTAATAATAATAATAATAATATTTAATAACTAATTCTTAGAGCCAGGATCAAGTTTCAGGTCTTCTCAGAGCCTCAGGGGCTTGCGGGACTAGACCCAGCAGTAGCTCAGCAAGCATATTAAAAATGTTCACATTCTCACGTACACACACTCACACACAGACACGCACAAACACGAATCACACACCGATGATATCTTCTCCTCAAGGCGCAGGCTCAAATTTCTGTCGGTCTTGAAATGAGCGGGAAAACACAGCCTCATCAGAAAAGGAATCGCACAGATACGGACATGCACAGTAGCTCGAGAATACAATAAAAACCGTAGTCGTGTCGGAAGCAGGAGCGAACTGCCAAAGGCTGGCTTACTTCCTCAAAAAAAAGAAAAAGACGCATGCAGATTTTTACAAAATCGTTTTTCTTACGAAAAAAAGAAGCTTTTTATATTTTTCAGGGAGACAAAATATAAAAAATATGCGCAGTCACAGCTACTCTTAAAATTACATAAACGATTACTTTCATAAAAAAAATGCTTTTCATGTTCTTTTTATAATTTTTATCAAGAAAAAATACATGTCACTGTTTCAGCATATCAGAGAACATGCTTCTCATGCGTTTTTTCAACGTTTTGTTTTGGTTAATGGAAAGCAGTGGTTCTGGAGGATCATTAAAAAATTTCGGGACATAAATTGTGCGCAGACCTTCACCATAGTGAGTTCTCACCCTAGGAGTGACGAAACTTGGAACAGATCTGAGTTCACAAGATAGGGTAGACGCGAGTTTGAAATCACTTTCCCAGAAATGCCGCCAAAGAAGAGTTTGAAGGAAAAACGAGTAAAAAGACGGCAACTCAAGTGAAGCGAAGAGGTTGCCGTTGGGTGAAAAGTCGCTGTTGTATGTGACACTTTTTAGAATTCCTTTTAAAACTCGGTCAATTCTTAAATGCCAGGATAGTGAACAATTGAAAAAGACAGTTATGCCGTACCTTATTAGGCTGTAAGCTAAGGCGTGCATTATGTTCCTCCTAACTGACACTGGTATAAAACCTTTAATGTGGTACATCATGCACGACACGCTCCTCAACCGTTGACATACGTAAGACATGTGAGTGTTCCACGTAAGATCACAATCAAAGTGAAGACCTGAGGATTTTACTGAGCTAACATATTCGACAGGTCTACAATTACAACCTGGACAACTGGAGTTGTGAAGGAATAGTGGAAAAGTAAAACTGACATTTTTTAAAAGGTTACGGAAGCAGATCAGTTTTGTTTTCGAAGCATTTACACGTAGCTTGTTTGCCGAAAACCAGTCAATAATTTTAGTTGCATCTGCTTGAAGCATTTTCATTGCACGCTGGTAGACTAGGTGCCGGGAAAACAAAAGAGTGTCGTCCGCATATTGAAAAATCGTTGAATTTGTCGTTACGACAAAAATATCATTTACGTAGAGGTTGCATAATAGTAATAATAATTATAATAATAATAATAATAATAATTATAATAATAATACATACATACATACATACATACATACATATATACATTTTATTGACTCAGTGGGACTATTAAAGAGGGATATGTTTGCTGGCACATCAATGCCAGCGAAGGGCTTGTGGGATGACACCCTAAAAAAATAAGAAAAGTCCACTGAAGTGATATGGTAAAGGCATTGCCTTCAAAATGAGAACTGAGAGGTAATAAAACTTTCCCCACCCCCCTTCCCCGCCCCAACCCCCTTCCCCCCCCTCCCCCTTTCCCGATTGTAGCACAGAGTACGAATTACGAAAAAAAATACAGCATACGAAAGCAATGTACAAATGAATGTAACAACGAAAATAGAATTAACACTTACAGACGCGAGTCCCAAATAAAGTGTAACACAATGCACGGAGACCGAAAAATAAAATAGAAAAAGAAGAGGAAACATTTCGAATCTGCGGTAGCTATAGCAACCAGCACCATCAGGATCGTCATAAACGCACACGGAGCAGGCACTAAATACTATCAAGGTTAAGACACTTGAGTTCTTCTTTTAGAGTTTTCAGTGATGGGATATCATAAATATAGTCCGGGAGGGCGTTGAAGACACGTCGCACATAAGATTCGCGCGAGCATTTACCATACCGGGTTCAACAACGTGGCACTACAAATCGAGGAGAGCTGCGTAATGTGCGGGACGAATGTAGCGGTGTCTTGTAATCACTGCTCCCAAAATTGCGAAGGAGTACGGTCTCAATAAAAAGTGAGCGGAAATTCGGCAGTTGAAGGCTTTCAAAAATGTCGGCAGTGGCAGAAAGAGGCGTACTGTAGAGGATGTTCTTCAGTATGCCTCTCAAAAAAGTGTTAAGTTTTGCCTGCCAGCGACCTGAACAGATACCAAACACTGTGATTCCGTACAGTAGCACACTGTAGGCAAGCGCGTGGACTAACAAAAACCGAACATTGACGGGCATAAACATCCGTGTGTTATAAAGCATTCAAGATATAGTTTGTAGTTTACCGCATAAGTAGGACATATGAGTGTTCCAGGACATGTCGAAATCAAAATAAGCACCCAAATATTTCACGTTGTTAATAATAATAATAATAATAATAATAATAATAATAATAATAATAATAATAATCAATCAATCAATCAATCAATCTTTATTATACAGTGCCCAGGAACAACCCTGAGGTCTTGGTGCTGGTACACTGGTGGATAAAAAAAAACAAAAAAACACTATACACATCTCCGCAGAAAATAAGATACATTTTTAGCATAATACTAGACAGTGCACAAGTAATTAGTACAATGAAATAAAAACGAGGCAGTAACAGTAGAGACGGAACACAAGACCGAAGGACAACAAGTGCACCACCAGAAAACACGACATGGAGATGACGACATTCAGACATAACAGAGCAATTCAACAATGCTCATCCTGCACAGGCAAGTTTTTAATAGAAAGGACAAACGTCCTGTAGCAAGGGTTGAAAATATCAAGTTTTTCAGAGTAATGATTCAAACGCTGAGCCATTCTCACAATTGGGTTTACCGGACTAAACGTTTTAGAAACATAAAAAGATGACAGAAGACGAGTAGGCACACGTGGGACCCTAAGGCACAGTTCAGATAACAGGCTCGGAGAATTGATGAGTCCATGCAGCGTTTTAAACAAAAATAGTAAGTCCGCGTTCTCCCGACGCCGGTGCAAGCTAAGCAAACCAACACGCTCTAACGCAGACTCATAAGTTAATCAGTGAACATCCTCCTTTATGTAGCGATGTTTAAAGATAGAAACAAACTTTTTTTGCACACGCTCGATCTCCAAGGAGTGACTTTTAGAAATTCCATTCCAAACAACTGAGGCATACTCTAACTGTGACCTGGATAGCCAGCAGTATAACGTGATAAAAGCCGTCGGGTTTTTGAACTCCCTGGTTAAGCGAGAGGCAATACCCAACATTCTTAAAGACGAGTTAACCAGCCTACCAACGTGATCAGAGAAACGCAACCCAGAATCAACAATGACTCCGAGAGCTTTCATTACACTTACTCGAGACAAAGTCTCTCCTTGAATATTATATGCAAAAGAGATATTGTGAGTCTTCCGAGAGAGCGTCATGACCTTGGTTTTGGACGGGTTCAAGAAAAGGTCATTTTCAGAGCACCATCGGTAGAAAGAAGATGCATCTTCCTGGAGCTTAGCACAATCACGTTCAGTAACTATTTCTCGATAAATTTTTATATCGTCAGCATATTGCAGGAATGAAGAATTTAAAACAGCAAAAGAGACGTCATTTACGAAAATTGTGAACAGAAGGGGTCCTAAAACAGATCCCTGAGGAACGCCAGAGCGAGTCCTGTACAACGAAGAGTTCATGTTGTTAACCCGGACATATGCCTCTCTCTCTGACAAGTAGCTTTTTAACCAGTCATGTACTGAGCCACATACTCCATAGGAGGAAAGTTTGGATAAAAGAATAATGTGATTGACTACGTCAAAAGCCTTGCTTAAGTCAAAGTAGACAACGTCTAACTGACCTCTGTTACATATTACACGAGATGCAGCAGACATAAAGCTAACAAGATTGGTAGTTGTTGATCTGCCGCTCATAAAACCATGCTGATTGGGAATTGCTAAGTTTCGAAATTTGAAAGACAGGAATTGATGAACTACCATTTCAAAGAGCTTAGAAAATGGAGAGAGAAGAGAAATAGGTCTATAGTTACAAATATCACCTTTTTTTCCCGACTTTAAGACTGGAACAACAGCAGCGACTTTCCACGTTTCAGGAAAGGTTCCCAACCTTAACGAGTTGTTAAATATAGAGCACAGTACCGGCGTGAATATGTCGTGATACGTTTTGAGAATCGCAGAGGGAATGCCGTCGGGCCCTACTGACAATGTTGCTCTCATTTTCTTAATACAGGATCGTACGGACTCCTCATCAACATTAATGCAACTTAACAAGTCACCAAACCCATCTAAGTGAGGCAGCGCAGGTGCAGAACGCTGCGTACTATCCCTGTAGATGGACCTAAAATGCTCAGCAAATAACTCAGGAACGGACTTCAAATCGCTCTCGTGATTATCCAGGACAATCTTCGACTCGATATGCCTCCCAGAACGTGAATTAATGTACCTCCAGAATTTCTTCGGATTATTGACAAGATCTGATTCCACTGAGCAACGATGAGCCTGGCGGTCGCGATCCAGGACCGTCTTGCATTGCTTTCTGCAGTTCTTGAATTCTACTTCCCACCTTAAAAGGCCACTTTTCTTAAACTTCCTGTGAAAGAAGTCCTTTCTTTTCAGTAGTGTTTTTAGCTCACTGGAAAAGCAGTTAGGAAAGCGAGATTTAGTAACTGTCCTTAACGGAATAAAAGTATCCATGGCCTTCCGAACAGTTTGCGTGAAGAGCATGACCTGGTCATTCACATCAGGCGACTCCAAGATCAATGCCCAATCAAAACTCGTGAGGTAATGATGCATCCCGACATAGTCCCCTGCCGACAGATTATATGAGGTGTGCGGCGGGGAATCACCAGAATTACCACGAACAGAGGAGTTCTCGAAAGAAAGTACTATATCAAGTGCAGGATGATATGTATCCTGAGGAACTAATGGCAGTTCACCCCGTGCTACACGCACGCTGTCCATATTTGAGAAGCATAAATCTAGAGCATTAAATTGGTGATTCAGAACATTATTGTGTTGTTTGAGATTTAGGAAAGAAGAAAAGTTTAAGAGCTGGGTGCCTTTCTGCCTGCAGTAAAAGTTGTCCGTAAAAACATCAAGCTGCGGCCAGTTGACTCCAGGAGCATTAATATCCCCCAAGATTAAGACTTCGCATCCCTGTAAGTCATTCACTGTATCCTCTATGCCAACAAGACAACTATAAAATTCATCTGGCGGTGTCTGGGGAGGGAGGTAAAATAAACCGATTAAAACGCGTACTCCCTTTGCAGCCTCAATCTCGACCCATACGCTCTCGGGAAATTTCTCTGTCTTCGCGTCTCCTAGAGCGGTAGCGCCTGTCGACTGCGACCAACACTCCACCTCCCGTTCTGCTCCGCGGGGTAGAATCACGATCGCGACGGTGCACCTCAAAACAAGGAGGGAAGTAATCGGAGGAGCCGATGCTAGAACACAACCATGTTTCAGTTAAACAAAATATAGAGCAATTTGATAAGGTAACATTAGAGAAAAAGCAATCGGCTTTTGTACGCAGGCCGCGAACGTTTTGGTAAAATAAATCAATGTGACTCATCCTTGGTCTATCCAACGTTCAAAGGGGAGGCGGCTGCCTCGGATGCATGGAGCAGGTCTTCGCGAAGGGCGCCTCGAAAAGCCTTAAAGAGGCATGATTTGGGCCACACGGTAGGATCAGAAAGCCTTTCGAAGTCTTTTGCAGCCACAGACACGTGGAAGGAGGCGTAGGAGTCGTAGCGCGTCTTCAGTTTCCGGCACTCCACTTCCTCAACTCCGACGGAAGAGAGATGAGAACTGATGTCTTCGCAGCTGGTGTCCGGGTTCAGCTTGGTGACGAACAGGGCTCTTCGTCGAGTTGATGGAGGGGCAACAATCAACTTGCAGGTTTCCGACGCCCCGATAAGCGCCGGGGTCCTAGCTTTTGGTGGTGCAGAGTTGATGCCACTGGGAGGGATGTCGTCTTTCGGCGGAGCATTATTCTGGCCATCCGAAGGGAGGGTTGCCGCCACAATTTTCGTAGGAGAAGCTTGGGGGAGAGAGCTGTGTAGAGCGGCAGCATAATACCCCTGCCAGACGGGCACCTAAAAGGACCTTTACGCCAAAGGCCTTCAGGATTTTCAAATGACCTTTACGTTCTGCCGTGCCAGACGGCACAAGTAAATGTCATTTAGAGGATGTTTACAGCGATTGAACTCCCGCAGCTCGTTCAAACGCATAAAGCACGTTCACGCCTGAAAGATAATATTTCCGCGATATAAATATATTTTTAAAGTTTTTCTAAAGCAAACAAAATATTAGAAAAAACAAAATGACGAGTTTAGTCGAGTGATTACAACAATGTCTGCTTTATGCCCATGCACAGTGGTTTTTTGGCAATTAGCGGCAACCCTGAGCGTCGCCCGCTCGCTCGGAGGGGCGTTGCCAGGTTCCCTTGCTCGGTCCTGTTGCTCAGTGCGCGCACTCCTTCCCGTTCTTTACGCTTTTGCCCTGTTCAGTTCGGCGTCGTGCTCGCGCTCGAGTTTCAACGCAGTTGCCCCAGTTTGTTCCTTCGATGGATCTTCCTCCCGATGTTGATCCGGCTACGATGGACCCTGCGTCTCGTGTCGCGTTCCTGGTGTGCCTGCGCAACCACCATGAAAGTGGTTTAGCATCGCTGAATAGTTCTTTGTCGTCGATCACGGAGGCTTTGACGTCGATCAGCTCCGACGTTCAGTCTGCCCGACGAGAAGCTGATTTCCTCGAGGAAAGGCTTCTTGCAAACAGCCTGGTCATCGCTGCAGCGACAGCAGGAGAAACGACCATGCCGCGGAGCGTCCAAGCGTACTTTCGGGGTGAACGATGGTTTGAGGAGACGCTACCGAACCTGCCGGAGAGCCACTTCAAGCAGGCTTTCCGGGTGATGCCGGCGACCTTTCGGTACATCGTGGACGTTTGTCGGCCCCACATGGAGCGCCAGGTCACCCCTATGCGCCCCACTATATCGGTCGAGAAACGAGTTGGAGCTGCGCTCTACAAGCTGTGTTCCAGCGCGGAAGACAGGACCGTCGCCCACTTGTTCGGCCTGGGGCGGTCAATGGTCAACGATAATTACAAAGAGTTCTGCCACATCGTCGTTTCCGAGCTGGAGCGCGACTGGCTCAAGATGATGACCGCCGCCGAACTCCCCGACCACGTCCGCGAGTTCCAGGCTGCCCTGGAATTTCCGCAGGGCATAGCCGCGCTGGACGGCTGCCACTTCCCCGTGTCGCCACCTAAGGTCAACGCCAGCGACTACTACAACTACAAGGGCTGGTAAGTACACTAATTAAAACAAAACAAAACAAAAATAGCTGCGTTTAATGGATTTCAGTAGAGTAGATTGTTGGGCTAGTTCGTTTTGGAACTTGGAATACATTTTAGCGCTCAAAGCACAAGGACACAAAGACGAGAATCGCACTGTGGCGTCCGATTCTCGTCTTTGTGTCATGTTTTCAGCGCTAAAATGTATTCCGCGTTTAATGAGGTGGAAATGACGAAACATTACCGAAACACGAGATGCTAGCAGGTGATTGTTAGCTTGTCATTTTCAATAATGTGCCGTGCTAGCTCTGATAATGTGTAAAAATTTTCTTTTTGAATCTACAGCTTTAGGAAAACCCGAAGCCTCACGTATTATGTGTGAAAAACTGACGCATGCATTGTATTTTTTTCTCCAGGTACAGCATCATTCTCCTGGCCCTTGTAGACCACCGGTACCGGTTCCGGTACGTCAACGTGGGGACGCCAGGGCGGTGCCACGACGCGCATGTCTTTCGGAGGTCGGCACTGGCCAAAATTCTGGAAGGGCCAACGTTTACAACACCAATGGTCACCATCAACGGGACTGCCGTGCCGCCACTGGTTCTCTGCGACCAAGCCTTTCCTCTGACGTGCAACATGCTGAAGCCATACGCACGCAAGAATGTCGCGGGACAGTCTCCGCAGGAGAAGTTCAACCGGCAACTGTCGTCTGCACGTAGGGTCGTGGAGAACGCCTTCGGCAGGATCAAGGCACGGTTCCGCTTCATCATGAAGCGGCTGGAGTGCGACGTGGACAACGCCCGCTTCGTTATACGGGCTTGCTGCACGTTGAATAGCATCTGCGAGCACTTCAACGACGGCGTGGAGTCCCAGTGGCTCACCGAAGTTGGCACGGAGGCCCGCCTCTACGAGCAGCCAGTCTGCAACACGGATGCCGTGGCAGGCAATGGTTCGAGTGTCCGGGACTCCATTGCTGCCTACCTTCACCAGCACTAGAGTGAAGAGCGAAGCAAAGGCCCTTTCGAGTTCCACCGGAACGAAGGCCCTTTTGAGGACCAGCAGAGCAAAGACCCCTTCACCACCACAGAAGAAAAGGCCCTTTTGAGCCCCAGCAAAGGCCCTTCTCAGGGCCAAACAAATTTGGCTTTAAAGCTGACTTCTTTCGATGCCTCCTCCCGTTGTCTCAAATGAAGTTAAACCGCAGTATTTATTTGAACATTTCAACCATTTTTCAGTTTTTATCTTTTTTTTTTATGTCTGAATGAAGATGGTAGAGGTGTGCACGTTTCAACTTTGATGCCCCATCTGGCAGGGTGGCACGAGACACGGTTTGGGCACAAGTTCCAGGCCGAAGGCTTCTCAAAAGAGAGTTGAAACTTTCTTTTGAGTCACTAACATAGTACTTGTGTCCACTCTGCATTCCTGTCTGGCCTATCAGTACTAGATGTGGAACTTGCTAGGTACTATTGGTGAGGAGATCAAGGCCTGCGTGTTTGCTCCTCTAAACATAATCAATAGTAGATCCCTTTAGCACCCTTTAGGTAGCCCGGATGAGCACCATCGTCTGCTCCATTGCCTGCTTCAGTGGTCATGCTCAGAACGAGCTCACATTAACAAGCTGCTAAGACCGGCAACCAATGGTGTCGCGAGAAATTACATTAGTAGGCTGCTAATACAGGCAATCTTGTAGTTGTCTTCACATTGCAAATAACTGTGGAAGCTCTCTATCGCACTCTGCAGTCGCGCACACACAGCTGTGGCCGCCAGCGAACGAGACGTAGTTGCGACGTGACCCATACTCTCGTCAAGCTTCGGGCTGTTTGCCGCTTGGGGCGGGTCAGGGATCTACTAACCAAAGGTCATGCGAAGGCCTTGTCTTCTAAGTGGTATTGCTCCAACTTATTTGTTGTCCCCACACCTCGGTGTTTACCCGACACGTCTGTGGACATGCCCATAGGCCTTGTGGTCATGTTCGCCTCATTTTCTGCAATAGAGCGCAGGGTAGTGTAACATACAAATACTAACACGAAACAGTCACGTTTATCGTTGGTGCCGGATCTCTCCCGAAAGCAGTTGTCGGAGAATGCGAGCTTGACCCACTTCGGCTTTTGTGCCGAGCTGGGCATATGCACCTTGCATGCTGCATTCTTCATGCAGGCCGGAGTAGAAACAAAAGAGCCCCTCGTTCCCCGCAAGCAACCGAACACAAACTCCAGCCAAACGCTGACGCAGCGTTCGGTTTCGTCAGCCAAGCGCTGGCTCATTGTTATTTCTCGTCCCCATCTGTGTAGTTCTAAAGTTAGTCACTTGGGGTGTCAGGGTCTGATCTCCTCCCCAATATTAACTGGAGATGCTGGAGTTTCGGAAAGATTCAACTCTTCTCGCTCCAAGTCAAATTTGGGGGCTTTACATGCCAAACCAACGATGGGCATCTGGCACGCCCCAGCGGAGGATTGAGGATTAATTTGGACCACCTGGGGATCTTTTGACTATACTGAAAGCTTGGTTACACGGCGCCTCCTCTGCAATAAGCCTCCGTCAGATTGCGGGCACCTCGGCCGGGATTCGAACCCGCCACATGGGATCCGTAGGCCACCACCCTCGCCTCGGAGCCACCGAGGTGGCTACCCTTCTCGCCCTGTCAGTCACTATAACAGCGAGACACAGGAGTGTCACTTTCCATAACATTTTTCTTTTGTGTGTGGGTGGGGGGGGTGGGGGGGTAGTATGAATATTAATGCATAGTAGAACACTTGGAATTGTGCATGTTAACAATAAAGACATATCAAATACCATAGCTAGATGAATAATTGCTCCAAAGTACAACACAAATGTGCTCCATCCGCTTACTTTGGTGCTTTATTTAGAAAAGCGATCATCGCCGCAGTCAGGTCTTCCTGCGCCTTCGCAGCACGTTCTTGTTGCTTCAAAACACGTTCTTGCGCTTGCAACACAAGTTCTTTCTGAAGGAGCTCCCGCTCCCGGAGCTCGAATTCCTTTGCTCGAGCGGCTTCAAAGCTCAAACGGAGGAGCTTCTGCTCCTCAATTGCTGCCCTAATGAGGGCAGTATTAGGGTGCTGAGCCCTTTTTTTTGGAGGCGCCCTCGCTGGCACGGACACGCCGTTGCTGGCAGAGGTGCTTGCAGCGCAGCTGGTGCTCGCGGTGCTCGCCCTCCTTGAGCTTGCGGCCAAGCTTTCACCTCTGTGCCCGCTCAAATCTGGAGCCTCGAAGCCGACTCCAGCGGCTCCGACATCATGTGAGTCGTCTCCCACGTCCATAGGTGGCTCCTCGAACACCTCGCCATCCTCTGCACCTCCATCCTGCAAGCCTGCAAGCAACTGAGAAAATTTCCATACAATCAGATATTCATATTAAACCGCAATTCAGGTATTATAATCCATCTCACAACAACTTGGCAAACTTTGGAAGCTACACCCTCGTGATTCCACAAGTGCATCGGTGTGAGGCATGTTGCATCATTGAACAGATGTACCATCACTTTCGGACGCACGGGCATGAGGAATCTGCTGTCATCTTTGGCTTCTTCAACTCCTTCCTTAACTATATTCAATGAACTGACACCCATCCACCAACTGCTCGCTGAAGAACTACCTGGCCACCACCTTTGGTCAGAAGTCTACCAATTACACCACTGGTTTTGCCTATATTCTGTTTCACGATAACTTGGCAAACTGTGGAGGCTACGGCTCCTGCGACCCAAAAACAGCGTTGGAGCGAGGCATGTGACTCTATGTCACGGGAGCGTTTGTGTCACTGCTCCAAAATCAAGACCTGGAGGAACTGGCTGTCATCTGCTGATCAAAGGTCGTCTGCTGTGAAACCAACCAACTTCAGATGAACATTCACCGGCGCAACATTGCCATCCGCTAGAGTAGTGAGCTCTTTGGAAACAGTTTATGAGACAACCATACGTTCAATTTACTAGCGAATCTGTGGTGGGTGCTAATGCCACGGCACAGTGCAATGTTTGAGCGGAAGTGGTGGATTACACGGCTGCAATCGTTCACATATCATTCAAAAGCCATATTGTTCCTGGGAAAGGGTTGATCCGTATTAAGTATCATTGGAAAAAAAAGTAACATGTCTACATCTTCCGTGTCATGTAGTGTGGCGGACAGAAGGGTCTCACTGCAACACTACTAACAGTAAAAGAAGCCTAGAACAACTTTTTGTCACGGACAATGCTGTTGTTGTGGTGGTAACGAGGCTTAGCTCCGTGGCCTCGATTATGGAGTGTTGTCACGTGCCTTGCTCAGACACTCTTATTGGGTCGCGGAAGCTGCAGCCTCCACAGTTCGCCAAGTTATCGTGAAACGAAGCATAGAGCTGCTCTATACAGCAGCCTTAGCTCCCCAAAGTAACAACACGAGGACTAACTTACCCGACAAGTGAGAGACCTGCAGTCGCCTGCTCCACTTTCGGTATCGTCACCATTGCATTGCCGATGGCCCGTCTAGGAACCTCCAACGAGGGCACATAAAGGACAGTAGCCATTCTTCGGAAGTGCTAGTGTAGCCTTTGAGGTATTTCCTCTTCTATTTGATGAAGGACGAGTCCCAGTTCATGCAGAATCGCTGGATCTCTGACAGGTAGGTCGGAAGCAGACGACTTGTTTTTCGTATAAGAGCTTGCCGATCTGTCTGTAAACACGAGTTGGTGTATGTAGGAACCGTTGAATATCTAATAATACAGAAACCTTGTTATGAAAGATTGATATCACCAGCCGACCTGCACTACTGCAGGCGTTGCACGGTCCAGGCAGCTCTCTACGACCAGGCTGCTGTTGTTGAGCGGCAGCGACCCCATGAACCTGTGGATGGCGAAGTAGTAGGCCCAGGTCTGCTTCCCGGATCCCGTGGTGGTGCCTTCCCGTGCATGTTTCCTAAAAATTAAGGCAGCTGTAAGTGTCACATTCATGTAGTTCCGTAAATGTACATGCAACACTCACAACACCTAATAAACAAAAATCGCTTTGCAAACCACCTTCAGATTGAAGATTGGCGCACACATGATGCTACCTGTTTTACGTGGCTTGCATGTGACGTCATGGCATTGTGCAGGTGGCCAGTTCTACTTATTATTGCTCAAAAAAACAACCTCAGTGGGGTGGAACATATGCTGCAGAAGGGACACATATACCAGCTGCCACAACAGCAAGTGGTATGATGTCAGTGATAACCATGTATATAGTGCCAGCACATAAAAATCAGCATGTTTTACTTTCTAATCGTATCGCAATGTCAGCTTAGACCTTCTGTGGCATTGCCTGTTATTGCTTACAACATACAAATACATATAAAATAGTTGAAGTCGAAGGGATTGATGGCTGTTTGAAGGAAACTCAAAAATCTGTTTCTGAACGTGTCGGACTAAGACTCTACAAAGGGGGTCGAAGCAAGCGCTTTAAGGGCATACGGATCCCACTGCTTCTGGGTGGAGTTTTGACGGCAACCTCTGGGCTGTGTGAAGCGCCTCAACGAGGAGGGGTAAAACCAAAACAAGCCACAACAAGAGTTGTCATCACTAAACCCGACTCTGAAAAATGCGGTACTCGGTGTCTTCACTGCTGTCGACGCTGAGAGCACTGCTGATATCTGTCGAGTCCGACTGTTGCGCCAATCAGACACCTTCGGGTCGCCGTGGGAAGGAATTTAATGTTTTTAATTTCTGACTGTTTACTCAAGTTTCTTCAGTGAATTTTTTTGTACCCTTGATGCACGTTCACCGACACCTTTATGCAAAATTGTAGCTTGATACGTTTAGAAACCGATTTATGCCGTCCCTTCAAAAAGTCATCGATCCCTTTGACTCGCCCTGTAGATTTAAACGGATTTTGCTCCTAGGTGAGTTTAGCTCTTCAGTACCGATGTCTTATGTGGTTTGAGCCTCGGAGATCATGAAACATGGCAAGTCAGCTGTGAAGCTTTGAACATTGCTGCAGGCGAAGACGGCTACTCAAAACGCGTACGAGCTACGCAAAGGAGCGGTGGCCGAACACGGCACGCGAGACAAACACTGCAGGTAGGCGAGCCCTGTCTTTGCGCGCCGCGCAAATTGAACGGTCGTCCCTATCGGCACTGTTTGGCGTGTGTGTGTTCGTAGGATTAGCAGGTTACACCAAACGTGTGAAGTTTTCCTTACCGATAAGTGCTGCACAGATTCTCGATCTTGTTGTGGACTTGGTCCCTCGTCGTTCGAAAGCCCAGGGCTCCCAACGCTTCCGCGATCTCGGCGTAAACGGCACCGTTCCTCTTGGCGCGACGGAGGTCCTCCAGCCGATCCTCCCAAAGCCGAATCAGCGCCCAGGTCGCGTCGACGCTCCAATGGACGCGCGGCGACCCCTTCCTACTCGTCGACGCTCCTCCGTCGTTCGACATATCGCACGACGCGAGAGATATAGAAATATATATACAAAACAAAGATTAAATATATACAGTACAGTTAGTAATACACTATTAAAGGATGATAAAATATAAAGTAGAGAAATAAAAGCTAGATAACTATGGTTCTAAGAAAAATCGAAAGGGGGAAAACCGAAGTGCCGAAGCGAACGATGCGAGCAGGCGAGCAGCGGGACGACTACGCCTACTAGATAGCTGGGGCCATGGGTACAAAAAACTATTAGTAGAGCGAGGTCTGTACAGATTATACGTCAAACACGCTCTTTTTTAATAATAAAATTACAAAAATATTTATTTTAGAAATCAGTACGATCTTTATTTTCAATCCGCGTCTCTAGTGTAGACCGCTGCTGACGAGAGTAGGCCTTTAGCAGCCGTAAAGGAGTTGTGGGAACTCAGGTTCCCGAAAAGGACCTTTACGCTAAATGTCATTTGAGTTGCCGTGTGGCACTGCCTAAATGACATTTACACTAAAGGTCCTTTGGCGTAAAGGTCCTTTTAGGTGCCCGTCTGGCAGGGGTATAAGAGTCTTTTCCCAAAGACCCCCCCGCAGCCCCATCTACGGGTTGCCGCCGGCGATCGGGCGCGTCCGGCTTTCGTCGCTGGCCGGAGGTTCGGGGTCTGCGTCACGCAGACCCCGAACCTCCGTCCGTAGTAAGGCCATGGCACCCGCCTGTAGCTCGGCGTCGCGTTTTTGCTCGTGTCGGAGGCGTGCGTTTTCGTCCCTGAGGGCGGCGACCTCGTCAGTCAGGAACGAAATTCCCTCCATAGCATCGAGGAGCAGGCTCCGCAGGGACTCGACGCCGGCTCCAAGGTCAACGGGAGGAGAGGAGGCGGGTGGCCCTGCGGGAAGTTGTCGAGCCGGAGAGAGGGCCCGAAGGGTACGGGCAAAGTCCGCAGCGTCGCTGTCGTGATTGCCGACGACGCCATCGCTGTTAGGCCTCGCAGCACCGCCGACAATCGCACAGCTCTCACAGAGAAAGGAGCTTACCCCAGACTGAAGAAAGGTGTCGACGTTGTCCGGCCAGCATACACACTTTGTGTGCGCACGAAGTTTGCAATCTGAACATCGAAGAAACTTTTGTCTTCCGTAGAAGACACGGAAGCAGATAGTGCATGCGTCCGTACTAGGCGGCATCTCTTAATAATAATAATAATAATAATAATAACTTTATTTTTCCATCAACGGATGAAAAGGGACTGAAAAAAAAGCTTTATGAATAAATTGAACGGGGCCTAACAAAGCACTCAAAACAAACAAAGAAAACAAGATGAGCTTCGCCGAAGCAAACAGACATATTTACACAAAGCTAATTTTACACATAAAATTTACGAATTTCTCTTGTGGTGAGTTAATCCAAGTGCAAGTAGCCATTTAAGCTGTTCAGTAAGTGTGGTAACGTATCTTTTAGTATATTCAAGATCGCAACTAGTTCAATGAGTGTCCATATCTCAGCATTCAGCATGTCAGGTGGAATACGCTATAACATTTCTGGTCAGGGTGGCAAGATTTGCCAAAAATTTAAAGTCTAGTTTTTGTTATTTCTTTAAACCAGCGGCTAAGCTTTAATTTAAGAAGTTATAGGCACTTATAGTAGCATATTTATTAAAGAAACCAGCAGTTCGGGAGTCGTATGGAGCGTTGCAGATAATTCCTATAATCATCTTTTGCAGACGGTATATCTTTTCTAAGTTTCCAGCCAAAGTCGTACTTTAAATGACGGGGCAATAACTTAAGTAAGAAAAAAAGAGGGAACTGTAAATAACTAATTTGGCAGAGGTTGGAAAAAAAAGAGCTGTTTCGTTTTCATTTTATTTCATTTATTATGGCTCTCAGGGCCCGACGGCATTATAGAGAGGAGTGGGGCACAGTAAATAAAACAAAACAAATAATAATGAAAAGGCAAAAACTGCACAAAATAACTACTAAACATCATTTAACAGGTTTGTAATGGCACAATACGTGGAATAAAACAAATATCAATGAAAAGGCAAACAATACACCAACTTTCTACTAAACATCATGTAACAGGTTAGTAACAGCAATCTTAAATTTATCTGAGGCAGTGATTGGGACAATGGGTGCGGGAGGGCGGTTCCAGTCAACCGAGGTTTGAGGCAATAAAGAGGAATTAAAGGTAGATGTGCTGCAATGAGGTATTCCAAATTTAATTGATGATCGCTGCGTGAGGAAATGTAAAATGGTTCAGAAAATAGTGCTTGGTGGAGAGTAGGGTTAGAGTGATAAATCTTACGGAACAGGCATAGGCATCTTTCGACGAAGTGAAAGAGTGAGCAAGGATAAAGACGCTTTCATTAAAGTGGTGCTAGCTGTGCGGTGATAGTTAGAAAGTATAAAACGAGCGGAGCGGTTTTTAATGAATTCTACGGCAGATGGAGAGTGATACCAGGATTCCAGATTGAGGCGGTATATTCAAGTTTAGGGCGAATTAAGGTATTATAACTGAGAAGCTTTATTGAAAGAGGGGCAAGAAAACAGTTTCTTTTGATGTATCCTAATAATTGATTAGCGTTTTTTGTGACATAGTCGACATAAATATTCCAGGACAGATCATTTCAAATGTAAACACCGAGGTATTTGTAGGAGGAGACAGGAAGGAGGGTACAGTTATTGATGAAGTAGGAAGGGCAAATGTTAATTTGACGAGAGACACACATGGATTTACATTTACAGAAATTAAGTTCCATAAGCCAGTAGTTGCACCATTGGGTTACATTGTTAATACAGGTTTAAAGAGCAGATATGTCAGAGTCGTTAAGGATTTCTTTGTAAATAACACAGTCGTCAGCAAAAAAGGCTAATAGAAGAGGAGACACGGATAGGGAGATCATTAATATATATAAGAAATAATACTGGACCGAGTACAGAACCTTGTGGACCACCGGAGCTGACAGGCGTGTATGAAGAATTAGTTCCGTTGGCGTTGACAAACTGTAGACGGTTAGTCAGAAAGGCGTCTATCCAAGGGAGAAGATACGGACACATGTTAAGGCTACTAAGTTTATGGACAAGAAGGGCGTAAGAAACTTTGTCAAAAGCTTTGGACAAAAATTAAGGAATGTGCAGTCAGTTCTGAAACCCTGGTCAAGTGTGACATAGAGGTTATGAGTAAAGGTAGGAAGTTGGGTTTCGCATGAGTAAAATTTCCAAAAACCATGATGTGATGTGTTAAAGAAAAGAGTTAGAATCCAGAAAGTATGCAAGTTTAGAGTAAATTACGTGTTCGATTTTGCATTTGTATGCTGCTTATGGAGATGGGACGGTAGTTAGATGGATTTTGTTTATAGCCACCTTTGTGCACAGGAACCACATTCCCCACCTTCCAATCCGATGGCAAGACACCATGTAGAAGTGACTGAGAAAAAATCTTGGACAGGATAAGCCTGGAATACATTTGAGTGTTTTTCAAAAATTGTGCGTTAATGTTATCAGCATCTACCGCAGAAGATATTTTTAGGTTATCAATAATCTTAGCAATTCCTTCACTATCTACAACAACAGGATACATAGGCAAGAAATCACAGGTGGTAAATATAGGGATACAAGAACTAACTGGAATAGGGAAAGATTTAGTAAACACTTCATTTAAAATAAAAGAACACCGATAATTGGATGATTCACCTCCGTCAGCATCTCTAAGCGTTATATTATAAGAGAAAGAGGGATTAATAACCTTCCAAAATTGACGCGGGTTATTTAACAACAAGAAAGCTAACGTATTATTAAAATAAGGGGATTTTGCATCTCGAAGTGCTTTTTTTATACACACCAGCTGCAGTACGGTACGCCGACCATCGCTGTTCATTGTCTGATAGCTTTGCAGCACGAAATATTTTTTTTTCTTGTTTGCTAGCCTTTTTAAAAACACGTTATACCAAGGCTATTCGGGAAAGGACGACATCATGCGAATTGCCACGTGCGCTTTCATGAGGTACGTAACTTGTTCTTTAAATAAACATCAGTTATTCTCAGCTGAGCGCTCATCAAGACATCTTGTAGTAATCCAAAGACACGGGACAGTTTCAAAATTACGTACTCAAAATGATAATCAAAGGACATATTTAAAAAAATGCGCCTAATGTCTTGAAGGTACTAACAATGTTAATAGGTGCCATGTTTAAGACAAGGCTGTATGTAATTCACAAAGTTATTTTTTGTACGAAAGACAATAGCTTGGGTTTTGTTTATGTTTTTTTAAAGACTTTGTATGTGCCTAGGTTTCTAGTTTAGATAGGGTTTGAATTGCTAGTGCTATCAGTAAGTTTGGCTCGCTAGCAGAAACAAATATATTAGTGTCGTCGGTATAAATAACTTGTTTGCTTCTTTTATAAATGTTTTCTATATCATCGACATATATATTAATTAGGAAAGGGCTCAGGATGTTTTCTTGTGGGACACCTAATGTAATAACCCTAGTTGAAGAGGAACAGTCGTTTAAGAGTACTTACTGTTGCTGGAGTTTTCGTATTTGTTTATTTAAGAATACTGTCAAATCCACGAGCAATTTTAACAAGACTGCACATACACATACCAACAAACTACTTCGATCTTGCGTAGAACATCAAAATAAGATAATTCACATGAATATGCGTATGTGTAGTACTGATTGGACAGGAAAAGTAAGACATAATAAATATTATACTATTACACAAACACACACGGATAACAAAATTCGCGTAACCAAGACACCCTAAATTATTAATCGCAATGTAAGAGATTATCTACCTGATTTATAAACGGTGGTGGTTTAGTAATAGTGTCATCGAGTTGGTTCCATTCTCTGATGGCTAATGGGAACAAAGAATAGCGGAAACAGTAATTTTTTAAGGAATTTTCGGATATTTTGCTGTGCTTGTGCCTAATCTGCCTGGTATCAGAAAATGATACATACCTAGACCTGATAATTTTAAAATAATCTTGAAGAAAAAGGTAGCTAGGTGAACTTAAGCCTGAGTTGTTTAGCTTTTTTAGCGTTAAGAGACCAGCTTTTTTTAGAAGTTCGCTCGAAGCGTCCGTGCGCCTGTATGTATTGAAGATACATTTTAAGGCATCACGCTGTATATTTTCAAGTTTAGTTATGAGAATTTTAGTATGAGGAAACCAGACAATGTTAGCATATTCGAGTGTAGGTTTAACAAGAATGGCGTAAGCTAGAAGTTTTGTGGCTGTGGGTGCTTGTTTGAGTGTTCTCTTTAAGTACAACCAGGTAGCACGCCAGAGAAACACCCAATTTGAGCGAAAGTGTGGCAAATGTTAGGGCCCAACTTTGGCCGTGTTTTGCTCCATGGCGCTTGTCAGTGCCGAACTACCTTGCCTAACTATAGCCCTAGTTGGGCGATGCTAGGGAACGCCAAAGTTTGGCTTTCCTCTAGTCTGCCACAGGAGTGCCGAAGTAAGTGCCATACTTGAGCCATAACTTCCGAAATAACACTTAATTAGGGTATTTCGGACATGCCAAAGTTCAGCTTTTCTCTGGTCCGCAATAGTTGAGACAAAAGTAAGTGCCAGACTTGAGCCAGAGCTGTCGAAGTAAATCCTAATTTGGGGTTTCGGGGCATGCCGAAGTTTGGCTCTTTGGCTAGCCACTGGAGTGCCAAATAAGTGCCAAAAGTGCCAAAGAAAGCCCAGCGGCCTGCCGAAGTTTGGCATTCCCTTGGTGTGGCACAAAAGTGATATATCACGTGCTCCAAAACTAAATTAAATTAGATAAGCATTGGAAACACGATGGTCAGATCTCATCATTTCCGTTTTTAGGCAGCACGGAGATGCTTGGCAGTGTCGTGCCAGTACCGCCCAAAAGTTGGTTCTAATATCGCTCAAATGTCCACTTTTACACCACCGTTTGATATCCAGCAGGTAGTGCCGTGCAGTCGTTTTGCCCCGGCCCAGTGTTCGCGCAATATCTAGCGAATAGTCTGCGATGCGTCTGCTCCGTATTGACTGGACGTCGTGAAAATCTACGTTGTTCGGACGTTGCATATAATTTGTTGCATATCAATCACATACACCGAAGAACACACCTTTTTTCGATTGCTCCCAGAAGTTTATTAAGCCCTTATCGTTACACACACCTTATTGTCGACGTATATGCATAGGTCATACTTCGCTGTAAAACGAAAAGCAAATAATAAAATAAAAGCAAACTGTCTTCATGCCAAGCAAAACGTATAAATTAAACGACAAAAACATCGGAGATTAACTTTTTTATTGAGGCCCTCAGTGCCCGAAGATATTACAGAGGGGAGTGGACCAAAGTAGCTCGTATATATTATGAAATTAGGCAGTTTAACAGAAAAAAGAGCTTAAAAAAGTCTTAGAAAGCAGAATGTAATTATGATTAGCATTTTTAGACTCGGCGCTCTCGGTTAAGCCGGCGGGGTATCTGCGGTGAAAAATAAAGTTCGTATCGTATCGTATCGTATAAGTGTGGGAAGGCGATTCCAGTCCGGTGATGACTTAGGTATAAAATACTGACTAAAGGTTGTTGTACGACAATGAGGGACGCCTACTTTACTTTGGTGATCGACACGAGATGATACACAAGATGGTTGTGTTCATAGAGGCTGACGTAGTCTTGGGTTTTGATGATATATTTTGTGAAACAAACATAGTCGAGCAATATTTCTATGGAAGAAGAAATCTGGCAAGCCTAAGATTATTCACATTGTTGACACTCTAGAAGTGCGGTGACAGTTGAGAGGCAAGCAAAACTACTATCACAAGCATGCTTGCAGTGTACTTACTAATAAAAGAACGATATCATGTAATCGTTGATAGATGCATAATTCGACTCGGGCAGCCCAAGAACACAGTCGAGAAAGAAGGTTGAGCACATTCTACTGACGTCTCGTCGTCGGCGAAGAGCAGTTTTTGTCGAAGCGTGATTAACAAACACAGCAAAAGGATTCCACGAACTCCAGCGAAAAAAAAAATGGTCATGACTTAAAAAATGGCATGGACGCATTCCGGTCGTTTACAACCAAAAAGCACGGCCGCGTCTGCAACGCACGAAACCAACAGAACACTGAAGAGCG
Organism: Ixodes scapularis; assembly: GCF_016920785.2. Taxonomy (NCBI): domain Eukaryota; kingdom Metazoa; phylum Arthropoda; class Arachnida; order Ixodida; family Ixodidae; genus Ixodes; species Ixodes scapularis. The sequence continues at coordinate 113,117,029 of NW_024609868.1, forward strand.
CATTTCGCAAACGGGACTTACGTGACCCGCCTATTTCTATCGCTTACCAAACGGCAAAAACAACAGCCCCAGAGATTCCATCAGCACGAAAGGGAGAGTCACGTGACAAATTTTCGTCTAAGCGTCTTTGTACTACGCGACCTACGGCGAGAGGCTACGCGTTTTGCTCTCTCTCTGCATTTTCGACTCACTGTATTGTAAGGAAAGCGAAGACAACTTATAAAAAAAAAAAAAAAGTGGAGTACAGCCGAAGCTACAGGGGACAGAGTGTATCCCGACCTGTTCAAGAGAACGTAAAGAAGGAGCGGGGGATCCCCAACCCTCTCTCTCGTTCCTCCTTCCCTTCTTTTGAATAAGTTCACACAGGCTCTGTCTCCTGCAGCTTTGGGTGTACTGCACGGCTTTAGTGAGACGGATACCTTAATCACACGTTCGATATAAAGGTACCTTTACCATAGGTCCATGTCGTAAAGGGGAGATGGAGTTCGTATTCACACGGCGCACAAAGGTCCCTTTAGCTAAAGGAGGGTTTAGAATAAACGTTGCTCGCAGACGTCCCTTTAACGCTACAGGGAGTAGCCTCGGACATATGCATTCCAAATAAAAGTGCAGCATATATGTTTCTGCTTTGTTTATTGCATCGAAATAAAAAGAGTATTTCTGAGGCAAAGATTATAAAGTAAACATGAACCCAAACCTTATAGACGACGGTAGCGACAAATTTATACTTGCAACAGCGGGCAGCAGCGATGGCCCAAACGCAATGGCGGCTGTACGTGCTTTGAGTAATGAGTACACTCTACCTTGATTAGCGACGACGAGTCGTCCGCTTCGCCTGCCCAGGGCATTTTTGTGACCATGATTTCGTCTGGTACACCAGTGAATTTAGGTGCCAGCACCAGCGGCGCCGGTAAGGAAGGCACTAGAGTTCACTGGTCCGAGGGGGAAAAATGGTCGCTAATTCGCCTTTGGGAGGACCACATCGGCGAACTCCGGCGACAAAGGAGGGACGCCAGAGAGTACCAGACGATCCGCCTCGGTCTCGAGAGGCTCCCTATTGAGAAGACCCGGAGGCAGAAGCAAAGTAGCAGAGCACTCTCGGAAAACGCGGAGAGTTGTCGATCACGTTTCGCACCTTGTCTACATTTAAATTAAATTAAAGTCACTGGATCTGGGAAAGTAGCGCCAAGACACAAACAAATACCAGCATACAGACGACATAACCTTTCACAGTGATTGGCTTTTCGCTGTCGGTTGCCATGGTGATCGCCATTTCGGCCCCATTCAGAGCTTCGAAGCTTCGAAGGGGTTGTCAAAACCAGTCGCACCAAGATCGCTATGGAGCATCATCGTACTGAAAGCGTTCCTCGGTCAATATCAGCGTCCTTGGCACTGTGCATGCAATAAAGTTATCACTCACGCTTATGTCGCCAAATTTCTTACAGTTATGTTCCTCTTATTGAGTGTTTCATGACAGTAAAATTATTTTTCAATGCTTCGAAGCACTGACGTTGCATGTGATGGCGTTCTCCTTCTTTTCCTTGTCGTCGTCTGTCAATACCTCAGTCTTGGGTTTTTCACTAATATGTTTGACATATACACCAGCTCACTTGTGCCCTCACATTCTGCTCATTAGTACGAAGGTGTACTGCATCACACGCGGCGTCGGTGCTTGAGGGCAATCAAAAATAATTTTACTCTCTTCGAACGCGCAAGAAGAGCGTCATACTTGTAAGAGAGCTAAGAAAATAAGTATGAGTGATAAGTTTATTGAATGCACAGTGAAAAATACGCTCATACTGGCCGAGGAACGCTTTCAGTACGACGATGCTTCATAGCGATCTTGGTGCGACTGGTATTAACGACCCTTTCAAAGCTTCGAAGCTCTGAAAGGGTCCAAAATGGCGATGACAATGGCAACCGACAGCGATGAGTCAATCACCTTGAGAGGTTTTGTCGTCCGTATGTTGGCATTTGTTTATGTCCGGCTAGCAGGTGGCAAGGCAATGGCGTTACTTTCCCAGATCCAGTGAGTTTGGATTAGATAACAGGGCGGGAAATTTGGTCACACAAGCGAGATATTCTAAATAAAAGCTGATTTCTTACTTGCACCATACAATAAAATCAATAAATCAATTATTAATTTGTCTCAAAACGACATATTCCAGTATTAATAAAGTATACGTGTCTCAAACGTGTTTAGACCAAAAATAATATATTGGTAAAACATATAAAATAGCGCAAACAAGACATGGACAAGAAGTATACAGGACAGGCTCCTGCCCTGTATACTTCTTGTCCTTGTCATTTTTCGCGCTATTTCATATGTTTTACTAAGATGAACCAACTAGCCCAACAACGTACCCTACTAAATTAGATATTGCTCGTTCGCCCCTCGGTTTAGCCTGGCTATCCCCGGTATAATAAACATCAGCCTTAAACCATCCATTTATTTGCCGTGTAATCCCGAACGCTTTTTGATACATGTACCTTTATCTAATACCCCTGTCAGACGGGCGTCTTGGAGGCCTCTGGAGTAGATGTCCTTTAACTCAAACGCAATTATGCGGTGTCAGACGTGCAAGTCAAATGTCATTCGGCCTAAATGACATTTACGATCAAGGGAGTTACAACAAGTCCGTTAGCTCCTCAACTGCCTACACTCGTCGACAGCAATCACGGATGACTACGAAAATAATAAAAGAAAATATACTCTTATTTAGAAATTCATCAGTTAAAATAAATTTAAAACACATTTATGGAGCTCTCTGCTTACTTTAGAGGGACTTTGGCGTCCTTATATATATATATATATATATATATATATATATATATATGTGTGTGTGTGTGTGTGTGTGTGGTGTGTATACTCGCGGGCACAGCAATCACGTCCTCTGTTCCTTCCTGTTCGAACCCATACCTGCTCATCACTGTGCTCTCCGTTCTCCTTATCTCTTCACTCTTGATCTTGTTTTTGTGTTTTCCGCTCTCCTTCGCCTGTGGTCTTGTTTTTAAATTTAACTTTAATTTTACAGTGTTATTTTGTATTTCGTTTGGAGGGCCAGCATCTGGCCCTCCAAGCGATCGGTTTCACTTTTGATCGATGACACTGCTGCTCAAATGGCAGCCAAGGAGCTTTGCTGCCGCGCGTGCATACAAAAAAGAACAGCAACCTGAGTCTCTGGCGGTTCCGAAGGCTCCGATATCGACACTATCGAAATCGGTGGGGTAAGCAGAGCATACCGAGGAGACGAGGAACCAGACAGAGAACGAACTTGCAAGCCGAGGAACAATGGAGAGTTTTCGCGCGGGATCATCATTGTTGCCTTTAGAGCGGCTCGCACCAGCTCGTACCAAGTAAAGTTGCTTCGCTAGCAAAAAAAGAACACGTGTAATCGTTAAAAAAAATTCATATAAGCACAACCCAAAATATTGTTTCCAAAAATAAATGGCAATATGTCAGCAATTTTTTTTTTTTTTGTATCGAGCAATTCATTTTGCTAAATGGGTGACCGTTTTCTCTAACAAAGCGAAAACTACAATTGCAATAAACATATCTTAAATGGCATTCGCGATGTTCTACGACACGTCTAACACCCGAAAGCTGGAATGACCTTTGGGAATTTTGGAAGTCTTTGGCCTAAGTGGCATTTGAGTTTACCGTCTGAACAGCGGTATTAAGCGCCGTTCACACTCTTGCGACCGAGTAAGACCGAGAGAGACCAGGCCGGTTTTTAAGCCTTTTGCGACTTCTTAGGACTGAATTCGATGCTGCCGAGCTGGTCCTAAGAGATCGCAAGAGGCTTAAAAACCGGTCTGGTCTCTCTCGGTCTTACTCGGTCGCAAGAGTGTGAACGGGCTTTTAGGGACCTAAGCTACAGATCCTTTAGGCAGCCCGTGTGACTTTTCAGCGGCAGTCTTGAACGAAGCGATTTACAGCGCGCATCCCTGGTTTTGAGAGTGTATGTCACTGTTGCCCGACTGCGCTGGGCTGTTGTTTTTCTTGTCAGGGGCCTGTGGCAGCCTCCGTAGGCCCAATTACGGAAGCTGGTGGCGGATAAATGGCCGCGTTTCCTTTTTTATTTTTTCGTTTTATGTCGAATAAAATATCTCGAGGTTTTTACGAAGGCATTGTACTATTTTTGGGAATACAAAGAAACAACCGAAAGCTATTTTTGTTGAGTCCGTGCGCGACAGAACAAATTCAACTTAGATGTTTGTTTTATTTTAAATTCATGTTTTTTTGTTTTTTGTTGTTTTTTAAGGCAAAATACGAATCTACACAAATCTTAACTGCCGAAACTATTTGACCAAACAGGAGAGCCAAACTGCATGGGTAGTCCCCGCTCACGTGGCATAAAAAAAGTCTCGTCGATCGAACAACATATATTGCACGCACACCATGCTGCCGCGTTATCCGAACAGGATTTGAAGAAGGTCTCAAATAACACAGCATATCCAATTTACGGTGTCCCCTGTAGTAGTTATTCATGACGATCGCATGGAATCCGGTTTGTTTTAGGGCACGTTTGGAAGAGAGCTGCTTTTTCGCACAGCACCAAACCAAATGAACGAACGTGTCTATTCCATCCCCAAATCTAGGACCCCATCAGCTATTTTTCCCGGAAACCCGGAGCACAGCCGGGAAGGCTTTTCGGAGATCATCTCAACAGAAACATTCCTCGAAGATTGAACGGCCCGTGTCGCGAGCTGTTTGACGTTCGCTCTCTTCGTTATTTTCCTCCAAAGGCCGAACAGGCTACGATCCCTGGTATTCCCTGGCTTTCACAGTGGAAGATAACACAAAAGGGGTAAGCATCCTGAACAGGCAAAAAAAGAAAAAAATCTTTCAAGAAAAGCGGGCGAACTCCGAATCTTTGAATACACAATGCAAGTTGGGAGTCGCGCTCACCGGGTTTTCACAGCTTAGGCGGGTAGCAGAAATTTCTGGATGACAGGGGTCGCGCACGTCGCGAAATGGTGGCGGCCAGAGAGCGCTTTTTGCAAAGGTCTATAGGTAGCGTTTCGTAGTTGGGGGGGGGGGGGGAGGCTTAGGGGAAAGGAGAATGAAAGATTGTGGAGAAAGCTTCATATTAACTAAAAAATCGTCGCCGCCAGGATTTCATATTTGTTCCCCCAAGTGTGAAGCGGGAGCGGCACCACAGATCCCCGTTCGCTTCCGCTTTCCGTTGTCGATAGTCCTTGAACGTTCTCAGCCACAATGCAGGACACGCACACAGCTACAACTGTTTTGCAAAGCGCTGCCTAATAATGGCGTCTGTTGAGGAGACGTGCGCATATCAGTCTCGTGCAGCGCTTGCTCGGTGGCAGCAGTTTCTGTAACGTCGAACCATTCTCACGGCGCGTCCCCATACTGGTCTGTGTACCTACGCGCGAGAACAACAATGCGGCGCAATTGGCGTTTAAGCGTGTTCCAGCCGCGGCAAAACATTCAGCCATCCTTGGGCCTGGAGAAATCAAGAGACACCCACAATAATATCAAAAGTTGCGAGGTGAATAAAACTTGATTTCTAATTAATTAAGTTGCAGACCACTCGCGTAGTCATTAGCCAAACTGCAAGGCAGTAAGCTTAGTTATGGCACTTGTTTGGCGACCGGGGCCCCAAAGATGCCAGATGAGAGCCGAAGTACCTGGGAGTAGGCCTAACTCTGGCGCTTCTTTGGCGATTTTGGCCCAAAGAGGACAGGTAATAGCCGGGCTACCAGGGAGCGAAGCCTATAACTTTTGCACCTCTTTGGCTAATTAGGGCCACAATACCGTGACTCTTGCCGAAAAAAGGTCGAATTCGTCTCTAGTCTGGCTCCTTAGGGTTTTTTAAGGCCCAAAACTCCCAAATTTCTGACAAATGCCCAGGGCTCTGTGCTGCCTGGGCATTAGTTCTTTAAAGCTTTTTAAGCTACATAGTTAACATGAGTATCCCATGAAAAGTCTGAGGCGATCATTGAGCCTAAATATTTACATTGACTAACCTGTGAAAGTGCTGCATCATTGAAACCGTAAAAAAATTCAGATCTTTTTTTTAGGTAGGTGTTAAGAAGCGTTAGTTTGCTGCAAAAATCATAATATTTATGTTTCTACAAGAAAGTATTGTTATTTAAGCTATGAAAAGCCTTGTTAAAATCTACAAGAACACTTAGTAGTTTTTCGTGTTTTTTTTATTTTCAAATTGGTGCAAGATATGTTCTTCTACGGCGAAAAGTGCAGATTTTGTTGAAAGATGTTTTCTGAACACGAAACGAGCGGCGTTGAGTAAGCTATGTTTTTAAGAAAATAATTGGTTAAGCGGCGCAGTAGTATTTATTTATTTTTTTATTTTGTCCGTCAGGTCCCCAAGGCATTACAGAAAGGAATACACAGAAGCACCTAAATAACAAACGCAGAGAAAGATAGGCAGGTGATTAGAAAACAAACAAACATTCATATACGTACACAAAACTATTTAGGGGCAGGTAAACGTAACACGACCAGCTAATCTTAACACAAGACAAACTCACAAATGGCACCTTTGAATTCGGCGCTTTCGACTACGTCGCCGATAGGTGCGGGAAAGCGATTCCAATCGACAGACGTCGTGGGTACAAACGACTGATCAATACTTGATGAGTGACAAAGGGGATGCCGACTTTATTTCGATGTTCGACACGTGATGAGAGTTAATGTGGTTGTGTTGAGAAATGGTGACGTAATGAAGGGTTATAGTAATCGACTTCATTAAATAAGCAAAGCCGGAATGCGCTTCTGCAGAGCGAGAGATCAGGCAGCACTAAAATCATCTCTCAAAAACTTCGGACGAACTTTAGAAAGAAACGTAAGTGTCGAAATAGGACAATAGTTTTCTTATATCTATCGTTCCCTTTTTATGCAGTACTAATACTTTGGGCAATTGCATTTGTTTAGAAAAAGAACACTAGTCTCAATGGCATTATTAGAAACGTGCCTACTAGCACAGGTGCGGGAAGGTTTGTACATACTTCACCAGGCGAATTTTGAATTTTTCTGCGTCAGTAGGACCACAGTTTATTAATAGTCTAGTTGTGGCAATCACTTCCGATTCCGAAAAAAAAAAACTCGGTCTAAAAATTTATGTCACGTACACCAGCTCAGTTTCCCCTCTAAATTTATTCAGAAATGATGTCACGTGACTTCATGTCACGGTACTTATACACGAAGTCGGTTTCCTTGCGAAATTTAGCAGGAAAACTGACGCCACATGACCTCAACACCAATTTAATTCCACGCTAAATTTAGCGAGAAAACTGATTTGGGGCTTAGGTCATGTGGCGTAAGTTTTGCCGTTAAATTTAGCGGGGAAACTGAATGCGCAGGGCTGTATTATGCGACAACACAAACGTACAGACCAATTATGTTTCTTCTCTAAATTTAGTGGGGAACTGAACTAGTGCGGTGTCCCAGAATGCAACGCAAGCGGTTACAGACGTCGACGTCGACGCCGACGCCAACGCCGCTATGCGCGGAAACGGGCGCCTAAGAGCTGCGCACTAAAATATTCAATTAACATTGTTTTTATCAATGTATATGAATGGTTTCAGACTACTTGGATATGTAACACCCATATTAATCCTGAGTCCTGGTGCACACCCGTTTTCGACCGTTAGTGACGTGTGAATAAAATAATTTATTATTACTTATTGTTTTCGATCAGATAAATAAGTAATGAATAACTCCAATATTTTGCCTCTGAAGTCTGTAATTATTGATATTATTCTAATCAACGGTGCTATTAACTGGATGAAAGGCTTTTCTTATACCAAGGAAGACAACTGCGGCAATCTTATTGTCGTAGAGAGCCTTATTAAGAAGCTGAGTCAGTATAAGTACCGCGGAGGAAGTTGACCTATTAGACCGAAATCCGTTTTGAATATGGCGAATAATGCTGTACTTAATTGAACATTCGGGAACGTGATTTCCAATTATTTCTAAAAAAACATTTAATTACATTTAATGATAATTACATTAGTTTCTCCTGCATTGGTGGCAGCGTTTACTATGTTCTTCTGAACGAAACAAAGCAAAAATGTTCTATATTTGTAGCATGTGTGTTGGCTAGCGTTATTTAATGCTTCTGTCCTTGATTCAACGTTTCTGGAACTTCTCTACCCGTAAGACCATGTAGGAATACCATAAATTGTTGGCGAATGTATTCAAAGCTGGAGTTTCGAAGCCATCAGTTCTACGAAGTGAAAAAAAGAAAACGCGAATTAAACTGTCATTTGGCGCGAAGCCAGAACAGCTCGCCGTTGGCTCCGAGTCGGCTGACACGTGTTCCAAGCTTTTTTTACTCACGAATGCTGCATTTTCTTAAGCAATTTCGTTATCAACATATATTTTAAGAGCAAGTGGTCAGCACGGACCTTACTCCAAAAACAAATTTGTACAGAAGTTTATTTGTTTGTTTTTCGGGTGTTATTAGGAAGATAAGCCGTACAGGCTGGCTAGAACTAGTTCAGTGTTTTGTTTAAATCCGGCGAAAAGGGTTGCCCGTGCGCATTCCCGGTTAAGGCTCAAAGCGGCCGCAATTTGTTTTTGTGTCAGTAAGTGGTGTCATCAAGTTCTCATTTTCTTCCTTTTCTCAAGACCTCGTCTTTCAGTCATTAAGAGAACGTCGTTCAACCTTTGACGACGTCACAAACCACGACTCAGAGATGGCCAGATATAATACTTTAAGAAAATGCGAAAGGGTGTTTACCTAAACTATTTTAAGACAAAAACATTCAATCCCTGCGACCGCAAAAAAAAAGTACGAAAAAACAAAACAAAAAAAGAGAGATGGCCTATGTTTTTAAACTTCCTTTTAATGCACTTCAGGACAAATTTCACAAATATATAATAGTAATAATAGACAAACCTACTGCATTGTCAGGTGGTATTTTTGGCTGAGTGAGGTGGTGAGGATGGTATTACGTTTAAACGTGTTCGTGAATCTCCACTGGTGATATCTATTGGATGTCTAGAAGCTAATCACAACCTGATAGAGTCATTGCAGCGTAGAACATACAATTAGAGCACACTTTCTTAATGTTGCAAAGCTTGAATTTTCCAAGGTTAAAAATGAAAAACTTTCAAACAAATCGGGTGAATGTACCTCGTTCATAAGGCACGTAATAGACAAAACGCATAAAATTATATGCCGGTTTCCTTACTTAGGCCGTGCAACAAGGTTGTGGACCTTTATTATTTAGACATCTAATGTCACATTTTGACGATAAATATAATTTGTCAGAAAGCCAACAGGGTTTCAGACATGGCTACTCTACAGTAACCAAGCTCCTTCTGCCTGGGGCTCTATACTCGTGAAACGCAAAGTTGGGGCCCAAATACACGAAGCGCATCGATTGGACTATAACAAAGATAACTTTGCGCTTTTGTCGCCGTACTCCAATCCAAACTTTCGGCTCCAATTTTTTATTTGATGAGTTTAGGGCCACACAGTGAATGACTTTGCGGAGGTTGCTCATAAAGGGGCGAGGGTGGGGGCAGAGGGGCGTAGTCTGAGATTTAGCGAAGACATTCGACTGCGTGTCGCAGCTGAAACAGGTATAGTAAATTAAGAAAGATGCTGGGAAACGAGAAACTACGTTTCAGGGTTACTATGGATGTCATTCACCAGCTCGCCTACGTTTTTTACCTTTTCGGCTAGATTCCTATTTAAGCAATTGTCACCAGTTTGTCGAAGTGGTTGGTGTTTGCTCCACAACTAAGTAGCGTTATTACTGACGTTCCCCAGGAATCGTTGCTGGGCCTCACCTTCCACTTTGGAACGAAGGTAGGAGGCAATTCATTTCCACATGTTTGCAAATGATTGGGATTTTTTTTCTTTAAAAAAAAAGAAAGGTCTTTTGCCACTAAAATTGTTTTCATTAAGTTTCTGTGCACAATTTCACCAACTAGCCCAACTACAAGTTCTTCTCAACGGTGTAAGGACTATATTATTCAACAACTCAAAATGCTTAACAATAAAAATAACCAGCAAAACTACCCCCTTAGTATTTAACTTCTGTATAGATTACGTTCCACTACACAGTGTAGCTGCATGGAACAGTCATATATCCTCGATCGTTGAGAAAGCGTCGGCAAACCTCTGATCACCAAAAAGACAACTGGAGCACCGCACATCCTCAACCAAGCTTGACATTTATACTGCATTAGTCGACCTATTTTAGAGTATGTGGGCGTTCCGCGGACCCCGCAAAAAAAAATAATAATAATAAAAAGGCGAATAATAAACAACTCAACGGAGTGTAAAAGAAGTCATGGCGTTCTATTTCTAACGGATATAGAAGATTGAGCTCCATCACGAGATTTTATCATCGATCTAAAATTGACCTGTCAATTCGTCGCGGGACTAATTGGCTCAAACTCTCATATACTATTGTTCATCACTCATCCCGTTAACACTTTAACAAATTCATACAATTGAATACCTTATAAAACACACATAAGACAAATATGGAAACACGTTTGTCGTACTGAACTGCCGTAACGAGTGCCTCAAAAATGATTTTTCATGCGAACCCTTAATGAAGGGAACAGTCTTGCCGCTAACATTACGAGCTCCTCGTCCCTTCGAGAATTCTCGAGAGCGCTTCTGTGTTACTTCTCAAGTTCATTTCTGACAGTTTAGTTTTTCTTGCTTATTTCATTTGTGTATTTTTTTAATTTCTTTTTGTGTATATTCCAGTTGTCCATGACCCTTCTGATTTAGAAGCCAAATGACAGCCGGCTGTACCTGTAACGACACTAACTATTTTCAACAAGGTAAGAATGTTTTTTTATTTGATGTAATTAGGTTCGATAAATAAAAACTGATATGAAAGCCAATATTTAAGAAAAACTGTAATCTAACCACTGAAGAAAGATAAGTAAACAGGCGAGCTGGTTGATGTTACAGATATTTGAAAAACAAACCGGAGACGACGGACCAAGAAGGGGACAAACAAAAAACGTCTCAAAACGCAGCTACTAAACCTTATTGACACAACCGTTTATATACCATCTCTTACACACACGTCTCCCAGAATTCGCACACGTCTTTGTGACCTTCGACCATAGTACAACGCGCTATGACGTCAATTCAAAGCAACGACCTCATCTCACACTCAACACAACAGATACGTCTCCGGGGATGTGCACCCGTCCTTGTAACCTTCAACCGCGGTAGTGATCTCCTCCCGCACACAACTATGGTACCTGCAAGAATTCAAAGCAAAGCAGCCTCCCCAAAGCGCACCCTCGTGCATCCGTTCACAGGTCCCACACTGCCGCCTGACGAGGCAACGAACATTCCCATCGCCACGCACGCACGCTACAACACCAAAAACTTTCGGGTCGCTCCACCTAGTCTTATAGTGTTATCGACGGTTGACTGATGCAATTTCCTACAGACGCAATACTAATTGTTTCCTTCAATGATTTTTGTTTCCATAGTTGCTTTCTTTGCTTAACACCACACTTTTCCCCTAATCACTCTGTAAACTTCTTTCGTGAAAAAAAAAAGCGATGAATTATTTGGCAGTTCTATTGATAAGAGTTTTCCGTTCAAGTAACGTACCATTGTTTTTGGAAAGTATGTGGAAAGAGAATCAATTTAACGCTTTACTTTTTTTTTAAATCCCGAGAACATTCGTGAAAATGATGTATCACTTGAATAGCGAGAGTGCACTGATGATGTCTCCCGCATGGGAGACGAAACGTCTACTCATTAATTGTTGACATCGTTATATAAGTCAGGGGTATTTGCTTTGTAAAGCAAGAGTAATCTTATTACTTTTGGAAGCACTAGAATTACTTGTAACCGCAGCTATTTTCCCTCCCCTTTCTAATGCCGTCACTTGTTCGTACTACTTTCCTGCTACAAATCATCGAACAAAGGACGGTCTGGTAAAATTGGTGAAGTAAGAGGAAAAGTAGTTTCAATTCGGTGATTCCAGTTCAATCTTACACAGTACAAAGACCCGTTTTCCAACCCGTGTATAACTTTGCCTTTTCGAAAATCTGAAGTAATCAGAAAAGTCACGGTTACTTTCTCACGTAACGACCACTTACTTTTCTTGTCAAGTAATCAAATAATATAATTGAATACTCTTTAACCGAGTGTAACTGTAATATAATCGGTTACTCTTTTCGAATGACGTCTACAAGGCTGGGTATAGTCAACAACAAAAATATTACCACTTTATATGGATTTTGCAGGTGAACTTGTGATGGGCATGCCCTAGACGCTATTTCACAAGAGCCTTCTGGTTCTTTGACGAATGACCTTGATTGGTATATGTTATTCGAGATGAGTGACACAGCTTGGTCAACATTTTTGTGAAGTATGTGCTGGTTTCGATATATTCTACCGGTCAATAATAAGCAAGACTTGTGTAATGATGGTTCGACCCGGGTTCCGAGGGAAACGGCATTCGCAGTAACCTGGCCGTTTTGTTTTTGTTTTGTTTCTCAGGCGAAGGCCCTTTCCACGTAGACCCTGCCCTGGCCACGGGTTTGTGGTGCATGTTTTTCTTTTAGCGGCGGTGGTCGTTAAGTGTGTGTGTGCTTCCTGCGGGGCCTATCCGATTTCGGCAGAGGAGCCGTGGCGGCGGGAACTGACAGTGGAGCGGTCTCCTACGCTATAAATACAAAACAAAAAAGGGAAAAGGTACCAAACGCCGCGTTTTTCTCCCTTCTACTGACGCGCCCCCAACTGGATACGAGAAGAAGAGAGGAACGAGACGTTTTTTTTTTTGTTGTTGTTTTTTTCTCATTCTCCACGCAGACGGGAAAAAAGTTTCGCCCTCCCGCTTCATCTTCTTTCGGTTTCGTTTTTCGAGCACGTCGCACGCGGTGTATAATAAACGTCGTTGTATTGATTGAGCTTCAACGGTAGCGAAGGACACGAATTTCATTCCATATCCCAGTCCAACCACGCATAATATCTCGGTTGCATTGACGTTTTTACCACTAATTTTGTCAAACGAGCAAACGAAACCGTTAGAAACAGCGAAGTTCCGGAGCGGTGCCAGCAGAGCTACGTACACTGGGCTAAGATGGCCGCCTCCGGATTACGGAACGATGTGCCAACGTTGACAGCGTTATGGAAACCGCGGAAACTGCGTCCAGGAAAGGCAGGTTTTGCTGCCGGGTGTCTGTGTGCCTTCTGTGCTGTGTTCGGTTCTGTTTTCCAATGCCGAGTGCCAATGGGCAATGAACGTGGTTTTGTATTTCTGCGTGTCGGAAACATAGCTGCTAAATCGCGATTGCAGTGTTCTACGTTGTGAACGTACACCGGGATTTTCAACAATGTGACTGTTTGTTTGCGTATCTGTGGTGTAACAGCAAGATGAGATGACGTAAACAATCGGGTACGGATGCCGCTGTTCAGGCCGTGATCAGAAGTGGCGGGGTGTTGCCGATTGATATTCTGCTTTCCATTAAAGAGTTTAAGACTGCTTCAAAGGTTCCGGCGCAATGGACTTTATTCATATCTGTGACGCCATCTATCGGAAATATCAGGTGTTTAGAAAAAGTGTATTGACATCAATTCAATGGAACTGGACGCATACATAATTTACACACTGGTCTTCAAGCTTATTTAGAGTTATCGGACCCTTCGATACAATGGGCAGACTTTACACAGGAACTGAACGCGGTATCTTATCCCTCACACAAAAATAGCATATTAAAAACACTGATTCAGGAAAAAAAGAACAATACGTGAGGAAAGATAAAAACGTCAAACTCGGATGCCATTTAAGTAAAGGTCCTATCACACCAAGGGAAGTGGCGGGAAAGAAAGAAGGATCCGGCCATTGGCCAATCGGACGTAAAGGCAGGACCATCGTCTCAGGAACTCCTGCTCTCCCAGCCAAAAGAGTTCATGATCTAGATAACGTTACAAGGAACCACGAAGACGGGACGGGAGAGGCCACATGGCTTGCATACGACGCTGCTGACCCACTGCAGCACAACGGTTCTGCCAAAGCACATGCTGGCCGACTGCTCATAGGAGGAGGGCGAAGCCTCCTCGAAAATAGCGGCGGCCCGAGACGTACTGCACGATGCCCGGAGTGCGAAAACCATGGTGACCGAGACGCCAAAATGATCGCGCAACGCTGCAAGTCACAAAAACGTGGGAGTTCCTCTCCACTTCTCCGCAGTTAGGGCACCGGCAATCGGGCACCATGCCCCAACGTTGGAGACGATCCCTGGTCTGAAGAACCTCCCATCCTCGACGCCACTCGAGGTCCTCCACGGGTCCAGGGGAACGGCGGGAAACCAAGGAGTCCCACGGAAAAACGTTTGCCCGTACTCGCTCATCAGCTGTGATCCGCGTCAAGCAGACCTCCTTGACTATACCAGCCAGTGGCTCGTCTCGCACCATGAGGTCTGGTATCATTCTGCATAAATCTTCTTGGAAAATCACCACCGTTTGGTAGAAAGGGGGTGTAATCTCAGCGCTCTAGTAGAAGTTGCCGAGGGCCCGAGGTACTAGCCTTCGACGCGAGGGACACAAGAAATATAAGGCCAAACAGCGCGCCGGGTGTTCTGTGTCGTCAAGCACCCCAACGATGGTGCGAAGCGCGAGTACTCGCGACATGGTGTCGATACAAGGCATTCCCTTTCCTCTGAGTAACGCGAGAGACGGAAAACAGCTCTGGTCACAAGCTCCGTCCCCTGGCTCCAGTAACCTAAAAAGGCAGGTCGTTACACGCCGGCAAAATCGTGGTGGAGGGAGGCCGACGTTGGCACCTTAGAAAAGTTGGCCGCACAAAACTGCTCTCACAAGATACGCCCTGTCACGAAGCGACAACGCAAACATTTCCGCCACGGCAACTTGGCGTCCGAGCGCGGAGTTCATAGTCTCCCAAGTGCATGGCGACACTCCACAACAGTAAACAAACACAGCTAGGACACGAACCACGGCTACAGTTTGGATGTCTGCATGTCAGAAGGGAGGGGAGCTTCCAAAACAAGGAGCTTGGCTTTTGGAGGTGTTTAGACGCGCTCCCCGAAAGAAACTCATACTCGGAGCAAAGCTGTGCAGCGGACTGCGAGTCACGCGAAAACAAACGGATATCGTCGGCGTACGCGCTAACTGCGACAACACCGCGGCGAGGTAACGGAAAGACGCGTATGCGGGCGCAAGGCGCAAGGCGACGGAGGAGAGGATTCATGCTTAGGACATGAAGCAGGGGAGACAAGGGGCAACCCTGCCGCACTCCCCTTGTCACAGAAAAGGGAGCAAGGATCCGCCCATTTACTTGAAGATGACTTGTCAGTCCACTGTACATGGATCGGAGCAGGGCTATGAAGGTGTCAGGAAACTCAAAAACTTTCAATACTTCAAACAGAAAACAGTGCTCGACTCGATCGAAGGCCTTGGCCTGATCGAAGGAGACAAAGCACCCTGACAAGTGTGTAAAATTGGCGTATGAAAACAGATCGCGCGTGAGAGAGAGAGGCGAGAAGATGTTCCTGCCGGGGACGGAACACGTCTGCGTTGGGCTCACGTGGGGAAAAATGTGGCGCAGTCGGGAGACCAGCAGCGAAGTCACCAACATGTAGTCCGCGTTCAAAAGCGTTATGGGCCGCCACTCTGAAGGGTCTGACGGCAAGCCACCTTTCTTAGGGACGAGCACCACGCGACCACGTTTGAATGATGGCAGAACGGCGCCAGTTTCCAGAATCCCTTTGACCAGCTGGACAAGAGGGGCCCCAAATATCTCCCAAAAAGAAACGTAAACTTCGGCTGGCAAGCCGTCCGGCCCTCGGGCAGACCCAGTCTCCATAGCACGAAGGATCTCGAAAAGTTCATCGCGGTCGGTGGGACGCAGGAGAGGCTGGGCCAAGAACTCTGGGCAAGCACGAATGTCGCCACAGAACTGGCGAAATTTCTCATCAAACGTTTCGGATGCAAGGTGATCAGAACAAAAAAGTTGTGAAAAGAAATCTCTGAAAACCGTGTCTTTGTGGTGCGGATCGTTGGAAAAGCTCCCGTTCGCGAGCTAGAAATTGTGAATGAAAGGCGGTCCGCTTCCACCAGTTCGCACGGCGCGGAGGCACCGAAGAACCTCTGGGTCATCCACAGGCCGGTCTTGCAGTCGCTACTCGACAACCGTTCGGGAGGACAAGCGGAAAAGGCGCTGGTGACGATCACAAAGGACCACCAGGCATCCCGATATCAGGTTTTGCGCGCTCCTCCTCGCTGCACTGCGCGGATGCGGTTGACAACCTCGCTGAGGGCGTCGGTCGTCCTGCGTCAAAGCATTTTCCTGCTGCTATTGCAAGGAAACGGCAGTCAGCCTTGATCCCATCCCACCGGGTGTGAGACAGGGGAACGACCGTCAGTGACACTCCTATAGATCGTCGCAGGCTCGAAAGGGCTAGGTCATCTCGCAGAAGGAAGACGTCAATTCGCTATTTGTTGCCTCGCGGTTGCGAAAAAACTGGAGACGTCGAGAACAATGGACACTGGGCAATGGTCCGAAATGTAGCCAGCGGCTATCGGAAAAGAAAGCATCGTGCAGGTTTCAATATGAGTAGCTAGGCGAAAAGGAACATATACCCGATTTAGACAGCTCGACGAAAAGCCTCGCGACCACGTAGACATGTACGCCGTGACATTCAACACCACCCACCATCTCGCACAATGTAGAGCATAAGTATTCGTACAAGCTCACGGGCATTCGAAGGAGGACGTCCGCGTCCAGGGCGACGAACATCTCGAACACAATCTTCTACACAATGGAAGACCCCGCAAAGCAAAAAGAAACCGTCGTCGGGAACGTATTCAAAAAGACTACTATAAAAACTGTTAGATGCCGAAGCACGCGCAGGCCCATAAACACTCACTATCGGAAACTTAGCATGACCCACAAAAAAGGAGTATACAAGGACGCGGCCGTCAGGATCACAAAGAGAAAATGCGCCTCTAAAGAAGCAAGTACGAAAAATTAAATGCCCACGCCGCATGAACGTTTAACACAGTAAAAGAAAAGTAACATGGGATAGAAAATCTCGTCTTTAGCTCGGCTACATCTCGTGCAGAAAAAAAATTTGTTTCCTGAAGAAAAAGCAGATCGCAATGTTTCGCCTGGGCAAAGTGCACAACCTTGCGTTGTTTGTTCGGGGAGCGAAAACCCTGAACATTCAGGGTAATCACGTGCAGGCCTATTAAAATAAAATATAAAGACAAAAAAGCGTGGTCACAGGATAGGCTAAAACGTGAGTCATAAGGCTCGGAACGCTTTTTTTTTATTGCCGGCGGGCGCGATGGGAACGTCCGAGCCGCTGCTAGTGCTCGGAAAAGCTCGCTTCGCGTCACCACGGTCAGCCGCCCCGTCCTCGCCTTCGTCAGGAGAAGAAAACTTGGACGACTCACGTTATGTTGACTGCGATAACTCAGAACGGGTGGAAGGCTCTCGTTGGCCTGGGATTAGGTCCGTGTCGTCGGAAATGACCAGACGACCGGGGCTATCACTCGAGTCGGCCACGTCACTCTCCTGGGAATCGAGATCGTCGGGAGACGCTGCAGCGTCATCTTGCGTCAAAGCGACGGGGAGCGCCGCGGCAGCGACTTGCGCTGGGGCGATGATGGGCGTCGCGGCGGTGACTTGCGTTGGAACGAGGGGGGGCGTCGATGCAGCGACTTGCGTTTTGACGATGGCTTGCACAGGGGTTTCCATAGAAAACACATCGGGTGACTTGACAGCGGTAGAGGTGACTGAGAAAAACTCACTCAATGAATCACCGGAGGGCATGTCACTTGGGGCCAGTGGACGATCCCGCGGACGGATGGAGTGGTCGAAATTGTCATTGAGCTCCTCAGAAACAGGGGGGGCTCTTTCCTGCGGCGCACTGCGATCGGTTGTGGGGTCGAGGCGCTCCCGCTGGGTGGGCCACAGCGGCGCCAGACCTACGCTGCGTACAGTCCGCTGTTGTGTGGGCGTGACCACCGCAAACAAGGGGCGGTGCAGCCCGCTGTTGAATGGCCGAAAACGGCGTAACGTTCACAGCGTGCGGTCTTGCTGGCTTGCCCGATGTGCCCTTCCTGTCCGCGCCGGCTGCAGACACGTCGCAGGTCACGATAATCCACCATTACTCGGTGCCCTTGGATGGTTAGGAAGTTTGGTATCGGCTTCGTTATTTCCACTTTGACTACCCTCGTTCCTGTCAGAATGTCAGGACGGTCTCGGTACGACACGTACGTGGTGGACTTTACTTTTCCGTATGGGGCGATGGCTTGCACGACGGCTTCCTCCGTGGCATATGGTGGGAGACGATAAATGGAGACATGAAGGACGTGAACGCCGACTGCTTCGAGTGGCACCGCAACGTCACGGAGCACCAAGTTCCCTTGGGCTACAGTGCGGTTCGCTTCACCGATGCTGGTCACCGACGACATAAACCTTGTTCCACCTTAGTGTTGCAGGAACTTCAAACTCCTGGAACTGGCGGTTACTTGTAAAGCGTCCATAATCTCGTCGACGGCGGTGTCGGCAGTGACGCTGAACGAGAAACACATACCCTTGGCTTGTATAACCATGGACGCCATGGTTGGAAACCCGAGAACCCCGGGGACCACGAACAAACGAGGTCCTGGGGACGCAACAGGGGGCAACGGTCTGGGCAAGACGGACTGGGCGAAACAGCGAGGCGGCGAGACAACAAGACAGCGAAACATCTTGATCTTAGTCAAAAGGCCGACATCTATGCCCTGCTTTCAAAATTATTCAAACAAATTCAAACAAATTCTAACTGCTCCAAAGATGGCGCTGCGACATCCTTGTTTGTGGACACAACAGGAGGGCACTCAGAATGTGATGTATCTAGATTTCAGTGACGCATCAACTTACTCGAAGCATTCGTCATCAGTCTAAGCGCCTCTGATGTAGCACTCGCATTCGTATTCTCAAATTCACTGATCTGCAAAAGTTTCTCAACTTAATTGATGTCTTTTGGACTTTTTTTTATCCAAAATGTTTTCTGATGTCACCAGGCTAATGTCAGCTCTGACCCCTGCAACCCTGCCGAACATTAGCGCCTTGAACATGATTGTAAACCTGAGACTGGGGCAGAAAAGAACACAACAGAAGGTAGAAAAAGAGGAGGCAACGTCTCAACGATCATGAACTATCGTCCGATGAGCGTCGATCTGTCGATAATAAATTTATTGAGACGTTGCCTCCTCTTTTTCTACCTTCTGTTGTGTTCTCTTTTCTACCCCAGTCTTAGGTTTACAATCATGTTCAACTTACACCAGCTCGCCTTCACTCTGACTATTTTTTTTATTAGCGCCTTGTACGGCGAGAAGCTTCGCCATTTCGATAATCAACTCCAAATATTTCAAACGCGTTTTTTTAGCTCATTTTTTGTTTAAAAATACTTTTTGCTAGTTTGAAAGTAAGAGGTTGAACGAACGCCTAATGATTTGATGCTGTGTCGACAACAGATATGGTAAAGTGTCAGCGAGCGAGAAATTGATATTTTTTCTAAACCAACGGTTCCCGCGATTTTGAACCTCCTCGTCCAGAATTGGGTCGAAACGTAGATGAAGAAGTCGCAATCTTTGAAGCTTGGACCCTTGCATTTTCCACAACGTGCCGATAGGCGTCACCAAAATTACATAAGGTCTGTTGATCCACTTGCGGATGGTCATTTTCGAACTCTGGTCTGAAACGTAGCTCCTATCGTACAGTAGTCATTGTGACTGTCGTCTGCTATGTCACTTTGTCCCCTCCCCAAAAGCGATTACGCTCGGGGGGAAGGACTGAACCTCTTGAAACATGACGGAAAGTACGTATACTTACAGTTTGGCTTTTAGGATTAAGGGAGGATGCTATGTTAAATCCAAATAAAAGATATATTTTATTTTGTTGTTTAAATATACAACGGTTCCTGGAGAAACAGCCCCCCAAGTGACGCGCAGGGATGGTGCTAGATGTTTTCGAACTCACCATGGCATAGCTTCGCACACCAAAAACCTGCAGCATGTCGCGCCTTTGACTGCCTTCATGTTGATCTAAAAGCGATTTCTCTACCTGTGAAGCATCGTTTCGCGGGCAGAGAAATAGGAACAGAGAGAAATAGCAAAAGCACAAATAGAATCACAAATACTAGGATCGAAAAAATGAAAGCCGTTTACAACTCCCTGTAACGCCCAATTACAGCGCAGCTCTTGTGTAGGAGGGGGGAAGGGTACTTAGGGGAGGGTATACCCCTCCTCCTCACTTCGTCATCCTGGCTGCTACTCCGCCACGGGGGTCACGTGACCTCAGGGGGGTCACGTGACCTCACGATTACGCCGACGGTGACGCCCCTCAAGCCGGAAAGGAACGCCGAAGAGCTGCGCTCTAAAACTAGCTTCGACGTGCTTTGCGGGGAAGAAGACACGTGGCTTAGAACCGCAGTGGAGCGGCTTGCTTTATTGGCGTTTAAATAATGAAGGCATGAGCGTTTACCTTTTGTTAAGAGATTAATCCCCTGAGCCGTTGAAAATACTTTCAGAGCTATGACATTAATGAAAAAAAGATCAAAATGCTGAGAATTATATTTATTGCTTAGGTGCTTACCAAGAAAATTCGTACCTTCAGAACGACGGCACTAAAACGCGGAAGATCGGAGCTCGGAAGTAATAATCGAGTTAGTTGGGTGTTGAATTGATGTTTGTATGTGCCGTGTACGTGTATGCTCTGGCGGAATATGTTCAGCTGTTGCTTGTGGTATGCGTAATGTATACATGCGTTTAGATAAAGTTACCTCAAGCGTAGTGATGCCGTGAGCGAATAAAAATTTATTCGTGGCACATTCGTAGCAGCGCCACCTAGCCTGGCTACTTGCAATAATCTGCTTGACCCTGCCATGTGGTGGCAAACGATCTAACCTTATTGCACGCTTTGCGATATGTTCTGGTCACCGTGTAACAATGAGCCAAGTAGGCTGCTTTGAATTTGATATTTTGAGAGCGGCTTTTGGTTTCGCGAATGGTTTATCACTCTTCCGTGATGCGCGGTGCTGAAGGTGGAATTGTGGCTCGAGGAAGAGCAAAGTTGAGACGTAAAGTGCGCGAAGAAACTGGGTATAGGTTGTCTACGTTTAACGTCGCAGAGCTGACGACGGGAAGACTGAGTGACTCCTTTCGAAACGGGAGTTTCTTTACCTGCAAGGGAAGCTTGCTTCGGAAATAAATACAGTTCACGGAAAGCTGGTGTTACGCTTTTAGTTACTGCTCCTCTCGCTCCGTACAATAGACGTAGCATCCTTGTTAAACCTTATAGAGCTCGATATGCTCGATTCGGGGCCGCCATGATGAGATGAAGACGACGGAGGAACTTTGCTCCCCTGCTTTCAAGGACTAAAGGTTCTCCTTTTCCGAGGGAACATAAGTTACAAGAGCGTTCCTCCGTTTAGGGAGGACTATATAGACCCTTTTTTCTAAGGCTTACAGCTCCAACGGCTCTCGTTAGAGCTGTAAGCCAAAGTCTGCTGCAGCTTGACGGATGTCAATGTCCGCTATTAATCTATTTCCGTACTTTTGAGGGAACGAACCGGTGCTCTCATAGGGCACCAACCGGTGCCCTTTGAGGACCGATCGTACGGTGATGTTGCATCGCGCTGTATCTCGCGCAAACCAAAACCGATCACGCACAGAACAAACAGCCAGTACCAAACACGTTCTCGCGTACGCGCTGCACAAATTGCTTGGTCGCACCAGCGTGTCTAGTCTAAGTTCGGTAACGTTCTCCTCTACGTGTCGCTTCACATTCAAGCACAGCATGATCATGACGTTGACTGCGTTCCTTATTCTAACAACCAGGCTGAGGCCGTGCGCCTACATAACGACAATGTTCTTTTTCACATTTTGGTTTACGCCGTGCAGCAGCCCATGCTTGATCCGGCGTGTGCTTCGGCCACCCCATTGTTGCGAGAAAAGGCTTATTATCCCCGAGGGCGAACACCAGCTTCGCTGCGGTCGCCACGCTTTGGTTGGGGGAGGTGCACCGTGACATAAGGGAAGGACACCGCTTCGCGATCTCGGATCTCGCCCGCTTCCCTGCACCCGTTTCGCCCCGACCGTAGTGTGCAGGATTTGCGACCATGCTGACCTAGTGTTCAGTGCCGCAATACAAATCCCGAAAAAAACAGGCATCAGCCTTCACCGCCCGAAGACGTCAAGATTAAGAAAAGTATACACAATAAAGCTAAGGATGAGAAAGGTTCTGTCAATGTCGGCCGTTCTGTGTCCCAAGCACTTCGAGGACTGAAACATCGTTTACCCGGTGTACAAGACGCTAAGGAACCCCGATATCAACGTGCTTCTGCACCTTTCCTAAATTGTTTATCACTTTTACCTGTATAATTAGGCTACAAATAATAAAAGCTAACGGAGGAGGCCATTTCGCTGATGAACCTCCCCGTCCGTTCACCCGTCACAAGGCGACCGTGCGAAGGGTCGGCGAAGCGGCGGCGGCGTAAATGTTTTAAACGCTGAAATTGTGTTCCTTGCATGTTCACGAGTCAGGAGTATATTACACCCCGCTCTAAAGTATATTACACCCCGCTCTGTGGGCATTTTAAATGGCATTTCTATCAATGGCTTTTGGGTGGTCGGCAAATTAGCTCGCGACCTGCCTCTGCACCTGCCACTCTTCATGCGATGGTTCGCAGATGCTTTAAAGGTGCTGTATCTGAAGGCCTTTGGAATGCTCCTGGAACAGGGTTGTTTTACATAAATGTATATTCTTTTGGAATTAATGATATAGTTCGTACACGTATGCAGATATGTCTTATTTTTAGGACACATATATAATGACTGAAAATACTTGCGTATCATAACAAGATAAAAGGCCCAATTTCCCCCAGTTGCCTGTATGGGATGTATTGAACTGTCCAAATTATGCACAGCAATATAGCACTCATTTTAAAATATTTATACTTTTTCTTGGCATTCTTCTTTTATTCCAGCCGTGTGCATTCGGAAAATGCACCGTTCAGTTTGAATTATCATTTTCAGGTAAAATCGACCCTGTTCCCAAACGACACAAGTCCCCAAAAGCTTCCTCAGCCTCCAAACTAACTGCAGCTGGCCTTACTGACAACAGAGGAAAACAAGAGGAACAGCAAGCATTCGAAAGGCTGTCTAGTGGAAGATGCTGCACTAGTTGCAGAAAATGTGGAACCTGTGGAGGGCTCCACATTTTTACCTAAAATACCTAAAGCTAAAATACCAGCTTCTGGTATTTTAGTTTGACAATTTGATTAAATTAATATTTCAATTTTTAGATTGTTTAAAACCTAAACTCTCAAGACGTGACTAATAACGGGCTAGACACCTTCATGTTTGTTGTGCATTACTTTAGGTATATTGTAAACAAGTTCACAAATACTATCAGTTGAGTCCATTGAAATACTTGTAGGGCCAGCAAGAAGGAGAAGAAGAAGAACCAAGGGGCTTGAGATAGAGAGCTCAAGACCGAGGACACCATCGCGCACTGTCGACCGAGATGGAATGTACATATAAGTAAATATATGAAGGGCAGATGAACACCCTTCATATGGTGACCCAGACGTGATCCCGACCTCAGCAAACGGAAATCCACACCTGACAGGACTACGCAACGGCAAGTCACCGTCGTTTTTTTTTTTTCCTTCACAGTTCTTCTTACAGTAGCCCGACATGGCTGACGCTAACGCCGGAGGTGGACAGCCGACCACCGAACAACTGGTCCACCAACTTGGCACTATCAGCCGCCGACTACCCACATTCTGGCCTGCGGACCCGGAATTGTGGTTCGCGCAAGTAGAGCAGGAGCTTGCCCGTATAAACATCACCGCACAAATGACAAAATTTCGTGAGGTCGTCACGTCCTTGTCGTCTGCAGAGGCAATGGAAGTGAGAGACATCGTCATTTCTCCACCAGACCAAGAGCCCTATGAACACCTAAAGCGAGAATTGAACACCTAAAGCGAGAATTGAACAACCCGACAAACCGTTACAGGGGCCATCACAAAGGCATCTCTGTTACCCTCACCTGCTCTTCACAGCACCACTTCTATCTATGACAACTTATTGAGAGAATTTCCAGACCTGGCTAGACCAAGCAACATTATGCGGCTTTTAAAGCATAATGTTACACACCATATTGTAACCTCCGGGCCACCGGTTTACGCTAGAGCTCGAAGACTAGCTCCGGAACGCCTTCAGATCGCCCGTCAAGAATTTGACCACATGCTGGAACTGGGCATCATCCGACCATCTTCGAGTTCATGGTCTTCTCCACTTCACATGGTGCCTCAGGTGACTCCAGGTGATTGGCGTCCCTGCGGCGATTATCGCGCCTTAAACAACGTAACACAAGCTGATCAATACCCCGTGCCTCACATTCAAGACTTCTCAAGCAAACTCCACGGTATGAAAATGTTCTCTAGAATATATTTAATCAAGGCATACCACCAAATTCCCATTGAACCAAGTGACATTCCCAAAACGGCTATTACCACTCCCTTTGGACTTTATGAATTTATCCGTATGCCATTTGGACTTCGAAACGCTGCACAAACGTTCCAGCGATTTATTGACGAGGTGACAAGAGGACTCGATTTTTGTTTTGCGTACCTTGACGATCTCCTCGTTGCAAGCAGAAATCAAGAATAGCACCTGGAGCACCTCCGCCTTCTCATGACACGTCTGGAGGAGAACGGCGTCATCATCAACCTAAACAAATGCCAGTTCGGCGTTCAGGAATTGATTTTCCTTGGGCATCGCCTTGACACCAACGGCATTAGACCACTACCGGATAAAGTAGACGCAATTATTCGTTTTCCAAAGCCCCAGAACCTCAAGAAATTAAGAGAATTCCTGGGATTCATAAATTTTTTCCGGCGTTTTCTTCCTACCTGTGCTACTACTATCCAGCCTCTTACAGAGGCCCTGTCTCCTAAGAACAGCAAAGACCAAGACATCATCTGGACGGATCGCAGAGTCCTCGCATTTGAGAGGATTAAGGACGACCTCGCGAGTGCCACGATGTTGGTTCACCCCGCGCCTAACGCTCCCACGCGTGTCATGACCGATGCGTCCGAAGAAGGCGTCGGGGCTGTTTTACAACAGAACATTGAGCAGCAATGGCAACCTCTCTCCTTCTTTTCTCAGAAACTACGCCCATCAGAAAAGAAGTATAGTACTTTTGGAAGAGAACTCTTGGCAATACATCTCGCACTGAAACATTTTCGATACTTCCTCGAAGGACGCTCCTTTCACATAGTCACCGATCACAAGCCCTTGACTTATGCCTTAACATCCAGTGGACATACATACTCTCCTCGAGAAATCAGGAAACTGGCGTTTATTATAGAATTCACAACCGATATCAGATACGTCAAAGGTTCTCGCAACAACGCAGCCGACGCTCTCTTCCGCGCAGATATACGGTCGTTGGAAGGAACCTTCTTGAGTACCGTCGATTTTCATCAGATGGCGCGCTCCCAACAGTCAGACCAAGAACTTCAAAATCTACGCTCTGGACACACCGCGCTCAGGTTCGAAGATATTCATCTTCCATGGTGCAGTACCACTCTAACGTGCGACATCTCTACAGGCACACCACGGCCGTTTGTTCCTCAGCAGTTCCGTCGTCAAATCTTCACGGCTCTGCACTCACTCGCACACCCTGGCATTCGGGCCACACAACGCCTAGTCACATCACGATTCGTCTGGCCCAAAATAAATGTCGATGTTCGCACATGGACACGTACTTGTCAGCAGTGCCAAAAGGCAAAGATTAATCGACATACCGTTGCGCCAGTCGCCAGGTTCAAGCTCCCAGATACCAGATTTTCCGAAGTTCATATCGACCTTGTTGGATCATTACCAGCTTCTAAGGGATTTACGTACATTCTCATGTGTGTTGGTCGATTTACACGCTGACCAGAAGCAACACCACTAACCAATATCACAGCTGAAGAGGTCGCCCAAGCCTTCATGACAACATGGGTCTCACGCTTCGGCGTACCGGACAAAATCACAACTGACAGAGGCCGACAGTTTGAGTCCCGCCTTTTTGCACAACTCCTACGGATTTTAGGAGCAACGCGAATCCGCACCGCGTCCTATCACCCGGCCTCAAACGGTCTAGTGGAACGGTTTCATCGGCAACTCAAGACATCGCTAAAGGCCTGCAAGAATCCGACAAACTGGTCAGAAGCACTCCCACTCGTTTTACTGGGTCTTCGTACGGTCTACAAAGCAGACCTCTCCTCTACACCGGCTGAACTCGTTTATGGTACGACCCTAAGGCTGCCAGGCGAGTTTTTCCATACTCTCGAAGAAGATGCGGTGCCAGACATGCACAACTACGTATCAAGACTCAAGACGACGATGAGAGCTTTGCGCCCACCACCTACACGACAACCGCTTAACAGGAAAGTTTTCATGAGCAAAGATTTAAATACGTGTACACACATTTTCGTTCGCAGAGACGCAGTGCGGACACCTCTGCAGGCCCCTTATGACGGACCGTTTATCGTCATTCAAAGGGGCCCCAAGGTTTTCTTTTTAGACCTAGGAAACAGACACGACATGGTGTCTGTTGATCGACTGAAACCCGCGTACATTGAGAGTGTACAGGTTTCGCCCCAGACACCATTGAAGTCATCGTTGCGACACCCTCCACGACTTCCGACCAAGTCATCAATTTGCCGACATGTGCATGGGCAAACCGTGCCTTGGCCTTCCCGGAGGGGGGAGTAATGTAGGGCCAGCAAGAAGGAGAAGAAGAAGAACCAAGGGGCTTGAGATAGAGAGCTCGAGACCGAGGACACCATCGCGCACTGTCGACCGAGATGGAATGTACATATAAGTAAATATATGAAGGGCAGATGAACACCCTTCATACTAATCGAATCCAGCGAAGGTCAAATCTGATCAATATAAATAGATATAAATAAATAACTTGCATATGACAGTGTTCCTTTGATCTCTTTATTTTGTCCCTGTACTTGGGCTGTCTTACTTGTGGTTCTCCCTCCGTGGCCCAGAATATATTTAACATGTTGCTTGAGCAGCATGCAGCTTTTCTGGTAAGTCATTTTTCTTTAGAAGCGGAGAAAAAAACACGAATTATTTTACATAACTGCCAGTTCAATAAAACCAACAGCAGCATTAATTGTGTGAGATGTAAATCTATAGTGCTGCTCCTGCGGGTGTGGACACATTTCTTCCTTTTTATATACCAGTTGTGATACAAGCACTGTCTGCCCTGACAGTCATGCCTGAAATGTTGGTTGAAGTTTCGCCTGCAGCTACAGGCCATGCCTCAGTGAAACCACTTATTAAATTCACATTTCCTACAGGAAATTCCGTAAAAAGGAAGTAGAAACGACAGCTAACATCGTCCCAGCCTCCGCAAATCGAGCCGGGCGAGTCTTTAAAAAATTCTGTCTTCGGCGTGACGTCCCCACAATTTGCCGTAAGGGGGCGCCACCCAAACTTCTCGGGGATAATAGAGCACCGAGGGAACGGGCGACCGAAGTGGAGGAAGAGCTGGTGGCGACGTGCGCGTTTTCCCTTGCTTGTTTCGGTGCTCTGCTTTATATTTTAATTGACTTTTTTACGAATAGCAACATTTCTGTTTAAAACGCTTTTGTGAGTCGTTTTTTTTCTGTTCGGTTGTCTGAAGTTTTTTCATTCAGTCTCAGGTATTTTAATGAAAATGTTAAACATAAGGAGGTTGTGGAAAATAATAACTCGGAGGTTATGCGTCGCCCACCAAAGTTCTCAAGACCGAGGCTGTCTTGAAAGCAGTTTAGCCCACACATCAGTTCCAGCTGGAAAGAACATTTCACTGGTGACCTCTTCAAATAAATATGTCTAAGACACAAATGGCGAGCGTCTGCAACCCAGACTAAGCAGTAATCTATTTGTGATTATGTATTTGTGATTCCAGAGTGTTGTTGGTGAGAGTATAAAAGATTTACAAACGAGAGCCTCTTCTGGTTCAACTCTTGTAACTTCAATCACAGGACGACTCCAGCATAGAGCACTCTTCTCACAGAAGTCATTTGTCTCGAATTGCGTAGACAGAGAAGCACCAAGGCTCTTCTTACGTCACCCATGAATGGCTTCTCCTGCTTGTTCATAAGTGAAGATTTTTCTGATCTAGTAATTGACTCATCCTCAAACCGAACAACTCTATCTGAATAAGGAGCAATTGCTAAAAGGAGAACAATCACAGCTAGCCACTTCGTCGAGCGTCTTTGTGAACTGGAGCAGCATGATTGCCCACGGAATAAGCAAGAAAGAATAATTTTCAATGTTGAGCTGAAGGTCGGCCTCTGGTCAAAATGGGTATGTCTATGTATGTATAATGGCTGCAATGTAAAAAGAAACGTTTCAACATACCTTGTTACACAGTCACCAACCATCGCAACTCCGCAAAAAGAACTGGGTGTGAATGATGCCGCTGTCTGGGCCTTCATGTCGATTGGCGCTAGGCATTCCAATCTTGAAAAGGCTTGCTCTGTCTTGAAGCTGCCCGCGCCTAGCAAGAATGCACTTATGCGCCCTGAAGAAGGACTTGGGCAGGTGTGAATGTTTACTGAAAAATTATTCTGTTGATTCCTCCGGTTACTTTCAATCCTAGTCAGTCTTGTGACTCAAAGAGCTTCAGAAATATTATATTGAATGAGCTGTCGGAAGGCAGGTCATAATCTAGGAAAATAAAACGACTGCTGCTTGCGGTGGGCCTCCCGTAGACATGATTACAGTTGCGGTGAATTGTGTGCTGATGATATAAAATTAACTGCATCCACACCGGTGGCTCATTGAGGAAGGCGTTGCATTATCACATTTCAAATTAAAATGAGCAGCACTTATTTTCTTTGTCAGATTCCGCTGCAAAAATGTACTTCAGCTCACTTTGACTCGTTTTAAAGCAATGGGACTGCTCTCTTTTGATGGTGTAATGCACTCGTATGTATTATGTTGCCTAGAACCCCCCTCCAGTCGTATCTGGTGTTCGTAAAACTACATTTCGTGTATCTGTTTTTTTCTTGAGCACTGGAAAGCCACCTTGATAAAATCCATCATTGAAGCCGGGAAGAAATAAGGAGCTCTTGCTGGCAGTTTGGTCATTTCTGCCAAGATGGTACCATTGCGTTTATGACTGCTGTCGTAGATAGAGGCTGCTCCCAGAGGGGTCATATGGACACCGCTACGTAGCCAAATCAGGAATCCGTGTTATACGGTTTTGTACTTAGGGGTGCGCAACAAGTTATTTATTTATTTATTTATTCATTTTTCCCTCAAGGCCAGAGGCATTACAGAGGGGGAGAGCAAAAAAAAAATACAGAAAAGGAAAACAAGCCTAAGAATAAGTTAAACACACTCAACAGGTAAAAGTTTAGTAATTGCAGTTTTGAAAATGTCAGAGTCCGCGATGGTGGCAATTGTCCCGGGAAGGTGGTTCCATTCTCGTGATGTACGAGGGACGAACGATGAATGAATTGTTGTGTTAGAAATTGGAATACCAGATTGTGATCGTTGCGAGCAGAAACGTAAAAAGGACGGGATATTAATTTGTCGCGCAGGATAGAATTGTGAAAATAAACCTTATGGAATAAAGAAAGGCGAGAAATGCTACGCCGCAAGGCTAAAGGCGTCAATAATAGAGTAGCTTTCATGGCAGTCACGCTAGCAGTGTCGTGGTAGTAAGAAAGGATGAAACGAGCTGATCTCTTTTGAATCGCTTCCAATACAGTAATGAGGGTGACTTCTCCAGGACCCTAGACCGAGGCTGCATATTCCAACCTTGGACGAATTAATGTTTTATAAAGAGTCAACTTTAGTGCAACTGGAGCTAATGAAAAATTTCGTTTAACATAACCTAGCATGCGGTTAGCGTTAAAAGAAACATACTGAATATGATTCCTCCATGAAAGGTCAGATGTTATGTGCACGCCGAGGTATTTATAAGACGACACTGGCTCCATATAAACCTGATCAAGAAAATAGTTAGGATTGTCAGAAGATTGCCGAGATACACGCATAGACTTACATTTGTTAGCGTTAAGGCTCATTGACCATAAATCACACCACTAGATGATAGTATTAATGCCGGACTGTAGAACACTGGTGTCATGATTATCTATTATTTCACGATAAAGGACACAGTCGTCAGCAAGCAGACACATAGACGAGGAGATGTTAACCGGGAGATCGTTAATATAAATTAAAAATAGTAGTGTTTTAGAACAGATCCCTGAGGAACCCCGGAAGTAACATATGTAAGAGATGAGTTACTATTATTGACAGTAACAAATTGCGAGCGATCAGACAGAAAAGATTGAATCCATGCAAGTATGTTAGGATCTAAGTTAAGCTTGGAAAGTTTCAGAATCAGTAGTTTATGAGACACTTTATCGAACGCTTTTGCAAAGTCTAGGAAAATGCAGTCTGCCTGGGATCCTCGATCTAAAATGCAATGGAGGTCATGGGTGAAAGAGAGAAGCTGAGTTTCACATGAAAATGTCTTTCGAAATCCATGCTGGGAAGTGCTGAAAAAATTGTTAAACTCTAAAAAGTTGACAACGTGGGAGAAGATGACATGCTCAAGTAGTTTGCAAGGTACGCTGGTTATTGAGATTGGGCGGTAATTATGAGCAGAATGCTTGTTATCAGCTTTGAGTATAGGTACCACCTTCCCTATCTTCCAGTCGAGAGGAAGAACGGCATCTTTGTTTAACTGTTCGAAAAACAGTTAATATTATGGATGAGTAAAATTTAGTATTCTTGAGGAATTTTGAATTGATACCATCCACTCCTGTTGAGGAGGACAATCTGAGATTTTCAATAATTGAAATCACTCCAACATAATCAAGACGAATCGAATCCATCGGCAGGTATTCCGTGCTAACCAGCAGTGGTGTATCAAGGCGTCTATCACTTGAAAAAGAATCAATGAAAACGCGATTAAATACATTTGCGCAGACTTCGCTAGGCATACTTTCACCACTTGAAGACATTAGTGTGATTTAAGAATGGGATGTTTTGTTCATAATGTTCCAAAATTATTTAGGGTTATTTATCAACATTGCTGGTAAGCTGCGTGTGAAAAAATCTAATTTGGCGTCTTCAATTGCTTTTTATACACTTCAGCAGCAGTGCGATAGCTCGACCAGCGAGGTTCACATGTGCTGAATTTTGCAGCGCGAAATAAACGCTTTTTCTTATTGGACAGGCGTTTTAGGGCCCTAGTAAACCAGGGTGACTGTGAGTTTTCAAAGGCTGTTCTGAGTGGAATATGCTGATTGATAAGCATGTGTACTTTGGTCTTGTAAAGTTGCCAATTTTCTTCTACTGACCGGCTCGAGAAACCTGCTAAAAGCACGTCAAAAGAAGCTTCGAGGTCATGATTAATTTTGATGAAGTCAGCTTTAGCATAATTACGAATTTGCTTTGTGAGAGTTGACAGCTTAGGAACTGCTGCTTTAACATCAAAATGCAATATGGAATGATCACTAAGTCCTGCGAGGTGTATCATCGGGGATACAATATCAGGAGGAGTTGTTAGAACAAGATCAAGGACATTTGCTATCAATGGGGTCACTCGCGTGGGTTCCATGTCTAGCTGAGTTAAATT
The DNA here is from genome assembly GCF_016920785.2 of Ixodes scapularis. NCBI lineage: Eukaryota > Metazoa > Arthropoda > Arachnida > Ixodida > Ixodidae > Ixodes > Ixodes scapularis. Next base: position 113,148,688 of record NW_024609868.1, read on the forward strand.
AAAATCTAGACACAGGAAGACAAAGTCTTTGCATTCAGAAGATAAAGTCGTTGCAACTATAGGTTCAGGCCAAACAATAGAAGGATAATTAAAGTCACCCAAAAGGAAAATAGGTGAACTGGGATAACGCACCTTAATGTCATTTAATGAATAATGCAAGGCTTTAACAAATGATGTCGCGTAGGAGGGTGGTCGATAGCATATTCCTAGTATCCACTTTTAATGGTTTTTACCAATGCATACCCAAAGAATTTCTAAATCACAGATCGTGTTTATGCAGAAAGAACTCATGCAAGCTGCTACTGCAATTAACACTCCACCACCGCTCTTATCTACTCTGTCGTTCCTGTAAATATTATACTTTTTATTTGCGTGAAAAATCTCATCATTACGCACCTTCTTGTTTAACCAAGTTTCCGTTAAAACAATTACATAAGCATCAGTTGAGTCAATAATTGAGCACAAGTCATCTCGTTTTTCAATGATGCTTCCAATATTTGTGTATATCACCGATACATCCGAGAAAGCTGACGCAGGCACTCTACCCCTCGCGGTCAGTTAACTCGATATCGGCTGCCGAGGCGATTCACCGCTGGGAGCCAGATTTTGCGTGGTAGATGGTATCGGAGATACGGAGGGGCCGACTTCATATACGTTGTCATTCACCGTGTCATAAGCGTAGCATATGTTATTAATCTGCATTTTGTTGTGCCGTAGTTTAAACGTGTCGCCTTTTTCTTTCGCGAATTCAATAATCTTTTTTCGCGCTTGGCGCGTTCCAATCGAGTAGTCCTCGCTCACAGAAATGCGGTCAGCCTTAAGCATTAACCTTCGTTGCAAAATTTGGTCTTTAATCTTGTAAGATGAGAACTTCACAATGACTGGGCGGCACTTTGACTGACAGAGTGTTCCAATTCTATGGGCCCTGATAATCGCGTCATTCGCAACTTGAAGATTAAGCGACCGCTGAAAAATATTTAAAATTGATCCCTCCGTTTGTGACCAAGTTTCGGTTAGTGTGTCAGCAATTCCAAAGAAAACTAGGTTGTCCCGGCGTGAACGATCTTCCGCGTTGTCCAAACGCGCTCTCACTGCTTCGTTTTCCTTCTGCATTCTCTGCGAAGCCTCGCGCCCTGTTAACGTCTTGCTGAAGTTGAGTGACAGCCGTAGTTTTATTTTCAACATCAGTTAGGCCAGCTTTTATATCAGTTATATCCACTTTAATGGCTTCTTTGTTTTGTTTTACTTCGTTTAGTGAGGCATGAATTCCTGATTGAGCTTGGTCAATTCTGAACGAGCGCTCACTGACGACTTTCAACATTTGGTGCATTTCGTTAAACTGCTTAAGCTGTACATCACTCATCGGGCCGGGGTTAGACTCGACGTCTCCAGAAACCATGAGAAGAAGGCCAACTACGTCCACACATTCGCAAATAGTTGTACAAAGCACTTGTGAGCACGGGAACAGCAGTAAACACACATTACTTGTTTTTCTAGCGCTTAACGAAGGAATTGGTCCAACCTGTGCAAACAAGAAGAAAGCATGAGTTGACCGCATCGTTTGGCTGGTCCCGTGCTCACTCGGGGCCATGAATTGCTTCGAGCAGTATATATCAGCGTTCACAGGGGGCGTGGCTGGCGCGGTCAGACGCGATGACGTTGTCGGTGTCGCTATCCAAGTTCCATCAAAGATTGGGTTGAAGTTCCGTAGAAGTATCCCCGGCAGATTGGTCGCACTGTTCACATGCCGGCGCGTATTCCCTCGGCCATTCAAGTGACCGTACTCCAAAGCCGTGCAGGAGCGACCGGGAAGGGACTCGTGGGGCGTCAACTGAAGGGAAACCGCAATCTGTGCAAACAAGAAGAAAGCATGAGTTGACCACATCGTTTGGCTGGTCCCGTGCTCACTCGGGGCCATGAATTGCTTCGAGCAGTATATATCAGCGTTCACAGGGGGCGTGGCTGGCGCGGTCAGCCACGCCCCCTGCGAACGCTATTGCAAGCACTATAAACAAACCGCAATTGCAATCCCCAAAGACACCTGCTACAGGAACTGCAGCACATCTTCAGCTGCCATGGAATCTAATATTCTTGTTGAAGGGTCCTATAAGCAAGTGTAAATAGGCGTGGTCTGGGGTATCGGAAATTTATTCTAAATGGTGGTAGAGATGGTGGATGGATGCAGAGTTCCTTATGATCACCTTGTTGAGAAGCTTGAATGTGCCAACCACGTGTGCTATGCAACGGAACTATACAACTTGTGCAAGTAGAGTAAAAAGCACAAGACGTTCCTTTCATTTCCCCGCATGCAGAAAATTAAGAATGATGCTAGGAAAGCTGTCTCGCACTATGCTGCGCTGCTGCCGAATTCGAAACGCAGTTCTGAAGACCAAGCAAGGTACGAGTAAGAACTTGTAAGCTGACCTAATAAGTCGCCCAAAGCAGGTGTTTGCATCATGACCGCGACGGTCATGATGCAAACACCTGCTTAGGGCGACTTATTAGGTCATTCCTGCAATGGCAAAACCTTCAAAATATTATAATGGCTGCTGCAAACTAGACTGCTAAGAAAGCATATAGTCTCATAACGAACAGCACAAGCAGTCTGGAAAAATCTGTCGAGTTGTTATTTGTGAAGTTTGCCAAGTGCAAACAAATCAACCGCTCTTAATTAGGGTCTCATAAACACCGATGCAATAGAGCCGCATTACGCTTTCAGTATGGAGTAAGCTGGCTGATGGCACCATACTGCCACAATAGAGTTAACAGGGATATCTCCTTCTGATCTTCTAAAAAAAGTACATTCAAAAAAGAGAGAAACAAGCATGTGCTACGCACACAAAGAAACCTCGCCTTCTGGAGGCACAAAGAAAGCTCTCATCAGAACAAGCATATGTGGCCTACTATGAGGAGCGATATGAACAGCCAGACATGCTACCGAGTGTGTATGACCAAAAATCCATCATAAAGCTGCATTACCTTTAAGTTGATATTGCACAGCACGACAAAATTTAAATGCTCACCAGATGACAGACTAATAATTCAAAATGAAAAATACAAAGAAACCAAGACTGACAGCATCTCATTTTAAGGAGGTATAAAAAAGGCAAAGCGCAACGAATAGTTTGAAACATGTTTCAAGTCTGGTGTGCAACAAAGTATGGTAGGATCCGTACGGATGTTACTTTACAACTCTGCGTTGAACAGGAAAGCCGCACTCTATATAAGTGTGACTCATTCGTGGATATAGAATCCAGCTTTTTAGCAGAATTGCCTTATAGATTATTAGGAACAAATGTCCTTGTACAGGTGAATTGTGCTATTACAAAACGATTCCTGGCCTTCGTTGAAGCTGCAAGAAAAATACGAAGAAAAGAAGAGGAAACAAATCTAGCAAAACAGGTCTAGGTCGTAACCATAGCTACTGCTACCAAATACAAGGACAGCCGCATATTACGCGAAACCAGTTTTGTGATTTTGTCGTTTTCACACTCAAGGGCATCGGCATTCAACGTATTCAGGGAGATGATCGCTTGTGGTCAACCAAAATGAAGACTTGTTTTGCTTAAGCTCTACAATGTTCATTAATATTGTGGATAACTCAGAACTTCGCAGTATGACTATATAGAAACGGCTTACTTTCTTGAGGCTAAGAAGGAGCGAAACAAAAAGGAAGCTAGACAAAACCAGAAGCACGGGTACACCAAGGAGAAAGCACTTTCCTACTTCTCACCTTCCCATCCCTCCTAGTTTAGAAAACCAGGGGCCTCCCTCATTATCAAGCTCCGTTAGATCCAGACGCCAGCCACAACATTAGGAGAAGTCATATAGAACCAGGACGCGACTCTCCGCAAAATATTTATTTTTATATTTTCAGTCTGCTTGTTTGCCATTAAGGAACAAAGAAAAATGGGCGTACTCTTAGCCATCTACTATGTTTCTTTAACTGAGAAGCAGTGAGGCAGGTAATTTAGATCGTTCTTTTTTTGTGTGTGTGTGAAGAAGCAGCTTGACATTCAGGGGCTTTAGCACAGCGTTCCCGCTGGCAAGCGCGGGTTCCTTCCTCCTCTGAAAGTATACGGGTTCGTCCGCAGTGAGATGATGCTTCGAAGTCGCAGCGCGTACACCCGGCGGCAAAAAAGATCAGAGACTGGAGCATTTTTGTCGGTAAAGCAACGCTTAATCGAGCTGAATTGTTGTGGTGTGGCATAAGATCAAAATGGAGCTTTCACATCATTTTACCACTGTAAGGCTTTTGACTTCGCAACTATTTGCTCAGAGCTCTTTTCCATTTGGCCATCTTGATAGTGTCTAGAGAAATCTATCGTTGTTTTTGTAGCGGAGAAGACACGGACCCGTCTGGCAAGCTAAATGCACTTTACTTTGGGCCCGAGAACTGCACTGCGAAGACCGTTCTTCATACGCGCCAGGATCCGAATCTCTCGATTCACATGAGCCCAGCACGCTCCTATGTCTCTAGTCTTTCTCGTCTTCTACGCTACTACAGTTTTCGCCGGACTTCTTCACTGGCTGAAAAGAGCAAACAATTTTTTGGGGCTGGTGTAGGTGAAATCGCACAAAAGGTTGAAGTTCTTGGAGCAGTGTTTTCTAGATATCAAGCTCCAAGTAGCGAGGTGAAGCAGTTGGGCCATCTGGGCATAGCCTGTCTTTTGAAACTTCCAGGGAATTTGCGCGAAGTGTCTTTGTCATACCAGGATGGGAAGACCAGGGAGCATTTTACATCAGGTGACTGCGCTGATTTTGAAGAAAAATGCATGGCCGATGAAACTAAATGCGTGACTTTACAGTCTTAGAAGGCTGCTGGCAGGACTGGTGCAGGTTCACTGTAGTTACAGCATTCGAGTGTAAGTCGTCACATTTATCGCTGCACACCGCTTTATTGCACCTGCACGGATGTGTAAATTAAAGTCACCAACTAGCAAGTCATCGGTGATTGGCTTCACAGCTGTTTTGAAAAGAGCAGGATTCCTAATTTTGGCGGAACCTTCGCGAGTTCTTGGTGAGCAGTAGGCGCATTCAAGAAGGGTGGCTCCTCGGTGAAGGAGCAGCTCCAAGAAGATGGCATTCATATTCAGATGTTCGAGGTCGTGCCTGCGGTTAGCAAGGAGACTCATAGAGATGACGACGAAGAAACTGCCCTCGCGGCCGCGACTATCGTTGCAGAAGATTGGGCGGGTGGGCAGATCGACGAGTTTACCATCGTACACACCAGGATTAAGCCTGTCTTGGAAGTAGGGTGATATGTCTTAGCCGAGAGTGTTGCTACTGTGGAGCGGAGGTCAACGAGTCTGTTTACACACCGACAATTGGTGCCCCATAATGAAATATTTGCTGAACCTCCATGAGGCACACCGAATGAAATTTGAGACATTCATCTACAGTGAACGATTTTACAACACTGGGGTAGCAAAAACTACGTCAGCGTCATAAACAGCATCAGTAAATTCCGGGAGGTGGCACGGCTTAGAGAGCTACATTATTGTTAATTAAGAGAGGCGTCGATACTTTCAAATAAGCATTCGCATTGGTGGTGCATGGAGACACTATTCACAACAGTCGCACTGCACGGCGACGTCATTATTGTACACTAGCTGGGAACAACGGGGACAGGTGGGCGCGGAACCATAAGTATAGGTACATCACCGTCGACGAGAAGAAGCAAGACAAAATTCAATTAACGGAAAGTCTAATTAGAAGAAAACTGCCGGGTACGAGATCTAGCGCCAGCCCGCCAAAACATGTCTTCTCGTGGAAGACATGTTTTGGCGCAAATATCTTTCACGGGGCTACAACGCAGCCATGCTGTATCTAACACGCCTCACACCCCAGGTCCTGCTCCCGTTCGTCGCCGCGGATCTAACCGGGCTGCGTGAGACTACGTTGCACCAACCGTCGTGGTCGGAGGAAAACGTGCTTCACTTTCGCTGACGGAACATCTTCAAAAGGAACTACACTGTCTGCAACCATCGGGGCACGGCACACCCACGCCGTACCTAACATGCTTCACAGCCCAGGTTGGTTACAAGAAAAATGCAAACTTTTACCGTTCTAATAACCCCATGCTCTTTGAAGTATCATGCCCCATCGACTGACAATGCGTACCAACCTGTTTTCATGGTTTCTGTAATGCATTCACTGTTTTGCTTAGCAGCCTGCTTTCCCTATCTCACGACACATGTCTCGTGTTTTTGGAGGGATTGCTAGCCCCATCAGGAGACGTGGAACTGAACCCTGGGCCACTTACAGGAATGGAAAAATTAGAAGTGATGCTTCAAAAGCTCGTGGCAACAAATGAAGAAAACCAAAAGGAAACTCGGGAAAGGCTGGATTCTATCTGCTCATAAATCCGCGAACTTATTAAAAAGGTTCATGCCCTAGAAAAACAAATTCAGGAAATAAGGGAGGTTAAAGAAAGACTTACAGTTGTTGAAGCGAGTGTCAGCGAATTAAGGGCTGACCTTGGTGGCACGCGCGGAAAATTTTATTCCCTCGAGTCCGGAATCGATTACCTAAATAATAGAATGAGAAGGAACAATCTGCTCATCCGGGGCATTCCAGGAAAACATAACAAAACATGGAAACGGTCATCTGTCATTATAATAAAGTCTGTGAATACACACCTGGGCTTCGAAGCCGGTGTGATTGAGCGTGCGTACCGCGTGTCTGGCAAATGTGATGGCGCAACACGCCATATCGTTCTGCGCTTCCTCAACTATCAAAGTAGACAGGATGTTCTTCATAATGCTCACAAACAAAAAACGTTCCCTCCCTTTGCGTTTCCATTTCGGAAGATTTTATACCACGGACCCGTCTACGTCGCAGCAATGGCAATTTAATGAACAATTCATAGAAAGCAACATTGAAGTCAAACTTGTCAGCGATAAGCTATACGCCAATGGTAAACAGTTCTGCTCTTGTCCCCAGAGTTACGATGCGATTTTGCTAAGGCAACTTCCGAACAACAATATGACTGTGCAATAACATGAGGTAAACGTGGCAAAAAAAAAAAAGTTGACGTCTCACTCATTCTCGCTAACTTCCTTAGTCTTTTTCCAAACAAGATTATTTTGCATCGGTCATCGACGATAACAATGCTAAGAAAATAATAGGAACTGAAACGTGGTTAACACCTGAAGTTGAAAATGTAGAGCTTCTTCTGAGTGAGTCATTCAATCTATATCGGAAAGATCGTATGCTGTCGCAAGGAGGAGGAACCCTTATTGCAGTTAGCAAATCAATTAACGCATCTCTCATTCCTGTTGATAGTAACCTAGAAGCGTTGTGGGTTCGGCTAGAATTCGCTCACTCATGTCTTATTCTTGGTGCCTGTTATCGCCTTCCGGGAAGAGATAGTGGCTTTTGATTGTTTGAATGCATCGAATCTATTAAATTTTCTTACCCAGATTGTTGTATTATGATGAGAGGGGACTTTAACTACCCCGGTGTTAACTGGAAAGAAGGACGTATGGAAAATGCACGTTCAAACCCAGTATAAGCCTCTAATTTTTTGGGTATAGCAAACATTTTTAACCTTAATCAAATTGTTACTCAGCCTACAGGGAACATGCTATACTAGACCTTGTGTTTACGTCGCCTACTCCCAATATTAGGTCAGTAGATGTTCTCGGTGAAATTAGTGACCATAACATTGCTTTTGTTGAAATGACACTCCCGACTGAGTTTAGAGCTGCGGCACCAAATAATATATATATGATCATTCTAAAGTCGACAAGGAAGCTCTTGCTGCCTCCATTAAAAATTTTGCGTCCAAGTACTTAGAGAATTTTAACAGAAGATTGATTGAGGCAAACTGGAATATGTTGAAAATGGAGTTTAAGAAACGAAAGTCGACTTTCGTTCCAAAAATTGGGCTCAAAACGAATGCTCAACGACCATGGTTCACTAACTGGTTAAAAAGGTTATCTAATAAAAAAAAAACGTCTGTTTTCTAGAGCAAAGTTAGGTCATCTAGCTATAGACTGGTCAAAATATAATGAGTGCTACAAAAAGTACAAATCTGAAATTAGAAAGACAAAAAAGTTAATATTACATGAGCGACCTTCAAAATTAATTAGAAACAAACCCGAAATAATTTGGAAGACCATTTGTCCCAACCGAACTTTGTCTAAAATGTGATAGCAAGGACAGGAGCTCCCCAAGCATGAATCAGCAACCGTTTTTAATGGGAATTTTATATCTGTTTGCACTGGAGAACAGTTTCCTTTACAATATGATTCAATTTGTGTATCCCCAACTGTACCATATGAACCTCTCACTTTTACACAAGGCATTTTGGCAAGTATTGATCGACTCTCGAGACCCAATCTCTGCACCTGACGAAGACAATATATGTCCCAAACTTTTGAAGGTAACACGAACCATATCTTGCCATCTACTATATCTCATCTTCAAGCAATCTGTAGAGCTAATGTACCTTCCGGCGGATTAGAGATTTGAGAAAGTTCCGCCAATTTTTCAATCTGGTCATAAAAAACATGTCTCAACTTATAGAGCAATTTCATTAACAAGTGTACCGTGCATATTATGGAGCATGTCATATATTCCCATCTCATTAGCTACTTATCTGACCATCACCTAATCTGTACTAACCAACATGGATTCAGAAAAAGGTTTTCGTGTGAAACGCAGCTTTTTTTAATTCGTTACTAATTTGCACGAAAACATTCACTCTTCCAGACCAACTGATTCCGTATTTATTGATTTTACCAAAACCTTTGACTCCGTACCTCACCAATGATCAGCGGCGTAGACTTTAAATTTTCCCGGGAGGGCAGGCTGAGAAGTTCTTCGGGGGGGGGGGGGGGGGGGCGTGTTATCTTTTCACCAGAATTGGAGATTGAAGCTAACGAAAGCACGCTGGGATTTCATTTCCCATGTATTTTTTTCAATAAAGGCAACGTGGGCGTTATTTTGTTTACATGGCACGTAAACAGCGTCTCGGTAGGGATGATGGCCCGGGCCCGGGAGGGGGGGGCCGAACCCCCCCCCCCCCCGGATCTTACCAGGGGGCGCACGAGCCCTGATGCCCCCCCCCCCCCCCCCCCCCCGCCCCGAAGTCTACGCCTATGCCAATGATAGTTGTACAACCTGTTTCAACTCAACATTTATCCTGTTATCATACAATGGATTGCCACTTTTCTTGAAAATCGTAAACAGGCTACATATCGGGGAGAGAGTAAGGCTTCTAAATTATCAGTAATGCCCGGAGTCCGCAGAGGTAAATCCAGAACCCCGTTGTTTTTTGTTTTTTTTGTTTTTTTGTTGTTGTTGTTGTTTTTGGCGGGAGGGGGGATTTGTAAGGATAGTATTCTCCCATTCTTTCTCGCGCACCGGGGGGTTCCACCCATGTCAAATTTCCCTCCGAGAAGGGGGAGGGGGAGGGGTCGAGCTTGTTTGGGGGAGGAGGGAGGCGGCCGCCTTCGTCGCACCCCCCCCCCCCCCCTTGGATCCGCCCCTGAGAGGCCCTCGGGGCACCGTATTGGGTACGCTTTACATAAACAACCTGCCTCTTAGCTTAACATCCTCCATAATACTTCTTTGCAGACGACTGTGTTATCTACCGGCGCATCACCAACCCAGAGGATGAATCACTGCTACAGCAAGACCCAACATGATTTCACTTTGCTGCAGAACATGACAACTGAGAATGAACACAAACAAAACAATATTTATAACATTTGCCAGACAGCTTTCTCCCAAGCCAAGGAAATATGCCATTAAACACGAGGACATAGAAAAAGTTCGAACATACAAATATTTAGAAGTAATTTTTTCAGAGGACCTCACCTGGAACGATTATATCAATAACACCTTTTTAAGTGAATGTAAACCGCTAGGATAATCAAACGCAATCTTTTCCGCTCATCTCAGACAGTCAAGCTAACAGCCAAACAAAGCGTTTGTGCGATGGAAACTCGAATATGCCAAATCATCTGGCGGCCTCATCAAGCATACCTTCTTAACGACCTCGAATCGAATCTGTTCAAAACAAGGTATCATGCTACATTGTGCATGACTACTCACAAACCTCGAGTGTCAAACTTATTAAAACTAGACTGGAGTTCAAACCTCTAACTATTAGAACAAAACTATCCCTTCTTGTTTTTCTTCATGGCATCTATTACTTTTCGTCGGAATTTCGTAGCCTCTAGCTCCAAGATCCATCTTACATTACAAAGCGCCGCGTTCATCCACTAAAAATTCATTCTCTCTTTTCCAGAACAGAGGAATTTCAAAATTCCCCCCTTTTACTTGCTCTTCCTTACGCGCTCACATCGCCCATCAAACTGATACCAATAAATTTCGCGACATTTGTAATTCCCATTTGTAAAATGTGATCAGTGAATTTTTTTGTCGTTTTGCTGTTTATCTTTTATTTTTGTGCATTGAATGCTGTATATATTCCCTCCCTCATGTAATGTATCCCCATTCGGATATCTTTGGGGAAATAAAATGTGACCTGATCTGATCTGAAGATAATGTTTGACGGAGATGCCCTCTAAAAAAAGCCCGTGCGTCTGCTTTCCCGCACAACCCTCGGAGAGCCAATCACCGCAACTTACGGAGGCAGATCAGCGAATGACAATGCCCAAACATATGTTTAGACCAAAAAACGCAGTCTGAGTTGTGACATTAAGCAATGCAAGCGTGACGTTTTGCATTGCTTAATGCCACAACTCAGACTGCGTTTTTTGGTCTAAGCATATGTTTCGGCATTGTCATTCGCTGAGCTGCCTCCGCAAGTTGCAGTGATTGGCTCTCCGAGGGTTTTGCGTGAGAGTAGACGCACAAACTTTTTTTAGAGTGTGCTGCTATCCAAGAGTATGCAGACAGATGTTTGGGATTTGCGGACAATAAGAGACATATTTTCCGAATAGGTATACGAGTCTCACTAGTCATGTCATGGCACGAACGTATGCCAAAAAGTGTGCGATCCGCGATTGTTTACACGGACGTGTGCCAAAACGTTTGTGCGATCCGTGATTGTTTATTTATTTACAATACCCTCAAAGCCGTGAGGCGTTAGAGAGGGGAGTGGGTATTACAATACTGCTGAATCCCTTCGCGAAATGCGGCGGAGTCCTCGATGGCTGCGATGTCACCGGGAAGGCCACTCCAGTCGACAATTGCGTCGGGGAGATGGGCGTTTTGATGTACTGTGGAAAAACATCGCGGCCGGGCTATATTTTTTAGGATGATCTAGTCTAGAAGACGAATAGGCTGGCGGAGTGAGAAGGGTCTGATGTATTAGAAGGAAATAATAGACTTTATGCAACAGGCACAGACGAAAAAAATTTCCGCCGGGCAACAAGTAAGGAAAGAGAAATGTCAGATTTCATTCGAGTAACACTAGAAAAACGTGAGTAGTCACTTTGAATGGACCAGGCAGTACAGTTTTGGACAGCCTCAATACTCTCTGTTAGTGAAGGAAAGTGAGGGTCTAAAATGAAAGATGCATACTCTAATTTCCATCGTACTAAGGAAATGTAAAGGAGTAGCTTTAGGTTACTTGTGACAGGTCTGAAAATGCGACGGAGGTAACCTAGGCTTCGGTTAGCAGTAGACACCACTGAATTAATATGGCTGTCCTAAGAGAGGTTTTTAGTTAGAAGAACACCAATATACTTGTATGTGTCAGTTTGTTGTAGAGGAACAGCATTAAGAGTAAGAGGAGAGGAAGTTTGGAAGGTAGAACGAGAGAAGCGCATGTGTTTACATTTGTTAACATTGAGGGGCATTTGCGAACACCATTTATTAATAGAGTCAAGGTCATCTTGTAGCGCTGCAGAATCAGAGAGAGAGGCTATTTTACGATAAACGACACAGTCATCTGCAAATAAACACATTGATGAAGACACCTGAAGTGGAAGGCCGTTATGTAAATAAGGAAGAGTAGGGGACCAAGGAATGTTCCTTGGGGTACACCGGATGTTACAGGGGCTAAGGCAGATGAAGAGTCGTTAGCATAAAAAAACTGGTTTCCTTGCGAGAGGAAAGATTTCATCCATTCGAGTACCTTGGTGTCAAGGTTTAACGATCAAAGTTTTAGTAGCAGTTGGTTATGCGGTAGTTAGTCAAAAGCTTTAGCAAAGTCAAGAAATACAGCATCGGTTGGAGAACAGGAGTCGAGGTTAGAAAAAAGGTCATGGGTCAAGCAAAAAGCTGTGTTTCACAAGAAAAGTTTCTACGGAAGCAGGGCTGTACCTTGTTCAAAAAGGAAATGGAATTAAGGTGAATGAATAGATTCTTATGGATTATGTGCTCCAGTATTACAAGCCTCCGCTTTTAAAGTGAAGTGTGTTTCCTTTGCATTATACTCCGAAACATTTTGATACTCGTAAAAATGTCCTTCGCATTGGAATAAATACGGATTTACTTTTTTAAGACGCTTCCTTTATACCTAGAGTAGCTCTCCCATTCGGGTCAGCGGCACTCAAGCTCCTGTTGTCACCTGTCCATTGGAACAAAAACCGCAATGTGTTAATGCGAAACCATTAACTCTTTCATGGAGCGAAGTCGGCGTTTTCTGTGGCAGCGAAACGGCACCTTAATTCCCATTAGCTCCGACGCGTCATTTGGCTCTAAAGAAACGGGTCATCATTGCTAAGGAGCCAGCTGAACTGCTCGCGGCGCTCTTGGAGGGGGGAACGCGGATATGCTTTGGCTTGATTTTAGGCCTAACGTTAGGCCTATCGTAAAGACTGTTATACTCCGACGTCGAGCGTAGCACACGCGGCGTAGTGGAGCGCACACAGATGCTGACTGGTCGCAGATATCGAGTCACTGCTCGCCGGCCAGTGAAAAGCGCGCGTTCTGCGCTACGATGCGATCGCTGCGCTCAAAGTTGGAGTATAACAGAGCCTTTACGCTTTGAGTTATTAGAGAGTTTTAGTAGACCGTTTTCGGTTTCCCGCTCCGCTCTATGGAAAGCGGAGTCGCCATCGCGTATGCGCGACCCGCTCTGGGATTTGAGCGTGTAGCGTCAGCTCCGCTATCGTCGCCATTTTACGAAGTACGTTCCACTCTCACTAAAGGTTCAGTAGATGGTGCTTTTCTTGAAAGGTGGGTGCTCGCTATTTGAAATCATGCTTGGGAGCGCGCTTGACCGTTATGAACCTCGCTGCACTAAGAAGCTGCGCAGAAGTTGTTTGAAAAGGCGTCCCCCAGAAAACGTTTCACGGTGGTCAAGAACTTCTGGCTGCCTCGAGAAATTGCTGGCCGCAATTCTTTCACGGCCCCTGAACGGTGGAAAAAGGTGCTGCCTTGTCTAGGCCAGCGGGCTCAATTTCTCTATGCGAGATGACGACGACGACGTTGAGAGGATGACACACCGGGCGACGGCAGTGTCTCAATCTGAGCCCTGGGCCTCGGTTCCTCGGAGGCGGCAGCCTCTACTTCGGCTGGACTACCTCCTTGGAGCATGATTCTTTGACCCCAGTGGACCCCAGTGAGCAATAGCGCCATTATGTTCCTGGTGCTCCTTCATGCACTGATCGAACGGCGTGCAAGATCCTCATAGCTCGCTGCTCACCCGCCCAACCCGCCTCCACGAAGTCAGGGGGGCTATGTTGCGCTTTTTGCACTCCCAGGAGACTAGGGAGAGGGAAGTGACGCCAACGACACAGCAAACGCAGATTGGGTGTTGATTTCGTTTTCTTCTGTCAACATCCAATCTGCATTTGCTGTGTCGTTGACGTCACTTCCCTCTTCCAAGTCTCCTGGGAGTGCAAAAAACGCAACATAGCACCCCTGGACTTCTGCGGTCGGACTGCCGCCCTCCCCAATACCAACAACCCATGTCGTCGTCATCTTGCACGTATATACTTATCACATTACCATGTTCCCTAGACGCGGCACCGCGGGCCCCGGTGGTACGGGCTGCTGTTTTCCGCGGTGCCGCCGCTCTCCAGAACCAAAAATTAAAGGTTAAAGACCAAAGACTAAAGCAGTCGGCAAACGGACAGATATTTTGTTTGGTTACTTCAGGCAGCAAGACAGTGAAAATTAGCGAAAGCGAGTGCTCCAATTATATCTCTTTTTTTTTTCCCAATGAAATGAGTCTTTTCTTCTTCGTACGCTTCGGTTTGGGATATGGTGCCTTGGTGTTTATGTACACTGCGCGACACTGTTAGCGGGAGCATTCGATATACTGTTTTAATTTTTCACCTTAAATTCGAGGGGCTGACATTTGCCTATTGGTGTGGAATAAAGCGCTCGTTTGGGGCACTAATCTGAGCGACAAATTTTCAGCTTTTTCGATAGCTGTCAAAGAAATAAACTGCAAATAAAAGCGATTTTTTTCGTGTTCGTATTAACAGGGGAGCGCAGTGTATGTATCTGCCTTGGGGGATGACATGAAACCATTTTGCTTGACTATACACATCTTTTTATTTCTTTTGTGTGTTTATGAAAGTGCGTTTTTCAGCTTAAGCTCCTGCCTAGTTTCTGCCTCACTTGTGCTACGGTCTTTTCTTGCAATAGAAGGCCAGGCGACATAGGCTACTCTTACAATGCTGAATTCAACAGTAACACTGTAATTTGGTTAGATGCAATATTCACACGCACATCTGAGAAGTAAAATGGGAGTCGTTAGTAAACGTTTTTTATTAAAATATTTCTAGATGCCTTTCAGCCCAGTTGGACAGGTATTTCGCTCAGTACAAAAGCTTGAATATGATTTACTGTGATAATTTTATGCATTCTAATATTAAACAAACAAAAAAATGCCCATGGTCTTTGTAGGTTTCGTCCAGCCGTCAAATTATGCCGTCTGCGCACATCACTGCCTGGTGCTTCACGACGAGCACCCTCTTGTGGTCTTCTTCTGATTTTTTTGATGGACGGCATATGGGCATGCTGTGCGGTCAACAAAACCCCAACAGTTGTTCAGGGGTGTTCCCTTGTCCTTGACGGCCTAATAAAAAAGACAAAGAAAAACACCCTTACAACACGGCAGTATTTAAACACTACCAAAGCATGTGATATGGGACCTGTTACTACTCTAAGATTAAGCGTATTTCCATTGTAGGGCTGTAAAAAACTGGGTATCGTAAATTAATATATATATATATATATAGTTGTTCCTTCATTCTGCTAAGGTTTGAGGCCGTCAAACTGTGCATGCGAGGCCCGCTACGCCGGAATTCAAAACGAAACTTCTGAGAACTGTTCTATTCTACCATTATTGCTTAGAAGTCCAGGGTTCTGTTTGCCAAATTTTGCATTGTTTATGCCTGTCTGGTTTTCACCAGACAAAAAATTGACGTGGAATATTCTTTCGACTGTTATTGGTAACTCTTTTCAAAACACCACCGGGTAACATATTCGGCCGCCATATTTTGGGCATCACTTTTAGTGCGAGACTTGTGACTAGAACCAATTTCATATTCAGTATTGACGTAGCATTCGTGTCTAATACATTTAGACTCGCATCCGCGACAAACAATGACGTAGCTCTCTTGCTCCCTAGACACTTGGCCAAAATAAGGCGGCCTCGAAGACTAGCGGCACCATGGGTTGCACTTTTAAAAAGGCTGCATTCAAGTTTCTATTATTTTCTAAATCTACCAAGGAAATTCAATGCAAGCATTTCTTGAGGAAAGTTAAGCAATTCAAAAGTTGCGAGCGAGTGTCAATAAATAAAGCTGAGAGGGAATGGTTTCTTTGGTGCAGCTTGCGAGCGCTATGCTCGTGGTCAGCTTTCAGTGGCATTTTCGACAGGAGGGCGCATGCACAGATATAATCGGCGTTCAAGCACGCGCACCCGTACATCTGACTGCATAGCCATAGGACGTCCACAAAACGCGACGACTTTACCGACGCCGTGCTGGTTGCAAAGTAATACTCGTTCACTTCGTTTGATTATGCTGTTTTGTGTCACATAGAACTCAAATCGAATGGTTTACTTTTTACGCGCGGGGCGTACGCTTTACTTCTTGATTCGACCTCTTTCAAGCTGAGGTCACGGTCAAAAACATCGACGCGTATTGAGTAAGTGCAGCCATCTTGAGATCTAAGCGATCACGTTAAGGACGTTGAGGGCAGTCCGCTCTACAACTTGTGAAGCGGAGCGCACGCTAACTCCGCTAACTATACGCTCCAACTCAGAGCGGGCCACGCATGCGCGGTGGGGACGATGCTTCTCGCAGAGCGTAAAGTAGAGCAAAGAGGGCTCATAAAAGTGGCCTACTGTTGTGTATTTAATCTTTACATAATATATACATTACAGCATACAGCGGGTACAACCGACCGGGTTGGGGCCAGAGCAGTCGAACGTCTCGTGAATGTGCGCGTGCACCAGTTCACCGGCATCCCTGGATATCCTCGGTTGCCAACACACAACATCCCTCCCCCCTAGGTCACATAGTCCTTTAGGTAGTCGGGACGTCGCCGTTGTCGTTGGGGACGATTTGACTGTTCTTGCGCAGGCGCTGAAGTTGGCAACACTGTTTGGTGCCTCGGTTCATGGGGTGAAGCAGGTGAACGTTGTGGGGAAGCTGGAGGTGTTGCCACTGGGGTTGACTCCTCAGGGAAGTCCGCTTGACTCGTAGATGGTGGGCACTCTTCCACCGATTCATTCCTAAGCGATGGCTCGCTTGGTAAGGAGAGCTGCTGAGGTGACAGCTCTGTCGTAGGCTCCTCCTCGTCCAGGTATGTGCTCCACTCCCGTCTCCGGATTTGGTCCACGTGCCGCCTCCAGAAACGACCGTCGATGGTGCGAACCTTGTAAGACACCGGACCGGTGATCTCAGTGATGATACCGGATAGCCACTTGGGGCCTGCTAAATAATTGCGGATGAAGACTGGTTCTCGCGGCTCGAATTCGCGTACACCTTGTCTTCCCCGCAGCGCTTGTTCCTCTTGCTTGTCCACCATCTCTGCTTGTAGGTCTGGGTGAAGCCGGTCCAGTGCAGTACGGAGTCTCCGACCCATCAACAATTCCGCCGGACTCTTTCCGGTCGTTGAGTGCGGGAGAATATGCTGACTCAAAAGAAATCGGGCCAACTTGGTGGCCATGTCGCCTCCTTCCATGCGCCTGAGGACTTGTTTAGTTTCTTGGACCATGCGCTCCACTTGGCCATTTGACGATGGATGATATGGCGCCACCTTAACGTGCCGGATCTGGTTTCTCTGCAAAAATTCTTCAAATTCTTGTGAGACGAACGCGGTCCCATTGTCCGAGACTATAGTGTCGGGAACACCGTGTGTTGCGAACAGCACTCGCAGCCTTTGACACACTGCTGCTGACGACATGGATGCTATCTGGATGACTTCCAGCCATTTCGAATGCGCATCCACCACCAGAACAAAAACCTTTCCTTGGAAGGGTCCTGCAAAATCGATGTGGATTCGGGACCATGGGTTTCTGGCAAATTCCCACGGATGCAGTCTTGCACGTGCAGGTTGCGGCCTTGTCTCCTGGCAGGGCAGGCAGGTTCGGACCTTCCTTTCAATATCTTGGTCGATACCCGGCCACCAAACTGTGCTTCTGGCAAGCGCCTTCATGCGGACGATCCCGGGATGCGTGGTATGCAGCAGCTCCAAAACCTGGTCTCTCGCTTGCTCTGGAATGATGACTCTACATCCCCACAGCAGCATCCCCGATACTCCGACAACTCGTGCTGCCGTCGAACAAATGGCTTGAACTCGTCCGGCAGCCTGCCTTGAGGCCATCCAACCCCCGTCCAATGTCGAACTCTGGACAAGGTTGGGTCGTTCCGGGTGCATCGGGCAATCTTCTGGGCATCCCACGGAATCTCCGGCGCAGTCTCCAGCATCCGGACTTCAAAAAGTTTCTCGTCAGTTGAGCTGTCTTCCACAGTTAGAGGCAGTCGACTCAGTGCATCCGCGTTCCTGAGCTGATGAGCAGGCCTGTACTCCAGCTCGTAGTCGTAAGCCGACAACATTAACGACCATCGCAACATCCTCAGCGACAACACTTGAGGCATCGGTTTTGCGTGATGCAAGAGTCCCAGTAGAGGTTTGTGATCGGTCACGATCCGAAAATGCCGACCGTAGATGAACTTGTGGAACTTTCGTATTCCAAAACCTATCGCCAGAGCTTCCCGGTCTGTTTGTGCGTAGTTCCTTTCGGCAGCTGTCATAGTTCGAGAGCCATAGGCTACCGGTACCTGCCGGCCTTCGCTATCAACGTGGCTGAGTACCACCCCAAGTCCGTACGGAGAGGCATCACATGCCATGACTAGTGGCTGGTGGACACTGTAATGGGCAAGGACGTCCGAAGACTGCAGTAGCTGCTTGGCCCGCAGAAAAGCCTCTGCTTCCTGCGTAGTCCATCTCCACTTATGGCCGTTGTCGAGCAGCCTGTACAAGGGCTCCAAAGTGTGTGCCGCTCCCCGTAGGAACCTGTTGTAGAAGTTGAGTGCCCCTAGGAACGCTTGCAACTTCTTCTTGCATTTTGGCTCGGGTGCCCCATGGATAGCCTTGACCTTGTCGTCTGTCGGCTGTATTCCTGCCTTGCTGACCTTGTATCCTAGGAATACAACTTCATCCACTCCAAAAACGCACTTGTCCCTTTTTAGCCGGACACCGTCGTCTTGAATTCTTTGAAGCACAGCTTGCAGACGGGTCTTGTGCTCGGCTTCATCTTTACCGCCTACCAGGATGTCATCGAGAAAAACTTGCACCCCTTCCAGCCCTTGCAGCAGCTCTTCCATGTACCTCTGAAAAATAGCGACTGCAACAGCTACTCCGAACTGTAGGCGCGTGACACGGAAAAGTCCACGGTGTGTGGTGATGGTGAGAAGGTCAGCTGTCTCACTGTCAACTGTCAGCTGCAGGTACGCTTGGTCTAAATCAAGCTTGGAAAACCTTGCACAGCCTGCCAGCTTCGCGAAAAGTTCCTCAGGTGTGGGTAGGGGGTAGCTTTCCCAACGGACCACAGGGTTTACCGTACTCTTGTAGTCGCCACAGATTCGCACTGTGCCATCCTTTTTTACCACAGGTACTTTTGGAGTCGCCCAACTGGAATGTCGGACCGGTTCCAAAATGCCTTGCCTGATGAGCTTGTCCAAGGCTTCATCCACTTTTGGTAGTAAGGCAAAGGGAACTGGACGCGGTTTGAAAAACTTGGGCTGGGCTGTCGGTTCCACTTCGACTCGAACTGGTGGTCCCTTGCTCTTGCCTAGACCTGGTTGGAAAACGTCGGCGTGACGACTCAGCACTGCTGCGCTGGACGGGCTCTGATTGTTCGTTGCTTCTTCCAGCTGATTGACTCTCAGCTCAATCCCAAGCGCCTTGAACCAGTCTCGGCCAAGCAAGCCTACGCCTGCTCCCTTGATCACGACGAGACGCAGTCGTTTTTGACGCCCTTTATAGGTGACTTGGACCATCACGGAGCCTAGCACCTTCAATTCCTGCTGGTTGTACGTGCGAAGACGTAGTTCACACGGTCGCAGCTTGTGCTTGGACAACCGCAGCTGACGCATAGTTCTTTCGTTGATCACGGAGCACACCGCTCCTGAGTCGACTTCCATCTCGAGAGGGTTCCCGTTCACTTCTACGACCACGCGGATAGCAGGTTCCTCGGCAGTCAATTGGAAGATGCCGAAAACATCCGCGTGGGTTCGATCCCATCCTCGTCGCCAATGTTGTGTATTTAATCTTTACATAATATATACATTACAGCATACAGCGGGCACAACCGACCGGGTTGGGGCCAGAGCAGTCGAACGTCTCGTGAATGTGCGCGTGCACCAGTTCACCGGCATCCCTGGATATCCTCGGTTGCCAACACACAACACCTACTAATACTCATAGATTACGAACGCGCTCGTCGTGACTTGTCCTGACACTGCCCATGTACACCTTTGGCGTATAGAAAAAAATAACTTTTCACCAGACAGAGCAGCTGTGCTAGAAACAATGGAAACGCGAAATTTACACAAACCATGCAGGGTCTCACCTGTGAGCACAGCTCTAGTTTCGCCAGGGTCAACCACCTATGTTTGTTCTTGTCAGCGAGCAGGTGGCCGAACCTCTCGTTGATGTGACCCACGATGAGGTTCACAGAACTGAAGTACACCGGCAAGTTCCGTCCAAACGCTCATCCAAGTACGAACAGACGGTTGGGATATGCCATTCGAGGAAGAACCATGCAAAGCGTCTCGCCAGATTGGCAACACCCTGCGCCGATCTGTCGGGTGCTGGTATTTGGAGGCCCGCATGCAGAGCAGCCAGCTCCTTCTTTAAGCAGGATAGCTTCCTAAAGCGTTTCTTTTCTACGTTGGAAATATCCAGCAAACCGCGTTCGGAAAGGAAGCTTCGGCGCTTGATGGCACGAGGGATACGAATCATAGATTCGATGTCTCGCCAGCTTAATCTCGTTAGTAGAAGTCTCCTTCCTTGAGAACAGCGGGGATTCATCGTGCAGATGCCTTGCTAGCCTTGAGCAACACTGTACTCATACTACGAGAAAGGATGTACTCGCAATGAGCAAACTTCGTCCTTTTCTATTATTTTTCTACTTCGAAAAAGTAAACCTGTGTTTAGTTTTAATTCGAGTGGAGCAGAAGCTACAAGAGCGAGTGCCGGCCTTTCAGCGCCCTTGATAAGCACGCGCGCTCGTGCAGTGCAAGTACCGTTTAGAGCAACATGCTCATGCTTATACCTTCGGCTTCACTCGCACACAAGGTGGAACGATTATATTTATATTTTATAGCTTAATATTTCTTCAGGTGTGTGCCTACTCTTTTGTGTTCATTATTGTCCCCTTCGTTTTTACTACCTCTACAAACAAGCTCCCTTTCACACTCTTGGTCTTCACGTTTAGGTTTTTTTGTCTTACTAGTACTATAAACGCCCACTTGTGGGGCTACGCAAATTTTTCGAACCCGCTCAAAACGCTCTGACGCTGAAGAAAAAAATTACACCATCTTCCCGAGGGGAACCATGGGGTGATGCGGAGCATCGTTCCATCACACTTCATCGGAAGAACGGAGTGAAGTGGAGTCAACAGCGGTGAACTGAACGCGCGCAGAAATTGGTTTGCTCTTTATGTTTATACTGCCTTGATGGAGATGCGCCTCAACGGGTAATCGGTCTCTTAACTGTAGATGAGAAATTTAGCCAGAGCAGTACAACCGCTAACCTGGGGTTTTTAACGTGCATCACGCAGTAGTGATCACACGAACGCGTGCCGGTACGAAACTCATCCAGATCGAAACGGGCGGGGGCGGCGGGGATCGAACCCAGGAGGTCCCCAGCGCAAGCTTTCGCTCCACGCTCCGAGCTGAGACGCGTTAGCCCACTCGGCCACTTCCTCTTTCTTTTTTTTTTTGTTTTTCTTTATTGCCTGCTTAGACAGATTTTTTTTTTTACAATACACACAAAAAGGAAAGGCTAAAACACTTCAGACGTACGAAGACCGTGGCGGTTAAAAGCGTTTAAAACTGGCCAACTGATCCAACAGTGGTAACCAGTCTGGAGGCTCGCCGAGGGCGCGATAAAGTTCTCTTACATAGACAATGTTTTCAATAAAGTTTTCACGCACAGTGCGAACATTCACGTCTGCGTGTCGTAAACTCATTCTCGTCTTCCACATACTGTAGAGACTCAATAACATAATCATATCATACGGAATTTCATCTTCATTTTTTACAGCCAGATAACGAATACCGCGTGGGTTGACAGGTAAATCTTTTTTGAGGGTGCGCTGGAGGATGTCCCAGTGGAACACAGCGTCCCAACATTCGATAAACACGTGTTCTACGGTTTCGGCTTTTTTACACAATAAACAATTGGTGGACCAGGGGACGAATAAACCTTTTTCCTCCAGCCAAGTTTTCACCGGAAGAACGCCACAATGTAATTGAAAGAAAAAGGTTTTAACACATGGCCTGACCGGCATTCTTTTCACTTTTTTAGTACGTCTAAACCACTGCCGACACAGTATAATGATCTATACAATGGTATCGCAAACAAAACATCGATTAAATCTTTATACAATTTTTTTCTTGAAACTGTATCAAATATTCCATAGAAAAACGGACTTTCAACATGCGGAAAGATCATAAAACTTCTTTCATATACCCACGAACACCTGCGCCTATTCCAACACCGGATGACACAACAAATTCAGGCAGAAAACTTTGCAGGCGAACTTGAATTACAGTACGTAAGAAGGGGTCGTTTTGATCCCTAAGAAACATAAATATCGAAACAATTTGCCTTATAAATAAATGTGCTAGACCCAGTTTGCCACTTCGCACTGAACGAAAAAGATTTGTGCGGGCACAGCGCTCTTAATTTGAGTTCCATATGAAAACAGCAAGAACTCTGTGGAACTTCTGCACATTGGCCCGAGACATATAGAGTACCTGTAAGACATACCAAATCTTCGCAATCAAAAAAACATTACACACAGTGGAACGTGCGAAAATAGACAAATCCTTCCCCCTCCACCCTTCCGCCTTTGTTCTAACGTTCTGAATCTCTTCATTCCAGTATGAAGTACTGTCACGATAATGCACTAACGGCACACCTAGATACTTGGTGGGTAAACTCTCCCACCTAACATTCATAAAAACATTTGGTTTTCTATCCCAATCACCGTGCCAAAACCCTACCGTTTTGTCCCAATTAATGACACTCCCGGTTTTCGCACAAAAAGAAGAGGCAACTTTGACAGTTTCGCGAATACTTTCTTGATCCACGCAAAGAACCGCAAGATCATCCGCATACGACAGAACTTTTACTTCATTCGTGTTTAGCTTAAAACCACGTACGTTATCGTTCCGAAGAAGTCTCAAACAAAACGATTCTAAAAATATAGCAAAAAGTAAGGGCGAAATTGGGCAACCTTGCCTAACTGAACAACGTATCTCAATGCTTTCTGTAACTCTCTTATTTACAACTAAACTTGTAATGCAATTTTTATAAGCCATCATCAAACCTTCTAACAGAATGTACCCTATATTGGCGTGTTCCAAAATACGAAAAGTATTCGGTGCGAAACACGATCGAACGCTTTCTCAAAGTCGAGTTGCTACATTGCTACTCGGCCTTGAAAGGCGTCGCAGCATTCTAAAACGCTTCTAGCTACATGTATATTCGTGCAAATCGTACGGCCTTTTATGCCGCACGTCTGATGCGGCCCTACGAGTACTTTAATAACCCTTCGTAATCTTTTAGCTAAAATCTTCATGTAAATTTTATAATCAACGCTTGTTAAAGTAATCGGCCTGTAAGATCCCACTGACAAGAGTTTCACCGAATCATTGTACTTGGGGATAAGCACAGTGTGCGTCCTAAGAAAAGATAGGGGTAACATCTGCTTCTCATAGGCTTCGGTCACTACCTCATACAGAGCAGGCGCCACCGCATGCTTAAAAGACTTATGAAAATCGGCACCAAGGCCATCCGGCCCTGGGGTCTTTCCACTCGTCAGCTCATCGATGGCCGCTTCGATTTCCGGCACGGTGATAGGCACCTCTAGGCTGTCGCACACGTGCTGTTCTAGCTGGGGCATCAAAAACAAAAAATCCGCATCGAACCCGTCGTCTATGGACGCGATACGCACAAACAGATTTCGATAATGCTCCACAAAAGCCCTTTCAATAACCGCCTTGTCACGCGTCACCGTGGTTCCGTAACAGATTTCCCTGATATCGTTACGTTGCGCGTAACTTTTTTCGTCGCATAGTGCGCGCTTCGTCGGAGCTTCACCCATCCACAGCTTGTCGCTTCGAGCCCTTACTATCGCTCCTCTGTATTTCTCGACATCGATCAGCTCCAATTTACTTTTACATTCTTTTATTTTGCGCATAAATTCACCGGGATTTGCGCTCTCTAGTGTTACAAAACCGTTTAACTGACGCCGTAAAACATCCTCTTCTTTCTTTTTCTGATAGTTAAGGGTGCTGCTTCTCTCGATTGCAGCCATCTTTACTTCTTTAAAAAGATCCCATCGAACAGCCCACAGTCCATTATCGTTACCATATAAATTTTCAAAAAGTTTACTCTCACTTCCTCTAAAAGGTTCATCCGTAAGAATACTACTGTTGAGCTTCCATAGTGCCCGGTCCCATTTAGGTGATTTTGTCTTATTGCCAAGAGGAAACATGACTAACGCATGATCACTGAAAGACATGTGTTTAACAGAGTAATCGCTACAAAGAGGTAAAAGATCAAGAGAGACATAGACCCTATCCAGTCTCGCATGACTCCGGCCTTGAAAATGCTTGAACTGTACATTTCCCTGATTCATACAGGCCGCCACGTCCTCTAAGCAATGCCCCGAAACAAGGTCATTCAAAGAAAAGGAACTCGCGTCTCGAACAGGAGCATGACTCGCTCGATCTTGTGGCCTACAAACACAGTTAAAATCACCAAGAAAAATAATTACCCGCTCGCAATCGAGATACGTGCTCAGGCTTTCAAAAAAAACTTTGCGTTCACCTTCGCGATTCGGCGCGTAGACACAGAAAACGCGCCAATCAGCGTTAGAAAAAGAAAAATCGCAGTAAACAAATCGCCCGGAACCACAAGAATGCACGGCTGTTTCTACCACTCCAATTGACCGCCGAATAAACAAACAACAGCCGGCGGAAAACCCAACAGCATGCGACACGCAAACGTTAAAAACAATTCTGAAAAATTCGCACCATACGGTCAGTCTGTTCCTGGCTTTCAATTTTGGTTTCTTGAACGGCAATAATATCAAGCTCGTTCTCAGAAAATAAACGGCTCAACTGGCACTGCCTACGCCCGGCTGACAGGCCACGAACATTAATCGTGGCCACGCGTAAGGCTGCCTCGAGGCGTATTGCCATTCAGGGGGAGGGAGACCGTATGGTGCCTACCTTAAGGTCCGAGAAGTTGGCCGTCCGACGTGCGGACTTCGACGTCCGAAAGCCACCGGCCACGCCAGGTTAGGGGGGTGGTTGCGCCCCTTTATGGTCCTTCACAGAAATGTTCTGTTTGACTTGGAGCCGTCTTCTCCAGAGGGGCGCTGCCTTGGAGGGTGGCTCTTCCTGGCTCGTCACGTTAGGGTCCCCGCTTCCGTCGTCCCGCGTCCGCTTCGAGGCTGCACCGCTTGCCGAAGAGTCCTGGTCTTCCATGGGCGATTCCCCTGACAAGTCAGGGGCGGTGACGTCGCTCGTGCCGGCTGCCGTGTTCCCAGGTCTCGACGCCTCGACGGACGGAACGTCCGGAGACTCGGCCCGGGCAGCCGTTCCAGCAACCGGCGCGGCATTGACATCGGACGGCTCCGCGACACCCTCGGTAGCGGCCGCTACGCTCGCCGTTGACGTAGCCGGGGTCGCAGCCTGCTCAGCCTCGTCCTCATCCATCAGCAGCTCCGTGGACTCCTCAGTGACCTTGCTGGAGGCCGCACGGGCGTACGTCTTGACGCAGTCCCGGGCCTCGTGTCCAAAGGCGCGACACTCCGTGCACCGGGGAGCCCGGCAGTCGCGGCGAATATGCCCCGTGCGACGGCAACGGAGACATATTGGCGCCCGCCCGGGAACTACGCCCAAAACGTTGCCTCCGCTGACACGGAGCTGGTGCGGGAGGCTCTCGAGGGCGACGCCCTCCTTGAGGGCCAGGCGTATAACGACGGTAGTGGAGTCGACGTCAACGAAGCCGTCGACCTTCCACTTCTCTCGGGAAACCTCCTTCACCTCCCCGAAAGGCTCGAAGGCTCGCCGTATCGAGTCCACCGGCGCGTCAAAGGAAACCCAGTGGAGCTTGACGCGAAGCTCCCTCCGGTTGGGGTCGACCGGCAGACACGTCTTCCCCTTCACCTGAAGACTCCCGGCTTGCAGCAGCTTCGCCTTGGCCTCCGGCGTCCGCAACTTGAGCAGCCAGACGTGGCTCATCTGGTAGGCTCCCAGACTCGCCACGTCTGACAAGACGCCCACCTGTTTCAACTGGTCCCGGAAGTCTTCGAGGCGGTACGGTCTCCCTTCGAGGTCAGCGTGAAGGACCACGCTGAGTTTCGCCGCTTCACCGGTGGGCAATGTCGGCAGCTGCAGACGAAGCTCCTTAAAAACGGGGGCAACGTTATCACCGCGGCCGATAACGGCCGCCGCCGCTGGCAAGGAGCGATGCATGACACGTCCGTTCGCTATCGCGTCCGGAAGTGGAGTCGACTCGGCCACTTTCTCCCTTGAACGCGCGCCGCGCGCTACCGCCATAGAGTAATATACACAAGGTAAAGAGCGGACACTGCCATAGGCCCCAGCGGCCCAGATAGACCAGTGACAGGTAGCGCTCCTAGCGGGCGGTATTAAGCATAATCTGATTCCGTTTCCGGTCAAGTTAGTTTCGGTTTCGGTTTGGGCGTTTTTGCTCCGGTTCTTCAATACCCTTCTCTCTCTCTTTCCTCCCCGCCTCGCTCATCTCTCGGGAGCACCTTGACTCCCAAAGCCGCTGTTTTTTTTTGTTTTTTTTACTGACACATTTTTGCTTTATTTTCTACAATAGAGTCCGTGCAAAATGTGTCAAACAATATTTCAACTTACGTCACAAAGCAGAAGTATATATATTTCTTGTTCTTTTTCTATTGTAAAGCATTGAAGTTACACAATCACCACATTGACTCCTGGCTGGTGGAGCATTTTGGGGTCAACAATAGTAAGTGGTTCGAACACATTTTATTGGACCACATTCATGTACACATGATTTACTGCAGAAGCTCTGTATGTTTTATACGAAAGAGATCGATACTCACAAAAATAAATGAATATGAAGGACTTCGGCATTCGTACACTTCGTAATAGATTCTTAGCGGAACCAAGTTAACAAAACCCTTCCACGGAGAACATGCTGTATGATACATTCACTTTCACGCCGACTCGGGTACGGGAAGTAAGTGCAAAAATAAATAAGACATCGCTATCATTACCAGTCATAAGAGTATAATAACAGTGCGAAGCACACGCCGGATAGTACAAATTCCCGATTTCCGGCAAATATAAAAAAAAACACCAATTTGCGTAGCCTCAAACTCACGGCGGGCGAGCCATTACCAAACAATGAGAACTCTATTCGAAATCTGACAAGATTCAACGTCCTTAAATATTCCCCGAAATTGTTCAGAAAAGAAATATGGCTTCAGAAAAAAGCGGCTAAAAAACTATGGACAGTGGATACAAAAGTGGATACATTTTCTTTTAGATATTGTTAGCCTCTATACGCTATTTTCTATCGAAATTTTTTTAGAAAGTGGACAAATATTTTTGTTAGGGAGCCGTGATACGCATTTGCTGGAAAAAGGGGAAACAAACATTTGGAGAGCAAGCTGCACCGCCCACTTAATCACTTTTTGTTTTTGGTTTGGCAACCGCCTCTGTTAATACGCTATTAACAGTTAAACCTGTCTCGTTCTTACTAGCCACTGAAGAGTGAAACCGAACTTTGTCCGAATTCCGGTTAAGAAATCAAACATATCAACACAAGCGTATTCTGCAAAACAATTTTAAAAACCCTTTGTGGTACTCCTCTGGGCAAAGGCGAAAACCACCCAGAGCTCAAAGTGTGCTATACAAGGCGGCACACACTCCTCGAACATGTGCCACACTCTCTATTGTGGGAAGAAAGTGATTTTCTAGTTGCCGAATGAAATGAAAGGCAGCCTGTGATGGTACTACTAAGTTCCCGAAGAATTTTCCAGGCACGTGGTATGCTTTAGGAACAAGACAGTACTGGTGAGGCCTGGTCAAGTTATTAGACTCATCCGATAGCAGCTGAGAACAGCCACAGCTGTAAGTTGTCTGTTCAAGCAAAAGCTTGATCAAATAGCCCCAAACGTAATAAAAACGTGGACGAGTCATCAATTATGTTAGACCTGATGTCTGATGCCAGCTCAGAAATATCCTCTAGTGGCGGGAAGTTATCAATTGGAAGACATTCCACAATGTCTGAAATTAAACTTTCATGGTGCGAAGATATTTGCAACTCCTTTAGGAGGTCAGCCTTGTCATCTTCTACGTTTTCATTTTCTGACAGTTTGAACAGTTTTTTTATCCAGAGGTGTTTTAGTCCTGAGGTGAACTGATGCACATTTGGGTTTGTGTTGCAGCCCAGCATTTGTCGTATATAGCTCCAAAAACGTTCTCAAGTGTGTCTTGCTGCAGGCGTCGTGTAAGTAAGAACTTAAAGTCATGGCTGCTTGAAAGCTCATCCCAGAGCATGAGGACACTTTTTATAGTAACTTGCCACCCAATGATGGCTTATGGCTGCCTCCTACTTTGGAACTGCCATGCTGAAATCCATCCGAGTTACTGGTGGAGAAAATCAAGTATTTGAGATTCTCCCTTCAGAATGGCATGACACAACTTCTGCCCTGTCTTCTTGAATTTTTAGCTATTGAGACAATCAAAAAGTATGCACATCCTATCGCAGAAATAGGCTGTAGTCATGGCTGCCTCAGGAAGTTCCTTTGCATAAACAAGAGATATGATTACAAAAAAGATTGAGGCACTCAGTACCTGTGGGGCACAATTTTCTTCCATGTTACAGAAAGGTTTTTGAATAAATGTGTCTCTTAGTAAGTTTTGGAGTCAATTGCAAGCTAATCTCATGGATAGAACAATGAAGTTCAACAATAGAAGACTGCTCAATGACCTCATTTCCAATGCAAAGTTTGTGGGCTTGGAGATTGCTCTTGGTTGTTTTGGGAAGGTGCGGAACATCAAAGACAAAGTAAACGTGTTCGTTGTCAACTTCAAGAAATGGCTTATCACCACACACACCAAGCTTACGTTTGAAGCCCCCTAACCACAGACCACAGCCTTTACTGTGAAGCCAAGAGTCTTAAAGGGGCGATGCACTGATATTTGTATTTTGCGCAAATACCGCTTAGAACGAATACCTGACGTTAATGATCCGTAAAATATACCCGTTCGTTTTCACCACACGCAATCGAGGTCGCAGAAAAAAATAAAGAAAAACGAGCAGAGTTCACCCCCTCAACTCGCAGCCAGAACAAGCGGCCCCGTGATCTGGAGCCGATTATATGCCGCCAATGTTGATCGCAGTCATGCGCTGGGGTTGGCTAGGCACAGGACACGCGCTGAGTTCCAGACATTGTTATGGTTCGGCTGTTGTCGTCATTGCAGCGATTTGACACAGGACACTACCCGAATGTTTCTCGAGCTATCGATTATCACGAGCAAAAATCGAGTGTCCACGCCATGCTCGGGTCCAATCTATGAGCCGTATTCAAATATCGTCACTGGGCGGTACTGCTACCGTCCAGCTATGTCATCAGGTTTTTCGAAGGAGAGATTGAATAAAAACACTGGGTTTTGTTCTCGAAATTACAACGCAACAGAGAAGTTTCTTGGTCAGTGGCGTCGCGTGCGAGTATCCTTGAGTCCCACTAGTGCCAGTAAGCTCGTGTAAAGTGAAAAACATTCCAATTGAATATCATTGCACCGCCCCTTTAAGCTCCCGAATGAGAGAAATGAGGAGACTGCGTTAAACAGAATACGTTGTTGGAGTGTGCACAACAGTGTGTGCAAACGCACCTCCTGGAAATTTCAGACAGCATAACAACCAAGGCTCTATCTGCAATGTTAGAGGTTCGTTCAACACCGTCATCTGTAAACCCATGGACAATGTCGTGTGCAAGGTCGTAAGTTAAATTCTTTTTTTAAAACAATCTCCTCGAAAATCAACATGCACACACGTTCAAGTGCAGCCAGACAACCCGGCAGAAACAACAGCGCGAGAAGCTCGAACCGATCGGCTTCACGAATTCACGCCGAGCATGCGAGCACGCGGGCGGTCATGCGTCACCTTGATTGGTGCAAAGTCGACCGAACATGATGCAGCAGAAAGCACAGATGGACGGCACGCACGGCACAGACGAACGACGCAGGGACCAGCAGAGGCCATGCAGAATGATGCAGAGGCGACGGCGTGCAGGCAGGCAGGCCATGGCAGACGCCATTCATCACGTGGTTTTTGTGACGTATTTGATTTAATCTATTTAGTCGTTTTAAGTACTTTAAACAATTTTAAAGCATTGCCATTTAAAAAATAAATACTTTTCACACAAAGAGTTTTAATTAATTTTAACCAAATTGTAGAAAAGCGCCACGTAGCGGAGGGTATGAAACGCACTATCTGGGCCGCGAATCGGCTCCTGTGTCCTCTCTTTACGTTTACTATATTACTCTATGCTACCGCTGCTTATAGACCTTTGTCCGGAAGTGCTCTTTTTAGCCTCGACCGCAAGGAGCAAAAGCGAACAATAATCTCGAACCCAGACGCTCACGGGGAGGGGGGGCTGCGTCGGCCTACGTTTACCGGCATCGGTCCTGTTTACCGCGGTATGTGAGTATAGTGCCCGTAATGTGAGAGCCGTGTGTCCATACGCCACTTTGCCGCTGTTGGTTTTCATCTAGCCGAGCCAGAAAACATCTCGCGACGAGTTGACCGCGCCGCGAGTGACGAAGAAGAAGCAAACATGGCGACGGTTTGTGCGATTGCTTTGGTGGCTCCGGTGTTGAGTGTCTTCAACGTCCTCGTGAGAAGGTTCCCCTGCACTTCGAAGTTATTGCAAGCACCACGAAAGATGTGGAATCATCGTCTCAACTACAAATAAGCAGGCCTTCACGCGCAACAACGGTGCCGAGCAGGCGCTCGGCACAGTTGTGTCAGGCTCACGCAGCCAGCGGCACAGTTGTGTTGGTTGTGTCGTCAGATGTTCAACAACGCCGAGGTGTTTTCATTTATCATTTGGAATGGCTTCAAGAGTGGGAAATTAATCTATTTCGCGGATTGTTAACGCCGAGGCGAGTGCCCTCCGTTGCAGTGCCGTCGTCGCGCAAAATGCAGAGAAAACCGGGTGGCGATGGCGGCGGTGCTCTTTGATCTTGCGCCGTCGGGTTCATGAAGTCCGGAGTAAACGTACGTACGTGCGTCTGCTGGATCGGTGTTTTGGACTTCCTCAAAACTCTTTCTCACGCGCATTTTCCTTGTGAAGCTTAGTAGCTCATTACACCTCATCGTCGACTGCGCTCATTTGACTACGACGGACGAGCCTGCGTGATGTGAATTTCACTGGCTAAGATCCTTGGTGTGCTGTAACGAGGGCTAATAAAATATCACCGCGAACTTCTGAACAAACGAGTCGAAGTTTCGTCTGCTATCATAACTGATCGCGTGTCACAATATTAATCAGTAGCGTTCCTAGACTCCGCCCCCACAGGCACCGTGCTTCGTTGCCCGATAGTAAGTGTCTCCTGGTACCTCGTAGAATTCCAGCTCCCACTTCAAGTAAGTACCATCCTTTAGAACTGGCAATTAATAGTTTCGAACCCAGACGCTCGCAGTGTGTGTTTGTGTGCGTGTCTGTGGGGGGGGGGGGGGGGGGACGCGTGCTAACATACTCGGAGCCCTCGTTTACGCCGCTTCGCAGCGGCAGACAAGGCGCCACATTACAAAAGAAAGCTAATCCGAGCTGTCTATGTAACTAGACCCATTCGCTAGTCATTCGATGAAACGTCGTCGTCTCGTTTTCATTCGCTAAAACGGCGTTCGATCAAGTGAACGCCTCCCACTTATTTCGGCTCGGCAGAGCCGCGCTGCCGCAGAAAAGCAAGCAGATCGCGAAAATCGGTCTCAAACGTGCCACGAATGTAATGTCGTATACAAGAAGTCAACAATCAAGCATTTGAAAGCTACAAGAAAGCGGTAGCGAAATATTTACTACGCAATGAACCCGGACTGAAACGCGGATGTCAAGGGTCAGCAGACACCGAGAACATCTAAGACAAGAAAGGTTTTCCCTTATTTTCCTTGATCGAGATGGGTTCTCGAATGTTCACGACATCTTGCCTGTTGAAGAACGGGCAGCAGAGGCTTCTGGTGAAGACATCTTTCACGATGTGTCGGTGCATTCGGACAGCCTGCCGCATCCAGCTACCCAAAGCAACGCCGCCAACGCAGCCCCCCCTCCCTGCCTGCCAGTTCTTTCCGCGTGGTGGCGCGAGCGTAGATAAACATGGCGGCGCCCAGGAATTGGCGCGGACACTGGTCTATATTCACACTTGAAGGAGAAAACACTAGAGGAGGAGAGTTGCGCCTGCGCGCGCGGTGTGAGTAGAAGATAACGCACGCAAAGTGCACGCCGCTGGTAGCTGCGTGCACTTCGCGCAGCTGTTGGAGAGAGAGAACGCACGCGCAGCTGTTGGAGAGAGGGACGCAGCTGGTAGCTGCGTGCACTTCGCGCAGCTGTTGGAGAGAGAGAGAACGCACGCGCAGCGAGGAGAGTTGCGCATGCGTAGTGTGAGTGCGGACTACGACGCCGCGGGACATAGCCCGAGCAAGAGATGCTCCGCATCTAAAACGCTCTACTAAAACGCGTTTTTTGACCTACGCTTTACATCCCGGCGAAGCAGGCCGCGCATGCGCAGTTTGGCACCCCCAGAGCGGAGCGGAAAATGAAAACGGTCTACTAAAACTCTCTATAATGTCGTCAACCGGTACGCGCAGCTGTTTGACGTGAGCGGGGACGCGGGTGTGCGCTGGCCTGACGTTAGGCCTAACGTTACGCTTTGAGGTCTAACGGTGATGATGAGGAGACGACACGTGATTTCAGCACATGCCGCGCTAAGCTTCGCACCCTAGAGTTATTATAATGTACGTACGCTAGTCGTTCAACTGGCGCTACCGTCTATGCGACTTCTGGGAGGCGAATCGAAGCACTGCGGACAGCAACCAGTCTTCTTTTGCGGTGTTCCTGTGCATTCTTATGGGAAAACGCGCATGCATTTTGTCTCTTCCCTGGAAAATAATGTAGAACAATTTTGTTATTTGGGTCGTACCGAATAACATGTACCTTTATTAACATTGTAAAAGTGCAAATGCTTTAGTTAGCGAATTTTTCTTTATCAGTGAACGATGCTTAACTTCGCTGTATTTCAGGCCCAAACCTATTCGACGTAACGGCGTTCGTGCTCCTCAAGGTGAAAAGGCCATCGCACCAAACTTATCTTTCATAAGACACAAAGGCCAAGGGAAGACTTCGTCCGCATTCTAGGAAGCTGTCGTAGGTGCTCACTCCGTTTTATCATGAGCACCTTCGCCAGGCCGGTATCTTGAATGCGCCTGACCCGCTGCGAGTGCTTAGAATGCTTGAAAAACGTACAGCATGTAGAGAACATTCCAAAAACGGGCTTCTGGAAGGTACCATTTTGAAAACACAATCGTATTGCGCATGTTTCGATCGCTTTCCCAAACAATGATCATGCGTGTGCTGGACTGTGATGATCCCACACTGGGCTGTGATTCCGTAAACATTGAAATGGTGTATATAGGGAGAATTCACTGGCGGCCATAGCTGTGTGCTCGAATGCTGAGCGCGTGCTGACAGCGAGCTTCTACAGTTCTTTCGCAACGTGCATTCCGCACCATCAAGAGTGCCGGTCTTAGCAGCCTAGTGATGTGAGCTCCTTCTGAGCATGCGCTCTAAACAGCACCTACAAATATGGCGTCCAGTGAAAACTCCCTATAGACGCTTTACAGCAGCTGTGCATGGGCGCCGCCATAACTGGCCTTCAGTTTTTGTTCCCCCTTATTCCGTTCGCTTCACTTCATCATTACCACAGCAGGACAGGTTATTGCCATTTTAGATGCTACTGTGTTCTTGTGCCCAGCATAGGCCCTTGTGAAGACCCGTCAACGCCCGCTTCAGTGGCTCGGCATCTCGATAAGACAAGAGAAGGGCGGCTATGGCGGCTCAATCTGGCGCGTGTGTAAAGCGTCTATAGGAACTGATTACGGGGGAGGCGTGCACGACCAGTTGGCACGAGAGGCGCCCCGTCGCTCCCTCGGCTTCGTTGGCACGAGAGGATCTTTCGATGTGATTCTGTTTAGACTGATGCCCTTCTTTCTAGTATAGACCAGTGTCCGGAAGTGCTCTTTTTAGCCTCGACCGCAAGGAGCAAAAGCGAACAATAATCTCGAACCCAGACGCTCACGGGGAGGGGGGGCTGCGTCGGCCTGCGCCGCCGCTTCCCGTTGAGGGAAGCGGCGGCGTCACGGTGTCACTGTGACGGTGTCACTGTGACGGTGTCACTGTCACGGTGTCACTGTCACGGTGTCACTGTCACGGTGTCAATGTGACGGTGTCACTGTCATGGTGTCACTGTCACGGTGTCACCCACCGGCTCTAAAAGATCGCTGCACGACAAAACGTCAGGGTGGTGTGCTCGGCACCGAACAGAGGGAACTCTATGTGCCGCCAGGTAAATCGGGCCACGAACCGCCAGCCAACCTGCAATACTGCACACAGGAATAAGTACACCATGTGCCAGACCGGTGTGGTATACAAGATTCCTATGTCATGTGGGAGCTGCTACATTGGGCAGACGGGACGCTGCGTTAACGACAGAGTCAGGGAGCACGCGGCGTCGGTGCAAGGCACGGGAGCTGGGCACCTTGCTGCCCATTGCCGCACGTGCGGGTGCAGGCCACGGTTTACTAGCGTCTCCATTATTAACAGACACAGGAATGCTTTTGCGCGCGAGATCCTCGAGGCCCTGGCCATTGAGCAAACCGGCGACGACTGCGTGAGCCTGCCCTCCATCACGGTCAGCAAGAAAGAAAGGCAGTTTTTGCAGTGTGGCACGGCGCCGTGAAAGGGACAAGGAGGGATATGTTTCGGCGGTGGCCTGTGGGTTGGACCAAAATTAATAATTAATAAATTAATAATTAATAAATTAATAATTTAATGTAATTAATTAGTTTCAATTTTAATTTAATTTTATTTATTCAGTCTTTTGATTTAGTAGTGTACTGAAAGGATTTAGGGTCATTTATTGGCATTACTCTAAGTGTGAATCTGTGGGTCACAGTGATGAAGAAGAAATATAAAGTCTGAGTTGATAGTCAGGGGTGTGTATGTCTCTGTTTCTCTCTGTCTGTGTTTGTCCCTCTCGTTCTAGCTGACCATTTACCTAAATTATGTACCAACTAGCTCAACTTCAACCTGTTATTCCGTTGAGGGCTTCTTCGCTGCTGTGCCGATTGCCGTTTCGCCGGCATCGGTACTGTTTACCGCGGTATGTGAGCATAGTGCCCGTAATGTGAGAGCCGTGTGTCCATACGCCACTTTGCCGATGTTGGTTTCCATCTAGTCGAGCCAGAAAACATCTCGCGACGAGTTGACCGCGCCGCGAGTGACGAAGAAGAAGCAAACATGGCGACGGTTTGTGCGATTGCTTTGGTGGCTCTGGTGTTCAGTGTCTTCAACGTCCTCGTGAGAGGATTCCCCTGCCCTTCGCAGTTATTGCAAGCACCACGAGTGGCACGAAAGATGTAAAATATCGTCTCAACTACAAATAAGCCGGCCTTCACGAGCAACAAAAGGCGCTCGGCACAGTTGTGTAATCAGATGTTCTACAACGCCGAGGTATTTTCATTTATCATTTGGAATGGCTTCAAGAGTGGGAAATTAATCTATTTCGCGGATTGTTAACGCCGAGGCGAGTGCCCTCCGTTGCAGTGCCGTTGTCGCTTAAAGTGCAGAGAAAACCGAGTGGCGATGGCGGCGATGCTCTTTGATCGCTTTGATCTTGCGCCGTCGGGTTCATGGAGTCCGGAGTAAACGTACGTACGTGCGTCTGCTAGATCGCTGTTTTGGACTGCCTCAAAACTCTTTCTCACGCGCATTTTCCTTGTGAAGCTTAGTAGCTCATTACACCTCATCGTCGACTGCGCTCATTTGACTACGACGGACGAGCCTGCGTGATGTGAATTTCACTGGCTAAGATCCTTGGTGTGCTGTAACGAGGGCTAATAAAATATCACCGCGAACTTCTGAACAAACGAGTCGAAGTTTCGTCTGCTATCATAACTGATCGCCTGTCACAATATTAATCAGTAGCGTTCCTAGACTCCGCCCCCACAGGCACCGTGCTTCGTTGCCCAATAGTAAGTGTCTCCGGGTACCTCGTAGAATTCCAGCTCCCACTTCAAGTAAGTACCATCCTTTAGAACTGGCAATTAATAGTTGTGTGTGTTTGTGTGTGTGTGTAGGGGGGAGGGGGGGGACGCGTCCTAACATACTCAAAGCCCTCGTTTACGCAGCTTCGCGGCGGCAGACGAGGCCGCACATTACAAAAGAAAGCTAATTCGAGTTGTCTATGTAACTAGACCCATTCGCTACTCATTCGATGAAACGTCGTGGTCTCGTTTTCATTCGCTAAAACGGCGTTCGATCAAGTGAACGCCTCTCACTTATTTCGGCTCGGCAGAGCCGCGCTGCCGCAGAAAGGCAAGCAGATCACGAAACTCGGTCTCAAGCGTGCCACGAATGTAATGTCGTATACAAGAAGCCAACAATGAGGCATTTGAAAGCTACAAGAAAGCGGTAGCGAAATATTTACTACGCAATGAACCCGGACTGAAACGCGGATGTCAAGGGTCAGCAGACACCGAGAACATTTGAGACAAGAAAGGTTTTTTCTTGTTTTCTTGATCGAGATGGGTTCTCGAATGTTCACGACATCTTATCTGTTGAAGAACGGGCCGCGGAGGCTTCTAGTGATGACGTCTTTCACGATGTGCCGGTGCATTCGGACAGCCTGCCGCATCCAGCTCCCCAAAGCAACGCCGCCAACGCAGCCCCCCCCCCCCCCTTTCCTCCTCCTGTCTGCCAGTTCTCTCCGCGTGGTGGCGCGAGCGTAGATAAACAAGGCGGCGCCCTGGAATTGGCGCGGACACTGGTCTATACCAATACCGCATGCGCGCACAAGGAAAATAGAAAGAGACTGCCGGTAACAGAATACCGCTGCCGCGCAGTCAATGTCGAATGCCCGTGCCAAAAAGGTACTGTTTTGAGCGCTTCGGAACAAACAACGAAAAAAAATATTAAAAAGATGATTTGAGATGTTTTCTCAATTGGAATTAAATTGAGACGTTGTCTGTCCCTTTTAGAGCGCAGCTCTTAGGCGCCCGTTTCCGGCTTGAGCAGCGTCGCCGTCGTCGTCGGCGTTGGCATAACCGCGCTTTGCATCATGGCATGTTCCCATTGTCACACTTGACGTCATCCTTAATGTGCCGTCACATGGGGCCTAAATTAAGCGGGAATACTTCCCGCTTAATTTAGCTTAAAAAATTCCCCGCTAAATTTCGCTGGGAAGTTTTCTAGCAAAATGTAGCAGAAAAAATGCATCACTAAATTTAACAAAACAAAATTCCCCGCCAGATTTAGCGGAACAATTTCCCCGCTAAATTAATCAGAAAACTTTTGCCGCTAAACTTAGGAAAGAACTTGCCTCGCAAAATTGGGCGGAAAACTTTTCCAGCTAAATTTAGGGAAAATTTCCCCGCTAAGGTTAGCGAAAAAATTTACCCGCTAGATTTCGCGAAAAAAATTCTCCGCTAAATTTAGCGAAAACTTTTCTCCGCTAAAATTAGCTGAAAAAACTTTAGCTGAAAATTTTTCCCCTTAATTTTAGCGGAAAAGTTTCCGCGCTAAAAGTTAGCGAAACTTTCTGCTAAATTGGACGGCACCAGAAGAGGACGAGGGCTTACCCTCTCCTCCGTACCCTCCCCTCCTCCTCCTCAGGAGCTGCTATCTAATTCGGCATTACAGAGAATTGTAAACGTCTTTCATTTTTAGAGCGCAGCTCTTAGGCGCCCGTTTCCGGCTTGAGCGGCGTCGGCGTCAGCGTAACCGCGCGGTGCATTATGGAAAACGTCCCATAATGCACCGCGCCGAAGCTTCACGCGACGTTTCGGCACGGTGCCGAAACATCACCGTGACGTTTAGACACCGCGCCGAAACGTCGCGTGACAACGCGTGTTTCGCGCGTGAAGTATGAGGAGGAAGGAAAAGAGGGTACGGATGAGGAGGAGGGGCATACCCTCCTCTCAGTACACATCCCTCCTCCTCCTCAACAGATGTGCTCTAAATCGCCGTTACAGGAAGTTCTAAACGTCTTTCTTTTTTTTTTTCGTCCTCCTTCAAAAGTGTTCCGTTTTTCAAACCACAGTCTTAATTTTAATCATGATTTATAGGTCCCACCAGCTCGCCTGCATATTAACCTTTTTTT
Source organism: Ixodes scapularis (assembly GCF_016920785.2). Lineage (NCBI taxonomy): Eukaryota > Metazoa > Arthropoda > Arachnida > Ixodida > Ixodidae > Ixodes > Ixodes scapularis. The sequence continues at coordinate 113,186,763 of NW_024609868.1, forward strand.
TTCATTAAAAAAAAGTGTCGCGAGTAAAATAGTTCCATGTCACCACCCAAAGAAACTTTATCTCGAACCACCTATTCACCCGTCCTATGTTAGGAGACATCGATTGGTGTGTGCGCTCTGGTGGCCTTCACAACGCCTCGCAAGAAAATGAAGCAGACTGAAGAGTACGTCGCTGTACCGATGCAGCGGCCCACTGAATCTCAGCGTGTTCGTTAAGCCTATTCAGATGCCAAAAAAAAAGAGAACAGTGTTTGGCTAAGGACACAGCAGCAAGGCAGTCCCGTTTTACGGCAACCAAAGAGTGAGTGATCAGGGAACGAGTTCCGTCTCAATTTATCAAAATAATATAGCCGTCATTAAAAAAATTCAGAATTTCGACGTGTTTGCAACTTAGCACCGCAGAAGAAACTACGTTTTTATCTTATGATAAAAACGTAGTTTCTTCGGCGGTGCAGTTTGTGCACAAGTGTATGCGTGTGTAGGTGTAATGAGTTTAGAATTAAGCGATTCAAAAGCTTCTGGGTTCAAATCTGGTTTCGACTACACCTGACTTGTTGTACCAATTTAACCCCAAGATTCTGAGACAAGCGGCAGCTGCAAGCTTGCGGCATCTGTCGGCCGTCGCATGAGGTCAAGCGTAAAGAAACACTGCAGTAAAAAAAAAAAAACATTTTAAAGCTCATTTTAGACACGTAATGTTTATATAATATTGGCACGAAAAAACATTCGCATGCCCCAGTGGGGGAGCGTGATGTCACCGCCGAACTATAATGCGTTCGCATTACTACACGTGAGCAATCTTAAGTGTCTTCGGCGTTGTTTTTCTTTGCTTTTCTTTTTGTTGTTTAACAACAAAGTCACGGAGTTTTTTGCTGCCTGGAAACCCGGAAACTGAAAAAAATGACCCAACGATTTCTAGAACTTCAAGGTAATAAGACCAATATATTTACTGCCTGGAAAAATATTCACGATGCTGTAGCACACAACTTAAAAATGAGCGCAAACGTCTAGTCACGGAAAGAAAATTATAACTTTAGAAAACTACCACTAAGTCACGGGAGGAAAATTATAACTTTAGAAAAATAAATCAAAGTGTTATTGTTTTATTTGTAATACCTTTATCTTGTTCCTAGGTAACATTCTTAAAATTCTTATTCATTGTCGAGTTCGGCGAGTTTGAGGTTTGTCCAAACGACAGTTGGTGATCGCAAAAAATAATATTGTGTTACCCAAGCAGAGACTTCAGTCTCAGAGCCTTCCACAACGCTTCAAACTTTTTATGGGATAGAATACGCCTACGTACTCCGGATATGCAGTATCTAGATTTGAAGGTAATACTTCTCAAAGATTCCAATTGTCAAAATCCGTGATTATTTGACTCGCTGACACCTCTTAACCTAAACCGTAAGCCTAGTTTCCCAACTAACCTACAGGGTGTCACAAAAGAAAATTCACACGGTCTTTTTTACCGCAAAAATAATCTACGCATCGCCGAACGCTCATTCTCCGCCCAAAGGTAGCACTAGAGGTCACAACCACATGACAAAGTTTCAGCCCGATCTGATAACTTAATCAAAATTTATAACTGATTTTCTGAAAATTTCAATGGAAAAATGGTGGCCGACGGAGTTTTTGAACATATGGGGCTCTATGGCACCAGAAACGGAAAACGGGCAAAAATGGGCTCCATTTTCCATTGAAATTTTCAGAAAATCACTTATAACTTTTGATTAAGTTATCGGATCGGGCTGAAACTTTGGCATCTGGTTGTGACCTCTAGTGCTACCTTTGGGTGGAGAATGAGCGTTCGGCGATGCGTAGATTATTTTTGCGGTGAAAAAGACCGTGTAAATGTTCTTTTGTGACACCCTGTATAAGATGGATCCAAGGGTGGGGTGCTGCCCACACGTAAAAATTGGCACAAAACTAAAAGCGTGAGATAAGACGTGAAAGGGAAGGGGAAAGAAAATAAGCGACGTTTCGGGCGCATGCCCCTTTGTCAGACTATGGGAAGGAGAACGCGAGGGCTGTCGCAACATAACGCCAGAAGGTAGAGAATAAAAAAAAACGAAACGGAAAGGGCGCAGCAGCAAACGGCAACTAGGTAGGGCGACGATGGTTGGGAAGCGTGTCAAAACAGTTACAAATGGGGAAGAACGGGAAGACGAACAAAAGTGGGAAAGGATCTCGGCTTCACAGGAAAATTACCGAAAACAACGGAAGAAAATGCATTGTAGTCAAGACATAAGGGCGGGGAAGTTTGGTGGACGACGGAGAGTGAGAGAGTGGATCGACTTCAGAGAAAAGAGTGGCAGTATTAGTAGTCGAAGATGAGTTTATTGTTTAAGTCTTTAAGGAATTCAGTTCGGAGATTAAAGATCACGCGTTTTAGAGCGCAGCTCTTTGGGGCCCGTTCCCGGCTTGAGCGGCGTCGGCGTCGGCGTAAGCAAGGTCATCCCAAGGTCACGTGACCCCTCCCAAGGTCATCTCATGGTCACGTGACCCCACGTGACCCCCTGAAGGTCACGTGACCCCCAAGGTCACGTGACCCCTCCCAAGGTCACCTCAAGGTCACGTGACCCCAAGATGACCCCACGTGACCCTTTGAAGGTCACGTGACCCCTCTGAGGTCACGTGACCCCCGAGGTCACGTGGTCTCCTCCCCAAGGTCACGTGACCCCCTGAGGTCACGTGGCCCCTCCCAAGGTCAACTCAAGGTCACGTGACCCCAAGGTGACCCCCACGTGACCCCCCAGGTCACGTGACCCCTCTAAGGTCACGTGACCCCTCTAAGGTCACGTGACCCCCTGAGGTCACGTGGGGGTCACCTTGGGGGTCACGTGACCTTGAGGTGACCCCCACGTGACAGCCAAGGTCACGTGACCCCCAGGTCACGCCTCCCCGAGGTCACGTGACCCCCCTCCCCGAAGTCACGTGACCCCCCCCCCCCCCGATGTCACGTGACCCCCCCCGGAGCATATTAAAGAATGAGGGGAGGAGGAGGAGAAGGAGGAGGGGTCTACCCTCCCCACAGTACCCTTCACTCCTCCTCCTCAAGAGCTGCGCTCCAATTCGGCGTTACAGGGAGTTGTCAACGGCTTTCACTTTTTTTTTTTTTTTGCAACAGCAGTAGAAAATAAAGTTAGACTTGATAATGCAGACGTGCATATTGAATTCGATGTGCCATATTTGGAGAAGTGATCGGAAACGTGCTGGAAGAGGTCTATTAGTGAGCTTCATGATTACGAGACGGCGGTGTTCGGGGAAACGTTCATAGAGCTTGCGATCGGTTTTCCCAAAATAAAAATGTCGGGATACGGAGCAGAAAATTACGTAAGCGATGTTAGCAGAGTTTCACGCATGGTTGTCAGGAATTGTGTGTCCAAAATTGGGGGGAGGAGGAGCGACATTCTTGCAGGTAGGGCATCCAGGGGGCGTTGCGTGGCGTGGTACTGCGGATGATTGTTGTGTGGGTAACCTAGAGGCGGTGGACGGATGATGGCTTTTCAGCAGGGAAAGTGGTCAAGATGGCCACTGATCAAGCGACTTCTTTCAAATGATCAGTATAAAAGGCGCATATGAGTAGCCTTTGGCGATGGCGATGGTATGAGCATGGGGATTCCACTTCCGGCAGCCGTCGCGAATGGACGCGGAATGTCTAGCTCCGATGGAGCGGTTTCAACGGCCTTTCAGGGCCGCGGTATCAAATTCGCTGAAAATGGGGAATATACTGTCGTTCTGCCTTCGCTGTCTACTGCGTCACTCGTGAAAAATACTTTTTTTTTCATGTGGGAGTTAGAGGCGTCCGTACCGCGCTGATGACTTTAGCGATGCACTGGCTCGCCTAGGACTACTTCCCGTGGACGTCACACTCGGGGCGCATCAAATGAATGATGTCGGGGCCGTCACCTTCATGACTACCGAAGGGTCCACGAAACTGCTGGCGCAGTCCCAGCTTGTCGTCAAGGGGCGGCGATGCATTGTCGTAGACCCGGGCAATTAGGACGAGCGGCTGAAGATCCAATGACTGAATTTCAACGTCGCCGACGACAATGTGAGGGCAGCCCTGGCGCCTTACGGCAGGATTCTAGAGGTATCTAGAGAGCGGTGGCGCATCGAACGGTGATGTGGCTCAAGGGGGGAGTGATTCCCGACAACATCCCGCACTAGTTGCGCATAGCCGGTGAACTCGCCCTCGTCGTCGTCCCTGGCAGCGCGCCGCTTTGCCTGCGGTGCCAACGGACGGGGCACATACGCCATGAGTGCCGCGTCCCCAAGTGCAGCGTCTGCCGGCGTTTCGGCCACGGCAGCACCCATGCAGTGCGTCAGGGCCTACGCTGTGGGCGCAGCGTCCGTGGGAGGCGAGGAGAAATCCCAGCTTTTCATGGACGAAACTGAAGCCGAGGAGGCCATCTCGGGTCCGGACGCCGGGGTTGCGCCAACGCCAAAGGCAGCGGCTGCACCCAAGGGCGACGCAGCCCTGCCCACGGAAAACGGGGCACTGGGGACGTGGACGGCACGCCGGGTTGAGCTTACGGACGTTGCCTCCGTCGTGGCGACGAATCCTGGTGACGAGGTAGATGCTGTGCGCGACGATACCATCCCTGAACTAGCAGGCGACGTGCCCATGGAATTCAAAGGCATTTCGGCAGGCGGACCGGCGAAGAAACGCCCGAGGGATGCGCGAACCCCGACGCGACGAGCTAGGAAGAGCCATCTTCCAAGGCGGTGCCCCTCTGCAGGAAATGGCTTGACATCAAGTGAAATGTTTCTGCAGACGCCCGAAGGGTGGCGAAGCCGCCCCCCTGACCTGGCGTGCCTGGGCCCTTTCATGACATCGGAGTCCGCGTATCGGACGGTCAGACGACCCTCGGAATGCGAAGTAAGCACAATACGGTCTTTCTCTCCTTGGAATGGCAATTAAATCTCGAGGCGGCCTTACGCACGGCCACGATTAATGTTCGCGGCCTGGCAGCCCGGCATCGGCCGTGCCAGCTGAGCCGTTTATTTTTTTTTACTTTTTATTTATTTTTTTTTTTTTTTTTGAGAACGAGCTGGACATTATTGCCGCTCAAGAAACGAAAACTGAGAGCCATGAGCAGACCGATCGTACACTGTTAGCAAGTCCCGTGTATTTGGCGAATATTTGGGGTGAAAAACACGCTATTTACACAAATTACAATAAATTTACACGATGAGTAACGGATAATTCGTTCAGAAATCATGCGAGGTTGTAAAAAACGTGTTTTGGTTCGGTCATACACGCATAACCGTGTAGCCGACCTCGATAACACGCATCGCCCCCGGCGACGACCGCGGCATTGCCGGCTATCGAAGCACCGGAATGCTTGGGGACACACTTAGAAAGGACCGTGGAGACAAATGCCGCGGAAAGAAACATGTTTCGGAGACAGATATGCACCAAAAGCAATTGCGCCATGTCGCAGGACGTTGGCGAAACCCGCGCTTACCGTGCTCGCCGCCATCTTCTGGTCGATGGCAATGCGGCTTCCCTCATGTCGCCCATGTTTGTATTTAGTTTAGGGGTCCTGATAACAGTTTCTTAGACACCACAAATAAAGTTATGGGTCTAATTATTCGTGCCAAACAGTTAAAATGGATATAAAAGGCGTGTCCTCGATGTGAACACGTGACATTGCAGTTGGTTTCGTTTTTGCTTCAACTTTCAACTGCAAGCGATCTGGCCACGGCGCAAGCGCAACGCCGATGTACGCTGGAAGCAAGCGCCGGTTGGCTTTCGTTGTTTTTGTTTGACCGGAGAAAATCTGGCAAGTACGCATGGCGCCGCTAGTGTTTTGGTTTGACGGGACGCGAGAAGCTTCGCATAGAGCTTCGGAGTTTGCGAGCACATAGTGAAGACGTGACCGGAGAAGTGCCCCTGTGATGTTCCTGGAAGACGGAAAGTAGCATTCGTAATCGTTGTGTGTGCTTTGAAAGCGAAGGGAGTCACAGGGTCCACGAGTTCGCAACCACACGCCAAGCTTCACGACAGCGCGGCGTTGACTTCGGCGATCTCGTTCTGTTTGGTGCAACCCGGCGATGCGAAAAAGAGCTGAAACATTCGTCGTGTGTGGTGCGGTGCTTTTTATTCCGGGTCTGTTTGAACCACGCTTTTAACACGGAGCGCAAATTGTTTGTTGCGTGGTGGAGGTTCAACGGGTACAGTCCCGTCGTCGTCAGCTGATCCGGTCCAGCTAGTCCGGGAGGACGCAGCGAGCGTTTTTAAAAGCAAATCTTCCTTCGTTCCGTTTCAAACTGTGGAAGTATCCCGACACATACCGTGTGTAAGAAGCAGCGGGCGTTTTCAACAAAATTACGTTGTTTTAATTGAATAATGGACTCCGGATTGTTGTTTTAAATCTGCCGTTTTTTATGCTTCGTGTTGGACTGCGTTTGCATAGCGACGCACACCGCTCGAGTAGAGGATTCGGTCCTGCAAGGAGTTTGTTGCGCCAATCATGCGGCGTGAATAAATTAGGGCAAGGTTTCCTACCTGCCCACAGATGCATGTACTGAGACCATTTTTTTATGTTGTGAACGTAGTGCTCTTTCTTTATTTTGGAAGACGCGTTGGTGCATTTATTATGGTACAATCACTTGAGAGTTGAGAAATTGGAGAGCGAGCAAGCTTTCTCAACTTTGTCTCTTTCTCTCTGGCACTGCCCTGTTTCAGTTTCAGTAGGCATATCTACTAGCAGGTACAAACTGCTCTAAAGCAGGTAAAAAACGGGAAGCTTAGGACGGTGCGGACTCCGTCTTTCTCGCTTTTCGCAAGGTGACGGGGTAAATGCTTTTGTGAGATATGCGGAATATGCAAGCGATTTTGTTATGCCCGTCGTTTGCGTCTCTCCAGCAAAACGAATAAGATGATCTACTACAAAGGCGCAATCACAAGCCAAGATTTAAGATAGCAGTCGTTTGCTTCGGTGATCCATGTAGCTGTATTTTACCCTGCTCTCTGCAATACCGTGTCATGACGAAGAGCTAGAATGGTCACGGTTTGTGCTGGCCTCCCGGTTGACAGAAACCCACGTCGCCCGCATCGGCACCGAGTGCGCTTGGGCTGTTGATGCTCAAGCCTTTCATCCGCGGCTTGTCGCCAGCTCATCCTGCTGCTCAACGGTGAGGAAGCGGCGAGAGTAACCTCGGAAGTGAATGTAAATCCTCGTTCATTCAGTTATCCGGTGTCAAAGTGTGGAAGATGTCCAACGTGTACTGAGGGCGGGAATTACGAGCGTTTTGCCTTGCTTTTATAACCGAAACCAGACCAACGAGATAACTGCCTGGCGTACTCTAAAATGACGGAAGCAATAAGTTTCAATAGGTCGAGTACGTCACCGGGGTATGTAAGCGAGACGGTGCACACTGTTTAAACGCTTGCAGTATCCACGAGTGGTACCAGGAAAGCGACGTCAACAGAGAAGGAGCTCGCGATTCAGCATAATGCACTGCTACGGGCCCGTGTATCTTCAAAGTTCGGGGTGGTGGCAGTATAAAAAAAAAGACGCATCAGCGCCCCACACCAGTGTTCACGAATAACACCGGTCACAAACTCCCAAGCCCCACCGCTCTTCTCGACACCGACACGGCATACGACAACAAACTGCATCAAAACACCCCAAAAGTGAAGGCGTCTGCTCCCGTACTGCAACTGCTGCAACTAGCGGAAGTGAAGTGTTGGGCGGATGTCCGGATGTCCTTCACAAAAATATATAAAAAATGCTTCGCGCAAGGATCATTTTCATTTATTATTGTATACGTAATGACAAAATCCCAATAATTTGTTTTCCTATCTGATTCAAGCTAGTCGGACTGCTCATAACACTGGTCAAGCAAGAAAATAACAAAAATTTGAACTTTTTTATGACCGGTTTAAGATTTATTGTTAACATACCGTTATTTATTGCAACGGACTAACATTATAGATTTTGCCTCCATACTTTTTAAATGCAAACAGTTCTAACACACGGCTGTCCATTGCGCCGTGTTTTGTGTATTCTTCTATAAATCTGTAATGGTCAGCGACCAAAGAGCTCACCCGCACATGTCAAGCTTATATGCGCCGCGGGGAGAAATGGTTATCGAGTAGGAAGTGTCGCGCGGAGTGTCGGTTGTTGTGTTTGTGTACATGTCGGTGTTGTGTAGCTGTGTAGCTACACAACAGTGTAGCTGTGCGTTGTACCCCTACAAAAAGATGTATGGACGTCCTATGTCCATACTTTTGCCGTTCTATTACCTCTTTGTCCATCCTATGGATTCCTGTAGACAGTTCTTAGACCGTCTATGTACCACTGGTTTGCCACAGAATGGACACAAAAACGCTAGAAAGATCTTCGCGAAAGAAAAAGTTTTTCATTCCTTCCTATTTCCGTTCTATGGTCCCGGTCAGTCTATGGTCATCCTACTGCCTCTCTATGGTATGAGCTATATATTAGTGCATTAATAAAGTGATGCCGGGTAGACATTTTCTTTGGGTGTAGCGAGTGTCCAAGTTAAAGAGTTGTTAATTAAGTTCCGGGTATCAATATGTTACATTGATGTCTGGAGGCATATCCAACCTCAGGGTATACTCATTGTGGAGATGGAAGTGTTTAGTATGTGCCGGAGTAATGTTTTTACTTTCTCAGTGGGAGGTAGGTATATGTGGGTCGCTGCGGCCCCCGTAGATATTCGCAACTTTCACAACCCATAGGGGGCGCACTGGTGCCTATCAAAATTGCGGTCATCTGGATGATTGTCGTTAAAAAGCGGTATACTAGGCTGGGTCTGCGCGCGACGCGTCAGTAATTGTAGGTTTGCTATATACGCGCAGTATCAGAGACTTACTTTATGTTTTTTTTTCACGTCAGGAAAGTGTAGGCAAGCCATTTTATTATGAGGCCAATCATTTAGGAGCTAGGGAGTGCGATTCTCACACCGCGGTACCACCATCGCTTAAAGTCGCTTCTCTATGGACCTTGTAGGGACTCCGTGCAGACCCTGTATGGCTTCTCTGCAGACTCCATAAGGAGCCCGTGTAGACCCTGTATGGCTCCCCTGTGGACCCTGTATGGCTTCCCTGTGAACCCCTTACGTACTCCCTATAGACCTTGTATGGCTTCTTTGCAGACCCCCAAGGACCCTTCTCTCTTTAAAATGACTTTTACAGAGCACGTTTTTGCGTAAAAACAAATGGGGAAAAGCTCTTTTTGTAGAATCCTTTATCGGAGATCAGTACAAAATGAAAAGAGCATGATGTTAGCATACTTTTAGCTTACAGCGTTTTGCGGCAGAATTAATATTTTGTTTTACAGCCATGCCTCACCGGCGACTTCAGGTAGCGCGTCCCAACTTGGGTGCGTCCTAACTTCGGTGGCAATTCGCGGCGTGTCCGCCTGGGAGACGGGGGTTGGCATCCCTGAAACCCCTCTTCTACCGTATATGTTTCGGCGCCAAAGTGGCCGATTAAAGCCAAAGCAGAACAGTCACATGCTGTCGAATATCGATAGTCCCAAACCAACACACGCAGTCGTGCAGTTGTCCAAGTGGCCGCTGCGGGTGGAATGGTGGCGTTGCGATCGCAATTAGTTTGGTTTTCGAGTACAGATCAGTGCCGCTTTTTCAGAGCAAGCTCTTTAGCAGTTTCCCAACTGACTTGTTCTAAAAACGTTGGTCGGTGCGGACCCCATAGCAGTCCCCCTGCAGACTGAGTGGCTTCTCTGCGGACCCTGTAGGGACTCCCTGTAGACCTTGTATGGCTTTTCTGCAGACCCCATGAGGACCCTGTGTAGACCTTGTATGGCTTCCCTGTGGACTCCCTAGGGACTCCTTGTAGACTTCGTATGGGTTTTCTGCAGGCACCCTATAGACACCGTGAAGACCCTGTGTAGACACCCTATAGAATCCCTATGGGCTCTTTATGGCGCCTTGCCATAGAGAGGGTATAGGATGACAACACATCATCCATAGAATAGGACGTCTATAGAACGTCCGTTGGCCAATATTCTATAGGGCAGCCATAGGAGGACTTCACGGAGGCAGCAGAGGTCGTGGTCTGCCTATAGATGCCTTTTGTTCTCCCTATGGACGCTGGTCTATAGAACGTCCTAGAAGTGTCCATACATATTTTTGTAAGGGTATGTAGGGTTACTGTGTAGTCGTGGTCGTTCGCAGTGTTAACAGACACGTCTTTTTTTTTTAAAACCAGGCTGCTAGAAATCTCGATAGGTGGCGCAAGTTACCACCCGATTCTAAATAGTGTGCTCAAGTTATTTATCCATGTAAGTTCGGCACTCGTTTTTTTTTTTTTTTTTTTTTTTTTTTTAGCGGTTTGTTAAAGCTACCGACGCCGCCGACCGCCAACAACGCACGTACGTACCTTTGCAAGTAGCTACGTCCGCCGCTTGAAGACTTTACTGTGTATAAAAGACATCGAACGAGAACTAACGCGCCCTGTGTGCTTTCAATTCGGCTGAAAGGCGCGCGGCTCGCTGGGCTCGTCTCTCGCCTGTTCTCGGCCGCTGGCCGCCATGTTTCATAAGGAACACGCTCGAAACGGTTTTGCGGAAGGCAGACACGGTGTAGCGTGTTAAGTTTACGCAGCACCTCATGTGTAGACGAAAAACACAGATGGCCTCGTGTAAAACGAACACGTTTCGACGTGTCCGCTATGGGACAACGGTTTACACGTCTGGGCGTGTTATTTTTGCTAACAGTGTATGGTGCGGCCTTTTCAGAATCATTTTAACGTGTGCGTGTCACCCGCTGTGGGGTTGTCCGGCGGATGTTTATTTATTCGCCGGTCGATCGGTGTCGTCAAAACAGCCCTGCATTCTTGCAACTCCTGTCATATTGTATTGACTTCTCCTTTTAACGTTGTTTGGCGCGTTATTTGTGTGTAAGCGCCAAATCGGAAAGGTGAACGCAAAATTATTTTTTTTTAATCTCGACACGTATTTTAATTGCAATCGAGTCATTATTTGTCTTGGGAATTTTAACTGTGTTTGTAGGCCAGAAGATCGAGCGAATCATGCTCTCATTCGCGATTCAAGTACTTTTTGTTTTAACGATCCTGTTTCAGAGTATTTTTACAGCGGAGCTGTTAAAGGGTAGTTTCCCCAGTTTCGTGTCCGTGGACAAATAAATCTCGACACAACCCTCTGAACAGCTGCCGCCGTCGCTCATAGATGGCGGCGTATAGTACAGCTCCGCTGCTCTTCCTCCTTCTCCAGAGTGGAAAGGCTGAAAGTTTTTTCGAGGATGTTGAGGCCTGCATGAATCAGACAAATGTTCAATTCACTCATTTTCAAGGCAGGAGCCATGCGAGGCTGGATAGGGCGAATATCTCGCTCAATATTTTGCCTCTTTGGAGTGATTACGCGGTTAAGCATGTGTTGTTCAGTGACCATGTTTTGGCCATGATTACCCTTGGGAATAAGGTTAAATATCCGCGATGGAACCGAGTGCTTTGGAAACTTAACAGCAGTCTTGTTCACGATGAGCCTTTTACGACACACGTGTGCAAACTTTTTCCAAAATTTGTATAGGGACAAGCGTACATTATGGGGGGGGGGGGGGGGGGGGGGGGTGCGGCGAGATCTTTTGAAAGAAGTTATAATGGCTGCCACCGAGAAAAGCAGTATACTAAAATATCAGAAAAAGGGAAAAGAGAATAAGTTACGGCATCAGTTAGGCGCTTTTTTGTGCCTAGAAAGTGTGAATCCTGGTGAATTTTCGCTTGAAATAAGAGAGTGCAAAAACCAACTAGAATTAATTGATACCGAGAACTACAGGTGGGCGATAGTATTGGCGCGAAGTGATGAGTTATGGATGTGTGAAGCTCCGACAAAACACGCGCTAAGCGACAAAAAAAGGTATGCGCAGCGTAGTGAAATCAAAGAAATCTTTTATGGAACCACGGTGACGTGGGACAATGCAAACATTGAAAGGGCTTTTGTGGAGCACTATCGCAGTCTGCTGAGGCGCATCACACCAGTAGATGACGGTGTCATACGAAGCGGAGTTTTTGTTTTTTGTGCCCCAGTTAGAACAGCAGGTGTGCGAAAGTCTAGAAGTGCCCATCACTGTAGGCAATAGCAACACGCCAGTGCCCGAAGGCCTTGGTGCCAAGTTCTATATGTATATTATGATTGAGGTGGCTCCTGCGCTGTACAAGGTGCTGAACGAAGTTTGTAATAAAGAACTGTTGCACCATCCTTCTTAAAAGCGCACACTGTGCTTATCCCTAACTGCGATGATTCAGTGCAGCTTTTAGTCGTGAAATATTACAAGGCGATAACCTTAACGAGCGTGGGTTAGAAAATGTACATGAAGATATTGGCACAGCGACTACTAAAAGTAAAGTAATTAAAGTGCTCGTAGGACCGCATCATATATACGGCATAAAAAGCTGTACAATCTGTACGAATATACATGAGGCTAGGTGAATTTTAGAATGTTGTGACGCCTTCAGTATCCGAGTTGCAATGCTAAAACTAGGCTTCAAGAAGGCTTCTGACCATGCTTTGCAGCAGGTTCCTTTTTGTATCCCGGAACACGTCAACGTAGGGTCCATTATTTTAAATGGTGTGAAGATTAGATGGCTTACCAAAATCTCAATACATGTTTAGTAGTCAATAAGTGTGTTACCGAATTCATTGAGATAGGTTGTCCTGTCAGACAAGGTTGTCCTCTTTCGTCTTTGCTTTTTACCATTTTTTTTTCTAGAATCCCCTTTTGTTGGGAACTTCTTCAGCACGGTAACATACGTAATTTTAGATTAAATTCCAGTGAAGTAAAATTGCTGTCATGTGCGGACAATTTGGCGGTTCTTTTTTTTTTTTTCTTTCTTGCGGATCAAGATCACTGTTTGTGAGGAGGTCAGCGTTGCCTCTTCTTTATGTACAAAAACAGTTAGCTGCGTTAATTGGAATAACGCCGCTAACTGTTGGGGCGGCGGAGAAAAGCTCACCGGAGAAAAGCTCACCGGAGAAAAGCTCACCGGAGATAAGCTCACCGGAGAAAAGCTCACCGCAAAACCGGCAGATGCGGAGAAAAGCTCACCGATATTTTCTTAGCTTAGCTTGATTCTGCGTCAAACTTGGCAATTTAACACAATTCGCATTCGACACTTCATTAAAAATATGTCCTCGTTTTTTGTAATATTCTTCAGGTTAATTGGGCATATTTACTATTTCGTCAGAAATTAGTAATCACCCATTCTGTAAATTAATCAAGCCGCAAGTATAAAATCTGAACATCGTACACCGGTAAAAAAGGCAACAATTTATTGACAGCTGAGGGTGCGCCGTCGGTACTTCTGTCAGATAAAGAGGTTTGTTTTTTGCGAGCCAATATGAATAGCAGTGTGCGAATCGCTTGAGGTCCAAATATTGTGTAGTGCCTAATAGATAAGTAGGTGTTTGTTGATGTAATCAGTGTCGGCTACGCTGTTTTCTTTCTGTTAATTTCACTAACAAAACTTTAGTTGTGAGAACAGCTTCGTCGTGTCGTGTTTGTTGTCTTCACTCCGTCGTCGTCGTTTGAGCGGTTTTCATCATGTATAACGTTTACCAACTCGCCCAATTCGCTACCTACCTTACAAAAAAAAATAGTTCTTATATAGCTCACGAGTAACAACGGTGACATTGCGCAGCTCTGAGGGTCATGGGTGGCTCACCGTAGAAGGCGCTATCACACAAAGGGAACGTGTGGAAACACCATGCAGCACGAACGGCTAGAAAGCGTGCATGTCCGTGGAAGCACGAACGGCTAGAAAGCGTGCATGTCCGTGGAAAAAAAGAAGCCTCGATATCCTATTGACAGCTTTATCCTGCTTTCAAATGTTAACAAAAGCTTCAAAGAGAATTTCAGGCACCGTGTTGTTGCACATGCACTTTTGGATTTTCGGCATTTACACCTTTGATTTTTAGGTTTTAAGCAGTCATCATTACGTTTTTTTTTTTTTTTAACTTTTTCCTGTTTTTAAGTTCATAAAGATTTTAGTTAGGCTTTCGTTGCATAAAAAGCCACAAAAAACACTCTCCCGCAATTATTAATTTGGGAGCAATATACCCAATAAGCTTAACAAATATTACAAAAGAGGACATTTTATTTTTTTACAAAGCTGACGAATTTTAATGATAATAAATTGATATATGTTACGCTCGATCCAACAGCCTCCATATAAAAAGAAGAAAAAATATCGGTGAGCAAATTTTCTCCGCATACGCTCAATGGCCGGTGAGCTTTTCTCCGCATCCGCCGGTTTTGCGGTGAGCTTTTCTCCGGTGAGCTTATCTCCGGTGAGCTTTTCTCCAGTGAGCTTTTCTCCGGTGAGCTTTTCTCCGGGATTCAACTGTTGTGGCACGGTGACTGGGCTTATAAGCCAGATGTCTTTGTGAATGTTAAGTGGGAGAATTTTCCCACCAAGTATTTAGGTGTACCATAAGAACATCTTCTAGGTAGCACTACTTACTGGAATGAAAAGATTGAGAACGTTAGAACAAAGGCGGTAGGGTGGAGGGGGAGGAATTCGTCCATATTCACGCGCTCCGCAGTGCGTACTCTATTACAGCGGAGCTGTTAAGGGCAAGTGTCCCCAGGATCGTGTCTGCCATCAAATAAATGCCGACTCAACATTCCGGACAGCTACCGCCAACTATGAGCGACAGCGGCAACCTTTCCAGCCGTTGCACTCTGGCTTGCCGACTTTCGGCCGGCCATTACTTCATTCCTACCATTGTACAGCTTCGCTGGTCTTCCTTCTTCACCAGAGTGGAAAGGCTGAAAGTTTTATATATATATACATATATATATATATATATATATATATATATATATATATATATATATATATATATATATATATATATATATATACGCGCTAGTAAACTCTCGGATAAATTCATCGCCACCACCTAACGAATGTAGGCCTTGCAGGCACCCAGGATGTCTAATCTGTAAACAGATGCAGCACACAAGCACGGCCAGCAGCACACACTCGCAGTTCTCGATCAAAATTAAAGGGAACTTAACATGTGCCTCGTCGAATGTCATTTACTTATTCGAGTGTACGGTATGCAAAATGCAATACATAGGGCAGACTAGAACGGCATTTAGACTGCGCTTTAATAATCACAAATCTCACGCCATAAATCTTCCGGCACTGCCTTTATCCAAACATCTCGCTCTCCCAAAGCATTCTTTTGATAAATTGTCAGTGACGCTCCTAGAATCTGGATTTAAATCAAATCGCGAACGTGAACAGCGTGAATCCTACCTAATTTACCGATTTAACACTATTAAACAAGGAATAAATGAAAGCCCCGGTACTCTGGCATCGATTAAAATGCTAACAGACGAATAGCAACAGCAATCCAAAAACATTGTAGATTTTGTTGTTAACAGTGGTACTGTGTTTGTTGCCGGAACTGGACCATCAACTTTTCTTTTATTTCCAGGTTCTGATATCCATTGTATTTCTTTTTACTTCTAGGTTTAACATTGTTCCCTTCCAGGTTTGACTCATGCATGCCTGCATGCACACAAGTGACCGTGCCGCCCTTTGGTGTTTTTTTTTTTTTTTTTTTGAGACAGCACTTTAGTTTGCGCGTGTAACTTTCGTTTATTGTACGCTATCGTCTATATAGGTCACCGCTGCCGGCCCGGACACAAAGTCACCCTGCGCCCCCTCTCAAGAAGCTACAACCGTCATCCCGCCGTCCTTGAAACTTGGCACCGACCGTCAAGCTTCTTCACCCGGATAAGAACTGCCCTACGCTTCCCTCTCTCGAAAGCTTCAACCGTCACCCCTCCGAAATTTGGACTCGACCGTAGCATTGTATAAATACCACCCGCGTTCATCTGTAAAAGTTCTTCCTGACGAAGGCCGGTCTCCGGCCGAAACGTCGAAGATTAAATCGTCCGTTGTTGCTGTTTTTCACTAAGGGTTTTTTCTTCTCAGTTTTATATATATATATATATATATATATATATATATATATATATATATATATATATATATATATATATATATATATATATATATATATATATATATATATATATATATTTATGTGCAGAAGTTGCACAGAGGTTTTGCCGAGTTCACTTGGAACTCGAATGGGAAGGTTGTGCTCACATCAAGTTGTTTTGTTCCATACGAAGTGGGGGACTGGGGTTTAAAAGGCAAATCGTGTCTAGGTTTGTGTTTCTTTGTAGACAGTGCGGCGTATTTTTACGTACTGCAGCTCAAGTTCACCTACAAAGTTTTCCGCCTGAATTTGTCGTGTCTTCTGGCGTTGTAATGAGCGCGGGTATTCGTGGTGATGTAAAAGAAATTTTGTTATCGTTTCGTATGTTGAAGGTTAGATTTTCTTTAGAATATTTATCTGCGGTTTTACGGAAAAAAAATGTATAAACAATGTGTGTGGAATGAACCAATTATGCGTACTTATACGCGCATCATTGGTTCATTCCATTTTAAGTTTAAATATGTCGGAACGTAAAAACGGTCGAGGCGCCTCGACGAGCCGCCTCGACCGTTTTTACGTTTCGCCGTGCCTCGCGTCACGGCTCCTCCGTTGCGAGGTGCCCTCTTCTCTAACATCTGCAGGCTATATTTCTGACTCCCGGCCGGTGTCCGTGATTTTCAACCTGACGGGATGTCCATACCACCGCTGGAACACGTGCGTGGCGCCTCGACATTTCAGTTCTGTGCGACGAGCTGTCGATCTCTGGCTTGCGACAGTTTATCTCCGCGTCGCTGGCGACTGCCCCCATGTCACCTTGCTGGTAGTATGTTGTGAAGTCGGACATTCGTTTCCTTTTCACGACGGCCGGGAAGTCCTTTCTGCGAAGGGCGACAGAAGCCCTCAATGAAGTCGTCCGCCGTTTCCGTATTGTCCGGCGCGGTAGGGTACGCACTTACCTGATGTCCGGGTACCTGGGTGTTCTCCGACACAACCACCAGGCGCCTCCTTCGCGCGACATCAAGGGCCACGACGAGGAAGCGACTGTGGGGCCAACCTGTTGACAATCCTGAGGTGCTTCACTTCTCTCGCAACGCGTGTACCGGTGGAAGCGGCAGCTAGTTTGAGCATAGTTGTAAACCCGAGACTGGGGATACGGAGAAGGGACAAACACAGAACGACACGGAGTAAGTCTAGTTTGTCTCGAATATGCGTCTCGTCGATGGATTCTTTTCTGAGGTCCCCCGTCACATTCTCACGGTTTCCAAAGACCTTTGTTTCAGGGGGTTCTTTTGCTCGGACCCCGCTGCTTGCATCGGAACATTTGTGGACCAGGTCCGCATATTTTGTGGCAGTCCTCCGGCCTGCCCTAACTATCTTGGCCCTGCTCTCTTTCGTTCGAGGGCCGGACACTTTACCCGCCAAGTTTTATTTCTCGTTCTTGGACATTCTTGCGGACCCTCTCGTCCACCTTTTCAATCGCTTCTTGGAGACTGGCGCTGTCCCACCGTCCTTCAAACGCGGTCGAGTGGTGCTCCTACCAAAGGAAGGGGGCGTCCTATCTGGCTCTGCGGCGTGGAGACCCATTTCCTTGCTAAACGTTGTTTATCAGATTGTTGCGTCCTTGCTCGTCAACTAACTTAGCATCGCACCACCAGAGGTCGTTAGTCTGGTTCAGGCGTACTTTTTACCCGGAAGAAATATATTTTCTTTGTTGTCGATAATTACAGACATTTTAGAATACGCAGGCTTCACCGGCTTGTCGTGGACCTTTTTCTCTCTCGACCACGCAAAGGCCTTCGACTGGGTCAAACGCTACTTTCTTTTCGAGATTTTGCGAGCCTTTGGTTTCTCAGCAACTTTCATATCCTTGCTTCAGTCACTGTGGAGTGATTTGATCAGCCACCTACAAGTGAACGGAGGAATCCTGGCGCAGTTCCCAGTCACTCGGGGAGTACAACAAAACTGCCATCTTTCTCCCTTTCTGTACATCTTCAGCCTGGATCCGTTGCTTTGACGTCTTGAGACCTGCCCCCAGATACCTGGCTTTCCGTTGCCCGCCCCGGACATTGTCGCTGTTGCCGCGTACGCTGATTATGTGAGCTTGTTCCTTTGGTATTCCGGGAGCATCGATGCTGCTGCACAGCTTTCGCTAAGGTCCCTATACAGTATACTGAAAGGCAGAGGTGTAATAACATTACTGTAATTAAAGTACACTAATTCATTTACTTTCTGTGGTAATGAGTGATGTAGCGAATTACTTTGCTATGTTAGTAATTTAGTAATGTAATAAGTTACTTTCCGGCAGTAATTTAAAAAAAAAAATTACTCGTTACTTTGAAATTACATTTGTTCCAAATTAAACACTTGGTTTACAAGCTTTGAGAAAAAAAATTGCATGGCGAAACGTCATGCAGACATCAGAGAACATAAACGAGGATCATCTGAGAGCAAAGCCTTGTACGAGGAATACACCAGATGCACATATGTGGGCTCGAGAGGCGGAGGAGATGGAGAAAAGTTTTCGTGGGAAGACATCGCTGGAAGACCACTTAAAGGGGTACTCCGGCCGTTTTTTTAGCTACCTAAACAAATTGCATTTTCCGACTACCCGGACTTCAGTCGTCATGGTATGCTATTTATTTTTTCGAAATTCAAAATAGCAATTGAGAAAACCTTAAATGAAGATGATGCCGAAAGTAGCATTCAAATTTTCGCGCGCTCTTCAGTGGTGTGACGTCACATACGCATTCCCACCCATCACGTCGAACAAAAAGGCGATAGTTTCGGTTTGAGGTCGATACTTTTCTACAGCATCTATGGCGACAGCATCAGTCTGCACTCGGTGCATTCGGCAAGTTCGTTCGGAGCCTGTTCTCTGTGCAGCACTCCGCGGGTGTAATGCATTGGAACTCTCACAGTGCAAGTCTGGATCGCGAATCGGGAGCCCGTCACTGGCCTCACCGGCGGCCAATGCTTGACGGCAGGTTTGCCGCGTCCTGTCTAGTTCTACCTTCGTTTTCGTCCTTGTTGCTTTGGCCTATGGCACCATGAGGCAATACACGCAAGTCTAAGGGAGAAACACGCAAAAATTGGAAGCTTGTACGCGGTGCTCGAGGGCGAGCATTTTATGACGTGCTGCGATGATTATGTCGGGTTCTTGGAGATCGAATAGACATTCGTCAAGCGTTTGAACATCGACTTAAAAAAAATTGGCCGAAGCACGATTGACTTTACCGACGTCGGTTGCTTCGGTTGCTAAATAAATGGCACGTTCAGCGACTGAACGGCACGCTCCGAGTTTCAATTTGCCACGGAAGCCTTCGCAGCAGTTCAAAGAAAAAGCTTTCACCATGAAGTACTTTGTACAAGCGGTTAAAACGATGCGAACGTCCCCAGTAAAGGCCTTCTAACTTATCGTTTGCTGAGCTTTGATGACTCCGAAATCACGGATGATTCCACGATAACTCTCGGTAGCCCTTGTCTCATTAAACACATCACAGTTAACGCCCAACAAAGTCGCCCTCGACCCTCAACCACAAAACATTTAGTTAAACAAGATTGGTATTCTAACGCGTTTAATATTCTTGCCCACAATAATAACTGTTATTTGCGGAAGCACGATACAAGCTTCGTGGTAGAGAACAACCTACTAACGTAATAAAAGTGAGTTTTTCCGTTTCTCCTATAGCATGCATAAGATCGTGTCAAGCGATGACTGCCGGTGGTGCCGCTCGACCCCAGCAATACAGGCCTCTATCAGCGATCTAGCCTCCTAAGAAATCAGTGGTGCCAGTGCTATTAGACATAAATCGTTTATTTGCATCGGTAAACCCATACCTGCCGGATATCGGGACGACGCGCAAAACCGTATATCCGGCCAATATTGAAGCTGGTTTTCGGCCGAAATTGCCTCGACACTCGCCAAGAAGCAACGTGCTGTTTCGGCGACTCGTTTGTGTAATTTATTTATTCAGTCATATTATTGGGTCCCGGGCCACTGTGTACACCCCAAAAAAGAAATGTACTGTGGTAATTGCACCTTGACGAGAAGCAGGCACGTAGCCAGAATTTTGTTTAAGGGGGGGGGGGGGGGGGGGCGCCCATGACAAAGTGCTCTATGAGGAGGAGGGAGGAGAGGAGGCCCCAGCAAAATGAAAAATTTCGGGGGGGGGGGGGGGGGGGGGCCTTATGCCCCCCTTCCTGGCTACGTGCCTGACGAAAAGGGGTATGTAGTTTTACATCTTCATAAAAAAGTGTAGTGCATTATCACACGTTTTAAGAAACGTGTTTAAAAAATCACACATTTTTAAAGATGTGAGGTTTACATTTCTTTTATAAGGTCCATCGCTACACTTATTAGGGTGTTAGTTATGGGACACCCCACTTACATGTATAAAGGTGTGAAAATGTTTAATGTGTATATACCTCTGACGGAAGAAATTTTCTTTTATGTGATTACATCTCGTGCCGATGAAACGATCTGTCGATGACACGTCGTTCGATGAACTGATTTGACCGCCATTGAGTGACGACTTCAAGTAGAATTTCGGGAAATAATTCTGCCGGCTGCCGGGAGACTCGACCCTACCCAAGAATTACCCCGGTTCTTGTTTGTTTCCCAACATTTTGAATTGTATACCAGCTTATTAATACCTCTTCGGATATTACAGAAAAAGAAAAAAAAGATGGCAGCCGCAAAAACTCTGAAAGCCCGGCTCACAGTCATGTGGGAGACTGACAGGTGCTCGTCAGTCGCCACCATGCCTTGAAAGCTACCGGTTCCGAAGAACCGGAGCCCGCAGAGAACTTGTTGTTCCACGGTCATGGTAGACGCGATTGTCCGCCGCCTTGAAGTCCGGGTGCCGAACAAAGCTCGTCGCAGAGTCAACGCACAACGGCCAACCTCCGGACGCACAGCGAGTTGCGCGGCTTGAACACGGATGGCGCCACCATAGAGGTATACAGCAGCGCTCGCGTGGTCGGAGGCGCTCATTACTAAAAACTCCCCGCAGGGGGCACCTGTGAAAGCAGGTGTTTGGAGAGTGGCGTCTCCACGGACCCCGAGCCATGCGGGTTCGCCCGCCCACGTCTGACTGTGCGTGGCTTTCCCGTGTCTGAGGAAAAGGGCATCCTGGTGGTTGAGCCGAGCCCATGGTAGGTTTGGACCCTTCGGGGCTCCCCGGGCGAGGCAATACACCACTTCGGCCCCTGCTTCTCATAGACGGGAGTCCTGGTAAGGCCTGGCCAGGATGATTCAGTCTAGTCGCCTTTTCTTCTACTATCCCCTCCGATCTTTCACTTTTACCTCTCCTGTTTCCTTCATTTCTTTCTCATTTCTCTTCCTTCTTTTTTTCCCTTCTTTGGCGGCAAGGGCTAACCTTGGGAGGCAATAGATACTCTCGTCTAAACCACACTTGGTTATAGCGTCTTGGTAGCACTGGCAGAGCAGCATTCTCAGATAAGCCCGTACTGTTATGAGGTGTTGCCTGTCCCCTCGTTGGACTCCGTGGTGGGTGGTGCGCCACAGGTGCCGAAGTTTTTTGCCTGTTTTATGGCTGCCCCTCCTAAACCATAACCCGTTTCGTGGCGACTTGGCAAGCGCCTGCGCCCCGAACCTCTTGTCATAGCTAAAGAGTCTAAATCAGGCATGTTTACGAAGTTCTTTGTACTCCATTCAGAAAATGATCAGCGTTCAATGTCCAAGCTCTCGCCTTTTGCTGTTGCAAAGGTCCTTGACTCGTGCCTTGGAGACGATTATAATGCGAAAAAACTGTATTCCGGAGACCTGCTTGTGGAAGTAAACTCGAAGAAACAAAGCATTGCCTTGCTCACCTTGGACACCATTGGAGATGTAAAAGTCACAGTGTCTCCTCACCGCACCCTAAACACCATTCGTGGGGTCATTTCTGAGGACGACCTCCTGCACAGCAGCGAAGAAGAGATCCTTGAAGGCCTCCACTCTTCTGGAGTAGTTGCCGTAAAGAGGATCATGTTCCGGAAAGATGGATCAGAAACTCCCACAAAACATCTCATAGTCACCTTTGAGCGTCACTGTCTCCCTGCTTCTGTAAAGGCTGGCTACATAAACTGTCGCGTCCGGCCGTATATCCCAGACCCCCAAAGGTGCTTTAGGTGCCAGCGGGTTGGGCACGGCTCG
Source organism: Ixodes scapularis (assembly GCF_016920785.2). NCBI lineage: Eukaryota > Metazoa > Arthropoda > Arachnida > Ixodida > Ixodidae > Ixodes > Ixodes scapularis. The sequence continues at coordinate 113,208,894 of NW_024609868.1, forward strand.
CGCAGCTGCCGTGGAAGAGACACATGCGCAAAATGTGGGAGCACGGACCATGTAGTTGATGTGTGCGAGAGCTCACTGTGTTGTGCAAACTGTAAAGGACCCCATCCAGCATACTCACGTGCATTCCCTCTGTGGAATCAGGAGAAAGAGATCTCGACCATCAAAACAAAAGAAAACGTCAGCTACCCAGAGGCCAAGAAACGCTACTCGTTTCAATCCTTGGGCTCCTATGGTGATGCCGTGCGCCGGGGACCTGCACGGCTAACAGCTACAACGGGAACACAGACGTCCTTGGACGGTTTGTGTGACCCTTTTTTTGTCCCCCTCAACCTCAGCAGGAGCGGTGCTAACAGCTCCGCCCTCGGACCGAAAGGTGGATGCCGGTCCGTCCGGATCCACTAAAAACCAACCACAGGGGACTGTGCCTTGTGCACCCCCTGCATCCCAGCCACCTAAAGGCCGTGGTCTCTCTCGTGCCACTGGTGGCTCCCGTATACCTGGCCAGCCGCCTGGGCTGGTGAACCCTAAGGGTCTTCCAGCAGCGGCTCCAGATGAACCGATGGACGAGAGCGGGCCCCAGTCCCAAGAGGACAGACCCCACTCTAGATAAGAGTCCTTACCCTCGGCCACCTGTGATACTACAGGTAGGCCGAAAGATACGTCCAAAAAGAAAAATGCACCTCGGATTAAAATCGACTACAAAGTTTAGCTAGACAGTTTCTGAAAAATACCACCTTAGATATGATGGAAGAAGTCCTCCTCCAATGGAACTGTCGAGGATTTCTACAAAACTATGATGATGTGTGCTATTTGTTAGACCATCATCATCCATTAATCTTTTGCCTTCAAGAAACCCATTTGAATCACAACCATTCTGGATTTTTAAGGCACTTCCATGTTTTTTCGAAAAGACCGTCTCCATTCTTCCCACACCTCAGGTGGGGTAGCAATAATAGTTCAGCGATCTACTCCATGTATTGAGGTACCCCTTAATACTACATTGGAGGCTGTGGCAGTTCGTGTATTGTCTGACCGCTTGATGACAGTTTGCTCCATTTACATACCTCCTAATCATCCTCTAACTCGGGACGAACTGCAATGTCTGTATGACCAACTCCCACGACCAGTTTTAATCCTTGGAGATTTTAATGCTCATAACCCTATATGGGGTAGTGGAAGATGTGATACCCGAGGATCAATGATTGAACGATTTATTTCTTCCACGGGATTATGCTTGCTCAACAACTCGCAGGCTACATTTTTTAGTGCTCCAACCCGCTCATTCACCTCCATTGACCTGTCGCTTTGTGACCCAACATTGTTCCCTCTCTTCTCATGGGGGGTCAATCCTAACCCATTTGGAAGTGACCATTTTCCCATAATTTTGAATCGCACTGGGCGACCGGTTACACTTCCAATGCGAACTCCTCTTTGGAAGTTTGACGAAGCAAACTGCTCAGTTTTTAAACAAGCATCCCTTTTAGCGTGTACATCTCTCCATGAGCTCTCCATTGATCGCATAACTGAGCATATCACCAAGCATATTTTAGAAGCATCAATCATGGCCATACCCATGACATCAACATATCTTCCCAAAAAACCAAAACCGTGGTGGAATAACGACTGCCGCATGGCAAAAAAGAAACAGAACAAAGCTGGGAATTTTCCGCCGATGCCCTACACAAACTAATCTCATCACCTTTAGGATAATGAAATCTCGCGCTCGGTCGATTCGCAGGAAGTCTAAGCGAGATAGCTTCAAGGGATACACGTCTTCCATAAACAGCAGTGTTTCGTGCAAAGAGGCATGGGACCGAGTGCATAAGATCAATGGCTGCTACCGTGCATATTCTATCCCTCTTTTGACTAGACATTTAATCTGCACCGAAAGTATTGAGGAGCAAGCTAATCTACTAGGAGAGCATTTTGAGTCTGTCTCAAGCTCTGATCATTATACGCCAGCTTTCATTCGGCATAAACTCCATGCTGAGAAAATATCTATAAATACCTCAGGAGGCAATCAAGAACCTTATAATGTACCATTTACACTACATGAACTTGAGGCAGTCCTGCATAGTCCAAAGCAGACTGCCCCTGGCCCTTATAGTATTCACTACACTATGCTATGCCACCTACATCCCTCAACGCTTGATCTCATTTTGTACTTATTCAACCGTGTTTGGTCGGAGGGTCATTTCCCGTCGTCTTGGAAGGTGGGCACTGTCATTCCTTTGCTTAAGCCAGGCAAGGATGCTTCATGTGCTTCCAGTTACAGACCGATAGCACTAACGAGTTGTCTCTCAAAAACACTGGAGAGAATGATAAACAAAAGACTTATGTATTACCTAGAAAAAAGCAACCTTCTAGACAAATATCAGTGCGGCTTCCGTTCGTTTCGATCCACCCTCGACCACCTGGTTCGATTTGAGACCACTGTGCGGGAAGCATTTGTAAATAAGCAACACTGTGTTTCTGTCTTTTTTGATTTAGAGAAGGCATATGATACGGCCTGGCGTTTTGTAATTTTGCAGGATTGGTTTAGTCCTGGTGTCCGAGGTAGAATTCTAAGTGCTATTCAAAGTTACTTGCAATGTCGCACTTTTTATGTAAGATTGGGAACAACCCTTTCCAAGGAGTTTTTTCAAGAAAACGGAGTTCCCCAGGGAGGTGTCCTTAGCGTAACCCTTTTATTTTTAAAGATGAATTCTATTGCCCGTGCTATACCTCCTTTTGTGCAATATTCTACATATGTAGACGATATTCAAATTTCTGTATCGTCCTGTAACCCTTCAATATGTGAACGTCGGGTCCAACTGGCAATTAACAAGTTACAAAAATGGGCTGACACAAACGGTTTTAAATTTTCGCCAGAAAAAACTGCCTGTGTGTGTTTTTCTCTCCGGCGTGGAGTTCTCCAAGAGCCTTGTTTACAAATGTATGGAATACCAATAGCGACAAAAAGTGAACATAGGTTTCTGGGACTCGTATTTGATTCGAAATTGACTTTTGTTTCACATATTAGGAACTTAAAACTTAAATGTCTCAAATCGCTGAATATACTTAAGGTTCTATCACATGTATCATGGGGCTCCGATAGACTATGTCTGTTACGCATATACCGGGCGGTTGTTCGCTCCAGGCTTGATTATGGGAGCATTGTGTACGGCTCTGCCCGAGCATCAGTCCTAAAAAATGTTGGACCCCATTCACCACCAGGGACTGCGATTGGCTACTGGAGCATTTCGCACCTCCCCGGTACTTAGTCTGTATGCAGAGGCTAATGAGCCATCCCTTGAAAATAGGAGGTTTGCTCTGGGGTTTATGTATTCTATTCGAATTCGCTCTGTCCCTCAGCACCCTACCCGCGATAACCTCGAAAACATCAGGTTCCAGAGAACGTTTGAAAACAAACCAACCGTTGTTCCTCCTTTTGCAATTAGGAATATGAATTCTGCTGCGTCTGTAGAACTAGATCCCAGGCCTCCAGCAGTTCAATGCTTAACCACCATAGCCCCGTGGGATTACCATACCATTAATTGTGATCTTACACTGACTAAACACTCCAAAAAAGATACACCAAAGGAAGTCATGAGGCAGGAATTCTTTCATCTACAAAATCAATATGAACAGTACGTAGGTCTGTATACAGATGGGACTAAAACAGACTCTGCGGTTGGCTGTGCCATGATAGGGCCATCTGTGAAACAAATCAAGAGAATCCAAAATGCAGCCACCATATTGACAGCTGAGCTCTATGGACTGCTATTAGCTGTTGATTAAGCAACGAAAAAAAGCCTTCGCCACTCGATTGTTTACACAGATTCCTTGAGCTCATTAAGAGCAATTACATCACTGAAGTTCATTAGACATCCACTCGTTCTAGAATTACAAAATAAAGTTATCGCTGCCTCGTAAAAGCAGATTCAGATAATTTTCTGCTGGGTCCCAAGCCACGTCGGTATCCCAGGTAATGAAAACGCCGATAGTGCTGCAAATTCTGCAAATGAGAGACAAATAGACCTGCAAAAATTACCATACAAAGACTACCACATCCCTTTGAAGTGTTGCATTCGAGCTAAGTGGCAACGCGAATGGAATAATGAAACGCTTAATAAACTGCGTGCTGTAAAACCTTTTCTAAGTGAGTGGGAGAGCGCCCGGCATCGGGAACGCTCTTATGAGGTGGTATTGTGCCGCCTACGGATTGGTCATACGCATCTCACCCATGGGCATCTCTTGCGTGGAGAGGATGCTCCAGAGTGTGAACGTTGCAACATTCCTCTATCAATATCACACATTCTACTTGAGTGCTCGAAGTATGACCAAGATCGTTCAAAACGTTTTCGCAAATATATCAAGAACATACTCCACTGCACTTAATTATATTACTTGGCCTACAGCCGCTGATTCCGCATGCTTGTGTGTTTAATTTTCTTAGGGACATCGGCCTTTTACACCGACTATGATTTTAATTAGTAATCCGAACTCGTCTTCATCCTGTATACACTTATACAATCTCATATACATAGTTTTATTACATCATCAGCTACTATAGCTGATGATGTAATTCTTCTTCCAAACCTTTGTTTATACAATAGTTCCACTCTTGGCGCATTTTGGCCTTAGTAGCCCTTGCGCCATGAAACCCCAATCAATCAATCAATCAATCAATCATTACTAAAAACTAAACAAAACAATAATGAATAAAACCTCATTCAACTTTAGTTATGACTGCATATTATTTTACTAAATCCAAATTACGTCTTCCTAAAAATATAATATATTTTTTTAAAGTTCATGTCAACATCACACTCTCAAAATTTTGCTTTGTTTCTGTTTTTTGCGTTTCTAAAACAAAACCGCTGCCTGTACGCATGCGCGCTTGCGCACTGCACGTTCTGAAACCGGTGGACCGTTGTGGATAGGGATGCCGCGAACTTTTTTCGAATCGAAGTTTCGATGATCGAATCAAGCGGTTCGAAAGGTTCGAAAGATTTCGATTTTTCGAATTGTTTACATCGTAAAATTCGACAGAAGTCGAATTTTCGAACTTGTTAAGCTAAGAAGTTCGACGTTTTTCAAACCGTCGAAATTATTACGCTAAAAAATTCGATCTTTTACGAACTTTCGAACTTATTGCGCCTCAAAGTTCGATGCTTGTCGAACTTCCGAACTTGACTGACCAAAAAATTCGATGAATTTCGAACTTTCGAATTTATTTATCAAGAGAATTCGAAAAGCTTCGAACTTTCGAATCCTGAAAAGTCAGAAGTTCGACGAACTTCGAACTTTTAGGGTAAAAGTTCGACGTTCGTCGAACTTCGAATGACCGGCGGACGGTTTCATTTGAATTCAAGTAGTGAGGTACATTCGTAATATTTTTTTCTCTAACTTTTACACGCGGTGCTGCGTTCCTTACGAAAGACAATGCCGTTTGTTTCAATGTTCTGGCATGCTTAGTTTTAAAGAAATAAATTCCCGAAGAAGCGAGGAAGGACGACGGGTTTTTGACGATTATCGTTTGTGCCAGATTTGAAGCGCGCTGTAGCCGAAGCTATTTATGGTAGAGATGTTATACTTTTTTAAGAATGATCTATGTATAGCCTAGGTAAGTGCCGTCTTAAGATGTGATTATTGTTATTCAACGTGAGTTTCGAAGAAATGTCCAAACATGTATCTACATGCAATTATGCCCTAAACTTGATATCTATTTTTGTCTAAGTTGTTTGAGGTATCGCATTTAAATTAACACCACATACAGTACATATCATTGCCATCTGCAGAATACAAAATAATGTATTTATTGTTTTTTCACGTTAAGGAATAAATTAACTTATTTGAGAAGATTTCTAAGAGTGTTCAAGTTCAGCACGTCATTAAAAGAAAACTTTTTTTTTTCGCTTCACGTTCCTGGGACGTGTTTCTTTTAGCCTGTACACATTTTGGTAAAAGAAACTTGTTTCGAAGTTCTGAACCTCTGAATATGCAAGAATACAACAGTTCCGGCGAATTCTTGATAGTTTTTTTTTTTCAGCTTTTTATTCTTGCATTTATTTTTTTTTTTTTTTTATTGGCACAAGTGTTTAGGTCGAAAAGACATAGCTTTGAACTTCCGAACCACTAAGCATGTGACGAGTAGTGCCTTCTGGCAACGAGTTTCTAACAATGACCATCTACGCAACTTTTATGCAGTGAAGAGCGACAGTAGCGGTATATATGCATAAATAATTTCAGATTAAAATAAGCTCGACCACGCCCTCTTTCCTGTATTGTTTCCTTTAACAGTCCGAAATATCTGGAAGGGGGGGAAGGGAACTGAAGACCCCCCCCCCCCCCCGCTACCCTCTTTCCCCCCGTTTTTCCTCTTCCGACGCCACTTGTATGGTAGAACGCTCCTCAACCTCGAGTTGTGTCGGCTTTTGCGAGGCGATTCCTCCGTCCCAGAAAATAAACCTCCAGGACAATTACAAACTTAACTTACTATATGCCAGCGTCACTCGGGCGGCATTCGATCGGATTCCTAGCAGCGTGCAGGGGGTGGCGAGGTGGTTTGCCAGGTCGCTTCAAGGTTTTTCTGAGCCTCAACCTCCTGCTCGCCCCTGGCCGTTTCGAACTGGATGAGTCTCGTAAAACAGTGTGTTCGTATGATCACTACTGCGTGATGCAGGTGAAAGACCCCCCCCCCCCCCCCCCCCCCGAGCTGGCGGTCCCAGTTACTGACCTATGGTCACAAGTCACTCTGCACTGGCAAATATTCCAGCACATCCGGGACACTCGTCGTCTCATTTAATTGCCTGACCAACTTCGCAGAATCTAGATATCACACCCTAACTTTTCTAAACTTGATTTTGTGGAAACCAGTGAGTCGTGAAAACGTTATTTGAAACAAACTGTGGAGGAATTTGAAAACTGGACTTCGAACTTTGAAAACGTGGACTAGAAAGGAATTCAAAATCTTCAAAGTTTTTTTTTTCGAATTTAGCGTTAAAAGAAAATCGAAACCTTCGAACTTTTCGAACTTTATGCAGAAAGAAATTCGAAATCTTCGAATTGTTCGAACTTCATGTCTATAAAAATTCGAAGCGTTCGAAGTTTTCGAATTTTATTTCCAAAGAATTTCGAAATCTTCGAATTTATCGAACCTGAAGTAAAAAAATATTCGAAATATTCGAATCCGAAATTTTAGAAACCGTGAAAATTTCGAACTTTTCGAATTCGAAACTTCACTGTGATCAAAAGTTGCGAATTTTTCGAATTCGAACCTCGGTCAATACGAAAATATCGAAATTTTTCGAAATCGAACTTCAGTTCGCTTCGCAAATATCGAAACCTTTCGAAATCGAACCTGGGGCGGTTCGCGACATCCCTAGTTGTGGAGGCGTCCGTGGGTCTACTCGGTGCTTTCGCGCTTTCGCTCGCCTTCGGAGCGTCACGCTTCGGCGCCTCGATCATCGCATTGCGCGAGCCTCGCACTTTCGGGCAAGTGGAAAGCCTTTCGTGTCTTTGAACCACCTCATTTGTGCGGTTACGCAAAGTCGTGCCCAAGCAGACAAGAAGCACCCGTTCGTTCGGATCCCAACTGACGACGGTGAGTTTGAAAGTTTTCACCCCTATTGTAACTTTTCCTAAGCTGATCTTCCAGCCACAAATTGCACCATTTGAGGGTTTTGTACTCTTTTAGGCAATTGAATATATCGTTTCATTTTTGAAATTTACAAAAAGTCACCGTGATTTCATTGCGATGTACCCATTTCGGCGAGCGTTCTTAGCACGGTTTTGTGGATAGACCGTCCTGCAAATATTTTATGATCTGTAGACTGTTGGCGAAATATCACCTCCTCTACCTCTTGTCGATCTCGTTCACAGCAGTGTCGATCCCCGTCGAGTAAATTGTAGTCTCTATATAAATATGCTTCTCCCAGTTTTATAATATTTCGGAGTTCACATCCTCTAATATCTGCCCGTTTTCATTAATGTATCTCGTGTAGATTCTTTTACAGCCCTGCGACTAGTTTTGCCACGTTTTATTTCTTTGAGAAATAAATAGAAAGCTGGATAGTAAAATAATTTTTAAATACACTTTTAAAATCTTGAAAGATTTACGCATAGAAAGGCGGAATGCAGACAGCAGAGCATGATCGCGAGATGTGCTATCCGTCCTTCCATGTGTAATTCTTTCGAAAGTTTTTACACCTCCCAACGCACTCCCTTCAGAAACAATTAAAACTCGCGTTAGGCATTTTTTTTTTTCGTTTGTTGCACATAAAATAGCATCATTTGCATTGTTTTTTTTTGTTTTTTTTTTTTTGTATTCAAGGCATGAAAATCACTCCAACAAGCCTCAGGGACAGGGAACCCCAACAGACAAAAGGTATGTCCGTGGTAACTTTTTTGTGAAGTGTACTTGATTGTTGGCCAACCTATCAAGCTTCCTGAGTATATGTAACAATCAGCATGCTAGGTTCCGCCGTAGTGATCTATGCAGTCTAATCCACTGTAATGTAAAACGAGAGTGGCTGGGGCAAAGAGAATTACAACAAAAACAAAAGGATAGTAGGAGCAGCCCTCTGCAATATTTCATAGCCCTGTTTCTCCTCTGCAAGTGTGTGTGTTGTGACGAGACAAACTAATGTGTTCTTACATTGTCCTCTGCAGATCCCGAGAGGATAGAGAACACACATACAGCAAAAATGAGAAAGAGCAATGAAGTAGCTGGTCCATCCCATGGGCATCATAGGATCTCGGTGGCCACACCAAGAAAACCTGGTTCAACTCGTGGTTCAACTTGACGGTGCAAGCGACAGGTATCGGAAGCTCATCAAGAGGCCAAGAGAAATGAGAAATACCAAAGTGGGTCTACAGAGAGCTAGGTCTACAGATCATTAAGTCTCGAAAGATTTTGGTTCAATTTTGTAAGTAAGCAACGAATAAGTTTGCCCGAATTACAATTCATTGTGTTAACTGTTTATTTGCATGGACCAGTCAGAATAACACGAGCTTTCAACTAGGCATGAAATCTTTTGGCTGTGCTTCTTGAGACCCTTGAGAGACAATGTTGTCCACTGCGTCAGCAGGTTGCTCTTTGCACAATTTTTATGGAGCAAGGTCATAGACTAACAGAAGCCTCTGAGCATCCACTTTGTTTAGACACGTTGTTAGCCTGCTGGTGGCCAACAACCTCTAGGCAGTTTTCTTTTTAGGGTGGGAGGGCGAGGGGGAAATATCTGTTGCTTTGAACCAGTGATTCCAGGACCTTTGGCAGCTAGAATTCAAACTACATATTTGGAGAGTTTCACTCTTTAAGATCTCAAGTTTTGGTAGACAATATCTGACCCACTAAAATTTTGCATTATTGTCTTATTACACAGGTTGAAGAATTGATGTTTTATCGTAATATACGTTCAAGTTGGTATTTGAGATTCCACAACCTATAACCATTTAAATATCTTCTTAGACATACCTCACCGCAGGCACGTAGCCAGGATTTTGTTTCGGGGGAGGGGGGGGGGGGGCCGCTCATGACAAAATGCTGTATGGGGGGGGGGAGGGCGGGAGAGGGGGAGAGGTCCTAGCAAAATGGAAGATTTCGGGGGGGGGGGGGGGGGGGGGGGCAGGCCCCATGGGCCTCCCCCCTGGCTACATGCCTGCCTCACAAATAGGGCTGTTTGCATACGATTCTCCGGCAAGGCTGCATATTTACTTCACGCTGGGTTTGCTTCTATGTAACACATATCAGAAATTATGATTATTGTGTTTTCATGTCACGGAAACAGACATTTCTGTTTGCTGTTACAGTATTTTCTCTTTAACATGGACATCTCCAGTTTTCAAAACAATTCTCCATAATGTTGGTCATCCATAATCTTGAATCACTGCCAAGATCACAAAGAATAAACAATGAAGGTGGTATGTTGTTTATTTTTGCCATCTGCAACTGGGGAAGGGGAAGAACTGCAAGTGATTCAGGCTGGAAACCCCTGAAAATTGTAACCATTGAGTCACCATTGTCATATCTGACAATTCTGCAGCTCTGGGTAAATTGCGTAACCAAAGAGCTTTACTATTCTTTTTTGAAAATGATTATGATGATTAAAAAGCGCGACAGGACAACGGACACAGAAGGAGACACAGACACAGCGCTGTGTCTCCTTCTGTGTCCGTTGCACTGTCGCACTTTTTAATCATTATGAATCACCAACTCGCCCAACTTTCTACCCTCTTCATTCTTTTTTGCCTCACTAATATATTCCCCCCCCCCCCCCCAATTTTTTGCGTTTGTCTTTACAGAGACCACAATAAAAAGATAAAAAAACATGTATTTATCCATTTCGCTCCCAAGCTAGCTGTCCATAGTACGTATTTCGTGCTTTTTATTTAACGTGACGAGTTAGAATTGTATGGGGACACATATCAGTTCCCGAAAATATGACATTTATAGCGGCGTGACCGAAACGATCGACCATGTTAGCGAGATGTGACTATTGTGTTTTTAAATTGCGAAGACCGATATTCTCGCGCCATAGTTTCGTCTGAGGTTTACGAAACTATAACAGTCACTTGGCGAACTAAGGCAGTAATAGTTGGTGCGCGCCGATAGCCTTTCAAAGTGAAAAAGCTATGTCATGTTCGCGCTAACAGTGTCGTACATTGTATCTTCACTTTAGCACCTCTTGCTAATGTAGATACTGCGCTCATTATTAATTTTTTTTCCGCATAGCAACGCTTGTATAAAGTGACAGTGTAAATTGTTTTTCCTTGTCATGCAAATGACTGAATAAATGCGTCAACGAGTCCGAAAAAATGCTGCATCTGTTTCGATTCCCTGGAAGACGCTGACGACAAGTAACGGACTGTCAACTGCTGGACACAAGGTAGGCAAGCAGAACTTACAATTTTTTGCCATAACACATGGTATGGCACGCGCGAACCGTAAATTTCCAAACAAAACCTACCGCGGTACCGGCGGTACCACGGTAGTGAGCAGCGGCAGGGCACGGCGGAAGGGCTGCGCCATGTTGGATTTTGAGCGGCTTCGTCTTCGCACACGGCTAGGAAGCCGCTCCAGCTAGCTCGACGTCGTCAAAAGTAATTATTAAAACGTTAGCGCTTCATTTTATGAACATAATTATCCTGCTTATTTTAGCTTCGCAATCTATCAATAGAGCAATGGGGCTTCGATTCGTTGCAGTAATGAGCGCCTCCGGCCACGGCAGCGCTGCTGAGCGCCCAGTTTTCCCAAAAATCGACTTCATTGAGTCTATGGGAGTGACCGGGTACTGCAACGGCTTTCGATGGGCCTCCTGCGTTGCCCAGGGGGTGCTGCGAAAAGGTACTTGTTAGGCCTTGTTTTGGGTAGTACAAACTTTAGCGTCTCAAACTGTCATGCATGCAGAAGCGTGCCTGCCCTGGTACGGTGCGCGAGATCACGATAAAAATACAAGGAAACAACAAAATTCGAACGCCGTCAAAGCTAAGACGCTAAGAGCGTGAGCCAACAACTGCCGTTTCACGCGTTCCAAAGTAGACATGACAAAGAAAAAGAAAAAAGAAAGCTTCGCGACACAGGTGTTTTGACGTCACCCCCCAGAGATAAAAGACGCGCACCCTAGCGGTGGTGCCATGAATTTGGCTCTTCTGATTGTCTTGTGGCGTTGAGTCTGGCCAATTTCTGGCGTCCAAAGCTGTGTTTTCGTTCTTCAGCACCAGACAGAATTAAAAAAGCTCAACCAACGTGCCATAAGTAGTGCGTGGCTCAATTAGGTGAGCTCGTACTACCCAAAACGAGGGCGCTACAGTTTGTTCAAAGCTTCAGCGCAGGAGGCCTATAGCCGGTACTGTCGCCGAAAGTCGTCGTCGGGGAGTTGAAAGGCGTCCCCGGTGGTCTCAGTAGCGACGCCGACGGTGGCGGAAGATGAGCTCGGCCGCAGCGTACGGCACCGCCATGTTGACAAAGTTTAACTTCACCTCGATCCGAAGCGAAGATCTCGAGCTCAAACCGCGGCTCTCGCAAAGTTCGGAAACGTCACTTTGACGTCAGTGACAACTTAAACAAACGAGGTTTCTTTTTTACACAAACTTCGGAGGGATTTTGAGCGTCAGCAGGTCGCCTAGTGACAATCTGCAAAGCATTAATTTTAGCTTGGCGTAGGGATGTAGGGACAAATGGACGCTACGTCATCGGCGAAGCCGTTCAATCAGCGGGCTCCTCGCGCCCCTCACGCGCTGCACGCGCGCCTCGATGAACTTTCCTACATTCTGCCTCTCTCAAAGAAATGAGCGTTCGAATGATTGACACCTCGCTCGGCAGGACGTCAGCGTCGCGAGAGTCCAATCAGCGCGTTCCGCAAACTTCGGGCACAAAGTTGTGCTTGACGAGTTTAGCGACCCTGGTGTTAATGAATAACACTCCTCAGTTCGGCTCGAACGACGTTGTTGCAATCCTGAGCCGCTTGGTTAGGTTCATGTATGTATGTCGGAGTTGCAAGCTGTCTTGATTTTACCGTCTTCATTTTTGACAAGAGTTCCTCCCAACAGCACGTAAAAACGAATATATAAAAGTATGTAGACCGCGAGCTTGACGTGGGGATAATTTATTTTTGACATCTGCCACCAAAATCATTCCGTTACCTAAAACTACAGGGTCATCTCCCGTCCCTCGTCCTTTTGAAGTTCAAGGAGTTTCATTTCGAACGCTCCTAAGTCTAGGAAGCAATGTTGTCCATGGCTGAAGAATTGTCACTCGACCTATCAACCTTAATAGGATAGGTGAGAAATGCACGAAACATGGCTTGAGTTCTTGCAAAAGTTTTAAAAAACGGTGAAATAAAAAAAAATTAGAAAAAAAAATTAAAGCTTCTAAATGGGAGACGCATCTTACAAAATAAAATATTCACAAAAGAAAAACCAAAGTTAGCGCAATATTCACGCCGCGAGGAACGATTTAGGCGGAGGTAGCCCCGCGTTAGGCACCTCAGGTACTTAGCTAGCTAGGCACCACTTTCAGTTCTCGTAGGCTGGACGAATGATTGACGTGTGAAATGTTTCTTGTAGCTTTGATTTGATACATTTGAGAAACGAACGATCTATATAAAGTCATTATTGATTTTAAATATTTCACGAGATCGCAACTTCCACTTTGGTTTCAAACGAAAGTAAACATGGCTGCCCGCGTTTGCGGAGCATAGTTCATACATTGCGTAGATCGTTGAGCTCGTCTTTTTTATGACTGCGATGCGTTCTCTGTTCAACGAGATGTTTGAAGGAAGAGCTCCTCAACCGACGTAGTGCGCAGCAAACAACTGTCGCATGTAGGTGTTTTCAGAAGCGCTATGATGGGGCTTGTTTTCGTAGCGAGGCGAGCGTAAGCCTGGCATCCAACGTCAACTAGTTTGCTTGATATTACTTGATTTGTTTGTTTGCACGATTTGATGCTGAATAAAGATGTCGATTTCCAAAAAGCAGCCCTATGTCCCTGAATCGTGCAACCGTCGTGAATCCGCCAGTGGTTTCAGTGCTGAGAGGATGCCTGTACAGTTAAGAATTCGCGAGCCATTTGGACAGAATTAATCGGGTCTTCATCTATACTCCGCTTCACCTTACGCTGTACCGCAGCGAAGGCTAGAAACGCGAGCTCATAGCCTTCGCAGCTGACCTTTATGCGCGAGAGCTTTTGCCGCCCAGATCGGCCCCATAGCAAGGAGCTCGTGCTTGTAGCCTTCCCTGAGGTACATCATAAGGTGAAATGCAGCGTAGCATTAGGCTTGTTTTGGAGCGCGCCGGGATCGACTTTTCTGGAACGATCCTATTTCACTGGACGATCGGGATGGAAACGGACGTGTTCCACTGGTCGTTTTGGATTAGCTCCCGCTCCAGGTCTCAATCTGGATCCGAGAAAAGTCGCTCCGCCGATTTCGGCGGATTCAACCGGAAACCAGACGGGCCAGCCCTCGGCGCACACACGTGACTTCCTTTCTCGCGGGGCATCTCGCCTCAGAAGAATTCGTAATGGCCGCTCGGGAAGTGCCGCCTGTACCGCCCGCCTTACTGCTGCTGCTGCTTGACGACAGTTCGTCGTCAAGTTGCTCGAGCACCTCCCGGCAATCTTTGCTAGAAGCTCCTGCTCGTGCGTCGAACACGTGTTAGCGCCGCGATTGCGAAAACGTCTTCGAAACAACCGCGGCGGCCGCGGAAGGGGGATTCAAGGGCAGGTGAATGACGGGAAGGCATCCGCCGATCCCGGAGCAGTCGTCATATTTAGGACTCGGAGTTTTCAGTTTAAACCGATAAAAACCGATAAGAGTACGCCGAATTCATTTTCGGGAATTCGGTTTTAACCGAAGAAGGTCAGTTTTCAGGTTCGGCGTTTTCGGTGTAAACCGATAAAAAACCGATAAAAGTAAGCCAAATCCATTCTCTAAAATTCTGTTTTAACCGAAAATTGTCAGTTTTTAGGTTCGCCTCGAGATTTGGGGGGAGCGGGGGGGGGGGGGGGGGGGGGGGGTGGCAAGGTTCGACACTGTGTGACATCTGCGTGATTGCTCTCTTCCAAGGTTCAACATGCAACAAAAGAGGTCTTGGAGTGGCCTTCGCGGGACAACTGTGTCGTTTCTGTGATCGGGATTAGTCTGCAAAGTTCCTGGTAGTAACAAAAAAGGTTCGGGTGTGGGCTAGTATAAGGTTTTGAGCTTCATGCAAGATCTGCAGCCAGAGTTCAGTGAGTACACGAAATATCTTGTGCTTCAAAACGTCGCACCGTGTCTCTTTTGGTAGTCATATTTGGTTGATTGGCCGATTTTGGATCAAGCAGCGCTTCATCTCCTCTGCCAGTGTCCAGTGTTAACGTTGAGAGGGTATTCTCGAAGCCAAGGGTCATTAACAAGAACGAATGAGGGTGGGTCAACGAGGAGAACCTTAAAAAGTGCATACGTGTTTACTATAATAAGATCAAGTAATCCTGATGTACAGAAGGTGAAGTTCTATGTTTTTTGGGCCCTGACTTGATCGTACTTCTGTGTCATTGTTGTTGTTTTCTTTTTTTTTTTTTTTTTTTTTTTACAGTTGCACACATTTGCGAAATAAAGTATCGATGTTTTTTGTTTTATTTTTAATGTATCTGTGTCGTCATTTCTTGAGGGATGACAGATATCAGAGAATCATCTGATCCGGTGTCCGATGGTATTTCTTTCATATTAGCCGAAAAAAAAAACCGGTAAACTTTTGTGGGCATAAATATACAGCGAAAAAAAAACGAAAATTGAATGTTAAAATAAACACCAAAAAAAGTACGCCGAATTTTGAAAAAATAAAAACCGAAAAGGCCGAACCCTGGTCATATTCCACTGGGGATCCGTAGGCGGCGTGACCCCGCTCGGATCGTGTGCTCCATTCCGGATCTGGTCAACTGATCCCGGCGCGCTCCAAAACGCCCAGTGGAATTCGCCATTAGTACTGGTGCAGTCACAGATATGGGGGGCTTTTCCATAGATGCTGAGAATCTTTTTTATTCCATCCCTCATAGCTTTCTGTTTGTCTCGGTACGTGAATGTACTGAAAGAAAGGGCGAGATTGGCTTCCAGAAGGCTAGCGGTGTGTGCTGCTCAACTTTTATCTGGAGTCAAATTTTATCCTATTTAACAATAAGCTTTATGTCCAGAAAAAAAAAGAATTTGTATTGGTTCGTCTGTGGCGCCTGTGCTTTGTGATATCTTTTAGCCAAGTGCGATAGGGCCATACCTGAAAAACTGGATGACGAACCACTTTGTAAAGTGTTTCGTTACGTGGATGACTTTTTGGTTTTCTTTATTAGGTTGGTGGGCATATGTGAGGCAGATGTCGTGAGGTCTGTTTTAGAAGTTTTTACACATCATTCGGAGAGGCTCACGTTTTCTCACGAACTTCAGAATGGGACTTACCTACAATTTTTGGACTTGAGATTAGAATTCATCGCTAAACACGTTTGCTGGTCTTATCACCCACGGTCAAAGAAGGGTCTTCTTCCATCAGATTCATCGCACTCTAAGCTGGTCGAGAGAAGCATTGCCTCGTCTTGCCTACAAGCTACACTCGAGAAGTCATGCCATCACGTGGTTAACGATGGTTTTGCCCGGCAGGTTGAGAGACCGACAGTGGCAGGTTTCCCAACTTCCGTTTTATTGAGCGTTGCGGAAGGTTTGTTAAAGAAACTAAAGGGGGAACTTTGTCCCCAGAGGGAAAGGCCCATAAGACCGCTCGTAATACGGTATCTCAATAAAATTTCACACAACTTGTAAAAAGTTGCCTTGAGGTACGATGTGCCATCGGTGTTTTGCGCTCCGTATGAGCTGGCCCAACTATGCGCGAGAGTTGGTGATAAGAAGGACAAAGGCCCCGCTTGCTTGGTGAAGCATGAAAATCAATATGTTGTTTGCAAGGTGAGAGTTGTGTACACGATTCCACGAACGTGAGGAAAAGCCTACGTCGGTCAGACGGGAAGATGTGTTAATCACAAATTGCGGGAGCATGACTTGTCAGTGCGATCAGTAGTGGGAGCTGTAGGGGGGCATCTGCCATTCCATTGTCATGGTTGTGGGTGCAAACCTATTTTCAGTAAGACTGGTATCATTGGAAAAGGAAGGGACAGAGTGAACAAAGAAATTTTAGAGGCGCATGCAATTATTAAAGCAGGCGCCAACTACGTAAGCCAAACGTCACTGGGTTTACGTATACATCGTGTCAGCTTGAGTCCAGACGCAGCCAATGTTACAAGCGCGAGCTCCGGGCTTTCAGCGTCCCTGACAAGCACGTGCTCTCGTGCAGCGCAAATATTGTTCAGGGCCACATGCTCGCGCTTGTAGCATCGGCTGCGTCTGGACTTAAGCCGAAACGAAGTATAGTAAAGGGATTGTTTTTTTTTTTTTTTGGCACGTGGTGAATGGATAATGTGACGCGGGCGAGGTTGCTGTTTTATTTGTTGTGTTTTCATGTGGTTAAAGTTCAGTTGAGAGTCAGCGCTTGTGCTGTTTGCACCTCCTTTAATCTCCGTTTACTGTGCGCTGTTTGCCTTTTCGCCGGTTTTAGAGCTCATCTTCCGCCGCTGTCAACCACGTTACCGGGGCCACCGAGAGGCGGTGTGGGTAGTGATGTCGGTAGTGTATGAGAGCTGAAGGGGCGACGGGGGTTAGCGAAAAAAGAACCGGGGTAAGGAAATTAAAAAGAGGTACGACCAACACACACAAACATACCAAATTCGTGGTCAGGATGGCCCTAAAAAATGTTCGAGAGAGACGGAGAGGGGGGGGGGGGGGCAGTTGTATTAAAGGGGTACATCCCTTCCCCCGAATTTTTTGTTGTGCCTTTCTGAAATGTCGGCTGAGGCGATCGACCCCCCCCCCCTCCCCCCTTATCACTTCATGCCCCTTGCCCCCTCTTTCTATGCAACTTGGGGGGAGCGAGGGAGGTAAATCGCCCCCTCCCCGTCTCCCTGTTTCGACGCACCTGCTTGGAGGTGTTCCAACTAAGAGACGACGAGGAACAGAGAAGCGTGCACTTTCCAAAATAATTGTTTTAGAGGTTCTGGAATTTATTCGGCCTTGCGTTCCATGAACTCACCAGCGGCCATGCCAGACCAAAGTGAGAGGCTCGTGCCAGGGCCTGTAGTGTGCAGTCGCGTGCAGTGTCGTCCTTTTACACTTACCACCCACAACGTCAGGCTCAAGGTTATCAGCTGTGAACGACAAATTCGATGGTGCATGGTTCCGTATTAACGGTGACAAGTTTGACTTGGAGTTACCGTGTTCTTAAAACATCACCGTCGATATTGACAACCTGACACTACTCTTATTTACACGTAACAGAGCGCGCTTGATGAACTAGAGTTCACACAGAAACAATAAAACACTGAAATCGACAAAAAACAAAACACACACAGTTATTAAAATATATATTAAAGACGCGTGAAAAAATTGTGTCTGTCCGTCCATTTCAGTGTTTCATTCTTTCTATGTGAACCATTGTTCTTGTTTCCGTTGACAAAGGCAGAATTGATCCCAGTTTGACTAATCATGGAAAGCCGACCACACCGACGTTCTTGGTAGCCCACGTTGCCAATAGTCAGTGCTTAGAAAAATAAAACACAGAACTAAAATGATTTTATTCCGTCGATCGGGGGCACAACTGCCCGGAGGCAAACCGCCCGTAGGCGGGCAGCGCTACTCGGCTGCTTCTGACCTAGCCACGTCGGGCTACACTTTAATCATATCCAAGAGAAAGGAGAGAAAAAACGGCATCGATGCTTTTCACTAAATTCTGCTTTATTGGCGGAAATAAGAACGATATCGGACTGTCCATTTCGACGGCGTTGATTTTATGATTCAATTACCGTAAGCCTGCGCCGTGCGTTTTGGAGCACATCAAACATGTTGGTCGCAGCTGGTGATCTTTATTGTGACGTCACACGTATGAACCATGGTCGTCTCCGCGCGCTCTCTCGTGCTGCTCTTCTTCGGCGTCTGGGAAATGGCAATGATTTTTTGCCCCTTCAATTTTCAAACGTCAGGAAGATAGACAGATCTGCGGGTTTGGGAGAAACGACAACTTTGCGGCGTTCTTTCGGTCACTCCCTCCGCTACGTCATAACGCAAATAATCTTTGTGTCCACGAGTTTAGCGACCCAGAATGAAAGGCGCGTGATGTTTTCTAAAATCTTTAGTTTGCAAGGTTTTGTGTCCCAATTAATATTGTTTTTCGTACAACCACGGTCTCACCGGTGATTTAAGGTGGCGCGTCCAGACCTGGGCGCGTTCCAACTTCGGGAGTAATTCGCGGTGCGACAATTTGGGAGACGCAGATGGCAAAGGCGGTGGCATCCCTAAAACCGCTTCCACCGTATATGTTTCGGCGCCAAAATGGCCGATTAAAACCAAGCTAGAACAGTAACAGTGTACGCTATCGCATGCGAAACTCCCGAACTAATACAAGCAGCCACGCAGTACCCCGAGTGGCCACTGCGGGAGGAATAGAGGTGTTACAATCGCCATTAGCTCGGTTCTCAAGTAGGGATCGGTGCCGCTTTTTCAGAGCAGGCTCTATGGCAGTTTCCCAACTGAGTTGTTCTAGTAACTTTGCCCTAGAGTGAGATCGAGTAAATATCGGAACACGTCTTTTAGCACCGCCCGCTGCGCAACCCAAGAGGTCCTTGAGTGCGACGCTGCAGTGCGCGGCGTCGCTCTGACGGGCGCGTCTGCAGCTTTGCGGTCATTTAGTCCAGCTTCAGCGTGTTTGCCGCTTGGAGTTTGTCCGGGATCCATTAATAGCCGCGTCCCACTAGAGCGACAAGCAGCAACAAACGTCAGCGACACGCGACAACGAGCGAAAGACGGCACCGACGGACAGCCTGTTTTTCGGAGTCCGCCAGCCGCCTCGGTGGCTCCGAGGCGAGAGCGCCGGCCTACGGATCCCGAGGTAATGGGTTCGAATCCCGACCGAGGTGCCCGCAATATGACGGCGGCTTATTTCGGAAAAGGCGCCGTGTAACTGAGCTTTCGGTTGCACGTCAAAAGATCCCCAGGTGGTCGAAATTAATCCTCAGTCCTCCG
Organism: Ixodes scapularis; assembly: GCF_016920785.2. Classification (NCBI taxonomy): domain Eukaryota; kingdom Metazoa; phylum Arthropoda; class Arachnida; order Ixodida; family Ixodidae; genus Ixodes; species Ixodes scapularis. The sequence goes on from NW_024609868.1 coordinate 113,228,465, forward strand.
CTGGGGCGTGCCAGATGCCCGTCGTTGGTTTGGCACGTAAAACCCCCAAATTTGACTTCTCGGAGTCCGCCATCCCACCTGGCAAACACAACGCAGAACACGGGGACAAGGAAAATTGTTCCCTAGTGGGAGTCGAGTTGTCAACAAAACCATTCAAAACACACCGACAAAACTGAGTCTGGCAACGCGGTTTCCGTGTTTTGCTCTCTGGGCATAAAACGCGCCGACAAACATGGTGAAAGAGGAGACGATTACTTTATTTCTTGATTAAAGCTTCCGCTTGTCTTCATTTGCCGTTGGCGACTCTTCGCAAACAGTCGTGGCAATCGACACCAAACTTTTTCCGAACTAGAATTCCCAAATCGTTCCTGTTTTGAGTCGTTCGAGACATTCTAGGTGAGCGCCACAAAATTTCACGCCGATTTTGAAAATCTTTATAGCTTCATATCATTTTTTTTTTTTGATGGTGGACAATACGGCATCCCGATTATCACAGAACGTGATGACAAGTCTCTCGTCTGCCGGAATGACTTGCCGCGGAACGTCATGTCCAACTTCATAGTGAGCGGTCTTACTTTGGTCAGTCCTCGAACATGGGTGTATCCATCCTGATGCAGGGGCGTAGACCTCGGGGTCTTGAAGCACCACCTCGCGCACCAAGTTTTCTTGAGCAAAACTAACCACAGCAAATTCCTTTTCGCAATACGATTGCCAGCAAGCAAGCTGCGCCCTCGAGCCACTATGAGCAATCGAGGGACCGGAACTGCGGGAACGATCAGTGGCCGCCGAGGACTTCTCTGGAGGTCGAGCGGCGGAGAGAGCCACGGGAGGAACGGGAGGATGGGTAGAAGGGTGGGAAGAGAAGCAGCAGAAGGTAAAGCGGGTGAGGAGTATAAGTTCGTCTCCGGGAAATGTTCCTCGGTGGGACTGCTTGCTGCGCTTTAAGTCCAACGACAGACAAGAACTCGCCCGTCGTTGATCTTTTGTCGGCGGTTGTCGGCGTTTGTCGCGGGTGTTGGTCTTTACAGTGGGACAGCACCAGCAACACAGAAATTTATTGTGTCGCCGAACAAAAATCGGTGTTTGTCGCTCAGTAGGACTAGGCTATAATGTTGACGTCATGCCCTGGCAAACACGATAACAAAGGCTTTTAAGCATTTTTTTCTCATTTTTTTACAATGTTGTTTCTTTTATGGATGATAAATGCTGGGCTACAATTTTTACTCGCTGACCCTTTATTACTAAGGAGTATCTTCAGCAGTCATCTTTTATAACTTTTAGACTATGTTGTGCACTAAAAATGCATACTGCACTTCTCTTTTTTTTTGTTTTTATATCCCTTTGTTTTCACTATATTTACACCACAATTTCTCCTTTATTTTGTGGAAATTTGTTCCCGTTTCTTTACAATGTTGTTCATTTTATTGATGATAAATGCTGGGCTATAATTTTTACTCGCTGACCCTTTATTACTAAGGAGTATCTTCAGCAGTTATCTTTTAAAACTTTGAGACTATGTCTGAATTTACGAACTCGATCAACCTGTTTTAAAATAAAATCACATTTAGACTTCACGAAGTAGAATTGCATGCGGACAATGGTAGTTGGAGGCAGAAAAGCGGACGGAGGCAGGTGATGGTGGACGTTGACGCGCCGCTTTCATGATTGCCTTTTGCGGGCGTTGCAGGCGATGGTAGACGGTGGTGGAATTGCAGACGATGCCGCACACCGCCGACGTCTAGTCTGCCATCAATCAGACTAGACTGATGGCAATCAGTCTAGTCTGACTGATTGCCATCAGTGCGTGGGTATCCATCAGCGCGTGGGTATCGCAAGACCCACGCACCTTGCGTGGGTATCGCATTTGATTGTCCATCCTCGCGAAAGAAACGTCTTGCTTCCTTCGCGAGCAAAGGTTTTTGTTTCTTATTTTGGCATCAGAATTTTATTCTTTGGGAGCAGCACTGTTTGTTCGAGTGCCCTTGTTCCAGCTATTGCTTGTTTTCAGCTGCCTATGTGGTTTCTATGCTACTAGCCTACAACGCATCTGCATTTATGAGTCGCCTAATGCGTTTCAGTGGTTACTGAATTTCGAATGCTTTTCCCCGCTAGTACTGTAAGAACAGTTTCATCACTAAAAGAGAAGGTACCCTTCCGCTTGCGCGCACGCAAACATGCCTAAAAATAATTCGGTAACTTGTTCATAATTACCGTTCTATGGTAACTAATTGCATTAGTAAATTATTAACGTCAAAAGTAATAAATTGCATTATTCATTGCTGCCAACAGTTATTTAATTATTGTAATTTCACTAGATTGCCTGCGCCTCTTCCAGCTATGAAGGCGAGCGATAGACTGTTGTAAAAGGAAACAAACAGCATCTGAACAGGCTATTACCACCATTTGTACACTAAAACAAAACTTAAGTTTGAAAAATAAAAATTCCTTGTTTTCGTATTTTTGTTTTTTATCCTCTATTGACTAATTCGCTCACTTTTGGCGAAGAAACTATGTGCGCGTAGATTTTCTTTTCGAGCCTTATCTTTATAAAACAAGGCGTTCTTACAGGTGCGAATGAAACTTTTGGAGCTTTTCTTCTATTCGTGCCGGTATGAGCACATTTGACTTTTTTACGTTAGTACTTCACATCTCTATTTACCGAAGCATTGAAGTGAACTTTCAGTTTACAGTTGATGATGGATATTTGTTGCTTCTAATTATATTTGTCCTACAACTTGCAGACCTCTAAGAAAGTTAATTGTAATTTCCTACATTTATTTAGGGAATACAAGTAATATTTAGCATTTCTCAAAGTAATTCCTATGTTCATAGAGTGACATTTATTGGAACACTATTTTCAAATCGCTTATATTTTTATTTTTTATCAAAAAGCGGCAAATTTATTCACAGATCCTTAAAATATTGTTGTTTAATAATATATCCCTTCGAGGAACCAGCTAGCCCCGAACATCATTCCACATTCATGGATGAAATTAAATTTTGCTTTATTCGGTTACCAGAAGTCTTTCATTTAAATAAAACCACAATTTCTTCTTTTTTTTTTTGTCGGGGTGTCTTGAGAGTCGTCAAAGAGTTTTTCTTAGCGTACACACCCTACACTATGGACAATAGTCGTTTATATTAAAATTTGATAGATGTAGGCTGTGTTGTGTTTGCTAATGTGACTGTGTTTTGCTAGTGTGTGTGGGGGGGGGGGGGGAGGAGAGAAGGCCCAAAGACGACATGACTGCATTACGTGCCGTGATGAATTTTCTAAACGCTGCTAGCAACGGCAAGTTTTACTGTGTAAAAAAAAAAATTCATCCGGATGCTGAAACGTTAACTGTTCTAGTTGACTCTGAAATACCGAAGACACAGGAAAACCGGTGACCTTTAGAAATTGCCCAGCCATCTGTAAACTGGGAAAATGTCAAGAGCATGCTTCAACCTAAAGCGCTTCGGAACGTTGAACACAAGCAACTTCTTCTGATTAAGAAAATGCGACCGCATGAGCGATCGTCAGAACTGGACGTTTGACCTCTGAAATTCTACAACGTCTGTTCACACGTTTAGACATTACCAGCAAAGACCAATAAACTTATATGTCAAAATCCAAAGTGGTAGCGCGGTAAACATCTTTTAAACATTTGGAGCTTGGCATCTGTGTTCAGTAGTTAAAGGAATACTTCAACAGAACTTGAAATATACTCGTCGTGTTCACAAATAGGCTGAATATTATTCACAATATCCGTAAATGACAATCGCACGTTTGTATTTTGAGGCTGATGGCTGGATTTGTCGTTTAAAACGGCCCATTGGCAAGCACTCGGAGAGCAGAGAGCAGAGAGCACGTGACATCCGGCGTAATCGTGACGCAGCCTGTCTCGGGACGAGGAAAGCTGCGGCGAGGCTGATGTAAACAGGACGATTGCCAGCAGAGCACCTGGCCGCCACCATGTCTCCGCCCGTGAGGGCAAGTGCGTGTTATTACAAGCTCACCAAAGCTACGTTCACGAGCACGCTGCGCATGCTTGCACGCATGGCGCACCAGTGAGGCAATACCTCTAAGCGAGACAGGCATCGTCGCTACCTGTCAATGTTTCTTGACGGACGTTACAAACGAGGCTTCAGTGACATCCACCAGGTGCCATTTGCTAATCGTTTAATTCGTTTTAATATTAATTTTGAGCCCTTTTAAACATGAAATCGGGATGTCCGATGTGATACTGGTCCTTTGAACCCGTATTGACGAAACGCATAAGAGCCGAAATTTCGTTGCACTATATCTTTAAAGCTGGGGCATAGTTAAAAGATGTTCCTTTTGTTACACGGAGATGTCAACTGGCATTGAGCCGCTAAAGATTATTGAGTTCAACTGTGCTGGTCAACCTCAGTTATACTCTATTCCACCTTATGATGTACCTCAGGAAAGGCTACACGCACGAGCTCTGGGGCAGATCTCGACGGCACAAACTCTCGTGTATAAAGGGAAGCTGACAACGCAATGAGCTCGCGTTTCTAGCCTTAGCTGCGGTATAACAAAAGGTGAAACGGAGTATAGACATTTCCAAAAACGAGCTCGTGGCCGGTGCCATTTTGAGTGTTCGTACGTATGACGCGTGCTTTGCTCGCGTTCCCAAGCGACAAACACGCACGTGCTGGGCTGTGAAGATCGCACATTAGACTGTGATTTTGTCAACATTGGAAAGGTCTATAACTGATGTGGTTCGCCCCAAAGAACTACAGATGGCGGCGTCCGCCGTGTCGCTGCCCATGGCCAGCGCCAGCGAAGCACTTATTATTGTGTAAGACTGGGGGAGGTATCTAGAAAGTATCCTAGCAGCAAATATTGTCGAAAGAGGAATGATTCGGGGCCAGAGCTGGCCACTGGAACGATCGCGGTACATCACGAAAGCCAAAGCTCGGCGAGGGTGGCCATTGTAATGTCAGTGCAGATAAGACTTCCGTTGTGTCTTTCTTGCTTGACCTCGTGTGAAACGTTCGGATTGTCGTTTCTGTACTCTAAAAGCAGAAAAATAAGTGTTATTTTGTGTTAAGCGTTTATATTGAATGACAATTCTTCATATATTTTATTTGCATCAATATTTAAAAAAAAGATAATGTGACATCTGTTTTTGTTTAGTCTTGGTTTCAACAATTTGCCTCGACACGAATCTCAACTGGGGTTGTTAGGCCTTGGTACCGTGTAACACCTAATACCCCATTCACACTGTGAGCGTAAAGGTACCTTTAACATAGGACCTTTTGCTATCGGTGAATCCGCCCGTGTTCTTGGCTCGCGAGCACACGCCACGCGCGAAAGATCGTTAATTGATTGGCCGCAGAGAATAAAGGTCCCTTGGCTAAAGGTGCCTTTATGGTCGTGTGAATGGGGTATTAGTTGAGCTCAGTGACAGTTTGGAGATGTCGACAATCGTGGGCTTAATGACAGTTAACAGCACTAGTGTGACTAGGGTATAAGTCAACTGTCGTAAGCGTAGTGACAGTTAAGAGCGCTAGTGTAACTAGAGTATAAATCAGCGCTATTGCATTAATATAAAGATAAAAGCTGGGAATCAAAGTGGCAGGTCGGGCATAGTTACAAAATATGATTTCGTTTACCCGGGAGAAAATTATACCACGGCAACCAGAACAAGTTAAACACGGAGGTCGCAAAAAGAATGAAAAACCGCGCATATATATCTTGTGGGGATCGTGGCCACGAGGGGGACAGAAATTGGCCTGCGGGGGCCGAGGGAGAAGAAGAGGACGGTACAGGGAGGGTTCGGGCAGCGAGCTCGCGGATGGTCACCATCCGCGAGCTCGCTGCCCGAACCCTGCCGTACCGCAGCGCCTTGTCCTTTACCGTTCCTTCGCCGGCGGCGAAGGAACGGTAAAGGACAAGGCGCATGCTACCAGATCTTTCAACTGTGAGACAGTAGATCCTTCGTACCCTGCGTTATGTGATCTCCTTCGGGGCGGTCGAGGCGGGGACTGATGGGGCGATGGCTAAAATGGACATACACACTCTTCAGCTTGCCACATCCGCTAATATAGATATATATCAGCTAAAAATAAGAGCCTGAGTCACAATAGCAATAAACTTGAAGGCGCCGATTTGTCTTTTTTACGCGTGTTGTTTTTCAACTTTTTTTTTATACAATATTGTTGCGCTGGTAATGAAAGGGTTATTTCAGATATTGCACGTGTTCATGGCTGTGAATGCGTCTTTGCCACAGCGTTTTGTACTTACTCCCGTTGAGGCCATTCCTGGACCCACACCACTGTAAAAGAAAGAAATCTCAAACAGTAACTGATTAAAGATTACGGTTAAGTGAGTGAATGTGTAATTGTGTAAGCAATGCTGCTATGCGTTTGAAATGTAATAATGTCAGATAAATTTAGGAAAAAAAACGGTAGTGCAAACAGAGCCATGCCAATATGCCCGATACTTAAGAACAACGTTCCACACGCGGCCACGCCACGAGGCACGCGGTTAGACGCGCCGGGTTCACTCGCATACTTTAACGGATAGAAGCAGCTAGCAGCGCCATTTCATACAACGATGTGGATATATCGTCGCGTATTAAAAGCTGGGTTGTCTGAACATACTGTGGCCAACTCTGGCATGGAGATATAAATCACATTAAACAAAAATTAAAAAGGTGCAAAAAAAATCGATTTCAATGTTTATATGCGACAACTAAGCCAACAACTTAAGCAGATGGAGAAAACGTCAAAACGAAATTACTTTTCAGTAATTCGCTTCACGGCTTCCTTAGAAACAAACCGAAAACCTTCTGGCGATATTTGAAAGCATTAAACAAATCACCTTGAACAGAAGAATAGTAACCGACACCAGAATTCAGGCGGATAGCTTCAAGCTTTCTAGTGTCGGCAACCTCTTCTTTAACGTATGGGCACGATTTTGAAGATTTCATGACATGTTCGCGATGTTGCTATTTTGCCTTACGTCGACTGAAACCTTTTGGAAACTCGACGTGCCGAAAAAGTAAATTGTGGAGAAATGCTCGAGATTGCCTTTTGCCGCAGCATTACCCAAATAGTTAAAGATATCACTAGAGTAACTGACACTACTCATTCTGTGCTGGACTTACTTTTTGTAAGTGATAATATTATTGAGTACAAGACCTCTGGGATTGACGGCATATCTGATTATAAAATGGTTTTGCTGTGTATATATAGATTGTGGTAAAATGATTGCTGCTTCTGTGCCGTGCAGGTTCACTTACAAGGATTGTGAAAGTGCCTTTAATACCAGCATTATTAACCATCTGGAGGTATCATTTAATTCGTTCGAATTATTTTCGAGCAGTTGTGATGTACAGCGTGCATGGAATTGCTTCAACGAGAGAGTTTCCTACTGCATCGATAAATACGCACACAACGGAACTAAAAAAAACAACATAATCCTTGGATAACAAGAAACATTATTTACATTAAACGAAGATTAGAAATTAAAAAAGAAGAGCGGTTTACGTGTAAATATGCGAAAACTAAGCCAAAGCCTTAAGCAGGTGGTGAAAACGTCAAAACAAAACCATTTTCCGGTAACGCTTCATGACTTTTTAAGAAACAACTCCAACAAACTCTGGCGATATTAGGACCTAGAAAAAGGGAGCCTTCAACAAATCACCTTGAATGGAGGGGTAGTAACAGATGCTAGCACTCTAGCAGATAGCTTCAATCTGTTCTTTCAGTCAGTATCCACGCGCGAGACATCACAAAATAATCAAGAAAACAGGACCGAAAGAATGACGCAGCAGCATACGCAGAATGACAGGAATATAGAGACAAGCTCCAAAATAGATCGAGGGAGTGATACCTTGCGCCCTATGCCCGAGTTAATAATAACAGAAGAAGAAATTCTGTCAAAACTTCTAGACCTCGACACAAAAAAGCGTTTGGCCCAGGTAAGATACCTGATATTTTTTTTTTTCAAGAGGTACACTGAATGGATGTAATTTTATTTACATTGCTTATTTGTAAGTTCATTGAAGTCATCACGGCTTCGCTAAGATCGGAAGTGTGCACGCGTTGTCTCAATCTTCAAAACGGGCGATAAACTTACCATAAGCAATTACAGACCAATTTCTTTAACATATGTTGCATATAGAGTCATTGAACATATATTAGCAAAACACATATTTTATCACTTGAATCCAACAAGTTACTTTATTCCAAACCACATTGGTTCCGGTCTGGACTGTCAACAGTATTACAGCTGGTTGAAATAACTCATGACAAAGCGTCCACACTCAATGTCAGACAACAATTTGATGTTAGTTGCATAGACTTTTCTAAAGCTTTTAATCGGGTACCACACAGGAAACTTATGTTAAAACTCAGAACTTTCGGCATTCACCGAATAATTATTAAGTGGATAGATTCATACCTAGCTAATCGAAGTCAAATTGTTGAAATTAACGGTAACGTGTCAAACCCCCCTTGCAGTTTATTTGGGTGTACCCCGGGGTTCCGTTTTAGGGCCATTGCTGTTTTTGCTATATATAACTAACACATACACGGGAATCCACCATATATTCAAATCAGGCTCTTCACAGATAATTGCATTATTTATTCAGCCAATAAGTAAAATTAGCAACAAATTTCAATAAATAAACATCTGCACTATATAAAACATGGTGCGACAATTCTCATGTGAAAATAAACTAAACAAGGTCTGCGTACTATCATATAGCCAAAAAAACTAGGAAACTTTTATTTGAATACTGCCTTGTAGATACAGAATCGAGCAATGTAGAGTGCTTTAAGAAGCTTGGTGTCACTCTTTCTAGAGACTTAACCTGGACAAAATATGATGATACCATCTGCGCATTGGCATATAAAAAGCTTTGTTCGCTCACACAAATTAAAATATGCAACGAAGGAGTAGCACACAAAACATACATTAGACCCATCTTAGATTACGGTTGTGTCGACTTGGATCCTTATACAAAGATAGATGTTGATAGGTTGGAAAACATCGAACGACAAGCTGCACGTTTTATTCATTCTAGCTACAGGCAAACTCCATCCCCAACGGAAATGCTCCGAGATAGCAATATAGAGCCTTTGGGTAGGAGAGAAATAGCACGTCTGAATTTTTTTTTATCATCAATGACAAACTAAATCCAGGTCCGAACAAATACGTCCTCCATTCAAGTTTAAAAAGATCGCTGACTAAATCGTTCAAAAACATGCCAAACTTACAGTAACTGAATAAATACCTTTAAACAGTCATTTGTGTGAAATACATTGAGGCTTGGAATTTATTGCCCAGCGATATTGTGAGGTTGGAAACTGTGGCCTCCTTCGAGCATTCCATCGCACAGCCTTTAAACCAATAATAGTTCAAAACGACGTGTTCTGAAACTGTATTTTGTAATGATTGTTTAAGATAATTTGATTTATTAACTTTTTAGCATGCTACAGTTCCGCCTCGTTGCCATTGCTTGTTCTAAAAAGGGTCAATCTGTTGAATCTTCTAAGTTTTATGCTGGGGTTTTTCTTTTTGTTATAGTAATCAATATTCTTCATGTAATGGCCCTCAAGGTAGGGCTAACAGTATTTTAAAATAAATAAATAAATGTCAGGTGGGCTTTTCTTAGCTTCCTAAGCCCACGACTAGTTTTCTTTTCTCATATTTTTTAGCGGCGTCAAGGTGAGATTGCAGTTTTTTTTATATTTACTTCAAATCTCAACGATAAAGGTGTTGATATTTCCTTCTCAAAATTTTAGAAAATTCTGTATGCCGTTTCCGAACCCCGGCCCTTGAAAAACATTTCCTACAAGTCCGAGCAACAGCGAGAACATATGTCCTACTCTGCCCAGTCCGCAGGCCGTGCCGGGTCGGGTCGGGCCTTCCGTGATGTTCCCCTGCCGGTGCACAGGAATAACATCTATAAGGTGACAAAGGTGCAGTTGTTGATACAATGAAATATAACACAGTAATTAATGCACGCTTGCTCTACATTTGAAAAATATGTTATAAAATGTTATAAATGTTATTACAATGTTATAAAGAAATGTGAGTACATTAGAAATTCTGCTCATTGGGAACATTTGTGAAGTGACGTTTTTGGCCGTACATGGTTTGGTAGTACAAATGGACAGAGTCTAATGTTGGACCGATTTGGTTCAAATTTTTAAGAGGCGTAGATGAAGACTGCATGCGTTGCATATGGTGACCTTTTTTTTCATCTTCATTTTATATTGAGAGGTATATTTTTTGCAATACAGGCTTCATTGAAGTAAATTCACGTTCAATTACCACGACAACTGAGTCGGTTTTTACGTCTGAAACTTGTAACAGTTATTAATGTGTACAGCCTCAAAATGTGTACCAATTAAATGTGATTAAGATTGGTGCTCAATGTTTGTTGTAAGGCTAGTGGGAGAATAAATAAAAATGTCAAAAATATGTAAATTTTGTTTCGTAGTACACTACAAATTCACCGCCGTTAGTTTGCGACACAAGGTATTCGAACATCTTGCAGAAAAACTTAAATATATGCTCGTTTGCATATCGTGGCTCCTTCTTTTCTCAAATTTTGCGTTCAGTGTTTCTGAAAGAAAAAAAATTCAACTTCAGAGAAATATTTATCCTTTTTAGACACACAAAAGAAGATAATGTCAGTGTAAAGAAGATAAATTATTGTTGCATATACAAACTAGCAGCCTCTGATTTAGTAAACGTTGCTCAGTTTTGTATAAAGTCAGCAAAAACCCTAATAGCAACCCTTTACCATTTTTGACCAGCTGAGACTGGGTGGAAGAAACACGACGACGTCCCAAACACAGCTAACCACTTTATTCAGTTCTCCCTCCTTTTATATATCCTGACCCAACAAAAATGGTAAACTTACACCAGCTCGCCTGCGCCCTAGCTGTTTTTTCCTAATAGCAAGTTCTTTTGGAGTTTTTATGACCGATTTGCCATCTGTTGTGACCAAAATTGAAGAACTACTTGTTCAGGAAAATTTCTAGGGTGCGCTGATATTGTCCTTGACATACAGACCCTTTTAAGCAGATGTGCATGGGCGCATCCATGACTGACCTTCACTTTCTCTTCCTCTCATTTGGTACGCTTCACTTAATTCCTGCGATCGCGAGACAGGCTATTGAGTTTGATACACAACAGCGTTATGTCCAAAAAGTTTTCTTGGGGTTAACTTCTTATTTACTTATTACCTATTTTAGCTGCTGGGCATTTCAGTGAGGTAACAAGGAGCCAGTTGTTGCGACTGAAATCTGAGGCTCGAGAAAAGGGTCTAATAAATTAAGTGCGCTACGAAAAGCGTAGCACGATGGGCTAAACTAAGCTAAACCTTCCCTAGGTCGTCTCTTTTTATTTTTATTTTATAATTTATAGAAATAAGGGTTGTGTCAGATGATCAACCTTTACAGTGTTAGTTTAATACTGCGACAATTCCAAGCTTCCATTGTGCTTTTTACACCCACCATGACTTTTTTTCCTTTGCAACTAATGATAAGCCGCAGCCAGGATCACAACTCGTGAAGTTTCCTCGCGCTTTCCTTTCATGCTTGCAGGAGCCAGAAATCAATGTTGCGAAATAAAACTAAGCGAGATGGTCAGTATTGCTCTGTCATGTTCATCTATGGCCTGGCTAGAGAGCGTCTTTCCTTGCGGCTTTTGCTCTCACCTGGGAGCAATGGGTCTTTTTCAGCCGCGTGGGAGTGCGTCCACATTACTTTGCCCAACACTCCCTGAGATATTCTGAAGAATGGTTCCCCGATCACAGCGATCTAAAATATGTGACAAAATGCTTATCTGAAATCGCTGTAGTGAGGCGATTGAATTAAGCTTCGGCTTGCGATGATTAAACGCTTGTCTCAATAAACCCCTTTCTTGAGGAGACGTAGAGGAAGAAGAGTTCCGCCCAAGTCCCTGCATGCAGGCGGCTTCATGACCTGTGGGTTAAATTACTCTGGAAACTTCTCCAACTCAGCCCTGAAGCAAAGAGGTTAAAACGGTGAGGTGGAGGTGCCTCTCAGAAGGAATACAAGCGCTTTTGGAAGGTGTATCGTTGCAGCGACCCTTTCGAAATGCGGCGGCAGGGAACAACCACTCCCCGCTCAAAGGCTGTAAGAGATGGCACCTGTTCGCTCCAGCCCGGCCATGGTTCTTCCAATTGCTGAACGAGGCAAGCGCTTGTTCATTAGCACACTAAGCTTCGAACCTAATAACATAAGGAGAATAACACGGAGGGGAAAATCTCACCGCAGAACCCAGGAATCGTCCACTCAAACCACACCGCCGCCCGTTTCGATCTGAATGGCCATCGTACCGGCCTGCTAAATTTCTCTCCCACGTCAGAGAAACCAGGCGCCTCTTGGAGTAGTTTAAATTTCCGCTGCCTAAACATCCCACAACAAATTACGGTGAATTCGCACAAATAATGTTTTTTACGCAGAAAGGAGCAGACGTCATCGCGTTCGGAGGTAACTTGCGCCGCCTCACGAATGCTTGCTAATCCCCGTATTACGCCACTCCGCCGAGTTGGGGATTGTCCCACAGTTCCGGCGAGGAAATAACATGGCGACGAACGACAACTTCAATGTTGTGTGTCAAAATTTGTATTTTTTGTCCACAATGCGCGAACAAACAGAAGTGATAGCGGTAGCGCGGTCGCGCAATGCGGGTGGTATGGTACCGTCACGTAGCTGAGAACGAAGGTGCAACGTGATTAATTCTCATTGCCGTCGTGGTTAGTGTCATCGGTACCACTGACAACTGCCATCAGTGATCCCTGAAGTAAGTGGGTACGCGCGGTGGAAGTTTCTAAAACCATCCAACATTACGCGTAGCAACTGGACACTGCCAAATTGGGATTTCGCATAACGCGAGCAATGTTTGATAACAAGTCTTTCAAGCAGACGACATGATGATGATCCCTTTGTCGCGCCATGGACCTTTCCCCAGTAAGCCTCTGCGCATGCGTACACCCCCTCCCTTAACCTTGCTTCCCGCTGTTGCCATTTTCGCAGGGCAAAGTTCCGGTCAACCAATATATTCAGCACCTATCTTTGCGCCTATTTCTTTTTTGGCGATTCTTCTTAAGAGGCAACGAAGATAAATACAACATCACTATGCCAATGTTTTCTGACGGACGTAGGCAAGTGGGGCTACCCTTCATTTGTAGTTCGAGGAAACCTCCGCACACGGTACTCGTTACTAAAGAAACGTCCATTCTTGGCGGGACGCCGGGGCTGCGCTCTTCGCTCGCTTCGCGCGGCAGGCGGACGGGAAGTCGCGACTAAACTCTCCACGACAAGAGGGGAGAGAATAGGGTTTTTTTTTTTTTTTTCTTCGGGCGCGCGGCGACGATAACGGACCAGGACAAAATTCTGCAGCCTCGCCCATAAAGTTATCGGTTTAAAAGCATTGTTTAAGTTTGAGGTCATCGCCTTCTTGCACCAACAATGACATATTGACATTAGGATTAATTTTTATTTCGTCGATGGAACTAGGAGCAGTACGGAGTGTCAACTTTGACGTTGTTGTTTTAAAAATGCAGCAACTTCGAGCATCCACCACGTTTCTCACGCACATCGTCAAACGAGTTGAACATTTCGTTCGACGCCATCTCATTTTCTGGCCGGAGCAATAGGTTGTATTCGTGAAGCGGTGCATGCTGGGACCAGCGCCATCTTGCCGTCCTCGAGAGCAGACAGCCGCGCGCGCACTCCCGTAGCGCCCAGCGACAGGTGACGGACGCGTTACGCACGCACCGTTGCAGTGCGACGTATTTATGGTGTTTGCTCGCCCGCTAACGTGAAGATGTCTTCTTCAAGTGGTTGTCCACCGCTGGGTTTATACGGCCTAAGTTTAAGCGGACGGGAACGCACACGTTACGAGGAAAAGGTTAAAATGTGCGGCGCGGATCCGTTCGCGCTGCCGCCGATGGACCTAGTCCGGAACAGCAACCTATGGCCGCAGGTAGAAATGGGCGACATACACAACTACCTGATCCTCAAGACAAGTTTCGTGACGCGCAAGCAGCTAAAAGCGTACAAATCATTAGACGCCCATAATTACCTTACGAGCGGATGGGTCCAGGAGCCGGCAATGAAAGCAGCGAACGCGGACAGCGTGATCATCGTCTCGAAGGTGAGCCCAACTTTTCATGTTTTTGCGGACGCGTATCTTCGCTTAATTTCGTTTGAAACGGCGAAACGGTCTGTTTCAGGAGCGTGTAGGTGAGCGAAGGTGAAGCCACAGAAGCATGACTAGAGAGACCTAACAAATATTTAATAAATTTAGACACTCTCTGGACAGGCAGGAAAAAGCATGTGAAAGATGTCCCTACCTTGACTGGGGGCGGTCCGTTTTTGATGCCGACGACGACTCAGCCGTACGTAGCGACCCGAGTGCGGGCCGTCGAGCGTGGATGCATAACCCAAATGTTGGCTAGGTGCCCAGTCAGGGTTGCAGTCGTCAAAAAGATCGGCCGCTGCCCCTGCACAATGTAAAGAATCGATCAAAAGACGTCTAAAGGGGAGAACACGGAACAGCTGTCCGATTTTCCGCCGGAGCAGTGGCACCCCTTAAAGATTGCTGCAAGGCAAAAATAAAAACAGAAAATCGTGCTCATGAATGTAAAATAGTTATCTAAATCCTGTTTCTCCCGCTCCTGCGACAGAAAGCTCGCATTCGAGTGTTTTTAAGATCCTTTAGAATGACTGAACCAACTAACTTCGATCGAACTTGCGCTGCAAGTAGGCCTAGCCCACTGATTCGAAAAGCTCCAGGAAGTTAATGTCAGAGAAAAACAAACTATGCCGACACTCACCCGAGACGAAGTGGCGTGAGCACACCTTGTACTTGTCGAGGTCAGCGTCCAGGTCTTTTCTGTTGATGCGTTTCAACCATTCTCGCTGTCTCCTCGCGGACAGTGTTCGCGTCGTGTCGCATTCACGAGTCCGTACCTTCGGTATTTTAAAGAACCGAGCGTCTGCGACCTTGCACTCTTTCTTCTTCTTTGACGATTGCGTCTTGTTGTGGCAACCTACCACCACACACGACACCATACCCGAGGCAGAAAGCGCGGCTGCGGCTTCGCCTGAAGTTTGAAAAGGTAGGATGCGGTTGTCCGTACGCGACTGTGCGACTGTCTGCTCCCGAGGACGGCAAGATGGCGCTGGTCCCAGCATGCACCGCTTCACGAATACAACCTATAGGGCCATCAGTAGGAATGAACAGTTTTTCCTCGGCTCCCAGCGGAGTACGGGGATTAGCAAGCATCCGTGACGTGTTCCACATACCTTGAAAGCACGGTGACGCATGTTCCTCTATCTGGAGAAAATTTCCGTCGTATGAGTACGCAACAAGAGCATTGTCAGATTGTCAACATTATCCCTGATGGTGAAGGAATGCGACGACTTCAAGCTTGCCACACGCTTTTTGCACAGGCTCTCGAACTTGTCGCACTACGCCATCTTCTTTTCTAGGGGGAACGATGGGGCGATCCTCGGATATCGGCGGAGTACGTAGATTAGCAAGCATCTGAGATATGAAGCACCTGACCTCGAAGCGCGATGCCGTTTGCTCCTTTCTGTGGAAGAAGAAGATATGCACAACATCTTTGCTCGCTGACAAAAGGCTTTGGATCATGAACACATATGCTGTCTTTGCAGCAATTGTACTGTTTGCGGCCATTCCCACTACGGTTCCACCCTTATAGTCGAGGTATGGCTGAAGGTGAATCTCGTCCATGACGAGCGTTACAGTCTTCTCATGCTCGTTCATTGCAGCTACAAGTCTTTTTGCATATGAGAGAAATAAGGTACTTTGTTGCTCTGTACAAGGGTTGACAACGTAAGACGCACAAACACGCCTAATAGTGTCAGGATGGGGCAGTTTGAGCTTTGACGTGCTCCGGATGAACCTATAAGCGTGTGGGGATATTGTAAACACGAGGCTTGAAAACACAAGCAGGTCTGCAGGGTAATTCGGAGACTTGCTTAGAAGCATGTGTACCTGCTGCATTAAGAAGTTCACAATTTCCATTTGCCACTCATGAGGGAAATTTTCTGATGACAGCTCCTCTAGGATTGCCACTGTCTTCTTTAAGACAATTTCTAGTCGCTGCTGATCGTTAGAGGAGTTCTTGGCAAAACCATGCACAACCTCTAAAGCTTTCTCTAGCTCCCTAATGTCGGACACACACATTGGAAAAATGAGAAGACCAACCTTGTCGAGCTGCAGGTCCCCAATAAACGCTTTCAATGAAAGATCTGCAGAGACCGTCACTGAATAGCGCACAACTGGTGCATCTCGAGGAGCAAAGTTCAAAAAAAGCACTTGCTTGTCAGTGACCAGCTTTGTCCAGAAATCGGCCACCTGGAATTCCTTGAGAGCAGCCACGAGTTCGTCAAAGCTGCTAACGGAATTATTTCTCTGTTCGTCTTCATAAGCTTCGGTGGAGCGCGCCAGTGCTTGCTGCAGGGCCTCCGCTTCAAGCCGAGCGCGCTTTTCTTCAGGACCTTCGCGGGCAGCAGGTGTGTTGCGGGACAGGTATGCAGGGCAGTTGGGGAAGATGCTAGGAGTAGCGCAGGGCTTCAGCCGCCGTAATTGAAGAGGAACTTCAAGCACTCGTCCAGTTTTTTCGTCCGTGTACGTTGTAGTAGTGGCGAAGTCACCCGGAGAAAAGTGCTTTTCACAGACCTGTAGGAAGTGCAAAAATCTCAATATAGGACAGGCGATTCGCGCACAATACCAAGACAATAAAATGGGAAGCGGTAAGTTACACGTCGCAATAATTCTAATGCGCACTTGTATAGACACAAAACTACTTTCTGTAAGTCCTCGTAATCCGTTCGGAACTATACGCGAGAGCTTGAAAACTATTCCCCGCGTCAAGGAAGAAAACGAAGACATCCTAGCTGGTAAGGTCAAGAATCATTGCAATACCCCGAACAGCAAGGGAACACGCAACAACCACGAAAATTAAACAGCGGAAGAGGAATTACTCACCACGCTGTACTTCGTTGGCGCGAAGTCTTCGCGAGGTATTGCTTTTGTCCAAGCCGTTCTTCGTTCCGCATCAGAAGGAAAGCGGTAAACCCGCACTTTCGGCCCACTCACATAGTTTGAGTTACAGTTCGGCGCACAACAGCAGCCAGGCATGTCGCGTAACCCGAGAACAAACAAGAACAAAACAGAAAGCAGCACATCAACGCCAGCGGCCAGAAACAAATGCGCCGTTACTACTGTTTATGGTTGCCAGATGTGGCAGTACGCGCCACCAAAATTCGTGCCTTCCACGATACTGCGCTCCACACGTCAACGGAATTAAGTTTCTTACGTAGCAAAAATGTAGGCATGTAAAATATTTCGTACTTAAAAGCGTCGAAAAGAATTTTTTGTTGTTACTAGTTCAATTATTCACGTTTTATAAGAATAGCTTTTTGAAACGTTTTCTAACTATTTGCGCCGGGCCACACATTATACAAAAGCCGTAAGTCGTTCCAAGCCAAGCCCGTTGTTCTCGGATTTGGACCGATCTCACAGTGATGACGTCGTGTTGTGGAAAGGGAACGTTGCGGGGGCCTTGAAATAGTCTAGGAGGTGTTGACTAGGCTCGAGAGTCCAAAGACTTCTGCGCTTAGTGGCTCGCGCACCGTTAATTCGGGAGAAAGGCGCCCCAGACATACTCCATTCACCGCTTCGCCTTCAGCGAATTGCTTCTGCGCGATTCTTGTGCCCTTGATAACACGACCGTGCACGCGCAACCAAAGCACCGCGGAAGGCAGCGAGCTGGCGCTGAAGGCGGAGCTTCTCTCAGCGGTTGTGTCGCGCATTTTGCTCGCTTTTCGAAGCTCCAAACAGCGAAGTCGGGCCGGGGCCACAGAGATGGCCGGGGCAGTCGACGCCAGTCGGGGCTCACCAACAACGGGCAAAATAGGCAAGAAGTCGTGTGGTGGATGGAGAAAAGCTTCGGCGCAAAATTTTGAATCCTGATGAGATTCGCAGTTCGTCGAACTTCTCGAGATGGCAGGTTCTGAAGTATGATTTCGAAGTTTTCAAGAAACAAGTTCAAAAGTTCAGAAATTATCGAATTCTTTAAGGTTGGAAAGTTTGTTAATCGCGAAACTTCTTAAATGAATTAAGTTCGAAATAACCAAATTTTCAAATACAAGAAGTTTGGTAATTTGAAAAAAAATATAATTAATAAACGCGAAAAGTTCGCCAGAGCGATGCTTCTCGAACATTTCTAACCCCCTGGTTCGACTTCGACCTTAGGTTCGGAAAAAGTTCGCGACATTTCTAATTTGGATCGCTTTGTAGAGCTTCACCATGAGCGATACATGGCGGCGTGGGAAAACCGGTTCTTGCAAGTAGTGCTGCGCAAAGCTAACCTCGAACTTGCGAAGATTTAGCGTGACATTCCCCCAAACCTATCGCATTTACATGGCGACATTGTTCAGAAAAAAGTTGAATTTGATTCGGGGAAGACTCGACAACGATCCGAGAGTCAAGCTTTCAGCACACATATCGACCAGTAGGCCCACGAAAATCACAAAAATGCCGAAAACGAACCATCTCGTGGCGGCGTTAAATGAAGAGAACACTGGAACCTTTTTTTTTTCATTTACTTTTGGCAAATATTTGCAGGTTCTTGGATGTGACGTACAGAAGGTATTTTGAGAACCTTGATATAACAAAAAAATAAAATCGAACCTAGGCCTTTTATTGCGTATGAATTCAATCATATGTGTACAAAATAGTCTGTTGTATACAGGGGTGTCCCCCAAAAACCTTTACAGTGTATTTTTCTCCCTAAAAATAAACTACCTATTCTCGAACCTTCAATTTCAGCCCAAATGTAGCGCTAGCGGTCCGTACCAGATTCCAAACTTTCAGCACTAACCATTACTTTATTCAAGAACTATCCGGGATATTTTTTTAAATTCTTAATAAAAAAAAAATGGCGGCCGACGGAGTTCTCAAATACATGGAGCTCTACGGCATCAGTTACTGAAAACGGGCGAAAATGGACCCAATTTTCCCATCAAAATTTAAAAAAAAAAAAAATAATTATCAGCTCTTGAATAAGATAACAATTAAGTGCTGAAATGTTAGCATATATCCTTCGGACCATTCGAGCTACTATTGGGCGGAAAATAAACGTTTGGCGAAGCGGACTTTATTTTTGCTGTGAAAATAACAATATTTTCGGGGACAAGCTGCCAATTTAGATGCTTTTTTATTTGCTTCGCGTTTTCGTACGATTGTTTTCTATCAAAAATAGAAAAAAGAAAAAAATATTATTTTGTTTGTATGACTGCAATTGAAACTTGAAACTGATCAGTATATAGTGCGATGCGGCACCATCCTCGCGTAGGTGATATTTTGAACAACATTATGGAATTAGTATGGATAATTACCGCAAATTAATAAGTGATACGAAAGTTTATAAGTGCGTGAAATATTGCGCATTGCGAAGTAAGAGTTATTTTACCCCGCATCAAAGCTTGCTGTTTTCCAATGCACATTTAACAAGAGTGAAGCTTCATTTTCGATTATATACACGAAATACTTTATATTTTATGCATATTTTCGTAAAAGAACACGATGAAGCCTTGGTATTGATAAAAAAGGACGTAAATGTAATAGCAGATTTTATGGTGTACATATAATATTAAATTTATATTAGGTAAAAATATCTACATTTGAGCATTCTGTTGATATCAAGGTCATTAAACCACCACAAATAGGTCTGGCTTAATAATTTGCGAACCTTTGCTGGAAATCATGAACGGGAGATTGTAAGATATCTTATTTTATGGTTTAATAGAAAATGTTTTGTTTTGTTTTATTTAACATAATGAAATATATTTTTGAAGTGTCAAAGAATAGTCTGAGTGCCATTGCTTGAGAAATGACAAAATAGCGAGCTTGCTATTTGGATTGCAAATAACTTGCAATCTCCGACTGGTCGGAGCAACGTCAGTCCTGGGCTCGGCCACTTCATTGATAAATAACTTTTAAAAAAAAAATACGCCAAGCTTCCCGTTTGCGTTGTCTTAATTTTAGGAATGGACCTAAAAATTACATGTTTGTAAAAATCATAATATCTACCCCAAAACCGTGCCTGGATGGGATGAAAACGCCGATACTTTTTACACATTTATAGCGACTTGGTATGCATGCGCAAAAGAACGGCGAAGTATTGAGTATAGTTATCTAAACACTCTACTCAACCTACCTTAGTCTGCACCTCAAGAAAAACCTTTCTCTGTGGGCACAGCTTGTATCTAGGCACTTTTATTAAGCAAATGTGCAATGTCTTCCTGCGAAACCGTATTTTAAGACAAAATTCTGAAACTTTTAAAAACGAAGAATGACACAACAAAGTAATTCGTTGTTTCTCCTGTCTAGGGTACTTGTCTTAAAATGCGTTTAATTATCACTAGTTAGTGGCAGGCCTAACGTTTTGTTTATTGAAACAGTATTCTGTACCTTCCAGTCAATTTAAAATTGTTATCCGCCTGTCGTGTGTCGCCGTAGGTGAAGGACCAGACAGGTTCACGGAACAAAATCACGGCTATTATGCAAGGCTTATCGCTAGACAGCAACGACGAGAAGGAGACCCGACAGAATGCGGGGCGCTCTTTCTATCAGTTAGAGGCGCGTGCGCAGTATCGCGGGCAACAGCGTGAGGAACGGACATGATACTTCCTCCCCTTTTAGTTGAACACATTTAATATTCGGCTTGGAATCTCTCAGGAAGTCGACGTTCTCTTGTTGTGTACCGCCTCGCAACATTCGCTTGTGCTGCTTGAGGCGGGCCGGAGACACTTGTAGGTGACGGTGGAGAAGGAGGCAGTGGTGGGCCGTCGCTCGATGGACACTACAGGAACTCCGTGTCCTCTTGGGCAGACTCAGCGCCCGCAAGCCCGGACCTTGTAGTAGCTTGTCCTTGTGCTGACGCCAGGTGACGCTGCCTCTGGGGGTGGTAGCCTGCGCTTTAAAAAAAACAGGGACCCGACTGTTCAACAATAGCCCCAGGAACCCACTTGGGTTTTCCACAATAATTGCAAATCAATGCCTGATCACCAACAACGAAGTCACGATCGCGAGGCGGTCGAGTCGCCATCTGCATGAACTGGTGGGCCACCCGTTCCCCCAACGCAAGCTTCACTGCATCTAGACGTCTACGCAGACGTCGGCCTAAAAGCAGAGTGCCCGGCGTATCGTGCTTAGTAGCATGGGGCGTGTTGTGTTAGCAAAGCAAGAACTTCTGTAGCTCTACCTGTATCGGCTCGCCTTGGTTGTCTTTGCGAAGAGCGGCCTTGAAGGTCTGAACGAAACGCTCTGCGAGGCCGTTCGAGCTAGGATGGTAGGGAGCAGTCAGGACGTGACGGCAGTCCCTCTCTCCCACGAAGCGCTTGAAGTCCTGCGACGTGAACTGCGGACCGTTATCTGAAACGAGTGTTTCAGGGAAATCAAAACCAGCAAAAAGTTATCTCAAACACTACATGGTGCTTTCGGCAGTCGTTGAGCGCATCGCAAACACTTCTGTCCACTTCGAGTGTGCATCTACCACAACTAAAACATAGTCTTGAGAAAAGGACCGTCGAAGTTAACATGAACACGCTGCCACGGGGCTGTTGGCCATGGCCATGGGTGAAGAGGGGCCTTGCAAGGAGCGATGCGTTGCTCTTGACAACCCATTCAGCTTCTCACGCGACGCTCAAGGTCCGCCTCAAGCGACGGCCACCACTCGTAGCTGCGCGCGAGCGCCTTGCTGCGCACGATTCCCAGGTGCCCCTCATGGAGTTCATCCAGTAGCAGGTCCTGCAGTTCCCCGGGAACAAGAACTCGTAGGCCGTACATGATGCAGCCCTGATAAACTGTGAGCTCGTTGCGCCTGTCTAAGAAAGGCTTGAGCTTTTCGTCCTTGACAACCGAGGGACAACCAACACTTGTTCATTCCTTCACTTGGCAAAGAACTGGGTTTCGAGACGTCATGCGAGCGTTCTCACGACTACAGACTGGCAGACACTGTAATCTTAAAGAATAAAAAGATTCTTCACTTTCTTCTGTTTCATTATTGACACTTCATAACGAAAGGCGCGAGCAGATATATCGGCTTCGGCGTTTTCGCTCGATTTTTGAAGATAAATTTGTACGTGTAGGCTGAAGGAGTGACTGTCCAACGCTGCAATAGAGCGACCGCTACCGTGGGTATCCAGGTTTTGGGCACCAAGATTGTCTGCAGAGGTTTATAGTCAGTGACCAGGGTGAATGATAGGCCTTAAATGTAGAAAGAAAATTTCTTTACTCCAAACACAATGGCTAACGCCTCGTTTCCGAGTTGACTGTACCCTTTTTCGGCATCTGATCACGTGCGCGATGCGTATTCAATCGGTCTTGCGCTTCCATCGTCCGAAACATGAAAAAAAAAAAAACATCACCAACCTCATACTGAGAGGCGTCACAGGAGAGCTTCAGTGGCCTCTTGGGGTTGTAGTGCGCCAAGGTTGGGGGCGACGCCGACTCGCTCTTGACTCTGTCGAACGCTTCTCGGCAACGCACGTCCCAGCACCATGCAACGTCCTAGCGCAAGAGTTCGTAGAAGGTTTCTGCAACAGTTGCGAGATGGGGGACAAACTTTTCGTAGTAGTTGTCGACGCCCAAGAAGAACTGTAGCTGCTGCTTGGTTTTCGGTGTTTGTGCCTTGAGTCGCGCTTCGACTTTGTCCACCGATGCTGAGATGCCGTCAGCGCTGATCCTGTGCTCAAGGTAGCAAAGTTCCTGCTAAAAAAAAAAAAAGGAACTTTTTTTTTTTGCCCTGACCCTGCACTTAAGAGGACACTTAATGACGGCTTCGAGATTGACCAAATGTTCTTCAGTGGCCTTTCCGGTCACTAGAATATCATCCAGGTAGCAACAAACGCAGGTTAGGTCCTTAAGCATGGTATCTATTATTCTTTGGAAGATACCCGACGCGGATGAAATTCCAAAGGTCTGTTTACCACAAACAATCCCTTGTACGTGTTCAGCGTCAAGTATTATTTTGACGACTCTGACATTACCACTTGCTGATAGGTCCGATTAAGGAGATCTTAGAAAAGTTTACGTCCCCCGACAGCACTGCAAACAAGTCATCAACCTTCGGCAGGGGATACCGGTTGGCATCTAGACTGGGATTTACGGTAGTCTTGTAATCACCGCAAAGGCGTATGCCTCCATCCTTCTTGATAACCGGTACGAGAGGCGTAGCTTACTCGGATGTAGTCACAGCCGTGATGATGCCAGTCTTTTGCAATTTTAACACCTCTGCTTCCACTGCCGTTTGCAAAGCGAACGGAACATTCCTGACTTTAAGAAACTTTGGCCGATGCTCTGGCTTGAAAACAAGTCCTGTTCATTATTCTGTAATAGCGTCAAGTTCATCGTTGAAAAGTGGCCGGTACTTCGAGAGTAAAGCTTCGAGCCTCTCTTTCACGCGGCTAGGAGCAAAAGAGTCTGACCTTGTGGAATGATCTAGGTCCCCAATCTTGTTTCACTGTTTGTTTCACTCCAGTCGAATGGCCCGTAGCTACTCCCGGCCCAGCAGTGGTGGCCCTTCTCCGTTGACCGCGTACAGCGGCTGACGCTTGGAGTCCTCACCGTGCTGCACGTTGACTATCGAGACGCCCAAGGGTCGGACCGGCCAGCGCTCCGGTGTAGGTGCGCAGTTTGACAGTCGTAGGCTTCAGGTCGTCCGGGGAGAAGAGTCGGCGGTACTGCTTGCAGGGCATCACGGAAACCGCATTACCAGTATCCAGTTCCATGCTCACCACTGTACGTACCGTTGATGGCCATTTTTAGCGCGATGGGCTTTTGGCTGGGTGAAGACACGCCATTCAAGTTGACGATTCTTTTTTCCTCTGGAACATCCAGCGTCTTCACACCCTTTGTCTACCGTTTCTTGTGTAAAGTACCAGCACCGCTACGACAGACTCTCTGAATGTGGCCTTTCTTGTTGCATTTGTAACAAATGTTGGACAGGTGGGGACACGGTTGGCTCAAATGCTTGGTTGAGCCGCAGCGAAAAGTGTCACCCTGCTTCTTGTCAGATACTGCCTGTACCTTGTGAACCTCAGTGACCAGACCCCCTCCTGCACGAGTCTCAGTGGCGCTTTTCTTTATCACTTCCATGGCAAGGGCGCGTTCAACTGCCTTCAGGAATATTAGTTTGCTGTCTTCTGTGAAGAGTACGCGTTGGATGTCTTCTGTGAACAGTCCACACACGAAGCGGTCCCGAAGAGACTCGTCCAACGAGTTTCCTAATTCGCACGTCTATGACAGCTTTCGAAGCTCGGCGACGTATTCCGATATGGGCTTTTATTCCCGCTGCGTCCACCGATAAAATTTCGCTCGCTCACCAATGACTGACGGCTTCGGCGACAAGTTTGATCTCAGGACCTTGTTCAGGGCCTCGAAGTTCTTCGTTGAAGGCAGCTCCGGGGACGTCAAAGACTCAAGAAGCCCATACGTTCTTGGACCAATCAGGAAAGCGTGGACCTTGTCGTCGTCCGGAACTTTGTTGGCGATTAAGAATGACGTTAACCTTTCTAAATACGAAGCCCAGTCGCTGGCGGACCCGTCAAACGGCTTCAGCTGGCCCATTCGTCCGGCGACCCAGTTCACCGCTGCTTCGGCTTCGTTCACGACGGCAGGCACTGCAGCGTCAGCACTCTTCAAAAGCTGATTATGAACAGAAGCTGAGTGCGCGAGCACTTGCCTTCCAGACCGACGCAAGGTGTCTTCTTATATCCCATCCTCGTCGGCAGTGTTGTCTGTCGACGTAGGTGAAGGTGCAGGCAGGTTCCCGGAACAAAGCCCCGTTTATTGTGCCAGGCATATGTCTTGACGGCAACGACGAGAAGGAGACCCGACAGAATGAGGGGCGCTCTATTTATCAGTTAGTGGCACGTGCGCAGTACCGCGGGCAGCTGTCATCAGCAGGTGAGGTGCGGACATGTCAGTATCGATCAGACAAATCAAACGCCAACCGTCGCTACCTTTCTAGCAGACGTCCTGGTGAACCTGTGTCTTGAAAGAGAGGGCCTGCTGAATGCTTATGTCGAGAAATTTTTTTTTTTTTTAGTTCACCAAAAAACAAAAATAACAAGTCAAGCCGCAAGATTTTTTTTTTTTTTTTTTCAATTCGTGGTGCCGTGCACACAGAACTGTAGAAATCACTGCACCGCGGATCAAATGCCCATATCAGAGACTACCCAGCTCGGAATTCTCCAATAGATTAGCTGGCTGGGCTAACCTGTTTTGTTAACAGCCGAGCAAACTGGACAGCGCTGGCACCGAGTGATGCGGGCGAGAGAACGCGGTGAACGTTCAACGTGCACAGGGGTCTAGGCGGAACATCGGTGTCATGAGTAATACCACAGTCCACACGGATCGGTGTCGCCATCTAGGGATCAAGTCTCAAGTTTCTTCAAGATGGCCACTGTGGGGCCTCAGCCTCAAGGAGAAAAGCGGTTCATAAGTCGTTGATTCTAATCCAATATTAGACAGTACTAAAGACCCGTTTACAAGCCGGTAGAAAAATTTGTCATTCTGTAAATTTGAAGTAATCGGGAAAGTAACGGTTACGTCTTTTCAAGTAACGGTCAATGCACCCTTTCCGAAATTCGGTCTGGTCACTTCGATAACTATCACCATCAAAGTGCATATCCTCTGTACATGCTAATGGCGGCCTCTTGATGGCTGGCGTAGGAAAAATTTGAAGATAGGCACCGATACGGTGCCTGAACATTTTAGTCGTTAGTTCACTACATTGTTCAACGTCACCGTGATGAGATTTAGAAGCTTCTATGAGCTACGTATTGGGCGGGTGTCATGGAAATCCTTGAAATGTTCGGCTTCAGCAAGCCCCAGACAGCCCATGGCAATAAAAATATCGTGAATTTTATCAATACCTTTACTCAACTAAGCTCCTCGTACAGGTCTGTGGTACATACCATCGAAAGTGGAACAAATAAAAAAATAACTGTACAGCGAAGAAAAGTGTAACTTTCGTACGTCTGCCGTTGACGAATAGATGCTCAATTTTAGCCGCCATTAGCATACAAATATTTATACTGATATTTGAGCCTCTAGGTGGCACTGAATTTGTCAAAGTGTACAATATTTTTTCTGAAGTAACCAAGCAATCTAGTTAAATATGTTAGCGAAGTGTAATTGTAATATACCGATCTCACAAAGCGTTCGGCGCATACGTGACGCTGCCATAACTTTAGTTCACAGGATGTCAATGTTACTAAAACACTCACTCGAGAAACTCGCTCTTGAAACCTGGGCCGCTCTATGGCAGTTTCCCAACTGAATGATTCTAGTAATATTGCAGGAGGCTGACGGCGGTGTACGAAAGGACTCGTGCCAACTCGTGCTCTGCACAGAGCTCCAGCGAGGTTGTCGCACGTGCAGAAAAACTAAAGCTCCCTCGGTGCATTGCGGCTGCGGTGGCGTAGTCAAACTGACTGGTGAAATCGGTCTATTGTAATCCATTACATTTTTCGAGCAACGTGTACAAGGCGCTACCAAGTGACGCTCCCACAATAATTGACTATGCACCATTCCCATGTGAGCTTTCTCATTATCCTCCATAATGCCTCTGTCTGTCTGTCTGTGTGTGTGCGTGCGTGCGTGCGTGCGTGTGTGTGTGTGTGTGTGCGTGTGTGTGTGTGCGCGTGCGCGCGCATGGGTGTGTGTGTGTGCGTGCGCGCGCGCGCATGGGTGTGCGTGCGTGCGCGTGTGTGTGCGTGTGCGTGTGCGCGTGTATGTTTCGCGGTTTATGTTGTACAAAGGCGTCAGCCCACATATCTTTCAGTTATATATAGCGCGACCGATGTTGTTTTTTTTAGTGTTATAATGAAGGTTTGCCCAAGCTGTTTTATACATATGTCCTGTCCTAACCAGTGACAGTTATTTTTGTATAATTTGTCTGCACCGATCATTTTTCCACCCCTGCGGAACCATATCTCTATTTATTTATTTAATTATGTAATAGCCACAGCGCCAAATCAGTCGTTACAGTGGGGATATAGTATCGATAAACATTAAAAATAATCTTGATTGTTTAATTATCATTATTATTTGTTATCTTTCTGTAGCATTTTTTTTTTTGAAGTATTACTTTTTCGTGCGAAATAACGTTTGTACAATCATAAGACAAAACAAAAAGAAAACGAATTTCTAAAAAAGCTGCAACTTCAACGCCATCAGAAGCTGGAGCGAATAAAACAAAGAATTCCACAGAGACTTCCTGTCTTCGTAATATTTCTAGTTCCACCGAAATAACTGGTTCCAAACCGCGAAAGCTTGTTTTGTTCACTCGGAGAAGAGATAACTGGAAAACAAGACGGCACCCCCGACCGGCCGCCCGCGAAAAGGCAAGACAACGGGAGCTTTCAAGCTGTAACGAAAACTGTCTGGACACATCTTGAGGCACGCAATGTTAATAAAAGTAATCCAATTCCTTTAAAAACTGTTATCCCATTGGAACATCCGACAGAGGATGCAACATAAATGAAGGAGTGACACTTTTCCTGTGGGTTTATTTCTTTTATCTCTTGCTTCCTTATGTCGGTGGTGACAGCTGTCAACTCAAACTGACGCTGCATCTTTCTCTATTTAATGTAAGTTTCACTATATTCTTTCGCTTTAAATTTGCAGCCCAGCGTAGAAGTAAAAGCACGGTTTGCGTGCGAAGTGGAGGTATAGCCATACACGGTGTAAAATAAGAGCGGTGTCTGTACAGCGCCACCTCACCATGAAACAACCCAGGCAGCACACGGTATCGGGCCAACATTGGATTTGATGTGACAAAGAACGGCCCAACAATGGCCCAACTGAGCCATATGTTTCCCAATATTGGAATCACATTGGACAATAATGAACTATCAAAGCCAATGGTTTTCCAATATTAATGATACGTTGGCATAGGATGGTCAACATTGGACTGTCAAAGCCAATAGCTTTCCAATATTGGATATACGCCAGCATAAGTTGTCCAATATTGGACTGTCGGAGCCACTGGCTTTCTGATTTTGGCTTGTATAACAGCTGAGTAGTACCTCTTCACATATTACAAATTGCTTAGTTTGTACTTGTCTACAGAATAGGCTGTGTGTAATAAAATTTTAGAAGATTTCAAAACAATCCCTTGTGTCTGTGTACCTTCCTTTTTGAAAACAACTTGGCGAGTGCACTTGGAAAGAGCTGGGCGAGTGTAACGATGGCCAAAAATCAGCACGAATGACGGCCAACATTGGATCGGGTCGCACTTCCAGTATTGTCCAATATTACGCCGGTCTTTGCCAATGTGGGACCACCATTGGCTGGAACCATGGTTTAGCAATGGCCCAACATTGGCTGGAACGATGGTTGAACAGTGGCCCAACATTGGCACCAATGACTGGGTCAACGTTGGATAGGGTAGCGCTTCCAATATTGTTCAATATTGAGGCCGGTGTCTGCCGATGTCGGACCAACATTGGTGTGCTGCCTGGGAAGCGTGTTGAAGGCTCGCTCGCATTTCTGGCCAACGCCGTGAGATGAGCAACATGTCTGGGTCTTCGAGAAATCGTTCCTAATCTCGCACACGTTTCGAGTCCGCATTATGGTGGCTGAAGTGGAAGTGGGATAGGCGCCATTAAGGCGCAGTTGTGGAGAGGGTAGCGGGTCGCAGCGATGAAAAGTTTTAGACAGCATAGATTGTAGAAAGGGTCCATCTCACATCACGGAGAGCGTTTGCAATTTATTGGCGGACACCTCCTGACGCGATGTGTCGCAAGTGTGCATGCGCTGCGTTTTCGCGAGTCAAAACGTCCTAGGTATTTTTGAAACCAATCGAGTGTCTGGTAGCGGCTGTTTCCAATTTCCAAGCATCAACAGTCATTATAAGAGTGGTTGTTTTAATGCTTCGATTTTTTTTAATCTTCGCTTTCCTGGATTATTTTTAGGCCGTGTCTACAATGGCGTCCGACGGCACTTAAATCGTGCCTAAAAGTGCCGTCTGAAAAAGAGTCAACGACGCGTGTATCACTGGGGAGCTCGTTAACACCCCCCCCCCCCCCCCGGTCTGCGTTCAGACAGTATGCGGCTGCTAATTATAAAACTATTAGTCCACTTGGCCCCGTAGTACACGCCCCTTCGCGGCGTCCAGCCGGCAACCCAAGCCCCGCTATCCCCATCCACCTCCGGTAACGAAGTCCCATATTATTTTGTTCAGGGAAGTTTCGTCGACAACATTCGTTCATTTTCAATGTTAGTCGTAAAAAAAAAAAAAATGTTAGAGGAAAAAAAAAAAAAAAAAGCTAAGCCCGCACTGCGGATTCGAACCCGGGGCCGCTTGCGAATGAAGGAGATATCTTACCACTATGCTACGCTACCTTTTTTTTTTTTTTTGTCTTTACTATCTTTATTTCAACAGAGAGTCCGAAACACATTCCATACAATGACAACCTAGACCGACCAGATAGTTCCTGGACTGCGACTAAGTTTAAAATTGCTTCATTGATACCAACCTGTCCAGTATAGGCACCCACTCAGGCTTTTCGGTCAGCGTTTCATACACTTCTCTTACATAAATAGCACTCTCAATTCGATATTCCTTTGCTTGACGGGGGTTAACATCAGCATTTCGTACAGCCATCCTAGTCCTCCATAGGCTGTGGAGGCCCAACAGCATAAACATGTCGTAAGGCACACCCCCTTCGTCGTCGACAGATAGGAATCGAATACCATAATTTGTTAACCGTAGGTCCTTCTGCAGGGTGCACTGTAGAATGTCCCACAAAAACAACAAAAAAAACAGCATCCCAACAGTTTAGGAAAATATGTTCTACAGTTTCGGGTTTTCGACATAAGAGACAGTTGACTGACCATGGCACAAAAAGGCCTTTTTCCTGCGGGCAGGGCTTAACAGGAAGAGTGCCACTGTGTAGTTGGAAAAAGAAATCTTCACAGTTGGCCTAACCGGCATTGAATTAAGCCTTTTTAAAACATATTTTCCTGGGCCCCCACAATATAAGGAGCGGTACAAAGGTATTGGCAGCACAGTGTCAACCAGATCTTTATATAAGCGCTTTCGATCGACAACACTTAAATAGTCCAATGAAAACCGTATTTTTAAAAAACTGGAAGGCTCCGACCACTTCATACAAAAAACCACGTAGTCCCACACGTTGAAAAGTACTAGTAGATACAATAAACTCAGGTAATGCATGACACAGTCTGACCTGTAGAACTGTTCGCAAGAAATCATCTTTTTGATCCCGAAGAAAAATAAAACAAGAAACCACCTGCCGAAGAAACAAATGAACAAGCCCAAGCCCACCGTTTCGCGCAGAACGAAACAAATTAGTACGACTGCTTCGCTCCCAACCCGAACCCCATACGAAAACCGCAAACACCCTATGTAAACTCTGAACATTCACTCTCGACATCGACAGCACTTGTAGCACATACCATACTTTTGCCACAATAAACAAGTTGCAAACTAATGACCGCGCAAACATTGAAAGATCTTTACCACCCCACTTTGCTGTTTTTGCCCGTACTTGCGCCGTCTGCTCCCTCCAATAGTCTCCGGTATCACGATAATGTTCTAGTGGCACGCCAAGGTACTTGGGTGGCAAAACAGTAAAGTGAATGCTTTTAAAACTAACTGGCGTGGATTCCCAACAACCGTGCCAGAATCCAACGCATTTGCTTCAATTTATAGCACTACCTGCCATCTTACAAAACAAGGCAGTTTCTTTCACAACATCACTAACACTTTCTGTATCCTTACAAAACACAGTTATATCGCCTGCGTAAGAAAGCAGCTTGACTTCACTTGAAACCAGCCTAAAACCACGTATCCTTTGACTATGAAGGATCTTTAAACAAAAGGGCTCGAGATAAATGGCGAACAACAGAGGAGATAAAGGGCATCCCTGTCGGACCGAGGACCGAACTTCCAATTTTTCACTTACTTCCTTATTGACGATTAGGCTTGTAAAGCACTTTGCATAGGACATTTTTATACCATCTAAAATAACTGAACCTACATTCACGTGTTCCAATATCGAAAGAAGTATATCGTGTACTACCCTATCAAAGGCCTTTTCTAAATCCAGTTGTAGCATGGCCACTCTACCACCGAAAGCGTCGCAGCACTCTAAAATACTTCAGGCCACGTGAATATTTGTAAAGAGTGTGCGCCCTTTAATGCCACACGTTTGGTGAGGCCCAACAATGGATGTTATTATAGTTTGCATTCTTCTCGCCAAAACTTTCATAAAGATCTTATAATCTACGTTGGTAAGGCTTATTGGTTGATATGACTTAACCGATAACTGTTTTACAGGGTCTTCATTTTTGGGAATCAAAATGGTATGGGTTCTCCGGAAAGACGGTGGCATTTCTTTTACCTCGTACGCTTCTAGTAGCACACGGTGTAGACCCTCAGCCATAGGTTCTTTAAACGCCTTGTAAAAAGCGGCCCCCAAGCCATCTCGTCCGGGAGACTTTCCTGTGTTTAGATCACCAATAGCTCTTTATTTCTAGCACACTTATCGGCACTTCGAGGACTGTCTTAGCCTCCTCATTTAATTGTGGCATTAACGGTAAAAACTCGTTTTCGAAACCTCCCTCAACACTTATTTTCTGCCCTAAAAGATTTCGCTAATATTCAAAAAAAGCAAGTTTAATAATCTTTTTATCACGGGTAATTTCGTTGCCGTATTGTATCTCTTTTATTTCGTTTTGTATTGCATATTTTTTTTTTCATCACTCAGTAAGCGCTTAGTCGGTGTTTCTCCCGCCCAAAATCGTTCGGCTCGAGCTCTTATAACCACTCCTCGGTAGTTACCTGTATCGATAAGCTCTAGTTTGCTCTTGACTTCGCTGACTTCTTTCGTAAACTGTCCCGGTTGAGCGCTCTCTATACATAGCAAAAACTGGAGCTGACATTGCAGTTCTTTTTCTTTTGCCCTTTCTTGCCTTTTCAAAAACTCGCCCGTTCTATCGCATTAATTTTTACTTGTTCCTTAAATAGCTCCCACAATGTTCTAAAGCTTCCAGTCTCAGCCTCCAGCAGCTTTTGTGTGCTTTCCTTCACTCCGCTCATGAAGGCCTCATCTTTCAAAAGCTTATCAATAAATTTCCATAAATCCCAGTTAAAGGCCGTTTTATTTTAACTCCTAGCGTGAACATTACCAAGCTGTGATCACTTAAAGACGTATGTTTAACGTCATAGTTCTGGCCGTGTGGGACAAGTTCTGCTTATATATAAGCCCTATCAAGCCTGGCGTGGCTTGCGCGTTGGTGATGCGTGAACTGGGATACATTACTTTTCGACAGAACCCACCCAACATCCTCTAAGTTACATTCTTGCACTAAGGTATTCAATAACATTGCGCTCTGATCACGTATCGGCAACTGCTGTATTCTATCTTCTGCAACGCACACCCAGTTAAACTCTCCCAGGAAGATAACAAGTTTATCAGAGTTAAGATAGGAGGCAACTTCTTAAAAAAAAAACCACGTTCACTTTGCTGATTTGGCACGTAGACACATATTATACGCCATTGCTTATCGGAAACGGAAAAATCTCATACAGTCAAACGCCCATTCGTACAAACAACAGACTCTACCACAATTCCTACAGAATTGCGCAAAAATAAAGCACAACCACCAGATCTACCAACTGAGTGGCATACGCATACATTATAGCAAGCTCTGAAAGGCGGAAGCATACGGTTCGTTTGCTCTTCGCTTTCTACTTTTGTCTCTTGCACAGCCACTACGTCAAGGTCGTTATCCAGAAAAAGGCGGCTAAGCTGGTACTGCCTGCGCCTGGCCGCCAAGCCCCGTACATTCAGCTTGGCGACATTTAGGGCTGTATCGAGATTACCTGCCCTTTCTGAGCGAGTAGAACTGAGCTGCTTAGTGCTCACCTCGGCGCTTTGAGAGACGCCGAACGACTCACAATCCCGAAGCGCTGGCCGGCGATTTTCGCCAGCCGAAAAGTCCAAGGCGCTACAGGAGGTATCCGTCTCGGCCACGTCGTGTATACGTCCCTCTAGAGTTCCCAGTGCCTTGCAGAGCGCGAGGCCTCACTACTGCGTGGGCGGCGTCACCATCGGACTTCGGTCCCGTGGTATGTTGGGCTTGGGTCTCAGGCTTGACCGCTGCGTCAGAGGCGCCTTTGGGGGCGGCTCATCGGGGGCAGCCGCTCCGGAGTTCTGGCTGACTTTTTCACTAAGTTCACGGGCCCGCTTGGGGACCGGGGCCGTGGGGACCTCTGTCTCGACGCTCTTAGGTTCAACCCTGTCAGCACGTCTCGATAGCTGAAGACTTCGCCAAGCCGACGTTTTCCACATTCGGTGCACCGCCCGCCGACGTCCCCGCAGGTAGCCTAGCGCGGTCACCGTCGCTTTGACTTTTGTCACTGCTCCCCAAAGGTCCAAGGGGTGATGGTGCCTGCTCGGGTAGCTGACTCACTGCTCCCCAAAGGTCCAAGGGGTGCTGGTGCCTGCTCGGGTAGCTGACTCGCTCCTCCGCTGGCAGCTTCCTCGGCGTCAGCCACGTCCATGAGGTGCTCCGAAATATCGTCGCTCCTCACGGGCCCTGCGACGCTCGCGTAGTGCGGACGCATTGGCTCTCACTGTGGCCGAAACGTCTGCAAGACGCACAGCGTGGTACTCTGCATTCCCGGCGTATATGGCCCTTGCCCTTACACCGAAGGCAAAGCGGAGCCCTGCCCGGCACCACCACCAACACCAGGTCGC
This sequence comes from Ixodes scapularis, assembly GCF_016920785.2. NCBI lineage: Eukaryota > Metazoa > Arthropoda > Arachnida > Ixodida > Ixodidae > Ixodes > Ixodes scapularis. The sequence continues at coordinate 113,262,302 of NW_024609868.1, forward strand.
CAGCGATGCGCAGCTGGTGAGAAATGTCCTCCACCGTGACGTCGGCTGCCAGCTTGAGGGTCACCGAGCGTGTCGTCGACCCCTAGTCCATACAGCCAGGCACGTGCCACTTGTCTCTTGTGACCCCCTTCACCCTCCCAAAGGGCGCCGGGGCCACAGGCACTTCTTCATCTTGGACGTGGTGCAGCAGCCAGTGGAGCTTGAGCCGCGTGTCCTGGTTATTCGGGTCCACCACGACGCAGCGGCCTTCCTTGACCGTGAAGCCATCGGCTGCGAGCAACTTCTTCTTGCCCTCGGCGCTCCTGAAGATAACAGCCCACATGTGGTTGTACTGGTACGCCCCCAAGGCGAGCACCTCAGGGAGAAGTGCCGCAAGGGGCCAACGCGCCTCGGAAATGTTCCAGGCGGTAGAGCCGGGCTCGCACATCGGCATGTAAAAAAATCGTGCTCTGGACAGACGAGCCAGTAGGCAGCGTAGGCATTATCACTTCGTAGTCCTGCGATGCAGAGTCAGCGTTCCTGCTTCCGCGGCCAGAAAGGGCCGCTGATACTGCTCCGACGGAGCTCATGATAAGTACGTCCGATCTGCTCGGCAGCCGGAAGTCGAATCCCCCACTGCTACGCTACCGCTTTTTTTTTTCTTCTTTATTGACAGACATTATTCATTCAGAGAATACACCTTCAGAAGCACTTAAAAAAAAGGTCAAGCTGACTTACGACTGACGCACACTGATTAAAATGATCGTAATGTGACCAGGCCGTCTAGGACTGGCAACCAATCAGGCTCATCTCTCAAAACCTTATACACTTCTCTAATCTGACTAATGCTCTGAGTAAAATAGTGACATACTGGTCCAGCATCAACATCAGCATGCAGCACTACCACGCGGCTCTTCCAGATACTGTGTAAGCCAATAACCATAAGTAAATCATATGGTACAGAGTTGGTTGGGGCAACAGGCAGAAAACGCAACCCGTGTGTGCTTAAAGGAAGTTCCTTTTCCAGAGTTCGCTGCAGTACATTCCGGTAGAACACCGCGTCCCAACAATCTGAAAACACACGCTCTATCGACTCGGGCCTTTTGCACAAGGTACAGATCACGGTCCAGGGAACGAATATGCCATTTTCGTCCAGCCATGTTTTAACCGGAAGTGTTTCGTTGTGAAGTTGAAAGAAAAAGGTTTTCATTGTGGCCGGGACCACCATTTTCTTAACTCGACGAAGTACTTCCTGTCCTGAAGTTGCGCTGTAAACAGCTCGATACAAAGGGGTTGGAAATGACGTTTCTATTAGATTTCTTGTAAGTCGCTTTCGAGAGACGGTACTCAGATATTCCAAAGAGAAATGGGTGGTTAAAAATGTCTATGCACCGACAACTCCCTACAAATAAGCACTCAGTGATCCCGTAGCACCGTCACTGGATGAAACGATGAAATCGGGTAAGACACCCGACAATTGAACCTGAAGAACAGTACGCAGAAAGGGATCTTCTTGATCTCGCAGGAAAAGAAAACGGTTAACAACTTGGCGTACGAAAAAGTGTGATAAAGAAAGACCACCATGCCGCGCCGAAACAAATTCATTCGGCTGACGCGCTCCCAGTTGGACACCCACACACATACAGCGTACACACGATGCAGCTTCTGAATGTGAAATTGAGAACAATGCAATACCTGTAGAAGATACCACAGCTTAGCGACAAAAAAAAATTACACACTGTAGCTCTCGCGAAAATAGACAAATAGCGGTCTGCACTGGGGGCCGCCTTCTCGCGCAGCTTATCTGTCTCTTCACTCCACAGACCTGCGCTGTGACGATAGTATTCCATCGGTGCGCCAAGATAACGGGTGGGAAGGGTTGACCCAGAGCCTTTTATACTGGGTTGACCAGGCACTGTGAGCGAGGAAGTTTGGCTTCGATGCCCATCGGCCATGCCAAAAACTCGAACATTTAGACCGGTTCACTGAACATCCGATCCGATAACAAAATGTTTTTTTGTGATTTCGATGGCTTTTTCAATACCCTCGCTATCTGTACACAAAAATAGCAATGTCGTCCGCATAAGCCAAAATGCGAACCTCGCGCGCATTCAAGCTAAATCCGCGAACATGCTCTGAATGCTCAAGCAGTATGGTTCAATATACAATGCAAACAGTAATGGCGAGAGCGGACAGCCTTGTCTAACAGAAGATTTTACAGGAATACGTTCACTGACTCGCTTATTAACAATAAGACTCGTTGTACAACTATATTATGCCATTTGCACACCTAATAAAATTATAGGTCCTATATCGATATGCTTCAAAATTTGGCTTAAAACGTCATGAGACACGCGGTCGAAGGCCTTTTCCAAGTCAACTTGTAACATAGCAACTTTGCAGAGCTCACCGTCACAACACTCCAACATACTGCGCGCAACATGAATGTTTGTCAAAATAGTCCGAACTTGTATGCCGCATGTCTGATGAAGCCCAACAACACTCGATTTTACACGCTGCAAACGGCAAGCGAGAACTTTCATTAATATTTTATAGTCAACATTAGTAAGGCTTATTGGACGGTAGGAGTTAACACTGCGAAGCTTAACGGGGTCGCCACATTTTGGGGTTTACACTGTGTGTGTGCGTGAAAAGGAGGGGGAGGGGGAGGACTTTTCTTTCATATGCCTCGGTGAAAACTTCGAGTAACACGGATGAAATTTCACGTTTACATGTTTTGTAAAAACCAGGAATCAAGCCATCTGGGCTAGGCGATTTTCCGGGTTTTAAGTCATCTATCGCTTTTGTTACCTCTGACAAGCTGATAGACCATTTGCTATATCACCCAAGCATCAAGGAGAATGCAGGGATTGGTGTTCCACGCGTCACACGCGCACGCCTTCCCCGTATAAAAGATTCGAAATAACCAAAATAAAGCGTTGACGAACGCGCGTGCAAGATGCCATTTGTTTTAGGTATTTGCTTTAGAAAAGTTACTACTGCTGAGGCCAGATCGTGCGGCACGTGGAACACCAATCCCTCCATTCTCCTTAATGCTTGGGTAATATAGAAATATGGCTATTGGTTCCTCTAAGAGTCCTTTTCGTTTCCGCCAACCTTCGGCAGTAGAGGCAAAAAGTCGTCTTTAAATCCTGACAATGGTGGGGCGCTACAACTAAACAACTTTTTATACTGCTGGACAAACGCCTCTTCGATCTGAGTTCTATCGCTAGAAAAAACCCCAAGGTGTTTTATTTCAACTACCTCATTAGCTCGCGCGTATTTCTTTTCCGCCGCCACCATTCTTTTTGTCGGCTGCTCTCCCACCAAGAAACGCTCTGAACGAGCCCGTATTGCCGTCCCCTTGTATCGGTCGCGATCGAGGCGTTCGAGTTTGGCTTTCAAGTGGTTAATATCCTCAATGAAAGCGCGAGGTGCTCGGCATTCTTCCTGTAGCAGCTTGTCTATGTTTTTTCGGTGCTCCAATTCTTGACTCTTCTCCTGATACTTGAGGAGACATGTCCTTTCAAGTGCAGTTAATTTCACCTCCTGTTTAAATGTTTCCCAGCGCTCGCTTGCACTGCCTCTTTTCAGTTGCACGTCACTCCAGATTGTCTTAATACAGGAACGAAACGGTTCATCCTTTAGAAGTTTCGCATTCATTTTCCATAATTCCCATGAGAAATTTGCCCCCTCTATCTTTTTACCTAATTGGAATGTTACAAGGCACTGATCGCTAAAAGCAACGTAGTCTACCGAATAACTCCGACATAAATGTACCACATTCGATTAGATATACGCCCGGTCCAGTCTAGCGTGACTGACACCTTGAAAATGCGTGAAAGGCATACAGTTTGACCTAGGCACACAACATGCAACGTCTTCCAGAACAAAATCTTCAATAATGTTATTTAAATATAGGGTACTGGCGTCCTTATAGCGCGTTCGGTTGGACCTGTCTTCAGCTCGGCAGACACAATTAAAGTCACCCAAAATAATCAGAAAACTATCGGACTGGCAATGTTGGTAAAGGTTTTGGAAAAAAAAACCGGTGCTCCTCAGCCTCATTAGGTTATAAACACAAGTGACACGCCATTCATTTCCCATAACAGAGATATCACACATGACAAACCTCCCAGATGGGCAGGTCGTGACAGTTTGCACGGCAGCACTTAGAGATTTTCTGTGAACAGGCAGCAGGCCAGCCGAGAAACCAACAGCATGACTCAAGCAGACTTCATACCGCGCCAGAAAGGGTCGCATCATGTAGTCGGTCTGGTCCTCCCTCTCGACTTTGGTTTCCTGAATTGCGACAATGTCCAGGTCATGCTTGGTGAACAGCCGGTAGAGCTGTTGCTGCCGTCGTCTGGCTGCAAGTCCGCGAACGTTCAATGTAGCCACGCGCAAGGCGTTTTCAAGGGAAACCATCGGAAAGCGAGTCTCAGGCCTCGTACGCTGGGCTCACCTCTCGCTCTACCTGGGAAGAGATGAAGAACGGCTGCGTCCAGCGCGTCGTTCGCTCTCGCTCGTCACTACGAGCCAAGGACCCTCAGTCTGCTGGAGCGCCTGGTCGGTTCCCTGCTCCGAATCGCTGAGCCGCCGCTTGATCACCTTGGTCGCGAAGTCCATTGGTAAACCATGGCCTCCAAGATCCCGAAGCGCGCACGCGAAGGCTTCTCTGGCAGTCCCATTCGAGTCGCTCCCCAGCAGTACGAGGGTAGTTGCGCTAACTCCGTCGCTCGCCGCAAGGGGCGATGTCTGCCCAGGCATAACAGAGGGGCGAGCCGTCAGCCTCGTAGGTAGAGATCTGCGCTGATACGGGCCAGACCGCAGGCCACGGGTCGGCCCGGCCCGCGGGCCGGGCTCGAGCTTCACGGCTACATTCATGAAGGGCATGGGCCGGGTACGGGACTTGCATTTAAGTCTACAAAGGGGCCAAAGCGGGCCAAGCCGGCCATTACTCTTTTTTTTAGCGGCATGTTCTTCGGAGCGTGTTCGATTGGGAGAGGAACCACAAAGGGGGATAAACAGATGCTGAAGCATGTGTGTGTGTGCGTGTATGCTTTTGTACGGTTCGGTGTGTGCAGCGAATGTTCTTCCAGAGGATTAGCGGCGCGGCGTTCTTTTGCGTTTCCGGGGGCGCCGCCATCATACCATCGCTTCTCACCTCCAACACGCACGCACACGCGCCTACACAATGCACACCCTCGCCGGCGTAAGCCATCTGTATGTACGACTGCTTGCATTCCCAATACGGGTGAAGAGGTTCGCCTGAGGGGCACTTTTCTTGAACAATTTCTCACAGACCACTGCAAAAAATGGCGACATTGCCTTTTTTTTGCGGTTGTGCGCAGCGAGAGTGGTTAATTTAGAACTCTGTCTTTTGTCCAAACGGGTTGCGATGTTTCCCTTCCTTGTCAACTACGACACGTGATTTCGTTTACTGCTGCTTGTCATTTTTGTTTCTCCGTCCTTTCCGTGCGGGTTTGGTAGCAGAAAAGGAAGACCGGGGTGATCTTTCTTAACAAGCCGCCTAGGCCTGCAGATTGGTCCAAGTAATAATAACAGAAAAAAAGATGCTCACAGTATTTACTATATCAGTTACCGTAATCACCTTGTAGCAGTGGCAAGCGAGCTGCAGTCATGCCGCGCAATTTGTGAGCTATTTGTACTAGGCTAAAAAAAAAAGTGCAGCTGGCCCGTGAAAATTAGCTTCGGGCCGCTTAGATAAAAAAAAATAGTTATAAAAAATTGCAGCATGGTTATCTTTATTTCGGCTGCCGTGTCCGGGTCCAATAGACAACGGGCCGGGCTGGGCCGGGCTGGGCCGGGTTTCTAAATATCGGCCCGTGCAGATCTTGTAGTCACAGATATCGCGGGTGGTGGTGTCATCGCGTCGTCGTGCTTCCTCTTGCGCTCACCCGGGCACCCCGGATCTAAATTATCAGGAAGATTATTAAAAAAAAAAAGTCATTGCGAGGTGGCCATATTTTACCGCCCTAATTTTTTTTTCCCCCAAAGCTGGGGTCACACTGCTTATACCATCATACAAAAAACAGTCTGCAAACAGATTCAAACGCGAGTCACCACAAGATCTCATCTTCGAATGCCGCACGGCAACGAGTTCAAGGACACACTTGGCACGCGGCATTTGAACCATGGATATCGTGGTGACTGATATCTGCAGACTGTATTTTGTATAATGTATAAGCAGTGTGTCCCCGGCATAAAGGTACTTCTAGTAGAAGCAAATCCCGCAACACGACCCGCAAGAATTGCATAATAACTAATAAACATATTAAAAGAAGGACAACACGAACTTCACTATAGTATCAAATCTTGAGCTCAAAAGGCTACGCCAAATGAAGTGCTTAGATAAAAAAAATAGTTATAAAAAATTGCAGCATGGTTACCTTTATTTCGGGAAATTTGAATTTCTAATGTACGGATCTAAGCTTTTTTTTTAGTTTTATACGTGCTATGGATTGCAGTCCAATATATCAAAAGGCGTAATCGTAGCGCTAGCCGCAACATGCCCAGATGAATATCTCAAATTAAATAATTAAATGAGCATCACAACTTGTCTATCTACGTCCCCAGAACAGCTGTTAAACTTTATATCACAATACACAAAAAAATAGTAAGTAGAAGTTGCAGTAACTCGACGTTAAAAGACGTTTGCTTGAACTCTTCTGCCTCGCGCCATGTTGTCAATAACTTAAAGCCCCTCTATCCTGGAAAAACTGGCGCCATTCATTGTTGTAGAAATGCTCGAGGCACGTGCCGCGCGCCACTTCTGGGAAATTCATGGCGTCTGAAACCTAGCTCAGTGCTGCGCTGTGCCGTCATGATCTACCCAAGGGCTGCAGGTTGCACGTGCCTCGTGCATCGACGCGCCTTGCGCTACTTTTGAAACATGAAGGGGCTTTACAATGACTCATTGCAATGACTTAGAGTGCCTTCATACACACACGCGCTTTTGCTTGAGTGGTGACATCTCAGCCATTTTTCCGCCCAATCTTTTTCTTGATGCATTTTGAAGTGCGCGCGATCGGGTGTCGCTCAGCTCGAGCGCGTAGCTTTGGCTAATAGATAGATGCCATTTTACCGCCCAAGTCACGCACCGAGTGCGCGAGAGCGCTACGCGCTGGCACATTCAGGGCAACAATGGATGTCTTCACCCTGAGACAGACAGACATGTAGGCACCCTACAATGACTGGGTTGGGAGCGCCTCCCCACGGCGCCTCCTTCTCTTTTTCCGATTACGTCCTCTCCGCACGAATGGGGCGGCCGAAGAAGCGTTCGCGCGTTTCGGGATCTCGGAGGCCGTGGCTGTACCATCTCCGGCGTCCAGTGCGTCAGTCGCGACGCGCGTGGAGCGAAAGCTCGCGCTGCAGAACCCAGGGATCCTGGGTTCGAGCCCCACCCCTGCCCGTTTCGATCTGGATGAGCATCGTACCGGCGTGCGGTCGTGTATCACTACTGCGTGAGCACGTTAAAGACCCCAGGTTAGCAGTCGTACTGCACTGGCAAAACTGCTCATCTACAGTGTAAACCAGTGTCGCCCCTACTGGCAGACCAACCTTACGCTGTATAAATCACTAAAACGTCCAATTTGTTTTGCTTTCTACCGTCAATGTTATGGCGGAGACCTGGCCTTCTTCCATTGCTAACAGCGCGTGTTGCTGCTCACCGGACGCTTGACGGTCTCGCGAAAAAATCCTCGCGGTTGAAGTCGCCGCCGCCTCGGCCTCTTTCTAGTCCATTACGAGGTTCCTGTCCTGGCTGTCGGTGGTCTTGCTGACAGCAGCTCGAGAGTACCAGCGTACGCAATCCGAGGCCTCATGCCCGAAGGCTCGACACTCCTCGCACCTCGACACTCTACAGTCGCGCCGTACGTGTCCCGTGCGTCGACAGCGGAAGCACACTGGTGCGCGTCCGGGGACGACAATCAGAAGCGAGCCTCCAAAAAGACAGAGTTGGTGTGGCAGGGACTCCGGTGTCAAGTCTTCACGGAGCACCATGCGTACGATGACAGTAATGGAATCCACGTCTGCCAGGCCCTCGATTCTCCACCTCTCGCGGGTGACACCCTTGACCTCCCCGTACGGCTCGAAGGCCCGTCGAAGGGCGACTGCAGACACGTCGAATGCCACCAAGTGGACTTTTACCTTCAGCTTTCGTTTTTCTGGATCAATGAACAGGCATGGTCGTTTTTTCACCAGCATGGTCCCCTCTCGCAGAAGCTTCTCTTTGGTGAAGATGGTGTGCAGCTTCAGCAGCCAGACGTGCCCCATTTGAAACGCACCAAGTCGTGCTACGTCTTCCCGAACTCCGACCTGGTTCAGAGGCTCTACGAAGTCTTCAGCACGGTACGGCCACCCCCGGGTATCAGCATGCAGCACAAGGCTGCATTTCATGGCTTATCCTGTCGGCAGAGTAAGCAGTATCACTGCGTAGTCATTTGGAACATCGCCGCGTACGGCATCACCGCAGCTCGGAGCCGCCGTCATCGAGCTCACAGCGGAGCGATCCATTCCACGTGCGCACGCTACCGCGTTCGAACTTAGAATCATGCTACGCTACCGCTTCGAAAGTCCCGTTTTCACAATGCGTTTTATACGAGACTTTCGAACGGCACTTGAACACGTGAGTGCAGTACCGTGGGACGGCACTTGAACGCTCTGCAAGAGTGCCGTCGGACAGTACTCTAGACACTACGTTATTTTTGTTATCTTCTAACGGCGGGTGAGTTCGCATGCCATTTTATTTCACTAATGGTAATGGTGAGTTGGTCTCTCGGCAGTTCTAATTTCAACACCAGTCTGAACGTTCACAATCGCTTTCCGTAATTACGCAGTGAAAACATTAATCAAATTATTTTAGCTGCACGCCAGCCTTAATTATGGTTAAGTAACGTTTTCCAAGCCTTCATTTGAGCAAGACATTGTTAATAGGGAACTCGCTCTGCCATCGAAGCTATAAGTCTTGTCGTCTTGCCGGCCCGAAATTCGCTCAGCCAGCGATCAGGGCAACACACGTCGTCCAACACGAGTTGCTGCTGTTTTTCTTGCCGAAAGCTGTCATACCGAGGCCACATTTTAGTTGTCGTCCATGTTGTCCTGCTGTTGCCGCGATGTGACAGGTTTGTCGGACAACACGGGGAGGGAGCAACAAGTTGCCCGACTGTTGGACAACGAGTTGTATTGCTGTTGCCGTCGTGTTACCTCGGTGTGACAGGGCCTTAACTGACTACTCGCATCTCCAGATGTTGCTCGCCCTCTCGCGGTGGAAACGGGAAGCACTCTAGTGAGGTTACCTCGCTTCTCCTGCTTAGCAAGAACGGTGGAACCGCTCGAGGTCATGGCTTTTGAACAGTCATTTCTGGATGCCAACAACACTCTTCACTGTCCCAATGTAGTGCTGCAGCCGGTCTGGGATCGTATCTTATTAGAGAGTTTTTGTATTGCGCATAAAAGCAAGCGCAATTGGCGCCCTGCGTTTGCGTTAGAGTTGCGCGCTCCACGCGGGGCATGCGCGTCGTCGCCATGCGCCAATCAAAGACCGAAATTTTGGGCTCCGCGCACGGGCAGTGTGGAACGCGCAACGTTAACGCAAGCACACTGTGCTTGCGTTCGCTCGTATACGCAATGCTAAAACTCGCTACTCTTTCACCGGGTTTTTAAAAAAAAGAATTGGGTTGTTTGTGTGTTTACACAGCCTAGTACTTGGTTTGCCTCAAGGGGCGACGAGTCTCCCAGCTGTAGATGAGCAATTTCGCCAGTGCAGTACAACCGCTAGCCTGGGGTCTTTAACGTGCATAACAAACGAAGCGTGCTGCACTGCGCAGACGTAGTACAAGCGGGTAGGCGTTCCTTCGAATTGGAAAGGCTGAAATTGGCAAAACGATGGTGCGTAAAAAATAAATAAATAAATGTCCTAAAAACTAAACAAAATATACAGCAGGGCGTTTTCAGATAAGATCGAACAACCATGTCCGGTGACCATTTTTAATTTTGATGGAAAAAGTATTTTGCTGACTCCATGCCCAGAAAAATAAAACCAGTTCTTGCTTTCGAAAAAAAAAAAGCTAGTCTTTCCGAAAAAAAAATTTAAGCACCCTCTCAGTCACGTGCGCGTTTTGCGAATCGCGCAATGTTGACATTTCGGGAGGCTTCCCAAACAAAAAACTGTTCCGGCTACAGGTCTATAGTCGGTGACAGGTCAAAAACGAAGTGGAAGCTCCTCCCACCTCTTTGCACATTAGCAGAGCCAACGGTGGAGAGGAGGTCGACTCCTCTTCGGCGATCGCTCTGCTAAAGTGGAAAGAAGTGGGAGGAGCTTCCACTTCGTTTTTGACCTGTCACCGACTATAGAAATATTCACTGACAAATCAGGCATAGGGAGGATTGACAAAAAAATATTAATCAACGAGTTATTATTTTGAGAAACAAAATCGGCAAACATGACACATTGCGCAATAACGCTCTAGATTCAAGAGTTTTTTTCCTCCGTATCTATTAAATCTAAAGTCTTCAAACTATGCCAGTGTGTCCCCTGTATATAGTTCATCTTTGCGTGAAATAGTGTTCTCCTGGATAGCGGGAGAAATTCACAAGAATTGCTCACATAGGGGCATTTAACTAAATATTCATTATTTTGAAAATCACTTAAAAAAAAGCCATCTTTAATATTCTTTAAGCTCTATCAACTTAACGTTTATAATACGTACTAACAGAGTGTGCAAAAACATAATGCAATACTTGTGTGGCTTTTAAGTGAAAAAGCGAGAAATATGGCAAAATTGACGGTAACGTGGTTGCCATAAATGAGGTGTGCACATGCCCGTTCTTCAGAATTTCATTATTATTAAAAAGCGTAAACATGCTACGGGGTGGGCAGGGAAAGACTAATTGCCAGCACGGAGGTGGACGGTAGTTTTGAAGGGAAAATTTCTCATACATTTTCAAACAACCGACCCAAAAATGCCCATGGGCCGGAGCGATCGAGGTGCGCCACACTGTAACATGCTTCGCGGTGTTTGTTTCAACAGCCGGCGTATAGCGTGTCCATCTACGCGACGTAAAGGAAGCAACCTTAGGGACTTTGCAAACAGATCAGCTTGCCTGCGCCGCCTGTGAGGGACAATAGATCCGTCGCCGTGGAGGACCGCAAAACGCGTAGAAAATAAAAATACTCGGAAAAAAAAGGAACAATTATTGAGATTTCCTGTGACTTAATTTATGTGACAACGGTTTGGAGAATCGTGAAATCCAATTTAGGTATGCTCACGTGACCTGCGTAAGTGATGGAGCAGCAAGCCACTTTAAGAACAAGTACCAACTACACGAGCTGCAGAGCCACCAGTACACGTCAGCGAGGTGTGTTTTTTCAGCAACTTGACATGGCAAGAGTGCCTGTGATTGAATCGGGGGTTGTGTCAAGCACCATTGTGGAGCCTCCGACGGCCCACCAAGTCGGTGATTAAGTCGGGGTCAGAGATGGCTGCCCTGCCAAACGCGAAACTAGTCCACCTCCCGAAAGCTGACGTTAAAGCGTTCAGGGACATGAAAGCAAAGGACTGGGACTCTGTTTCCGTTGTGCGTGGAATTTAGTCCTGTCACTTGTGGCAGAGTACGCGGTCCGACACTTCGCAACCACAGCTGTTATAGCAAGAACAGTAGACGCAGGGAAGATATATCTTTAAAAGTAAAGTCTTCTATGGCTGCGACAAGCAGATCGAGGTCACGAGCTTGCGGTGCCACTGAGAAGAAACGAACAGTGATCGCTACAAGCAAAACGGGAAAAAAGTGTTCCTCCTCGGAGTGTCAGGAGAGCGCCGTGGCCGACTCAGGTCAGCGTCCGACAGGAAGAATGCCCGCGACAAGCTCCGAATGTGCGCACAGGATCTTGATTAATTAATCTATTTTCAATTGTACCATATTGGACATATGTGTTCTTTCTCATCACTATTTAAAGCTGGTCGTCAGCAGCCCAGCCTCCCCACGAAGGGAAGGCTCAGAAATTCACTGAGCTGAGAAATCTGTATTTAATGTGTTTACTTGTGCTTCAAACTCACTTGTAATCTTTTGTATGAATTCTTATTTTTCACGAACTCCTCTCACAGTGCTTTCTCTTCACAGACTTCCTACATTTTTCGACCCCTTGCTTGCTCTTGTTTTGAAATCGGTCAACGTCCATCTTTCTCTACTCCCGTTACGGCAATTCTGCATAATTACCGCCCTGCAAAATAAAAATAAAAATATATATTGCAAAGCATTTTTGATGGGCCTGATAGAACAGATTGGGAGCCTTGATGTGTGAAAAGTAGAACAAGAATTGAGATGGCCTTCATTTGAAACTGATTTTCCAATTATCGCAAAATCGGTAACCTGTCTACATTTCAGCGTTTTGTTTTGTTTTTTTTTTCTTTTTTAGACAGGTTACTTTTTTTAGCTTCAATGACAATTTCTGCGAATATAAAACAGCCGCGTCCAAATCATGTTAAAGGATTTGAATTTCCAGTCTTCTAAGATCTGGATTCATAAAGCTCTGAATTGCTTCGTAGTCGATAATACATGTTTATCTCCCTTTCATTTATGTACAGTCTGTGAAAAAAAAAAATTAAACCTAAGACAGCAACATTTTTTCTTCCATAAATATCCCAAAGGACGGTTTCACGCAAGTCGCAAAAACGTGCGCGTATACCGACAGCGACTTTGTGATTTCTGTTCCTCAAGAAAAATTTTATTTTCCGGAAAAAAGTTTCAAAAGGTTTTTGAAGGTTGCACAAGTAAAATATATATTTTGGTAAAATTTAAAAAAAAAATATATATATATATCGACCTCACATGGTCGCTCGGTCTTATCTGAAAACGCCCAATACAAACAATCCCAGCCAATCGAAATTTTTTTTTTTATGTATCTGTATTTTCTACGCGTTGTGCGGCCCTTTACGGCGGCGAATCTTTTGCCCCTCACAGGTGGCGCAGGTTCAGGTTCTGCCGCGTCCTACCTCCTATATCATGTTACCGTCAACGTTGTACGCGGATCTGTTTGCAAAGTCGCTCCGGTTGCTTCCTTTAGGTCGCGCAGACGGAGAAGCTACAGGCCGGCCATTGAAACAGGCACCGCGAAGAATATTACAGGGTGGCGCATCTCGATCGCTCCGGCCCATGGGCATATTTGGATCGGTTGTATGAAAATGTATTCGAAATTTTCCCTTCAAAACTACTATCCAACTCTGTGCTGTCAGTTTGTCTTTTCCTGCCCATCCCGTAGCATTTTTACGCTTTTTAATAATTATGAAATTGTGAAGAACGGGTATGCGCACGCCTCATTTACGGCAACCGCGTTAGCGTCGATTTGGCCATATTTCTCGCTTTATAACTTAAAAGTCACGCAAATATTGCATTAATTTTTTGCACACTCTGTCGGTACATAATATAAACGTTAATTTCACAGATTTTAAAGAATATTAAAGATAACCTTTTTTCGGACAATTTTATAAAAAAAAAAAACGCATTTTAGTTAAATGCCTCTGTGTGAGCAATTCGTGTAAATTTCTCCCACCTACCAGGACGACAACACTTCAGGAAATTATGAACTATCTACAGGGCAACACACTGGCAAAGTTTGAAGACTTTAGATTTAATAGATACGGAGAAAAATATTCTTTCATCCAGAGCGTTATTGCGCAATGTGCCGTGTTTGCGATTTATTTTCTCAAAATAACTACGGTAATACTTCGTGAATAATACCTTTTGTCAATCCTTCTTATGCCTAATTTGGCAGTGAATATTTCTAGACCCGTAGCCAGAACAGTCTTTTTGGGGGAAGCCGCCCGAATTGTCAACGTCGCGCGATACGCAAAACGCGCAAGTGACTGAGAGGGTGCTTACAAGCTTTTTTTTGCAAAGACAAAAACATTTTCCTGAAAACAAGGACCGGTTTTATTCTTCCGCGCATAGAGCCAGCAATATATATGTTTTCCATCAAAATTAAAAATGTTCACCGGGCAGGGTTGTTCAATCTTATCTAAAAACGTCCAGCAGAATTTTTTATTATTATTTAGGGGCATTTCGTACGGAAAGACTGGCAGCGAATTTGTAAGTTTTCCTGATTGTCATCAGTCGAGACTTTAATAGCACCGTATGCTTTACTTGCAATTAATGTCATTTTACATGGATTTTTACACTAACTAAAATGCTTTAATTTATCTTAGACTATTTTTATTTTATGCCTCGTTAATTAAAAATGCTACACTTGGCACCACTGCAGCTAATTTTGCAACGTTGGATTGCCACAGTTGTTTGCGCATCTGAAATTAGATTACAAGAAACCTAATATTATAGTGCTCGAAAATCTATGTATTAAAATATATTAATAGTACTATAATATGTATCTGAGATCTGAGAGAAAAAGCAGCCACAACACGGGCAAATATCACCGCTGATTTTTTCAACAAATGGAATGTTCTGTGATGCCTTTAAGGTGTATAAAAGACCCTGTCTTTAAAAGAGAGACAGGAAACTTTATAATTTACACCATTGTCCGGTGCCCGGTTCGAGTCACCGCTGGTCCCCCAACACAGCACGGACGCGCCGTATCAGTGGGGGCAGTAATGAACCAGCGACTTTGGGAGCGGGGCACGAGCCAGCCTGCCCAGTCAGGGGGTCGCGAGGAGAATGGGAGAGTGGAGAGGAGGGAAGTGAAGGAGGATTGGGCGTGAGGACAATGCCAGAGCATGCCATAAATTGGAGGTGTAGTTTTGGCAGTGGGGACATGAGGGGAATCCGGAGCGGCCCTGAGGGGTGAGAACGGAAAAGGACTGAGCTCTCCGGAAAACGGAGGCGTCCTCTCTGCTGAAGGAGGCGGGAGGAAAAGGAAATTCTGTAATTACCTGTCTGCGTTCCCGCAGAGGGTCAGTTCTGTCTTTGTGTAGAATTTTGCGATGGAACCTGGGTCGTACTGGTCTGGCCAAGCCTCCGAGAGTGGGCTCGTCGCGGGTAAGTGTGTGCGCGCGTACGTTGCCCTCGATATTTTGGTGGCCGGGGGTCCATTGGATAGACAGATGAAGGGAGGAGTGCAGAGTGAGGTGTTGGAGAATTTAGGTGTGGATCAGACGACGAAGTAGATGATGCAGGAAGTCGTTGCAAGCCGACTGACTGTCCGTCCAGATGAGAATGTTTTCTGTGGGATGACAGGGAAGGGTGATGGCCTGAGATATGGCAAGGAGTTCTGCCGAAGTAGGGTCTGGAACATGAGTGTGTGTAGAGGTGTGTGTGTGTGATGGAGACTGTAGACGGCTTTGCAATAACGCGTTGAGGATGAGATGCGTGTAGTAGTCCGTTGTGCGAACGGTATTTCTGCAGTGTTAATGTAATGTGCTTGTTGTGGGCGACGTGCTTGGTTCAGTTCAGCCGACATGTGTTTGGGGATAGAAAGGACAGATATTCGTGGGAGAGTTTGCCAGGGCGCTGCCGGGAGGTTGAGGAGAATTAAATCGAAAGTGGGGTAGCTGATGTGTTGTAGCCGTTGTCTGCTCTGTTTCGATGTTTTGAGGCGTTCTTGCTGTGCTTGATGATGGACCGGTATACGGTGCTCGAGGGAGTTGGAAAGGCCTGCAACTTTAATTAGGTGGTTTGGTGCTCACCGGAGGAAGCCGAGGGCGAGTCGGCGCCATTTCTGTACTGCGGTGTCTAATTGCTTCATCTCTGTGGGTGACGGTTGTTGGTAGGACATGTTGGTACATGACGCGTAAGTACACAAGAGCTTCGATGGTCTTGTGAAGTTCATGCTCTTTGAGACCGAACTGACAATGCGTACCTCTGCACAGCATGTGATGGATCTGGTTGATTTGTCGTATGATGGATTTGAGCCATATATGTGGTTGACCAGATTTGTGAAGATGGAAGCTAAGCACACTAATGGCCGGCTTACAGGGACGCCTCGGCCATCAGCGGTGAGAGAGATCAGGGCCCGTCTTGTGTCTGCCTGCTTTGTCCGGTCATTGGAGTCAATTACGAATTTGGACTCGGTCGTAGAACAAGTAAGACCAATATTTGCGAGGTATGTTTGAATGATGTCGAGGCCTTGTTGGGTAGTTTGTTCAACCTCCGCTGGAGAGTCATGCGAGCACCAGATAGTAACGCCACTGGCGTAAATGTTGTGGTGGAGTGTTGGAATAGCTTGAAGCTGTGTTGGTAGGCGAATCATGGCGATTTTAAATAGCATGGGGAACGAAGTGGAGCCCTGTGGGACTCCTCTTGAGATAGGGTGAGGATGAGATGTATAAGGCATCGACTTGAAGCTGTACCGTACGGTTAGAAAGGAAGGCCTGAGTGTAGTTGAGCATGCTTGGGCCGACGTCTAACTGAGAAGTTGTGCAAGATAACAGGGAGGGAAACTATGTCAAAGGCTTTGTAAACGTCTAGTGTTGCAATTATGCGGAGTTTCGCCGTGTTTTCGAATTGATAAACGTCCTCATGCATGCGTATAGCACTGTCTTGGGTGGAAACGTAGGGACGGAAAACTGTCTGTGTGGAGACGAAAGCGTCAATGGAGTCAAGGTGCAACTCTAACCTCGCGAGTACCTCCTTCTCCATGAGCTTGCCCGCATAGGAGATCAGGGAAATAGGGCAAAAGTTGTTTGCGTCCGTTGGAGGTTTGCCTGGCTTGGGGATGAGAATGACTTTAGCGTTGCGCCACTCGTCTGGGAGTTGGCCGGATTCCCAGGCTTCGCTGATGTAGTAAAGAAGGATGTCCAGATGAGTGTCAGGGAGGTTGCGAAGGGCCGTGTAAGTGATGTCATCAGGGTCCGGGGCAGTTTGTTTCTTGATATCGTAAACGGCAGCGAGAAGTTCGGAGAGGCTGAAGGGAGAATCAATTCCCTCTCCTGCGCCTGGTTCTGGGGCAGGCAGTGCCGTGGGAAGAGTGGGAGGAGTACTGATGTCGTTAAGGTTCTGAAGGATGTCGTCTGCCAGATTTTTGGGAGATTGTTGATTGCGAAGAAGTTTGTCGAGGGGGAGCCGCGGCTTGGTCTGCCCTAGCACAGTTCTGAAGATCTGCCATACGCGCGGCGTGTGAAGATTGCCTTTAATGTGGTCACAGGTGTCCAACCAGGTTTGGGTGGTGAGGGAGTGAGCATAGTCCTCAGCTTCTTGGGTGATGTTTTCAATGGCTATTTTGAGCCGTTTACTTGTTTTGTTTTTCTTCCAACTGTGGACTAGCTGGTGCCGCTTGTCCCACAGGTGGAGGGGATCTGTGTATATGTGCGGGCGGTCCTCGGAACGGGCCAAGTGCTCGGTATTATGATGTATGGCGTCTTGAATTGTGGTGACCCAGTCTTGAAGGGAAGTTGGGAGCGGTGCAGAGACTAGTTGGGCCCTAACATTCTCCCATTTGGTCAGGGAAGTGCGAAGGGTTAAGACCGTGAGTAGTGTGTCGATAAAGGAGGGGGAGGTAACTTTGTATGATGAAGTGATCACTACCAAGGTTGTCGTGGAGGTTCTCCCAGCTAGCCGACGACGGGTCTTAGTGCCAGGCAAGGTCCGGCGAAATGTCCTGCTGTGCACTGTTGCTTTGATGTGTAGGGTCTGTGGTATCCGTAATGACGCTAAGTCTTTGGGCTTGGTGTTGGAGAGTTCCGGATGTTCTGTAAAGAAGGTGAGGTTATTCACATGAAATCCTGGCGGCTTGGGCGGAGATTTTTGGCGTATACTAAAGAAGCAGCGTAGAGATACACCTGCCCCTGATGTCGTCGTCCCCCTGTCTCTAAAAGGACACTTAGCCCTCCAAAATATTGTGAAGTGCTTGGATCGGAAACTCATGTCACAAAATAAAGTTATCACGAACAATCTTTTTAATAATTATGCTGTGGGACACATCTCAAATAAGACGAGAAACCGAATTTAGTATCGGTTTCGTTCCTGAATTAAAACATGCCTCCTGGCGTAAATAGTACGCTAAGCACCATTTTTTTTTTCAGGATAAAGAGGCGACCTACGGGAATTACACCCTAGCTTCCTTGTACAAGCTGAAATAATTTGTGTCGCTCAGTGAAACCAGCACACTCGACAGACTCAGCAAATGGTATACCAGCACCAACGAGGTAGAGGGCCCTAAAGCGATAATCTGACAGCTGAAAGTGACCCCCAATTGGCCGCCGCCATGTTGCACATTTTTGACCACAAGACCCGGAACGTTATAGTTTTACGTCTAGACTTTATGGGGATTTCGGACACAAAACATGGCGACGATGCGGACGGCGCGCGAAAAACGAGCGCGGGACAAAAGCACGGGGCGCGAGACGCGTGACTGGGACACTGGACAGTTCAGCCATGGCGGCGCAAGCCACCGAACACCGGGCTCGAATAATAAAGGTGCCTCCATCATGACTTGGCCCCTTTCTCCGGACAATCGGTGAGCGAGAACGCCCCAAGTTTCACAAAGTGCCGCGCACAAATAATTGCCTATTGATCTTTAATAACTGTACCTAGGAGCTAAGTTAATTATGTTTCGTTTGTTTTAAGTTCAAACTGTGCTTTTACGACCAAAACCTTGGACAGCTTCGCAATGCGTCCGCTTGATGCCGTCAGCAGCGGTGCTGTATTTTTTGGTTTTTATCAGAGCTGGACACTGATATGTGGGACTAACAATGTTGAAAAAGATAGTTTATTATGTCTTTTTACAGCGATCGCAATACGAATCTCGGCTAAGTTTTGCATAAAAGCCTCAGGAAGTAGTAGTAAAAGTGTATATGATCAGCCCAATGATCAATCAATACTAAAGGATGAGAACGGATGAGAACATATGTTCCTGATATCGATATGTTTCGTGGTTTCTAGTTTCTGACATCGATCCTATCGACTCGGATATCTAATTGGCTAACTGCGCGCGCGCAGCTGGGTGTGACGTAGGAGCGCGCGACCAGCCAATTAGCCAATCCTATCCTAACCTATTCAGATATCAGAAACATGCGATTCTGATATTTGTTCTTTGAAAAAAATTCAGATATCAGAAACCGATGTTTCTGATATCTGACAAAAAAAATGGATGGCATTTACAACACCCCGTAACGCCGAATTGGAGCACAGCTCCTCAGGTGAAGGAGGGAAGGGTACTGAGGGGGAGGGTAGACGTCTCCTCCCTCCTCCTCCCCTCCTTTTTAAGCTCCTCCCCTCCTCATTTTCCTCCTCCCCTCTTTTCCTTTCTCCTCCTCTTTCTCCTCTTCCTCTCCTCCTCCACCTCCCCTCTCACTCCTCCTCCTCTAACGAGATCTCTTTGGTCAGACCAACGGACGCTGGGCAAGTGAAATCCAGCAAAAATATTCGAATCCCTGCAAAACAAGACGTTTTCTCGTTGGTGAGAAGTGGGTTGAGAGAAGTGTTCGGTCCCAAAGCGAGCCTCGATCGAAAACAAAGCTGTTATTCCATAACATTCTAGAGAAACAATGCTTTGCACATGTCGTCTCTCTCAGCCAAAAAACTTGTCTTTTCAAAGCAAATATTTAGTATAGGTCAGCCTATGGAAGGCCGTCCCGTAGAGAAATTTACGTTCGGTAAAGATGTCGAGGTAGAGCTGACAAGGTCACCACGAAAGGTACGACTCTCAAATGTGGGGCTTTCACATCACCAAGGTGTTCTGCTTCTGTGATATCTCAATACGTAAAAACACAATTATTTGGATATGACTTCACGGTCTGCCATGGTAAAGGAGGTATACACAGTCTTTTCACCTAATCCGAGCATGTGTGACAAGTGCTGATTGATTAATATATATTCATTGTGATGTAACTGCAACGCTACGAGTTTTATGTAGGGACTATGACGAAGCAGCATTTTTTAGGAAGAAAGTTTAAGTGTAGATTAGTACGCACTGTTTACTGCATCAATAAAGTGTTCAGTCGATTCGTAGAAGCCCTCGAGAATCTCAATATGGTCTTGTGTCATGACGTGTTTAGCCCTAGTCAGCTCTATCTCAACATCTTTATCGAACGTCAATTCCTCTACGGGACGGCCTTCCATAGGCTGACCTATACCAAATATTTGTTCTGAAAAGCCAAGTTTTTTTGGTTAAGAGAGACGACATGTGCAACGCGTTGTTTCTCTGGAAGGTTATGCAATAACAGCTTTCTTTTCGATCGAAACTCGCTTTGGGACCGAACACTTCACTCAACCCACTTCTCACCAGCGAGAGAACGTCTTGCTTTGCAGGGATTCAAATATTTTGCTGGATTCCACTCGCCCAAAGTCCGTTGGTCTGACAAAATAGATCTCGTTAGATCGCCTCATCACATTCTCGACGCTAAAGGGAAAATTTAATTCCTCTAAGGCGACCTCATACGGTTTATTTAATAGGATAAGAAGTTGGGGCATCCGTACAGTAAACTGACTTAAAGTATTATCGTGAAATATTTCACTGGAGGCATTGGTAAAAAGGTTCACATAAAATTAATCGCTCATTCTAACGACCGATCGTCAACTAAGTCAACACCAGACTGACTGGACCGATAGCGAGGCCCGATCTTTTCTATCGGACAAAAAGAAAGACAAACAAATAGAGATGTTAATTTGTTTCCACGAGTCCACACTATCCGCTGTGACCAGCCTGTAGCGAAGAACATACGTGGCCCACCGATGCACGTAGGTTGCTTCGATGTCATACTTGCACCGCACTGACCGCTTGATGGTATGCACCACGTCCGAGAGGAACTCCATCACGTCCGTCGTTTCCTCTTCGGTTACTCTGGACATCACGTCGCTCACCCATCCCGACAACAATGTGAAAGGACCCTCGTGCGATGACCACTCCTTGTTCTTTCCCTCGTAGTGCTCGTACACGCGGGACGCTACCCGGAACACGGGTCCACTTCGTATGGAGGGAACTTGCCGAACACAATCAGGTCGATGAGCAGTTTCAGTGCGGTCACAAAGAAGTCGTTGTTTGTCTTACGGTCTCCAGTGCAGACTTCTATCTCGCTCCAGCGAGTGTGCTCTCCAGTGCAACTAGTCAGACCTCCGCTCGCAAACATCTCGACAGCTCGATCTTCACCACAACGACAGAGAACGTTCGTTGCCTGGGTCATACGACACCTACGAACATGTCAACAGATTGAAGGTCACCAATAAGAAAAGCCGGGCGACTCGCTACGTACGTCTTGTGGGAATATCACCAACTGCACTGGACATGGCGCCATGCAGCGGCGTGTCCCCACACTTTCCCACGAGTCAACGAGGTGGAAGGGGGGGAGGGGGGGCGGGGGATACGCTCATTGGTGTGGCGGCGGTAGAGTAATTGTATAGGCTTTGCTTGCAGAGCCAGAGTAGCGCGTTCCTTTTCCTTTTGCCGCCATCTCCGTATTGGCGGAGGAGTGGTCACGTGCGCAGAACTGGATCCGACCTTCGTGCGGAAAAGCGGCCTTCCAGAGCGCCGAGTTTCGAGGGGAACATATATTCCGCTTTGCGTTCGCAAAATATAGATCCTAAACCAAACTCGAACGAACCGAAAGCTTCCTAAGTCATTGAACATTATGTGTATCAACTGGGTACAGTACAATCCCGTTTTTTATAACGCGAGCTATGTTTTGGGACATTCGTTTTCAGGGTATGTGAAGCAGACGACACGGACGAAGATCGCGGTCCCCGCGTCGCGGAGTGATACGCGACACCCGATACGCGACCGGCCCATCCGGCCAACTTGGCGAGTCGGCGAGCTCTCGTTTGGAAGCGGGGGGACGGCGTTTTCGGTCAGCCATTACGTCGTTTACCGCATTAAATTTTGCATGCGCGTAGAAGGAGCCCCCTGAAAATGACAGGCTATAGTGTTACAAAGTGCACATATCGCGCAGACAGCGGCAAGAGCTTGTACCGGATTCCGGCGGCGAGACACAATGTGAGACGCCGCCTCGTCTGGCTTTTTGGTATGGGAAGGAGATCATTTTTAATCATTGTCTGCCCTTTTACAATACCCCAAAAGATTTCCGCAGGCAGTTGTGTGGATAAACATGTTTTAGAGACTGTTAGTGCTGTGCCTGTCCGCAATTTCTTCAAGGGACCATGTCGGTGGTAGTAAAACAGTTTAATAGGTTCAGCAAAATGTTCAAAATAGAAGAGAAAGCGAGATGTAGGTTGGTGTCACACACTGAAAATAGAAAGAGCTCTATCGCCCTATTCTCGGGGCGGAATATACTGGTCAATAGGAACACAGTCAATCTCGGCATCATTCTGGTTCCTGCAACGAATTGGACTGCGTTTTCAAAGACTTGTCCGCAATGAAAGTGGAACGCGTCGGTGGACTTTTTTATATTAGGCAGTTTGCACCTTGCGGCATCTCCCAAAGTTTGGAGCACCATCTAACATGTATTATTCGCCAACCCCTAATGTTTGCGATTCAAGCGAATTCAAAATTTAGCCCAACTTGAAAGCATGCGAAAATTTCGGTCTCAATTCCAAGAGCTTTCAATTCCGGCATCTCGAATTCGTGAAACGGCAAAAACTTCGGATAAAAAAAAATGTTGTACGCTATTTTAGCATGAAAGTGAGGGTGCTCGACATTCCTCAGATTCGCATATAATTGGAACGCACGAAGGTAACGCACTCTTCCGTCTACATAATATCAAATAAACTGTCTGCTGAAAAAAAAAAAAATCACAGGCTGAGCAGCGTGCCTTGCTCTTCGATTGAACACAAGAGAAAAATAAGCAGGCCTGCGTTCTTTTGCTTCTTGCGATCGCTCGAGGGGAAAGGTCCTCCAAAAGTTGGCCAGACAGCGGGATCACGACGCTATCTGCGTCCCAGCAACAGCACGCGACCCGCGGGACCCACGGGTGCGTACGCGGGTGCGCTTTTTGCGAGAGGGAGACAGGAAACGACGGGACAACGATCACGGCGCATGCGCGGTTCGTCGCCACAAGCCGCACTATTTTCCTTACGCAACGCGCCGCAGCACGCCGCCTCGCGTCTGCGCCTTAGTGCCCCTGCAAAAACCGACCGTGGCTTCCCGCAGTGCTTGGCTCCAGAATGGCACCATTGCGGTACTCTGCTCCGCAAGCGGAGCATATACAGTTAAGGGCCGCCCACACTAGCGAGAAAACGCGCGTGGCACGCCGATCGTGGGAAGACGCGTCCCGCATCCTGAAGACAACACTAGATAGAGTTCTGCCGCCTCGAATGTCACGTGACAGCACAGGAGGCCTCGCGCACTCTTGAAGCATTCGATTTTGCGGAACGCGTTTTTAACGCGATCGGCGCGCCGCGCGCGTTTTCTCGCTAGTGTGGGAGGCCCTTAAAGGGCCGCCCACACTACCCACTAGCGAGAAAACGCGCGTGGCACGCCGATCGCGGGAAGTAACAAAAAGTCACCGTACCACAGTCACCGCCACGAGCGCGTGCAGAGACACGCCCTTTATCTTCCCGCTCAACCGATTTTGCGGAACGCGTTTTCAACGCGATCGGCGCGCCGCGCGCGTTTTCTCGCTAGTGTGGGCGGCCCTTTACTCTAGGCGGCGGCAGAGCCGTTTATCGAGAGAGTTTGGCCATACATTGGTTTGAATAGGCGAGCATCTCGGGGCCAACCACAGGCCGCGAAACAGTCCCTAGGGGTGATTGTGAGCTCTAAATTTGTGACACGACTAATTCAAGCCGTTTTAGCGTCGCTAGAGTTAAAAGGTGTAACTCTCAGTGACTGAAAACTTTGTGCGTGCGAGGTTTTCGTCACGCCAATATTCAAGTGTAAAATAAACGAACGTGCGCTCCAAACCAGGGCCAACATGCTAGAAACAGCGTCTCAGCTGAGACGGTGAATGAAAGCACTGCCAAAGCCAGCGCACGAGCCGAGCGGGACTCCGCGTCTCGAGAAGCTCGCGCTCCCCACCCTTTGCGCTGTTTTCTTTCCGCCAGTCACAGGACGCTGTTCTAACAAGCCAACATCAGCAGTGCAGAGAAAGGCATGGGCACGAACGCGTGGCTTTGGAAAGTGCCTCCTATGCACGAGTTCTCGTACAAACAAAAGCGTTTTGCTGAGCTAGGCTCACGCGCCTGTACCTTTGTCTTCACCGCCGACATTTGTGAGATGGAGCAGAGAGGCCGAGATTGAACGCCTCTATTTCACGCTTTGAATGCCGTTTGCAATAATGTGACGTCGCGGTCTCCTGATTGGTCGACGCTGTGTCACAAATTTAGTTTACGCTCTAAGCGCGGGGGGAATATTCGGCGCTGGCGGCGGTCTTTGCTCCGCCTATTGGCCAAACTCTCCCAATACACGGCTCTGGGCGGCGGCAGAGCCGTGTATTGGGAGAGTTTGGCCGATAGGCGGAGCAAAGGCCGCCGCCAGCGCCGAATATTCCCCCCGCGCTTAGACCGTAAACTAAATTTGTGACACAGCGTCGACCAATCAAGAGATCGCGACGTCACAATATTGCAAACGGCATTTAAAGCGTGCAAAAGAAGCGTTCAATCTCTGCCTCTCTACTCCATCTCACAAATGTCTGCAGTAAAGACAAAGGCACAGGCGCGCGAGCCTAGCTCAGCAAAACGCTTTTGTTTGTACTAGAACTCGTGCATAGGAGGCACTTTCCGAAGCCACGGGCTCGTGCCCATGCCTTTGTCTGCACTGTTGATGTTTGTGCAGATGGAATATAGGTGACAGTTCGCTCTGGGCCGGCTTGCTAGAACAGCGTCTAAGCTAAGACTGGCTGAAAAAAAAAAAAAAAAAAAAAACTGATGGGACGCGCGAGCGTCTTGAGACGCGGAGTCCCGCTCGGCTCGTGCGCTGGCTTTGGCAGTGCTTTCTTTCCCCGTCTCGGCTGAAACGCTGTTTCTAGCAAGTCGGCCTTGGTTTGGAACGCACGTTCGTTTATTCTACACTTCAATATTGGCGTGACTAAAACCTCACACGCACAAAGTTTTCAGTCACCGAGAGCTAAACCTTCCCACTCTAGCGACGCTAAAATGGCTCAAATTAGTCGTGTCACAAACTTAGAGCACACGACCACCGCTAGGGGCTGTTTCGCGGCCTGTGGTTGGCCCCGAAATGCTCGCCTATTCAAACCAATGTATGGCCAAACTCTCTCAATAAACGGCTCTGGGCGGCGGCTACCTCAAGCGCCACCTTGTAGAAGTATCACCAACTATAATCTGAACTTGACACTGCGCAACACAGCGGCGCGCCCTTGCCCGCCGCTGTGTTGCGATTGCACACAACGTCTAAGCAACTACCCACGATTGCACACGTCTAAGCAAGAAATATACACGTGTTTTTGTGGCGGAGAGGTACCGCGTCGGGAGACTGTAGGAGAGGTCGCTGGTTCGGAACCGGACGAGGGACAAGTGCTATGTCCTTTAAAAGCCTTTTTCGGGGGAATTCAAACTTTCAGTTTTCACGTGCCATGATGTTACCTAACATGACGTCCCAAACATTGGCAGGTGCAAATGGATCTATCTATGGAGCGATGATCGACTATTGTCCGATAATCGATCGTCCGTCGATAATAAATTTATTTCTCGAATATCAAAAAGAATTTGTTTTTTGTGCTTATGATAAATTTATTAATCGATTATCGAATATCAATTTTTTTTTTCAGATGTCACAAACTTCCGTTTCTGATATCTAAATAGGTTAGGATAGGACTGGCTCATTGGCTGGTCGCGCGCACCCACGTAAGACCCAGCTGCGCGCGCGCAGTTAGCCAATTAGTTATCCGAATAGATAGGATTGGTGTCAGAAACTAGATACCCGGAAACATATTGATATCAGGAACATATGTTCTCATCCGAAACGCATGTTTTAGTATTGATTGATGATTGGGCTGATCGTGTACACTTTTACTACTACTGGATTTGGTACGGTCACGTGTCTAGTGGTCAAAATTGTTGAACATGGCGGAAGCCAAATGGGGGTCACCTTTGCCCAGTAAACGAGATTCCCAGACTACTACTCTGAGCCCCTCTACCTCGTTGACCAGCACAGATTTTCGACCCTCTCTATAAACGCCATCTTGGAAAACAAGTGGCGCCACCTATAGACAGTTGGTGTGGCGAATAGCGTCGGATGCGCTCCGGAGTATGGCGACACGGTACAGCGGCACATGCTCCGAAATGTATTATCAGTTTTCAGTTGAGATTACATAAAGTTTTCTGACCATAAACGACGTCTTTATTGACGTTGTTTCGCCCTGACGGGTTAATCACTGAATACAAAATCGATTCGAAGGATTTTGACACCGAATACGATATTGAGCTTATCACCTTGACAATTGAGAAGGCTCTGTGGAGGTCACGATATATCATTCGTTCATACACAATCGCATGAATCTAGAACCAAAGTCGTTCGATTATATAATAGAGTGTCATACTCTCTCTCAAGATGAACGCTTTCGCCCCTTCGTGTACTTAAAGGGGCGGTGTAATGATATTCAATTGGAATGTTTTTCACGTTACACGAGCTTACTGGCACTAGTAGGACCCAAGTAATATCGCACGCAACGCCACTGGCCAAGCAACTCCTTTGTTCCGCTGTAATTTCAAGGACAAAAGCGGACGTTTTCCTTCAATCTCTCCTCCGCAGAACTTGATGACGTAACGGGGATCGCAGTATCCCCCAGTGACGATATTTGAATGCGACTTATAGATTGTACCCGACCATTGTGTGAGCTTTCGATTTAGGCTCGTGATAATCGATAGCACGAGAAGCATTCCGGTAGTGGCCCGTGTCCAATCGCTGCAATGACGACAATAGCCGAACCATTACAATGTCAGGAACTCAGCGCGTGTCCTGTGCCTTGTCAACCCCAGCGCGTGGCTATGATCCACACTGGCGGCATATAATCGGCTCCAGATCACTTGGCCGCTTGTTCTGGCTGCGAGTTGAGGGTTATTTACAATGCTCGTTTTTCTTTAATTTTTTTGCGACTTTGATTCCGTGTGGTGTGAAATGAACGAATGTTTTACAGGTCATTAACGTCAAGGATTCGTTCTAAGCGGTATTTGCGAAAAACGTTTTTTTTTTTTATTTGGCGTACAACATTAAGTATGAGCTATATAAAACTATTCCGATATCTATCTGTCACTATAGCTTTTCGTTGGCCCTCATAAAGTACTCACTAAAAATTAAATCAACCGCGGTTTTTGGTTTATAATATTACTAAACGAAAACACAAGATCGTTTCAAACGCATATTCATACAGTTATTCCATCGCAAAAACCCACGGTTCGGCAACATTTAATTTTATTTCATTTATTGATCCCTTAAATGCCCACGTGGGGCTTTACAAAAAAAAAGGGGGGGGGGGGGCAGGCAGTCTTTGTACGATTCACGTACACAATGCATACAAAAAAACGAACAAAGGATAAAACACAAGTGGGCAGCAGGCCGTATAAGGTGGCAACTACTTCTCTAAATTTGAGATATCCGATATCGTTACTATGGACTCTGGTAATGTATTCCAATTATTAATAGAAAGCTGCAGAGGAGAAAATTTAAATGTATTTGTTCTCAGAATGAATAAAAGAAGCTTGCAGGAGTTACCTAAGTGACGGGAGGTATGAGGAGCAGATATGCAGTATAGATCTCTGCAAAGGGATGCGATAATAAAATGTATTTAGAATGGTTAAGGCGGATGTCGTCCTAGGGCGTTTTCAAATAAGATCGAACAACCATGTCCGCTGACCATTTTCAATTTTGATGGAAAAAATATATTTTGCTGGCTTTATGCCCAGAAGAATCAAACCAATCCTTGTTTTAAGGAAAAAAATTGTCTTTGCGAAAAAAACAAATTGTAAACACCCTCTCACTCACTGCCCGTTTTGCGTTTCGCGCGATGTTGACAATTTGGACGGCTTCATCCAAAAAACCGCTCCGGTTACAGGTCTAGAAATATTCACTGACAAATTAGGCATACGAAGGATTGACAAAAAGTTGTAATCAGCGAGTATTATGGTAGTTATTTTGAGGAAACAAAAATCGGAAACACGACATATTGCGCAATAACGCTCTGTATTAAAGAATATTTTTCTCCGCATCTCTAAAAGCTGAGGTCTTCAAACATTGCCAGCGTGTTGCTTTGTATATAGTTCATCTTTGCATGAAATATTGTTCTCCTGGTTAGCGGGAGCAATTTACAAGAATTGTTCACACAGGGATATTTAACTAAAAATGCATTATTTTGAAAATCATTTAAAGAAGACCATCTTTAATATTCTTTAAAACCTCTTAAATTAACGTTTATAATACGTACTAACAGAGTCTGCAAAAACATGATGCAATATTTGTGTGGCTTTTAAGTCACAAAGCGAGAAATTTGGCCAAATTCACGCTAACGCGGTTGTCATAAATGGAGCGTGCACATACCCGTTCCTCACAATTTAAATATTATTAATAAGCGTAAAAATGCTACCGGGCGGTCAGGAAAATAAAAACTGACAACGCAGAGGTGGATGGTAATTTTTAAAGGAAAATTCCTAATAAATTTTTGTACAACCGACCAACAAATGCCCATAGGCTGGAGCGATCGAGGTACGCCACCCTGTAACATGCTTCGCGATGCCTATTTCAACAGCCGGCGGTCCGTCTACGTGACGTAAAGGAAGTAACCGAAGCGACTTTGCATACAGATCAGCCTTTAACCTTGGCGGTGACATGACATAGGATGCAGAGCGCGGCAGGACCTGAACCTGCGCCGCCTGTGAGCGCCAAAAGATCCGCCACCGTGGAGGACCGCACAACGCGTGGAAAATAAAAGATACTTTTAAAAAATCCGATTGTCTGAGATTGGCTGTATTGGGCGTTTGCAGCAGAGTGTCGAACCGAAATTTTTATCGGTTCGGTTCCGGTTCGGGTTCACGGCTTTCGGTTCGGTTCCGGTTCAGTTCCGGGGAGCAAAAAATATCGGTTCAAACCAATTCGAACCGGTTCGAACCGGTTTGAACCGCTAAATTGAGAATATATTTTTCGCGTTGTTCTGGCAATATACACAAATTACGCCGTGAAACGAGTAATTATATAGTTTCTTCAATCGTCCGTGCAATTTACTTTTGTTTTTAGGTGCCAAAAATATTAAATTTAGTTATTTAATTTCGATGCAAGAGTAGAAAAAAATCTACCCTAACATACATAACGTCGTGTTCATACGACTCCACATCCCTTTGTTTACCAGTAACATATATTTTACCTGAATCGAAATGCTGAAGTGCAAGAGTAAAGGAGTTGAGCTGGCTGGTACATACCTGTAAATAGATCATTTCAAATTTAGAACTATACTGTATTTTATTGTGCTTTCTTCGTGTTTAAGTAAAATTCTAAAGTTCAAGCTGATTTATTTACACGGTATAAAATGTTGTCGCAAAGTGTAGTAGGTCGCCTAAAATACCCGTGATTGGTACAACTTTGTGTCGCAGTGTTAAAAATGAAATCGTGATTGTGTCCTTGAACTAAGGAATTAATTACATCGCATAAAATTATGAAATGAGCACCTCGGTGCTCATGCTAATTATGAAATGAGGTTTACGAAATACACTTCACAATATATATGTATATGACGACGACACAACTGAGATAAAAGCAATTAAATTTTCAAAATGTAACAAATGTTTTAGGATAATTCCTTTCTGTCTATTTTTTATGGAAACACCGAGCGGCAATCCAAATGCGTGTTGTTCTAACTAAACATTGTTTACACTCAGCACCGCATGCATGCCACTAATCATGCAGCAAGGAGGAATCGCAATTGTTCACTCTAATCTATACGCACCTTCGCACTCAGATCGAATGGCCCAAAATAGCGCTTGCCCAAGTGAACATTTTCTTATGCAGAATAAGCTGGCATAGCCTGGCTGTTGAGGTTTGTTCTTGACAAGATGCCGGTCAATTTAATTTGCAAATGAGCATCGCCTTTGCTAACTGGTGATTTTAACTCGGTAGCGTTAAGGAGCTCATGTCGCAGAAAAGCCGATGAAAGCCGATGACTAGAAAATCCTGATTGGTCGATAGGTTCATGACGTCAGAGCTACATACCCTCGCGCAAGAATTTCAAGCAACCCACAATGCTCACGTGAAACGTGACATCACGCGTGAAATGAGAATGATTAAAACATGACATGTAATGAGAATTAAAGGTCGCCGTATGTCTCAAATGATTTCACTTTTGAAAGTAATTATTTTGCCTTAAAGAAAAAAAATTAAGAATTTTAGGCGGGATTCGAACCCACGACCCTTTAGTTACGAGTCAGCCGCTTTTGACTAGGAACGGCGCGAGCATCTGGCACGACAAGAATATCCTTCTTGGTAAGAGCTTTTTGGCTAGCAAAGTAGTTTCCGGAGTCACGCTTTGTGGTCTGCGCCAAAAAGGCAGGGAAGATGCACCTTTACAACACATTATGCTTTTAAAACCGCAACCCTTCATTGCTTTTATTTCGCACCCCGTGAAGTTCAGATGCGCCATAAAACGACATCGGGTTGGAATGTTCATGATTTTTCCGAGACGTACTGGTCCTAGTAGACGCTTCTTTGTCGCGGTGAAATTGCGAGGATTAAATGAGACTATTTCTTTTAGTCTTGCCTTCCCAAAGATTGATGTCGCAATTGTAGGATTGAAACCACCCGCCTGACGACAGTCGAGCGCAGCTCGTGGATTGGACAGCAGGACTGCGTGAGCACCGTACATCGACTCGTAACAGTCAATGCCTCGGTGGACACTTGGGTAGTGGCTCGTGTCCAACCACTGCGGTGATGAGAATAGCCGAACTCTAACAATGCCTGGAGCTCCGCACGCGTTTTCTTCCTTTAAATCCCCAGCGCGGGGATATTATTAACGTTGGCGGCATAAGATAGGCACCAGGCCACATGGCCGCTTCTGGCTCCGAGTTGAGAAGATGAACGATGCTCATATTTCTCGAATTTTTTGGCAACTGCCATTGCCTAGAAAAAATAGCAAAGCCAAATTCAAGCAGTTATTAACGTTAGGGAGTGATCCTGAGTAGTATTTAGTGATGTATAGAAATATTTTTATAGCTCCTTTAAGCAAAGTACGGAGGGAGTCGAAACTTGGGCAATAACTTGAGAACGACGCTCGTGTGAGACTTACAGCGACTGCCAACGTTCGGCTGTCTCTCTGAGGTCACTAAAATATCTTTTTTTTAGTATTCCTTCCGCACACACGTGTAGTTCTATGTAACGTCATATTAATAAGTCGCATTTGGTAATTTCAGTACTTCTATTCTCAGGGACATATTTCGAATGCAGTTCAGCAACAACGAAAAAATATTTGGGTGCCTCAATAATGTAAAATGGGTCTTGCAACATTTTTTCTTCTACTTTCAAGAAATAGTGTTAGGAAATTACCCTTAACGTTGAAAGCTTGCGGAAACATCCATTAGTTTTCCCCTAATAGCAGATGCAGAAAAAATAAAGGAAAGAGACACCTGTCGATATCTCCTCAACTCGCAATATAAACAAGCGGCCACGTGATCTGATACCGCCAGTGTTCATCACAGTCATGTTCTAGGCGGCTAGGGTTTGGAAAGCAAAAGCTTGGGCTGAGCTTCAGATATTCTTAGAGTTGGGCTACTATCATATGTAATTGACATGAGCCGTTACCCGAATCTTTGGCGGTGCTGATTGTCATGAACCCGAGCACTCGACTAGGGGTTATGAAAATTGCTTACGTCCCGGTGTCACGTGACTCTCGGTGCGAAATCGTGATGTCATCTTACGCCATGCTGTCAACAATGTTAATACATCTAGTGACTTCCTCAAATTAAATCGAGTTGACGCAGTGAGTCACGTGACGGCACGAGGTCACGTGACAACATGTATTGACACCATGACTTCACGAGGTCACGTGACACGTATTGACACCAGGACGTCACGTGACAACGTGACACATGGTTAATAATAGTGCCATGAAAAACCACAACTTAGCATACTTTTCAAATCTGTATATGACGATTTGTTCCATAGATAGAAATACTGCAGCCGCCAATTCTTTATTTCCATATGTTCATTTTGTGATACTAACAAAAAAGAAAAAAGAAAAGAAATATTACCGTGAACCGTTTTGAACCGGTTACCGTTATATTTTTTTTCGGTTTGGTTCCGGTTCAGTTCCAAGATGGCGGCGAAGATTTCGGTTCGGTTCAGTTCCGGTTCGGCTAAAAATAACGGTTCTGTTCCGGTTTTCGGTTCGGTTCGGTGCCAGTTCGACACCCTGGTTTGCAGATAGGATCGAACGACCATGTCCTGTCGACATTTTAGAGCGCAGCTCTTAGGGGCCCGTTCCCGGCTTGAGCGGCGTTAGCGTCGGCGTCGGCGTAACCAAGGTCACCCCAAGGTCACGCGACCCCCAAGGTCATCCCAAGGTCACCCCAAGGTCACGTGACCCCCAAGGTCACGTGACACCCAAAGTCACGTGACACCCAGAGGTCACGTGACCCTCCCCCAGGGTCACGTGACCCCGAAGGTCACGTGACACCCAAAGTCACGTGACACCCGAAGTCACGTGACCCCCCCCCCGCCCGAGGTCATGTGACCCCCCCCCCCCCGAAGTCACGTGACACCCCCCCCTCCCGAGGTCACGTGACCACCCCCAGGGTCACGTGACCCCCCCGCCGAGGTCAACTGACCTCCCCGATGACGTCATCGTCACTGATGACGTCACCGGCATCCGCATCGTCATCATTACTGATAACGTCATCAGTGACGTCACTGATGATGTCACCGGCATCCGCATCGTCATCGTCATCATCACTGATGACGTCATCAGTGACGTCACTGACATCCGCATCGTCATCGTCATCATCGCTGATGACGTCATCGGAGTCCGCATCGTCATCGTCACTGATGATGTCATCAGTGACGTCACTGATGACATTATCGGCATCGTCACGTGACCCCCAAGGTCACGTGACCCCCCCCAGGTCACTTCACCCCTCCCCCCCAGTACCCTTCCCTCCTCCTCCTCACAAGCTGCGCTCTAATTCGGTGTTACAGGGAGTTGTAAACGGCTTTCACTTTTTTTTTTATTTTTACCAAAAGATATAATTTACTTGTTGTGCAACCGCAAAACGTATTTGCGTATTCAAACTTTTTTGCGGAAAATAAAATTTCTCTTGAGGTGAAAAAATGACAAAGTCGCTGTCAGTATACGCGCACGTTTTTGCGACTTGCGTGAAACAGTCCTCTTTGGATATTTATAAAAGAGAAAACTGTTGTTGTCTTAGGTGTAATATTTTTTTCTGCGGGAGGTAAACATGGATTATCGAAAACGAAGCGTTTCAGAGCTTTATGGATCGGGATCTTAAAAGACTGGAAATTCAATTTTTTAAATCATTTGGACGCGTGTGTTTTATATTCGCATACATTTCATTGAAATTAAAAATGATAACCTTTCTAAAAAAAATACACTGAAGTGTACGCAGGTTACCGATTTCGCAATAATTGGAAAATCAGTTTAAAATGAAGGTCACTGTAAATTTTCTTCCACTTTTCACAAATCAAGGCTCCTAATCTGTCCTATCACGCCCTTCAAAAATACGTTGCAATATATATATATATATATATATATATATATATATATATATATATATATATATATATATATATATATATATATATATATATATATATATATATGTATATAGGGTGTTTCAGAGAACGCGGGCCAAAACGCTCCTGCGAAAGCTACTCATCGCAACGAAACAAGGCTTGTGGCGTTCTGGTCCTGGGCCATGGGCCCATATAGGAAAATTATTAAAGTCCGGGATAATTCGGTGTTACAGGGAGTTGTAAACGGATTGCAAGGTATTAAATGTACAGAATTGCCGTAGAGGAAGTAGAAAAATATAGGACGTTCCGGATTTTGAGCAAGGGCAAGCAAGGGGTCGAAAAATGTAGGAAGTCTGTGAAGAGAAAGCACTGTGAGAGGAGTTCGTGAAAAATAAGAATTCATACAAAAGATTAAAAGTGAGTTTGAAGCACAAGTAAACACATTAAATACAGATTTCTCAGATCAGTGAATTTCTGAGCCTACCCTTCATGGGGAGGCTGGGCTGCTGACGACCAGCTTTAAATAGTGATGAGAAAGAACACATATGTCTAAAATGGTACAATTGAAAATAGATTAATTAATCAAGATTCTGTGCGCACATTCGGAGCTTGTGGCGTGCATTCTTCCTGCCGGACGCTGACCTGAGTCGGCCACGGCGCTCTCCTGACACTCCGAGGAGGAACACTTTTTTCCGGTTTTGTCTGCAGCGATCACTGTTCGTTTCTCCTCAGCGGCACCGCAAGCTCGTGACCTCGATCTGATTTTCGCAGCCATAGAAGACTTTACTTTTAAAGATATATAATTTCTGCGGCTACCGTTCTTGCGAAAACAGCTCTGGTTGAAAAGTGTCGGACCGCGTGCTCTGCCACAAGTGACAGGACTGAATTCCACGCACAACGGAAACAGAGTCCCAGTCCTTTGCTTTCATGTCCCTGAACGCTTTAACGTCAGCTTTCGGGAGGTGGACTAGTTTCACGTTTGGCAGGGCAACCATCTCTGACCCCGACTTAATCACCGACTTGGTGGGCCGTCGGAGGCTGCACAATGGTGCTTGACACGACCCCCGATTCAATCACAGGCACTCTT
Source organism: Ixodes scapularis (assembly GCF_016920785.2). Classification (NCBI taxonomy): domain Eukaryota; kingdom Metazoa; phylum Arthropoda; class Arachnida; order Ixodida; family Ixodidae; genus Ixodes; species Ixodes scapularis. The sequence continues at coordinate 113,296,906 of NW_024609868.1, forward strand.
GCCATGTCAAGTTGCTGAAAAAACACACCTCGCTGACGTGCACTGGTGGCTCTGCAGCTCGTGTAGTTGGTACTTGTTCTTAAAGTGGCCTGCAGCACCATCACTTACGCGGGTCACATGAGCATACCCGAATTGGATTTCACGATTCTTCAAACCGTTGTCTTATAAATTAAGTTAGAGACAATCTCAATCAATCGCAATTTTTCCTCTTTTGTTTTATGTATCTTTATTTTTTATGCGTTGTGCGGCCCTCAACGGCGGCGGATCTTTTGGCGCTAAGAAGCGGCGCAGGTTCAGGTTCTGCCGCGCCCTACCTCCTATATCATGTTACCGCCAAGATGGTAGGCTGATCTGTTTGCGAAGTCGCTCCGGTTGCTTCCTTTCCGTCGCGTAGACGGAGACGCTATACCCCGGTTGTTGAAACAGACACCGCGAAACATGTTACACGGTGGCGCACCTCAATCGCCCCGGCCCAAGGGCATTTTTGGGTCAATTGTACGAAAATGTAACACGAATTTTCATAAAAACTACCGTCCACCCCTGTGCTCTCAATTTGTCTTTCCTTGACCACCCCGTAGCATTTTTACGCTTTTTAATAATAATGAAATTCTGAAGAACGGGTATGTGCACGCCCCATTTATGGCAACCGTGTTAGCGTCCATTTGGCCATATTTCTCGCTTTAGAACTTAAAAGCCACACAAATATCGCATTATGTTTTTGCAGACACTGTCGGTACATATTATAAACGTTAATTTAAGAGATTTTAAAGAATATCAAAGATGACCTTTTTTCAAGTGATTTAAAAAAATGCATTTTAGTTAAATGCCTCTGCGTCACTGTGTGAGCAATTCGTGTAAATTTCTCCCACCTACCAGGACCACAAGATTTCAAGCAATTATGAACTATCTGCAGGGCAACACTCCGACAAAGTTTGAAGACCTTAGCTTTTATAGATACGGAGAAAAATATTCTTTTTATCCTGAGCGTTATTGCGCGATGGGCCGTGTTTGCGATTTACTTTCTCAAAATAACTAGGGTAATACTGGGTGAATAATACCTTTTGTCATTCCTTCCTATGCCTAATTTGTCAGTGAACATTTGTAGACCCGTAGCCAGAACAGTCTTTTTGGGAGAAGCTGCCCGAAATGTCAACATCGCGCGATACGCAAAACGCGCACGTGACTGAGAGGGTGCTTACAAACTTTTTTCTCGAAGAAAAAAATTTTTCTTCTGAAAACAAGGATTAGGTTTATTCTTCTGGGCATAAACCCAGCAAAATATAATTTTTTATGAAAATTAAAAATACTCACCGGTCGTGGTTGTTCGATCTTATCTGTAAACGCCCCCTGCGTGTTTTAAGAAAGGGGACGCCAAGTTGGAGTTTTAAGATCACTGACACTAGCCGTGAAGTTAAAATTTTTATGAATGAACCATACCGCTCCGTTTACGACTGCCTCTAATATCTCTTCTAGAAATAACTGATGGGAATTCCAAACCGATGAGGCGTACCCCAGCTGGGGCCGAACAAGTGAGGTGTATGCTGAAAGTGTAGTTTCCTTAAAGGCAAGAAAAAGGTTGCGTCGCAAAAAACCGAGCGTCTGGTTAGCTTTGCTCACAATGTCTGTTATTTGGCATTCCCATGAAAGAAGGCTTGTTAAGTAAGTGCCGAGGTACTTATAGGGGTGTACATTTTCGATCCTATTACCGGAAAGGTAGAATTTAAAGTTTATTGTATTACCTTTTCGTAGTAAACGTCCATTGTTTAATTTTATGTACGTTTATTTGCATCTGCCACCTTTAACAACAAGATTCGATAGCGTGTAAATCAGCGTGGAGTTGCGCACACTCAGAGGGATCGGTTATTTTAGAACACGCAACACAGTCATCTGGTGGCGTACCAACTTGTTTCTGAGCGGGGGGGGGGGGGGGCTAACCGGACCCCCCCCCCCCCCCTCGCAGGGCCGGGGGGCGGTGCCTTTGGTATCCCTTGGGCGCAGCCGGCCAGTGTTTGCCCTGCCCAGTGCCTGCTGTTTCAGGGGGGGGGGGGGGGGGGGGGCGCAACAGATGCTTTGCCCCCCCTTCCCCCCCGACTGTGACAACTGGGGGGGGGGGGGGGGGGGGGGGGCAAGCGCCTTGCCTGCCCTTCGGTTGGTACGCCCGTGCAGTCATCAGCATATAATCTAATTGAAAACTTAATTAGGGGAGGTAAATATTCAACTTGGCTGTCGACTAGAAATACCAGTACGAGAACCCGTGTAGATGGAGCATTAAAACCTCCACTGCGTCAATTAAGCAACGAGGCGTCCACCGTGTCTGCCTAGGCGCCTTAAAGTGGCAAAGACTCACTCGCAAAATTTTCCAACCCTCATTCAGTACGCCTTTAATTTAGGCTGAGAAAGTAGTGGATCCAGAATGAGCTGCAATGCCAGAATTTAAATAGATTGACAAATTTCCTTTTCTTAATTATCCGCTTTATTTAACGAACGCAATGAACCCTTCGAATTTGAAAAGCGAAAATGTAATAGACTTTTTCTTTTTTCTTTTTTTTTTCTTTTTTTAATTATTGAAGCGCCTTAGCGCACATTCGAAGAATCATTGGAACGTACGATTCGTCTTCGGACTTTTCTCCATTCGGATCGGATCGATTCGTCAGTGACTTCCCTTTATGCTGTGTTCTTTAACGGCAAGTGCTTCCATTTTTTTTTTATTCCAGCTTAAGCTGCTTGCTCGTAAAAGCCTGTATATTGTTTCGCTCTTGAATATTTTATCGTTCTTGAGTTATTTTTCTTTATACCTTTCGCCGTTTTCACCCAGCTTTGTCCCCGTTTCCGCGGTGAGTATACTGATTCTTTTATTTATTTATTTCAAATACCGCCAACCCTTACGGGTTGATACAAAAAGGGGTTACCGAAATGTATTTGTGTATACAGAAAGATAAAAAGTTAGGCATAAATAAAAATAACATAATTGCGTTGATATTGCAAATTCAAATTGCAAGAATAAAGCAAGAACCACATATAATAAACAAAATTACGCATCAAGAAACAAATTCAACAATGTTCCTTCAAATGCCTGCACAGAAGAAACGCCAGAGAACACACTCTAAGGCAACGCATTCCAATCTCCGATAGCTTTCACGAAAAAACAGTATTTGTGAACTTTAATGGTTGGTACGTGCGGGTTGACGTAAAAGTCATATTTTAAACGCCGAGATCGCCTTCCAGAGAGTCTTACCTAATCTTCTGTGTCAACGTTAACATAATTGAAGTGAAACAAGTAAAAACAATTCAGTCGAGCTATTTTATGTTTAGTTGCTAAATGTGATGGCATTACTTTTTTCAACTAAGCCGTTACAGACTCGAGCCTGCTGTACCTTGAGAAATAAATCTCGTTATGGGCCTTTGAATGCAACACCAGCTTGTTTACTTGAGTTTATGAATGCGGGACTCAAACTATAGACATCTACTCTAGCGCTGGCCGAATTAGAGTTTTACAAACATTATTTCTTACGTCGGAACTTGTCTTAGATAGGATTCGCCTCATAAAGCCCAGCTTGTGATATGTAGGGTTACAGACATTTGTGTATGCGCATTCCAGCTGAGTTCACTTGAAATCGTAACACCGGGGTAATTAATAAAATCAAAACGTTGCAGGCCCATACTATTTACTTTATACGAAAACAAAGACACATTTCTTATAATACACAAAACGGCATTTTTTGTCAAAACTTAAAGGGACACTGACAGGGTCTTTATGCTCGCCGAGCAGTGATTTCCCTACACCCTCCCTACGGGGGTGTACTTCCTTCCGGTGTTTTTCCGAAGACATCCACTTAATTCACAACGACTCCTTCTCTATTCTCAATGCTCCCTCCCCCCCCCCTCCCCCTTCCTAACCCCCCTAAAAATTTAGACACCCCCTCTAATTTTAATTTCTGGGGAAACTCCTGTAGCCGAGGTTTTTAGTTGCACGTGACACATGAGAGCCCAACTACCAAGAACAGAATGTCCGGCTCGAAATTCGGTTTCTTTCCGCCCGAAATCCGCCGATCGAGAACTGGCCGCTTTGATTCGCGCCTCTCCGTGGCACAACCACCAAATTAATCGTGTGTCATTGAAGGCACACACTCAATATTAGAAATAGAAAAAAATATGAAACCCAGTTTTTGTGGCTTCTAAAAAACTGCAAATACGCTGAGTGAAAAAAAAAAAAGTTGCACAGAGAACCGATAGCATTCTGTGCGCTCACTGCGTAATCAACTTGGCGTCGTATCGCGTATCGTGGGACTCGCGGGCTGGACGGTGATGGCGGCGGACGACGGACGTGGAACCTCTATTTCAGAACTGTCATTCGCGGTACCGGAGAATCTGTCTTCCTTCGAAAGAGAAATTTTGGACCAATCAAAGTAATTGGTATTCATCCCGCACGACACGCCCGACCAGCAAAGCGATTTGCAAGAAGACGTCGTTGAGCCGTCGCCCCCTTCTCGTGGCTAAAGACGTCGCCGCTCGCGCAAACGTCAAGCACGAAGTGCGGACTCCAAGTTGAATATGTACGCGTACGATTGCGTTACTAGGTGCGAATGTGGCCAATGCGTTGTGCTGCCTGACTTCGATGCGAAAGATGCAGCCTTTGCTGGGAGGAAAACGGCAGCAAACTTTCCGACCTAGAGCAGACCGGCTGCATTACTACAAAGAATGTCCCCAGTAGCTCAGCAGTAGAATAAAATGCCCCAGTAGCTCGGTGGAAAGATGTCCGCTTCACACACAGCGGGCCCAGGTTCAATCCCTAATGTAAACGTACCGCTTTTTTTTTTCTTTTTTGACATTTTGCGATATTTATCATTTTTATTTTTACAATTATCACTGAAAAAAAATGTTGTGGACGATACGTCGCTGAACGTAATGGTATGGAATTCCCATTTTGACACCTGCGAACTCAATGTAGTCACTTTCCACAAAACGCGAGGAGCATATGAATCGGGTAGCGTCCGGTTTAAGAGGTGCCTGTAATTGTTCTACAGGAATTGCAGCCAGCCATTGGTCCCGATCACGTTGATCTTTCGAAAACTTGTGCAGACTCTGCCGCACAATGCCACTTTCAGATGCAGGGCATGTGAGCCACCTCTTCACGCAACATCTTTGGGCTATTCTTTTCGGAGCCGATCACGGGAATTCACTACGGGCACTCACTACTCATTTCAACTCTTCGATGTAAAAAACAACTCAACTTGAAGTGCAGAACCAGATAGCGGAACAAACATAACTCCAAAGGAATCGCACGGCGAACGGTTCCCGCAACGGATGTCGTCTGCTGCGCGCGACTAAAAAAAAGAAAACGGAAGAGAAAAAAAGCGCGCGGTCGATTGTAGTTACGTGACTTCCGGTAATCTCCCATCCTCTATATTTCTCCGACCTCCTGCGCAGGTTTCGGCTTTCGTTGCGAGCAGTTGCGTTTTTTTTTTTTTTTTTTTTTTTGCTTTATTAAAATATATGTGACTCCGTAGCAAGGTATTAATTGGATAGTCTTCCGACACTATAATAAATCGCCTGTCAAAAAAAGTGAAACAAGATTTTTGGGGGTGTCAGTGTTCCTTTAACCTTATGTCCCACCTTTTATACAAGTGAAATATAACCGATAAGGAGTGATTTGGTAATATCTGGTCATCAAGTGTTTCCACGAGTATGTAAACTAAACAATTGTCAGCAAGCAAAGGAATTTAAACAGCTGAGTAAACGTTTTTGGCTATGTCGTCAAGTAGATTAAAAACAAAAGAGGCCCCAAGACGAAACCTCGGAATACACCAGAGATGACCAGCAAAACAGATGATACACGACCTTCAACTTCAACATACCGAATCATGTTAGAAAAGTAACTTTTGATCAAAAGGAGAGCAAGATTTTTCTCTATACCAAAGTAAACTAGTTTTTCAGTAATTTCTAATGCAAGACTCTGCCGAACGTTTTAGTTACGTAGAGAGACACAACATTGACCTCTCCGCGATCGTTTACCATGATCGCAGATTCATGACTGGATTCAAATATCTGAGTTATAGTTAGTCTTGCACAAAAACCACGTTGTTTCTTATACAAAATATGCTTATTTTAAATACATTCTACAATCCGTTTACGAATGATGTGTTCGAGCATTTTACTTGATGTTTATGTATGATGTTGGTCCATAATTTTTCGCTTCAAGATGTGAATGGGTTTGTGGATGGGTACCAATTCGCGGTTAACCAGTCATCTGGTAAACGACATTCATCCAGTGAGGCTTGAAAAGTGAGAAACACAAACTGGGACATCCATTCGCTATAGTGCCTTAAAAATTAGTTAAAAAGTTCTTTTCCCAAAATAAATGTTGCGTCAATATTTAGTAGAAGCGCCCTCTCTCCCTCAAGAGTAACTTTAAGGGGCTGTAGTAATCCGTTAGGCTTGTCATCAGTCGAAGTATGTGCAGGTGAGCTGACTCTAAGAACCGAGTGAAAAAAATATTAAATTTATTTGCTACGGCAATCGCGTTATCACGTAGCACACCTTGCACATAAACTTCGCTTACAGGTTTTTTATTAGGTGACAAGTGTGGCAAGAACTTATCAGGTGACTTCCATAAAAGCATATTCATTGTACTAGTAAACAAGCCGCCTTTAGAAAATTTAACGCGATAGCGTTAAGAAGCTCATGTGGCAGAAGAGCCTGCGTCGGTGGCGTGAAAGGAAAATCCTGGAGGGTCGATGGGGACATGACGTTACAGCCACTTGACCTCGTGCGAGAAGTTAAACAACCCAACGCTCACGTGAAACGTGACGACACGCGTGAAATGAAAGTGATTAAAGCATTATATGTAATGGGAATTAAAGGCCGCCGCATGTCTCAAATGATTTTACTTTATAACTTAATTAATTCATCCGCCTTAAAGAAAATTTTGAAGAATTTTAGGCCGGATTTAAACCCACGACCCTTCGGTTGCGAGCCAGACATGCTACTGACTAGGCCACCCGAGGCACGCTTGCACGGCCAATGAGAAGGCGACGCGAACGGGGCCCACTAACGCTACCGCGTTCCACTCTTAACGGAGAAGATTAAGCGTCCTCGAAGTTTTCAGCTTATACAGCGCTAGTTTTACGTTGTCGCTTACGCTTCCATTTGCGTTTTAAATTAATCATCTCTCGTCTCATCCAAGGGCATTGTCTTCTTGATTTTCTTAACTCTCTGCGGTATGTACTATCCTACACAGTAACAGCAACTCATCGTTTCTTCAAAATGTTCACACAGGCTTTCCACATTATCGTTATGACGTACGGAATAAAACAGGAGTTAAAGATAATCTAAAGCTGATGTGTCATCGGCTCTTTCAAAGTCGCAGACAAGGGCTCTATTTTTTCTTGATTTGGTAGTCCGCGATGGGATGCTATCGTAGCCCACACCAACTTATGGTATGATAGCCCATCTCAACAGAAAGCTCATACGGGAATCACAAAAACAATTAAAGACAGCAAAAATCCAAAATTGATTTTCGAGGACCACATGTTCTTGAAAGTCTCCGGACGATGTATTCGAGTCCGTGCTTTAGCATTATCTCCAGCATGTAATCATCTTGTTTTTCGCCCTGATTTTCAATAACTTGATCTGTCCAGTTAACATTCTTTAAGTTAAAATCTCCGAGAACAACTATTTTAGCACACTTCTTTAACTGCAGCGTGAGAAAGCCACCCAAATCCACTGACCAAAATATTGCGGATCTCCAAAACATATGTTGCACCCTATACTTTCGTGATTTGAAATGTACATTATCGCTTGAGAGGGAGAGATAGCGAGAGAGAAGCGTTATCTATTGATATTTTAGAATGTGTTTTATAAGAAAAGCAACATCCAAACTCTAGTATTTCTATCTTACCGTAGTACATCATAACCGAGAGGGAAAATTTCAACATCCGATACTTCCTGTCGCAACCATGTTTCCGTAATTACGACCCTTGGGTATCATGATCTAATAGCACACCTTTGATTTGGCCAGCCTTGTTCCTGACACCCTGGGCATTCAATATGTTTATCGTAAATTTTGTGATTTTCCGATGCCAGTACTGCCTCAGAGTAGGCCTAAAGCTGGTCGAAGTAAGTGCATTCATCCTTATTCTTTTTTTTTTTTCTTAATCCCATGTGCATGCAGTATTATTAATATAAAGTTTGTCGTAAACAACAATAACGTTTGTTTCTTTTTGCTTTTCGTCACGTGCTGACTTCCACAAGCTTTTCCTCCTTTGTAGAATTTCTTTCAATCATCTTGTTTTCCGCCGTGCTTTTCAATAACTTAATCTGTCCAGTTAATGTGCTGTGTGTTAAAATCTCCGAGAACATTTATTTTAGTGCGCTTCTTAACGTGAAGCATAAGAAAGCCATCTATTTCTTCGAAAAAGCAATATCTGCAAACGTACTATATACTCCACCGACCAAAATATTGCAGCTCTCAAAATCTTTATTGCACCATATGTTTTCGTGATTTGAAATGTATGTTATCGCTTGATATTTTAGAGTGTTTTCTAAGCAAAGCAACCTCTCCAACCCTAGTATTTTATCACGCCGTGGAACATCATAACCGAGAGAAATGTTCAAAATCTGATACTTTCTGTCGCAACCACGCTTCTGTAATTAAGACCAATGGGGAGGATTGTTTAATAATACACCTTCGATTTAGTCAATCTTGTTCCTGAAACTCTCTGAATCCAATATAAATATTGTAATTGCTTTTTTTTTTTTGCTTTTTTCATGTCAGTTTAACCCCGCAGTAGGCCTAAAGCTGGTCGAGCTTTGTTCTCTGTACTTTGGTTTTTGTCTTCACCTCATGTACATGCGGAATAGTTGATATAAAGTTAGTCGTGAATAAGCTTAACCTTTGCCCCTTTTTCCTTATCGTCACGTGCTGACTCCCACATGCTTTTCTTCGTTTGTAGAGTTTCTTTCAAGAAGTCTTCAGACATCTATAACTCAATTCCCCTAAGTTTTTTTTTTCTTTTTTTTGTGTTTTTTTTTCAGTTCTTAAATTGGAAGTTTTTGATTGTAATTAAATATCAAAAGAACTAAAGGTCTGTTTTTTTTTCGGCTGCTATTTTTTATCATGTGTGTTTTTTCAACCTAGTAGATCGTTAAAAATTTATTTAAGCCCCTTCTTGCTTCAGAATCCCTTGTGTTTCTCCTGGTTGCTCATGAATACCGAAAACGACATGGTTGTTTCTGCGCCATCTGCCTTTGAATGAAACAAGCTTCTCATGTTGGCAAACTACCCTTGTTTTCAAGAGCTGTAATTCAATTTCCAGTTCTTAAGTTATATTTTAATTTTCGTTAACCGAGCAGAGAACCCCACCCGATCTACCTCCAATCAATCAGAATGTTTCGTTTACTTTCAGGTCATTGGTTTCAAACTCTCTTTTATCGTTTCTAATTTTGGTTTGTGTCATTATATTCTTTAGCATATATCTTTGACTTATTTGTCGTCGATGTTTACTCCAACATCACCAGAATGCCCTACAGCAATTCACTGACCGCAAAGCATTCACATAGGCACTGCAAGAAGATTTGTGGGCTGGTCAAGATAATCAAACCAACAAAGTTGCTGCGACAACCTTTCTTGTCACTGACCTGAACGAGAATTGCGGTGCACATGTTAGCTGATGCTCTCTGGACGAAGTCGCCGTGCGGTCGTGCCGACAGAAGTTTGGCTGCGCCGGGATCCATTTTTACCTACTGCTCAGTTGATGATTGGCCGTTGATGTTGCTCTCTCTTACGATACGTAGTGACCACTGAGGACGCGCAACTACACGATTATGTTGCTTCTTGATAGAGGAACCTCTGTCAGCAGTGGTTCCGCGATTGGCGGTTGTACGAGGCCGGATAGAAACAACACTTGAGCAATCATTAAGGCACAAATGTCCGCTGGCATTTGTACCGCAATACTCCCAACTGCTAGCACTTGCAATAGCGTCATACGACGCTTTATTTGACTCGCCCATGGAGTCACGAGGAAGCGTTCTGGATCATCGATAGACATACTATTATTGTATACAAGAAGAGTGAAGTAATATTTCTTCATCGCGACGCGACAATCGGCTTCATACCTCCTAGATAGAAAAGCTGTAATGCAGAATATTCAACGTCATGTATACCAAAGGTTAACGCAGCTATAGATTGGACACAACTCCTGCGTCGGCGCTCGGGTAGGACTCATGTCCTGTCAGTGAGGACACAATCCCCGCCGTGCACTGAGTCAGTTCTGGTGCACAACCTGCGACCCCCGATATCTTCCGGCACTACTCAAGCACGCAGAGAGATGGCCAGAACGAGAAGGCCTGGTTTCACCGAACATTTCAAGGACGCTTCGTCGAATGGAGAGAGACATGTCATATCTTGAGTTCAAAGAAATTGTGCAGAGTGCTGTCGCTAGACCGAGTTTTGGGGAAATGCGTAGGCATTTAGCGCAGGGGGTTTGACTCAGCGAGGAATGGGTATTCCAACCTCGCAGCGGTCCGCGTACTGTCTTTGGAGAGAGTCTGTCTACTGGGCGTCAGCGGTTTCAGATGCAGCCACCACAGCTTCCCTCGATCGCCGCCTACGATCCGCAGTCTGTTATCTTCGAAGAGCCAATCTTTCCTCCCGGGTGTCAGTGGTTTCGCGCAAACGGCGTCGTCGATGCGCCTCGGTTTTACGCTGTCGCGGACGTTGTGCCACCACCACGGCCCGCTCGATCTCCTCCTCTCCCGCCAACGCGCCGCATCGTCGGAAGCGTGCCAGAAGTCTATTTTCTCTTGTAAGAGGAAAAGTGAACGTACCCATCGAACGAGCGAGGCGAAAGAGCACGGCGGGAACCGCGCACTGCGTGACGGCCTCACGGAACCAGTCCAGTTCAGTCCAGTCCAATCCAAGCCAGCCCAAACCAAACCACGACCGTCCGAACGAAAAACGACTGCATGCACCAGGGCAATAAACCCTAAAAGATTTAAAATAACTCAGGACGAAACAAAAAGTAAAGTTCATGTACCTTCAAGAGTAATGACACAAAAACACTGCAGGCTGCACGTGTACACACGACTGAGCTTCACGCGGAGTTTTCTTTCTTTAGGCCTCTTCCCCAGCACGAAGTAGCGAGTCGGCATCATTCAGCTCGTTTTCCATTTTAGTATTTCTAATAAACCAAATTTGTAGTCATATCTCTACTCTGCACGCTTGCGTTTGCGTTGCAAGCAACTAACCTTTGGTACCGCTCAGACTCCATATGAAGCGAAGTATACACTCCGTGCGGGAACTATAGGGGGCGCTTTGAAAAACGCGCGCAGCGCCACTAGTGGAGGAGCTGGCGTTCGACAGTGAGGCGCGTTCAGCAGCCTGCGGCGCCTTTTCGCATGCCAAGCTGTGGCGGCGGAAGCGCGCACGGACGAAACTTTTGCTTTTTGAGCCGATACGTTGAGGGCGACGTTGCATGAGGGCTGGGGCAAAAGGGCATTTAGCGGTTCTCCACTTCTTATATATTGAGTTTGAGTCGTTATCAGGGGTAATTTCTCTTGTTGAGGCTGAAAAAGTATTTGGAGCAATTTTCCGAAAAGCAAGACGGCCGCCACCATAATTGCTTTGAGTGGGAAATTTATTTCGCTCGTCGCTGTTAACGGAGGACTGCTGGAACGATGATATTTGGAGGCGAGTGAGATGTTCACTAAGTTTGTGCACAAAGTGTGCCAAGTTTCATTAAGACAGCAGGTGTGAAAGTTATGTTTCTAACGAATAAAGAAATAAAGCCGTACGGGATATCCAATATTGGACCCAAAATGTTGTGTTATAGCGGGCTGTGAAAAGTGCAGATTTGGGCACACAGGTGCTTGGACTTGAGAGTAACATGACACAACACTTATTATACCAAAAAGAGGTGGCATAGGGAAACCAGGTGGAAATTTAGTTTGGGCGGCGTAACTCAATAGGAACTGGTTTTGACCGTCAAAGGCTGTCAAGATAACACCACTCATCGTGGGAGGTGCACACTTTACAGGTAGGAAGGGACCAGTGGACGGTACTTCCAGTTCGAACCACTTTGCAATAGGTAGCTCTAAAGCCGAGAAGAAAAAAATTGTTGTCTACAGAACTCGGGGTGTCAGCGTTTCCACATCCAAGAGGAGGCTGATCAAGAAAGAAAGCACACCACATAAACTTCCATACTCAAACATCGATTCTCCAGTGATTCCGAGTTTCATTGTTGTTTTCTTTAGATTCATATTTGTCACTTTTTTTTTACCGTTCAAATCTTTCTTCATGAAGTACAGTGCGCGCCATACTTGTCCGGAAATATCATCGACACGTACGATGGGGACGAAACTTCTTTGGAGGGCATTCCTCCAACGAAATTGGCACTGCATATTCGCGAGTGTAAGATGGCATTTCAGTTCGTCCCATCGGCGCTAACACATGTACGTATTACTGGTACGAAAACAAACGCAGAGCGCAAAACGGCAGTGTAGAATAAGTCAGCCGTGCCGACACAGTGGCAGACATGATCGGGAGGCCAAATTTCTCGCGTCGTACGGCACGGGTCCATCATTGTCGCTGTCCCACAAAAACATCGGCCAGGTGAAAAACTGTGAAACTTTGCCCCCACGAGATACGACACATAACTATTGAAGCACTTCATGACGCTGCACAGGCAGCACTTCATGCTGTGAACCCAGCGCAACCGCACCGCTCTGACTTCAATGCGACCAACGTACGCGGCGTGGTTTCGGTTTTTGTTTTCTCTGGGGTTCTCACTGCCTACCTTCGGTACCGGCCGCGCGGCGGCGCGCCAGTCATGTCGCACGGAGTTTATATCATCGTACCGTTCGTGTAACCCCTAAGAAACTTTCGCTACCCTTATTTAATTTTGCTCTAGAATCTAGGTGGACAGCTAGTGCTCACGTTTATCCTTTTTTTAGAAAATGTATTAATATTTCTCTCTGCGTCATTACTAACGTCTCCGTCACATTGTCACGGCTGACAAGAGGCAGGCGATGAGCGGGACAGAACAGCTGCTGGGCGGTAGAGAGGACAAAGAGTTACAAAAAAAAATAATGTATCAACAGTAACAAATTGCAGCTTTTCCTGCACTCATACTACTGCATATGTTAGTGATGTTTTAAAAAGCCCGCTTCAGTGGCTCGGCATCTAGTTAAGGCGAGAGAAGGTCAACGATGGCGGCTGCAAAGTTGCTCGTGTGCAAGGCGTCTGTAGATGATGGCAATTCTCTCGCGATAATATCAAGACAAGACAAAAGGAAAATCAGTGTGTCATGCGAACCGTGCCTCAGGATCTCAGCGCGCCTCAGCGTTCTTGTTTTTGCGAAATCCTGAAAGTAGATTAGGTAAATGCTGCTGGAGTCGGGGTAACTCCCTCATTAGGGAATTGTGTTCGCCACGATCTTTGCGATGTCACATGCAAATGAAAGCAATGGCACGAACGCCATCTAACGACCAATTTTGCCTTATTAACATTCCATCAAGGAGGCTTACATAAATGCGCGCCGCCGCAATTCAACGCACACCGCGTGACCGGTGTTCACAATCATACCTGACCTAAAGAAAAATGACGCAAAAATAAAAGAAGTCAGACGTAGTATGGTGAGTCAGTAGTCCCGGCAGCGTTAATAAATCCTGTCTAGCTATTTCGAGATTTCTCCTCGGCCCCATTTTTCTGTGTGCTGTCGGTGTCGGTGTTACGTGATGAGAATAGCAAAGCAGGCTTAGTCCTGGAGCCAACCCTACGCTTTTACTGACCATGGCACTTAAAACAACTCGGTGAACTCTAGAAGTCAAATTGTCGTTACTTTTACGAGAAGGCTAGTCATTGCACGGCAACAAAGCTGAACGGCTTCTATGGAGAGTAGCCTTTCAGGTTTTGGATCTTCTCAGAACCTACAACCCACGTACTGCCTTTACAGCAACGTTCATCGATCACGTATTCGTGAAAAAGTAATTGTGTTGTGTGTTTGGCTTAGACAGCGTGACGTTACTCAGCCCCAGCGGGCATCCGATGCCTCCGATGAGAAAATTTTGCCAGAGCAATACCACTGCGAGTCCATGTTTTTTTGCTGTTTTTTTTAAACGTACATTACGCATTCGTGGTAACGACCGCACGCGAGTATACGATTGAAACGGACAGGGTGGGGGGATCGAACCCAGAATCCCTGCAGTATCTGCACCGCGAGCTTTCGCTTTACGTGCTCCGAGCTGCCCAACGTTTACACGCTCGTTTAACGATCCCTTCGTATTTCCAGTGAATACCTACTCAGCCTTCTTATACATGCCTAACACGGATCTACCTCGTTAAATCTTCGCTTTAAGGTGCAGGCCGGTGAATTTAAACGTAGAATTTATGTACCTCCTCCACGAGTGGTCGCTTTAGTGCGCTACTTCTCGCGCGCTCAAAGTCTTTCTGAAAATGACTGATTTAGTGGTTTTCGATAACGCTCAGCAACTTTTTAATTGAAACCATATGTCTATTTCCATTAATTAAAAAGGTATTTAACAAATTTTAATTATCTGGCTAATCAGTATATAGTTTGGACGATTCCTGACGTCCGCCATGGCTGGTAGTTTGTTCCCGAAGACAGTTCCTTTTTTTTCTTTTTCTTTTTTTTTTAACGCTTTCATTTTTAGGGGTTTGAAAGTCTTTGCAAAAACACCCGGTATATCATGGTCTATGGGAAATATTGAAGACAATAAAGCAACATTTGTGTACCCTTCGTAATTGTGGAAACGCTCGCCTGCGTGCGAGTGTCTTTGAATTTTAGAGTATATAAGGCGGTGTCGTATGTGATCATTTGCGTCTGTATCTGCTGTTTCTGCACACGCAAGAACTGCGTGTGCTGCTTGCTGCTTGTAAAATAATATCCATAAAATGCTGCTAGAACCTCAGCAACTCGCTTTTGTTCACCAGCGTCCTAAGGGTGGTGTTGCTCTCCTACGCTTATCCCCGGTCTAATACCGGGGATAACCGAGATAGACCGATTTACAACCTTACTGGTGTAAACGTTTTTAGTATACAATACAAGAAAATAGGCAATTGCTTGGTGCACCATGTCGCACGCCGCGCTTCAAATGTAATAAACGCGACACTTTCAAAGTAAAGCGAAATAGTTTTTCAGCACAAATTTTATCACACTTTTTGGCTTCTCTAAAGCATTTTTAACATGTACACGTAATTCAAATACGCGAGTGTGCGATCGTATATTTTCCTGTACCTACACGATTAATAACACAGCATATAATTGAACACTTCATCAGATTTAGATGTTATCAAGTTGATTGATCGCTGCGAATATAAATATACCTCAACAATGTGAAGTCAATGCAAAACAAAAAATCAGTTGCCAGAAAAAAAAGAATCCACCGCTGCAATTGACATTTAGATAAAAGCTCTTGTTGCAAAAAAAAAAATAAAAATAAGACGAGTGCCTGCCACGTCTAGGAGCCTTGTAGTTTTTTGTCGTCTGTGGTCGAATGCGTCGCCTAATATTGACTTACCGATTTTCTAGACATATAACTGTTCTTCATACGATTGCAAGGTGGTCGTGCTAGCTTCCATTATAAATGTTTTCTCGCCGTGCCAAGTTTAGTGACCTCCACATGCATTCTATTCTTGGCCTCGATGGTTGAGAGATGTGCTCGTATATATGTTTTTCATCTCATTTTCGGCACGATATGAAGGTCCAATTTTTAATTTGACCAAAATTGCATATGTTTTGGGAGTGCTTCTTCAATAAATAAAACAAAACGGCAAACTTAAAAAACATTCCTTTTTTTTTTTTTTTTTTTTTTAGGGGTTTGATTATTAAAGGGGCCATGAAACGAATTTTGGGTTGGGATGAATGATTTTAAATTGGGACTTTACTAATCGCATATCGTTTAGTTGGCCAAAAGAAAGAGGCTAGAAAGTCAAAAGCCAGCTTTTCGGTACGAGCATTTGAAAATATAGCGGACTATTTTGTACCTTCTTGCCTTCGAAAGCCCTCCGCCTTTTCACTATGATACATCCGCCGTTCCAAAAGCGCGTCACCGGCGCCAAACTGACGTCAGCAGAGCCCAGCTCACGCATTGGACACGAGAACTGCGTCACTCGGACGTATGCGCTCGTCAACAATCAATCCGTCGACGACTATTTGGATTCGCGTTCGTGGCCAATGAGTGCCCTGTCGGAACTTATTGTCACTGGGGAATGACAAGTTCTATGGTGTGCATCAAAAGCACGGTGGAACTTAGGAGTCATCGCACCGGTGCCGAAGGAATGTCACGACCACGTGATTTCACAATTCGCATTTGAGTTGAGGATTAAAGCTAAGGAGGAAGAAGTAGGAAAATCGTTTCATGACCCCTTTAAGGCGGCCGAGGCGAAAACTCAGGTTTCTGCTACCTGCCGAGGATTGCATGTTTGACCGCTCGCTATTTTATCACGTCTGAAGATACTTCACTAAAACGTTTCTGTGACACTCTCTAGAAATAGATTGCATTATGCTTAAGGGTGCACTAAACCACTTTCTGCGATATTCCATTTATGTTTATAATTTAACATATGGGCTCTAAGCCCATATAATATTAAAAGATTTATTACCTCGAAATTATGACTGACACCTGATGGCGCCGTCGTACGAGGAAGGCCAGGGCTTTGCTCTGCTCGTCCGATGGCGCCAGGCTTGTGTCAGAATGTCGATACCGATTTTAATTTGGAAAAATCGGTCACGTCTGAATGTAATGTTTGGTTTTTAAGGTTGCTTACAGCTTATAGATTTTGTTATGACGAAAATATACCATCGCATAAAGTGGTTTAGTGCTTCTTTAATGAATTATATTTTTTTTTTATATTTTAAAATGCTTGTTGATTTTTTTTTTTTTAATTTTCGAAACATTTGTAGGAGTGACCTAATCAATATGTCTTAATTCCCTTAACATCACCAGAAAGATCAAACAGATGTTTTTATTCAATACGAATCTCATATTATATGCACAAAATAAAAATCGTTACATTTCAAAGACGAATGTTTCGAAAATGTGGGAACTTATGGACCAATGTTCTTTAAAAAAAAAGACTTCACATTTTTTTTTTTTTTTTTTTACTAGTAGCCAGGTTCGTCCGCAATGGTAACAGGAAAGCTTGGGAGACGGAGACAAATGCATAAGTAAAAATATATATTCGTCAGAAAATAAATTTTAAAAAAGCAGCAACAATAGAAAAGCAAAAGCAAAAAAAAAAAAAAACATTCGGCCGCTCAAAGCACGTTTGGTAGGCAGTATAGTCACCACTAGGGTCGTAGTTCGGGCCACTGGTGCCCTTGAATGTTGGCCCCTCGATCGTTGATGAAGTAGTGAGTGCCGCGATGTCGGAAGGGAGTTGGTTATTTCGGGTCCGGGAGCCTCGATCCCGGGACGGAGCTGGTTACGTTAATGGTCACCGTGCTGAAGCCGGGACGAAGCCGGTCACGTTGATGTTCAGCGACCCTGTCGCCTGGACGGAGCCGGGTACGTTAATTTTCAGCGTGTTGAAGTGTTTGAAGCCGGGTCGAAGCCGGTTACGTTGACGTTCAACAACACTGACGCCGGGACGGAGCCGGGAATGGCACCCCGAGCAGCCGACCGTCGCGGCTCTTGGCAGAGCTTCCCATGCCCTCGCACCCACAATACCGATCTTCTTCCCCTTCATTTCTCTTTCTTCCTTTTCTTTTTCCAAATCATGACGCCAGGTATGATAATGGTTTATCAGAAAATATAATTATAAAAGGTTTGGTTAGTTTGACCTCAATGAAGGTTTGAAGCACGTCAGGTGTTCATTGTGACTGTGTCCCCGCATAGGTGCTATTCTGGCCAATATGGCTGCGTGGATATGGTATAGTTACCTAATATTGCCACGAGCGCAGCTGACCTAATAGGCAGCGCGCCCGTGGCCTAACGGTTATCGCGCTCGCCTTTCACGCAGAAGGCCAGGGTTCGATTCCTGGCCGCAGCTACTGATTTTTGTTGACACTAGAATGTGATGTTCTGGTAAATTCGAGAATCTGTCTTGTTGATTCGAGATTAGAATGTTCTACGCGCCGAACCTTCTACGCCGAATGCTCCAGAAGCCCACGCGTGCACAAAAGCTGCTCCGCGTGCTAAGCCAGAGTCAGTTTCGCCCCAGCGTTCGACTCTGCTGCTACGCCGACTTCGACGCCCGCGACGCTCTGTTATTATCTTTTGTACCCTTTTATCTTTGGCACAAGTTCGCCACATTAAACGTTTATTTCTTGCTGTTTATTTTTGTTGTTCATTGGTCACCACCCGTGACATTCTGGTGGAGGTGCGGGGTACCGCATGCCCGTGCAGCGTTCCCGTCCAATGGTCCGCAGTGCAAGTCCGATTCCCGGCTCCGGGAGGAGACCGCTCAACGCGGAACCTGAAACTCGGACCAGCCGCCGCGCCAAAGGAGAGGATTCTGAGTACGGTTTGCTGCTGGACAAGCCCAAGCCGAAGAAGACGACGACGGCCAACCAGTCGCAAGCCCCCGCCGCTTCTTCGTCATCTACATGCCCGCCGCACCGCGGACGGCTGCCCCCTTCCACGGTGAACTCTACGAAGACGTCGAAGACTGGATTGACCAGTATGAACGCATTGCCCGCCAACAATGGCTGGACCGACGAGCAGCGCCTGCACAACGTCTACTTTTCGCTTGAGGGGACCGCCAAGCACTCGCACGAGAACCATGAGTCCTCTTGGCAGGTCGGAGTGGATTTACTTGGGCCGTTCCCAACATCGACGCAAGGAAATCGGTGGATTATTGTCGCGATTGATTATCTTACACGATACGCCGAGACGAAAGCCCTGCCGTCGGTAACAGCCGTGGAAGTCGCCAAATTTTTCGTTCAGTCCATTCTCCTTCGACACGGCGCACCTGAAGTGCTGATTACAGATCGCGGGTCATCCTTCATGGCACGATGACTCAAGATTAAGTTCTTCGGCTCAGTCATACCAGCCATCGACTAACAACCGCTTATCATCCGCAGACCAACGGGCTAACGGAGCGGCTCAACAAGACGATCGCAGACATGATTTCCATGTACGTCGACGTAGAACACAAGACATGGGACGAGGTGTTGCCGTACGTCACGTTTGCGTACAATACAGCGGTTCAAGAAACCACGGGAATGACACCGTTCCAACTAGTACACGGCCGGACGGTTACCACGATGCTCGACGCCATGCTGCCTCACGTGCCAACCGGTGATGGCAACGACGGCGCTCAACTGATCTCCCAGCGCGCGGAGGAAGCTCGTCAACTGGCAAGAGTCAAGATTCAAGACCAACAGCGAGTCGACGCACACCGATATAACCTTCGTCGCCGGGACGTCCACTTTCAACCCGGAGACTGGGTATGGGTTTGGACACCAATGCGGCGCCGCGGTCTCAGCGAGAAGCTTCTGAAACGCTATTCCGGACCCTACAAGATCATCCGACGCCTCGGCGATCTGAACTACGAAGTCCTTCCCGACGGAACGCGCCCATCTGCAAGACGTCAGCCGCGACCCGAGATGGTGCACGTCGTCCGGCTGAAGCCGTATTACGAACGATAGAACTTTCCACTCTCGTCGACGAGTGAACTGTGAACTGTGAACTCTGAACTGCGGCTCGCGGCTCGCAATTCTGCTGTCCTTTTGTCGTAATTTTTTTTTTTTTTGTTATTGTTGTTTTTTGCTGCATCGGGACGATGCACTTTTTTTAAAGGGGGCAATAATGCCGCGAGCGCAGCTGACCTAATAGGCAGCGCGCCCGTTGCCTAACGGTTATCGCGCTTGCCTTTCACGCAGAAGGCCAGGATTCGATTCCTGGCCGCGGCTAGATTTTTGTTGACACTAGAATGTGATGTTCTGGTAAATTCGAGAAACCGTCTTGTTGATTCGAGGTTAGAATGTTCTACGCGCCGAACCTTCTACGCCGAATGCTCCAGAAGCCCACGCGTGTACAAAAGCTGTTCCGCGTGCTAAGCCGGAGTCAGTTTCGCCCCAGCGTTGGACTCTGCTGTTACGCCCACTTCGACGCCCGCGACGCTCTCTTATTATCATTTTTACCCTTTTATTTTTGGCACAAGTTCGCCACATTAAACGTTTATTTCTTGCTGTTTATTTATTGTTCACTGGTCACCACCCGTGACAATATTAACACCTTACTTAACATTTGAGATTAAAAATATGTAATACTGTGCATAAAGAGTAAAAGTTATTTTACTCAGCAACAACGGGTATGCCGTTTTACAACGCACATTTCACAAGGTCCAACTTTAATGTCGGTCATATTTATATTTTATCACAAACCTCTATCCAACCTTCCTACTAATAAAAAAAGAAGTAGATGCAAAATGATTTAAGACAACGCTGAGAAAGGGGAAAACAAAGAGGGCAAACACGGCGAAGACTATACCACAGCTGCGAATTTTTTATCTGACTCGCCCTCTTTATGGAACGGAACATCCTACCGTCACCCCCATGAAACATGCTAAATGGGCAAGGCCTAGCGACCCCGATTCTAAGAAACTGACCCGAAGCTAACGAACTTCCACAACAATAGAACAAACACCGTCACCCCCGACACTCGCCGGAAGGCAACCCCAAAAAACGATTCCGAGTCAAGAGGTCAAAAGTGTCAAGAGATCCAACAAATCAAGAGATCCAATATTGGACCCCTTGACTCGTTGGATCTCTTGACTCGTTGGACCTCTTGACTCGCCATGGATATCTTGACGCGTTGGATCTTTTGACTCGGCAGACATGAGTCAAGATATCCAATATGGGTCGAGAGGTCCAACGCATGAAGAGATCCAACGCGTCAAGAGATCCATGGCGAGTCAAGAGGTTAGACTTCTTGACTCGACTTCGATCTCTTGACGCGTTGGACCCCTTGATCTGTTGGACCTCTCGACCCATATTGGATCTCTTGACTCGTGTCTGCCGAGTCAAAAGATCCAACGCGTCAAGATATCCAATATTGAATCTCTTGACACGTTGGACCTCTTGACTCGCCATGCGGTCGATTATTCGAAGGAGATGAGGGAAGCTGCCTATAAAAAAGAAAAATAGTAAAAAAAAGAAAGAGGAAGGAAAGGCGAAAAAGCACGGAAACCTCCGAATTCACAAACCTCACTCCAACTGAGGCGTCCCTCCACTTCCTCGAGGAAGGCGCGAGGGCCGACGCTGGCCAATCGCGACGACAAATAGGCAGCCTAGACTGCTTGACCGTCGTCGCGATTGGCCAGTGCCGGCCCTCGCGCCTTCCTTGAGGAAGTGGAGGGACGCCTCAGTTGGAGTGAAGTTTGTGAATTCGACTGTAAGCGTCTTCATGTCCGCTTTGCGACGGCCTCCCCCGCCTTGACCCATGCTATGTTTGAACTCGCAATGCATGTCTGCTGCGCGTGTTAGGTTTGGTCTTGGATGGTCGGAGAATGGTACAAAGGGTTCTTTTTTTTTTCACAAAATTCTTATTTCGCTTCAAGGGCGTTATCGTAGGGGAGACAAAGAAAGTCAGCGCCGTCCTTGTCGTTTCATGTGTCTCTTTCCTGTTTGTGTAATCGTTTCCTTTTATGCGCTGAAGGTTTTATGAGAAAAAACAGTCACTGGAGAAGGCGCAAGCCAATGTAAAAGTATTATAATAATCCTTTTACAGAAAATGCAAGCGGACGAAGCGCACTCAAACGTTGAACCAGCCTTTACACTATATGCCCCGTAACCACTACGAACACAAAAGACGATAAGGCAATCACTTCCTTTCCTGAACGCGAACTGATGCTAACAAAAAGAACAAGAAAAGGAAAATCCCGGGGACACCCCTACAACTACGCGCTCACGACGTCGGCAACCTTTCAACTTAAATGAACCGTCGTAGTGCCGCGGGTCCATACCAAAAGAAGGCGTATTTGCAACCATTCCCATGTTATCTTTTTCAACGAACACCGCTGAGGTTGAACCCCAGAACAATTACTATTCTTTCATTCAGTTATATGCTTGGGAACCTCTTTGTATCAACTTCGGGGCAAAGGGAGACCAAAACCATGTTTGGGGGATCTCTGTCAAGGTCAGAGTAAAACGCCAGCTAGTAGAACGTTTAGCGACACATTTTGATGGGGGGTTCTTTATGGAGGTCGCTTTACTAATAATCGCCGCCCGATCGGTATGCGTTTCGCCCTTCACCCAGGAAGTGACATAACACCACGAGAAGACAGCGAATGGGTTTACTACACCGCCCAGTTGCCCATCGTCGAGAGCTGGCAGTCCAGGCTAGCCGACCCTTGTCGTCGCCCGTCGATCAGAGCTCACAGTGGCAGTCCGTGTCTAGGCCTGCGGATCGTCCTTCCCACGCTAGCGCTGAGTAGGCTGCAGCTGTCCCGGGCTATCACTGCCCGAATCTCGCTGCGGAACCACCCCTAGATCGTCGTGGCCTAGGCCAGATGGCCAGGGCTTGCCGTTTCCATCGGTCTTGCTACAGACCTCGCTGGTGGACCGCTCCGGGGTTCACCATAGGCCAGGCCAGGCAGCCCGGCCCGTCGTTCCTGCCCAGCTCCAGCCTCGCTCAGCTCGCACTGTCTCGCGCCAGCTCGTGTCTTCTCCGCCGACCTCCTGTCACGTGCCCTCTGCCTCGTCTTTCACCCTCGGCTCCCACAGGCTCAACCCCAGAACCACGGCCACTCGATTAGGACTCCCCTTGGGAGCGGCCTGCCGTATGCCTCACTCCGCCGGTGAGAGCGATAGTTCTAATTTACCCCGCAGCGCCAGCCGTGGCGCTCGTTATCGGTGAAAAAGTTTCTTTCGGGGAGCATATCGAGGAACTCTATACTTCGTTTCACGTTAGTATGTACTTGCTAGCCGCGCGTGCTAAAAGCGCGAGATAGTTGCTTCGAAGGAAGCCTCGGCGGCTGCATGAGCGCTCGTGCAGCGAGTGCTCCAGTCAAGGCAGTAAAGGCTAGCCGCTCGCGCTAGCACAGCGTTCGCGGTTAGTCCATGCTAAGGTAAGACGAAATATAGTGAGAGAGGAGCACTAAGCCCGGCCCGGCCCGGTGCGGCTATTCAGATTTTTTTTTCGTGAAGCCGCAAGTCTCAGTTGAAACGATTGCCCGATTGCATGAATGATATGACAAATCTGTGTAGAATAAAAGCACATGATTCTTTCTGCGAAAAAGCTCACTCAACTGCAAGCTGCGCGTTAAAACTGCATTCTGCTGGCAGTATGAGCGAATTGGCGTTTTCTTGTTCCCGTAACTGTTGCCCCGTTTCTATTACCACTGTAATATAGGAGTTATAGTTGGATATAGCTAGGCCGTATGATTTCCAGTTTTAACCGACGCTCGAGCACGCGCGAGCTGTGCGATTTAAACATCTGCGAAGGACAATATAAAATCAGATTCCGCGTGCATAACTTCAGCAATATAAACTTCATTGTTCACATAAAAAAAGACCGAGGGAGTAATATAGTTCACAAGCGGAGTACCTTTCGGGAAAGAGGCTTCCGCGAAAGCCTCAATATATTCTCTAGTGGGCTGTTTAGGTCACCAGCCTAGTTTGCCAAGAAGGGTCTGAGGTGTTTTCTGAGAAAGAGCTCGCAGAGCTCTTCGCTGTGGTAGGGGTCTCGGCAGTTAACACACCACATCAGCGGGCAGTCCATAAGGTGTGGAAGCACAGCGCTCGAGAGGACCTTGCAAATCCCTCCACAACCACGAATCTCTGCCGACTGTAGACCCCCCTCGACAAAGGTGCAGACGAGCTTGCACAGCCAGACAGCTTCAGGTCGTGGATAGCTGAGTCCTCCTTGGTCAAGGCTAAACATGGACTGATATGCTCCGTCATGTGATGCATTTCCCTTAAGTTGCGCTTGCATTCAGGACACGTCACCTGCAAAGTTTAGCGGGTTCTACACATTAGGCCTTCCTTGCTTTCACTGAGAAATTCTTATTGCTTTGCTAGGTTGAATGTTTCAGCTAATTACTTTGAAATTACGGCAATTTCTACAAATAAAAATTGTCACCTTTTGTTCGCAAACGAAGGCCAAGTAGCTAGCCATGTAAGTCAGCGGTGCGAACTCAAGTTCGGAATAGACTTCATTGTACTTCATCGACTGCAGGATTTCCTGTTTCACGAGTGGAGTTGGCACATTTCATCGCCGTCTGGCACTCAGAACTAGAACGCGCATTTACATTTCCGGCAGCTTCCAAAATGCCAACACAAACCACACACGCGATCGCAGAGTGTCACTACGATATTTTCGCCGAGCATAGCGGTGCATAGGTGGGGGGAAAGCGAGTTTTGCTGCCTTCTGCAACCGCGGCAGCTCCTCGGTATCGGCAAAGCCAATGACAGGCAGATATTTTACCTGGGTAGCGGAGCAAGAGCGCGTCGGGCGCCTTCTCTATACTCCGTTTCACCTTATGTTGTACCGCAGCGAAGGCTGGAAGCGCGAGCTCATAACGTTGACAGCTGCCCTCAATGCACGAGAGCTTGTGCCGCTGAGATCTGCCCCAAAGCAAGGAGCTCGCGCTTACAGAAGTTGCGGTACACTGGGTGAAACAGAGTATGCGGAGGGCAAGTTCGTCTGCTTCTTGCGCAGGGGGTAGCGGTGACGTCAGAACGCCGAGCCCCGATTGGCCGATCGCGACCCCCTATCTGAGCGTCGTCTGCTCCTTTACAACGTCGTCTGCTCGCAACGTCGTCTGCGTCTGTCTTACGTTTCCTGCGACTTTTGGAAGCGCAGAGGCCAGATTCACGAAACAATCTTACGCCAAAAATGTGCGTAAGACAAAACTTAAGAACAAATTCGTATTCACGAAACGAAATTTTCGTAAGTTTTGCGCAGGTGACGACGAAATCCTGCGACGGCTCCGAAGCTTTCTTACGCACTTCTTACGATCAAATCAGCATGGCCGACAGCGTCGCGGTCGCGACGACCCATGGACGTTTATTTTTCTACGTGCGCTTCTCACACGTCCCGACTTCAAGCAGCAAGAAAAAAGTAAAAAGTACTTGAAACAGACCACGACGAACAAGAACGCTGGATCCACAAACACCCGGGAAAAGCTCCAACAGCCACGACTGCACCGAACGCGACCAAGCGAGCTGCGCAGTTAGGCCTAGCAGGCACTCCGCGACTCGGCGACCGTCTGCCCACGACCGGCTGGCGTGCTGAATGGAATATGCCCGCGCGACCCTTGTGAACCCTTCCCGTATTATACTTTGATCGCTGATCTCAATTTTAGATTAAGGGGTCAATTTCTTCCTCTTGTTATCTCCTTGTTTCCCGAGGCAGCGGTGACTCTCGCCGGTGAAAAAGCGGTGAATCTCCGACAGACGCAGGAAAGGTAAAGGAGCCATCGCTTTGACTAGCAGACGTAAAGCAGACGGCGTTAACTGCGCCAACCCGCCGACGCCGTTAAAGAGTGAGGAGTCTCGCCGCACACGAAAGGAGGGAAAAAGTATTTGGGAGGGAACTTACGGACACTAACACGTTCACCTCTCGGTTCTTAGCAAACAAACCTCGGCGCCTCGGGACACCTCGCCAGTGAGTCTTTCGACCTCTCCTTGATGCGCGTCTGCTAGTTGTTAGACAAAAACAACGTACCGCTCGAGTTATTTCGTCTGCCCTCTCTGAAAGGCGAAAGTCGCAGCGAAAGTAAGGCAGACGCAGACGACGTTGCTAGCAGACGACGTTGCAAGGGAGCAGACGACGCTCAGATAAGGGGTCGCGATCAGCCAATCAGGGCTCGGCGTTCTGACGTCACCGCTACTTCCTTTCTCATGCGCAGAAGACGAAAATGAGCCCACTTGCGAGGCGTATAGCTTTCAGCTCACAAGACCGCTCACCAGAGCCGTGTATTGGGAGAGTTTGGCCAATAGGCGGAGCAAAGGCCGCCGCCAGCGCCGAATATTCCCCCCGCGCTTAGAGCGTAAACTAAATTTGTGACACAGCGTCGACCAATCAGGAGACCGCAACGTCACAATATTGCAAACGACATTCGAATCGTGAAATAGAGGCGTCACAAATCACAAATGTCGGCAGTGAAGACAAAGGTACAGGCGCGTTAACCTAGCTCAGCAAAACGCTTTTGTTTGTACGAGAACTGGTGCATAGGAGCCACTTTCCAAAGCCACGCGCTCGTGCCCATGCCTTTCTCTGCACTGCTGATGTTGGCTTGTTAGAACAGCGTCCTGTGACTGGCGGAAAGAAAACAGTGCCAAGGGTGGGGCGCGCGAGCGTCTGGAGACGCGGAGTCCCGCTCGGCTCGTGCGCTGGCTTTGGCAGTGCTTTCTTTCACCGTCTCAGCTGAGACCACGGTCTGAGACGCTGTTTCTAGCAAGTTGGCCCTGGTTTGGAGCGCACGTTCGTTTATTCTACACTTGAATATTGGCGTGACGAAAACCTCGCACGCACAAAGTTTTCAGTCACTGAGAGTCACACCTTTTAACTCTAGCGACGCTAAAACGGCTTAAATTAGTCGTGTCACAAATTTAGAGCGCACGACCACCGCTAGGGGCTGCTTCGCGGCCTGTGGTTGGCCCCGAGATGCTCGCCTATTCAAACCAATGTATGGCCAAACTCTCTCGATAAACGGCTCTGCCGCTCACCGATGTGCAGCGCCCCCACGGAAAGTGGGAGAAGTTCTCCTCTCACGCGCGCTCTTTTGTTTTCCGAAAAACATCGGCAGGCCGCACCAACAGGGGCGATCGAGTGGCCGTGCCAGAACAATACTATTCTGTCATTCGGTTATATGTTTGGGAACCTCTTTGTATCAACTTCGGGGCAAAAGGAGACCAAAACCATGTTTGGGGAATCTCTGTCAAGGTCAGAGTAAAACGCCAGCTAGCAGCATATATCGCTGAGGCGTGCTATGCATCTGATCAGCGATAGTCACTAGCAGCCATTGATAGCCATCGGAACCCATGTGATGGACAAAAAGGACGGACAGACTGTTTTCATAGGTTCCAGTGATTTTTCAAAAGTAAGCTGAAAAGGTTTAAGAGTCAGTTACGAGGTCAATTTTGCATCCTGTAAATCTAAATGCGACGACCACTTGCCGGTAAAATGTTGTCACGAATGACAGGAGAGGATGCGGCAAATAACTGAAGAAATAAACAGAAGGGAATAATAACTGGTGTCGCGGGCGTGAGAGCACAATCAAACGCGGCCAAAAAGTATACTCTATCTCACAAGTGGCGTGCAGCAGAAGCGAAAGCACGGCCGCTAACGCGTGGCTTTAAAAGTGCCTTTTAGCGGGAGGAATTGTGCCACGACCATGAAATATAAAAAAAAGAAAATTAAATCACGTCTCCTTCTTTGTTTGTGTTTTTGATTCAGGCTACCAGTAAGGAATTTTAGTAGATCATCCCGATAACACTGATAACGATACCCGGAACTCTTTCGGCACCTTTCCGCGTTTATCGTTTGGTTATAGGGTACCGTTACGGGGGCTATCGGACGCTCTACTAAAACTCTCCAATATTGCGCGATTGGTAGCGCTTTGTTTTCATTTTATGTTTTCGCCCTTATCGTCCGCCCCTCCCCCTCGGAATCAATCGCGTAGCAAGTCAAAAAGTCCAACGAGTCGAGAGATCAAAAGTTGGATCTCCTGACTCGTTGGGTCTTTCGATCCATTTTCGATCCCTTGACCCATATTGGATCTCTTGACGCGTTGGAAATCTCGACTCGGCTGTGACTTGACTATTGGATCTTTTGAAGCGTTGGACCTTTTGACGCGTTGGACCTCTTCACCATAAGCGCCTCAAAAAACCCGCCCGAAGAAAGAAACAAAGCAAAGACATCAAATGATGCACGCGGAAAGGCTCCAGAGGAGTATCGGGTATCGTTATCGGTGTTATCGGGACGGTCTACTAATACTAACTACTGAAATCCTCAATCAAAAACACAAACAAGGAAACGGGGTTTTATTTTTTTATTTTTTTTTTATATATTTCATGTGTGGCACAATTCCTCCCGCTAAAAGGCACTTTTAAAAGCCACGCGTTGTCGGCCGTGGCTCTGCTTCTCCTGCACGCAACTTGTGAGATGGAGTATAGTTTTCGGCCACGTTTGATTGTGCTGTCACGCCGACATCGACGCCCGCGACACCAGTTATTGTTCCCTTCTGTTTATTTCCTGAGTTATTTGCCGCCTCCTCTCCTGTCATTCGTGACAATACTTTACTAAGCCGTAAGTGGTTGTCGCATTTAGATTTACAGGATGGAAAATTGACCTCTAACTGATTCTTAAGAACCTCTTCAGCTTACTTTTGATGAATTGCTGGAACCTATCGATTCAGTCTGTCAGTCCTTTTTGTCGATCATACGGGTTCCGATGGCTATCAATGGCTGCTGCTGACTATCATTGGCTGCATCAATTATCTGGGTGCCTTGGAAAACACTGGTTCTACATCGCTGTTGGTGACAGCTAGATAGATACTATTAAAATTTTCAGGTTTTTGAGCGTCAATTATTAGGTTGGGGTCGTGTTTTGCAACATATTCTGGCTTTGCGTTAGGTCACGGTCTACATTACATCGCATTATTAAATATACTTGTGAACCACAAACGACTTCGAGAAGAGAAGTGTCTGTATTCTATAGCATTTTTTTTCTTTTTTTTTTCAAGATTATCTTTTATTTTTGATACATCCAGGCTCTGCCCAGATACATAACTCGCCCCAGCGATATTGTCACGAATGAAAATAGATTAGGCGGTTTTTTAACTGGAGGAACTAAACGTTTAATGGGCACGAACTTGTGCCCAAAATTTTTAAAACAGAAAAATGCTAGCGTCGCAGGTGTCGATGGTGGCAAAACAGCAGGGTCGAACGCTGGGGCGAGACTGACTCCGGCTCGCCACGCGGAGCTTCCCATGTAGACGAGTGGGCTTCTGGAACAATCGGTGTAGAAATTTCGGCGCCTTGGACGTTCTAACGTGGAATAACCAACAGGATTCTCGAATTTAACAGAACGCGACATTACAGAAACAATTAAAAGGCGTATCGGCGGCCGGGCATCGTATCTAGGCTTTCGCGTGGGAGGCAAGCAGGATAACCGTTAGGCCACGGGAGAACTGCCTACTTGGCCAGCTGCGCGCGAGGCAATAAATGCTGCTAGCAGGCGTTTTACACTAACCTTAACAAAGATCCCCCAAAAATGTTTTTTTTTTTTTCTCTTTGCCCCGAAGTTGATACAAAGAGTTTCCTAAGCATATAACTGAATGAAAGGGTAGTATTGTTCTGAGGTTCAACCTCAGCGGTGTTCGTGGAAAAAGATAACATGAGAATGTTGCAAATAAGCCTTCTTTTGGTTTGGAAGAAAGGTGTTCAACCTCGTGAGCGGGTAGTTGTGGGGGTATCCCTGGGATTTTCATGTTCTTGCTTTTTGTGTTACTATCTATTAAAAGGTTAAAAGGCGCAAACAAAACAGAACAAAATAAGACACACGTGCGACACGGACAGGCGCCATATGGCGCCTGTTAGTGTCGTACGTGTCTTTTTCGTCCTGTTTTGTTCGCGCCTTCGGCGCCTGTCCGTGTCGTACGTGCGTCGTTTTTCGTTATGTTTCGTTCGCGCCTTTTAACCTTTTAAACGATATGTACCAACTAGCTTCAACCAAAGTTTTATTGTTACTATCACTTCGCGTTCAGGAAAGGAGCTAAGGTTGCGGTTTGGGTGAGTCGGGACATACTTCGGGATTAAAAACAGCGCAAAAGACGAAGGACCAGACGAAGAAGTAACACGCACGCTGGAAAGGAGGTGATTGGTCTCATCGTCTTTTGTGTTCGTAGTGGTTACGGGGCATAGTGTAAAGGCTGGTTCAGCATTAAAAGCGCTTCGTCCGCTTGCAGTTTTTGTAAAAGGATAACTATAATGCCCTTACATTGGTAGCTGCGCCGTCTCAAGTGAATATTTTATTTTTCTCACAGAACTTACAGCGCATAAAAGCTAATGAATACACGAACAGAAAAGAGACACATGAAATGACAAGGACGGCACTGATAACGTGGCTCTTGATTCTCGCAGATGATGATACCGTGTCTCTAAAGCTCATAAACAAAGAATACTACTACATGTACACGGGGCGAGACGAACAGTGGGAGGATTTCTGGAGCACAAACGAGCACGTACCACGTGACACTAAGCGTCGTACCGCGTTCCACGCGGCGGCGTGTGTTTCCAGAACACCTCCGATTGGATACATTTCGTTTCTTGTGCATTAATAAGACAGGTAGGAAACGCCAGAAAGCAAAGGTGGAGTGGTGTAGTGGTTAGCACACCAGACCGGACATTGGGAGGCCCAGAGTTCAAATCCTGGCTCCGCCAATTTTTGGCTTTCGGCGGGTTCCCGGAAACTTTGATTCCTTGATTCATTGGATTAAGTATTATATCCTCCTCGGAGACCACGTACGATGGTGTGAGGTGCCCGTGTTGTATATTCAATAACGTGGCTCTTGATTCTCGCAGATGATGATGATACCGTGTCTCTAAAGCTCATAAACAAAGAATACTATATGTACACGGGGCGAGACGAACAGTGGGAGGATTTCTGGAGCACAAACGAGCACGTGCCACGTGACACTAAGCGTCGTACCGCGTTCCACGCGGCGGCGTGTGTTTCCAGAACACCTCCGATTGGATACATTTCGTTTCTTGTGCATTAATAAGACAGGTAGGAAACGCCAGAAAGCCAAGGTGGAGTGGTGTAGTGGTTAGCACACCAGACCGGACATTGGGAGGCCCAGGGTTCAAATCCTGGCTCCGCCAATTTTTGGCTTTCGGCGGGTTCCCGGAAACTTTGATTCCTTGATTCATTGGATTAAGTATTATATCCTCCTCGGAGACCACGTACGATGGTGTGAGGTGCCCGTGTTGTATATTCAATAACGTGGCTCTTGATTCTCGCAGATGATGATGATACCGTGTCTCTAAAGCTCATAAACAAAGAATACTACTACATGTACACGGGGCGAGACGAACAGTGGGAGGATTTCTGGAGCACAAACGAGCACGTAACACGTGACACTAAGCGTCGTACCGCGTTCCACGCGGCGGCGTGTGTTTCCAGAACACCTCCGATTGGATACATTTCGTTTCCAATCGGAGGTGTTGTGCATTAATAAGACAGGTAGGAAACGCCAGAAAGCCAAGGTGGAGTGGTGTAGGGATTCCATTTTCGAACGCCGAGGCGAGCGAACGTGGCATCATGAGCTCCCGTGGAGCGGTTCCAGCGGCCCTCGCCGGCCGCGGTAACAGGGCTGAAGACAACACCCAGGACTACAACGTCATCCTGCCTCCTTTGCCAACAGGGTCAGTGGTCTTAAACACCGTTTTTCTTCATGCGGACGTGAAGGGGCGGCCGTACCGCGTCGAGGACTTTCGCGACGCGTTGATTCGTCTGGCTTTGCTTCCCGAGGTCTTGGCCCTCGGGGCTTACCAGATGAATCACGTGTGGGCAGTAACGTTTAAGAACGACGAAGGCAAAAAGAAAATGCTGGCAACGCCGGAGCTGACAGTTAAAGGTCGCCGATGCATCGTTATCGACCCCAGCCACCAGGACGTTCGCGTCAAACTTCATTGGCTGCTCTTTAGCGTCGCCGACGGTGATGTTAGAGAGGCCCTGGCGCCGTACGGCAAGGTCATCGAAGTGGCCAGAGAAAAGTGGCGTGTCGACGGCTGCCAGAGCGTCGGCACCATGACGCGCACGGCGGTACTTCGGCTGAAGGCGGGCATCACCTGCGACGACATCCCGCACCAGTTGCGGGTGGGCGGAGAGCTAGCTCTCGTCGTCGTGCCTGGAAGAGCTCCGCTTTGTCTTCGGTGCCAGCAGACGGGGCACAACCGCAAGGAGTGTCGCGTCCCACGATGCAACGTCTGCCGTCGTTTCGGCCACGAGGGCGCTCACTGCGTCCGAACGTATGCGGCGGCTGCTGCGCCTGTGGGGGGCCTGGAGAAATCCGAGCTCCTTATGGACGAAGACGACGCCGAGGAGGCTGCCGCGGGTTCTACAGACAGAAGAAGCCCTGTAGCGAACGCTCTCCCCGCGGCCGAGAACGTGGCGGAGACGAACACGAGTGATGCGTCGCCAAGTGCTGGCGAGACGGAGCACGCTGGGCAGCAGGATATGGTGGCGACGGAAGCGCCTACACCGTCCGGTGTGGAGGGCATCAACTCCAATGAAGTCAACGGGCAGCCGGCAGTCGACGTCCCCATGAACGACGCAGAGAAAACGGCGAAAAGGACGCGGGAGGAAAACGTCGCAGGCCCCAAGGATTCGGAGCAGGAAGAGCCTCCGTCAAAGGCGGGCCCTCTCTGGATGCGGCGGTCCACAGTCAATGCGAATGCAACTGTGGACGACAAGGAGACAGCCAAGCCACCCCCGTGATAGCATGCGCCGGAGTTTGACGTAGGCCTCGGAGTCTGTGCAAGCAAAGTGCAGTAGCCAACATCGCGCTTGGCGGAACAGATGGACGCACGACCCGAGGTAAGCACCCTGGGGTCCCTCTCCCTCTGAATGGCGGTGTCGTTAGAAGCTCCTTTACGTGTCGCCACGATCAACGTCCGTGGGCTTGCGGCGAGACGCCGGCAATATCAACTTAACCGACTATTAGCCGAGAACGAGATAGACATCGTGGCCGTGCAGGAAACGAAGATCGAAAGCCTAGAGAAGACGGACCGCATGGTGCAACCGTTTCGAACTCTTTTCAATGTTTGTGTCTCACACGCTGTTGGAACTTCCGGCGGTTGCTGTTTGTTTTTCCGCCGGTCTCTAGGCGTCGTTGAGACGGCCATGGCTTCGTGTGCGTCTGGCCGTTTTGTGTTCTGCGATTTTTCTTTTTCAGGTATAGACTGGCGCGTTATTTATGTTTATGCTCCGACTAACGAGCGTGAACGTAGACAAACTTTTGAGGGACTGAGTGAGTTCCTTAGAAGTGAAAGAGTTCTTATTTTTCTCGGAGATTTCAATTGCGTCTGCGCACCAGAGGATCGTGCTAATGCAACCCGGGTTCGCGACTCAAGTGCTCTTTATTTGAATGACATTGTCGCTGAAAATGCGTTAGAGGACGTCGCAAACGTCACCGCCAAAAGTAGCGTTCATTTCACGCACTTTCAGGGCCTTAGTCAAGCTCGACTGGACAGGGCTTACGTTTCGCTTAGTCTTGTCCCGCTGTGCGACAACTACTCCGTTCAACCTGTTTCTTTCAGCGATCATGCGTTAGTTATGTTCACCCTCGGTAAAAAATTAAAAAAGGCAAGATGGGAATAGTCGCTTTGGAAAATGAACATTAGCCTCATGAAGGATGACGTTTTTAAATCTAACGTAGATTATTTATTTAGGAAATTTTTCGAAGACGAGAGGACAATGTGGGGTGCTAGGTGGGAACTTTTCAAAGAGGTAAAAATTAACGCAATTGAAAGGAGCACCAGCCTTAACTATCAAAAACAGAAGAAGGAAAAAGAGCTACGACGCCAATTGAATTTCTTTTTGATCGAAGAAAGCGCGAAACCGGGTGAGTTTGTACAAGAGATAAGGGATATCAAGAACCAACTTGAAGCGATCGACTGTGAAAGATACAGAGGGGCTATTGTACGTGCGCGGTCCCAGAGGCTATGGTTGGGCGAAAGACCTTCGAAGCGAGCACTGAGCGACGAGAAAAGGTATGAGCAGCGAAACGAAATAAAAGAAATTTGCTACGGAAATACGATAACTCGCGATAAGAAAACGATCGAGCGAGCGTTCGTTGAATATTTTAACGATTTGATGGGTCACAGCCTAGCAAGAGATAACGGTTTTGACACCGAGTTTTTGTCGCTTATGCCCACGCTTGAAGAGAATGTTCGAGAAAGTTTAGAATCGCCGATCAGCGTCCGCGAGCTTGAAGATGCCATAGACGAATTAACTGCCGGAAAAACGCCCGGGCCGGATGGTCTCAGTGCCGAATTTTATAAAACATTTAAGAGGGAGGCAGCGGACGCTTTGTACGAGGTAGTCACAGAAACGTATTCCATAAATAAGTTACCGCCATCCTTTTTGAAAAGCCATATTGTCCTCATTCCTAAGGTCGATGACCCTGTAAAACTATTGTCTGTTTCCTCTTATAGGCCAATAAGTCTGACTAATGTCGACTACAAAATTTACACAAAAGTTCTGGCTAGACGTTTGCAAAATGTTATAAAACACCTTGTGGGACCGCATCAGACCTGCGGTATTAAAGGCCGCACCATTTTAACTAACATACATATTGTAAGGAGCATTCTAGAATATTGTGATGCCTCTGACAGACGAGTTGCTATGTTGCAGCTAGACCTGGAGAAAGCATTCGATCGTATGTCGCATGAGGTTCTTTTTCTTAATTTGGAGCATGCTAATGTAGGGTCTGTGATATTAGACGGTTTAAAAATGGTGTACGCAAACTGTTCGATGTCCATCATTGTAAATAAGAACGTCAGTGAAAGTGTGCAGGTTCGATCTTCTGTAAGACAGGGATGTCCACTGTCTCCCTTGCTGTTTGCAATTTACTTGGAACCATTTTGTTTAAAACTGATTAACAATGATAGTATACATGGTTTTAGGTTACACTCTTGCGAAGTAAGAGTGCTTTCTTATGCAGACGACGTTGCTGTTTTTTGTGTAGACCAAGACAGCGTTCGTGAGGTAATCAGCACTGCTTCCTCCTTCTGTAAGAAAACAGGTAGTGCTATCAACTGGGGCAAAAGCGTAGGTCTCTGGCACGGTAATTGGGCTACCGCACCCGGTAACTTTGTGAATGTTCAGTGGACAAATTTACCTGCGAAGTACCCCGGGGTGCCACTCCAGCACTACCGCGATAGCAAGCAACTATGGAGTGAAGAGACGGAGAAGGTTAAGACTAAAGCGGAGAGCTGGAGGGGTAGGGACTTCTCCATGTTTGCACGCGCTACCGTTTGTAATTTATTTTTAACTGCGAAAATTTGGTACATCTTGCAAGTGCTGTGTATGCCGCGCCTCAACGTGCAAAGACTGCACAGAGTTTTCGCTGTTTTCATCTGGAATTCGAGCTGGGAGCGTTCTGCTCGTACCAATTTGTTCCGATCTGTTGGTAATGGTGGTCTAGGATTGTCCCATTTGTTTCTAAGACAAATTGTGTCTAGGTTCATGTTTTTACGCGATCAGAAAGATTCATTTTTGCGTACTGTTATGCAAGTGCGACTGCAGTATGCACTCCCTGAGTTTGTGGTGTCATCTAGTAGTCAAATGCGATCCAGTGTACAAGGTTATTTGCGTGAAGTTGTGCTTTCTTTCAGAATACTCAAGGTGCGCTTTTCCTTAGAGTATCTTAGTTCAGTTACCCGAAAACGATTGTATAAAGATTTAATAGATGTACTGTTGCCAATACCTCTCTATAGGTCATTATACTGTGAACGTCCAGGGCTAGATGTGCTTAAAAGGGTAAAGAAAATGCCAATCAAATCTTCGGTAAAATCTTTTTTCTTTAAATTGCACTGCGGAGTACTCCCTCTAAAAGCGTGGCTGGAACAGAAAGGTATTGCAGAAGGGTTTGGATTTGGGCTAGTTGGTTGAACATGTTTAGGGGTTAAAAGCGCTAAAAACGACGGACGAGTAGGAGAGACACACACCACAGAGCGCTCTTGTTGGTTTCGCGGTACGTGTAGTTTTTCCAATAATAAACCAGTTGCAAAGCGCTCTGTGGTGTGTGTCTCTCCTACTCGTCCGTCGTTTTTAGCGCTTTTAACCCCTAAACAGAAAGGTATATTTGTACCGTGGTCAGTGAATTGTATCCTCTGCAAAAAACCCGAGACGATAGAGCACGCATTTATTGAGTGTTGGGACGCCGTGTTTCATTGGGACATTCTTCAGCGCACACTGAAAAAAGATCTACCTATAACTGCGCACGGCATCCGCTTTTTGCCCCTGGAAAACGAGGGGGGAGTCCCTTACGATATGTTCATGCTCCTCGGCCTCCACAGTCTCTGGAGGACAAGAATGAGTGTTAATAATGCTGATGTTAATACCAAAACCGTAAGAGAAAATTTCATTGAAAGTGTGGCATATATTCGCGAGGTATAGACCTTTGCGGAAATCGCCTATTGCGCGCTGCCATCTTTGTCTGCTGGGCTGTGGAACGCCTTCCAAGCATGCGCTGTTAATCTGCTGTTGCGTATATCGGACGCTGCGCATGCGTCCACAGCTCAGTGACTCAGCATTTATTGCCCGCTTGCTTCGTTCGATACTGCCGCTGGAAAGGTCTATACCGTGCACTCCCTGAACCCCCTGAATGGTTGCCAATACTGGATGAGTTGGTATGTTTAAAAAGGTTTTAATGTGCTGGCAACCGCCGCTAAGTGCTGATTCGCTCTTGAACAAACTGTACGTATGTGAATGACTGTGTGGTTTTTCATTTTGTCTTAACCGGAAATAAAGAAAAAAAAAAAAAAAGAAGGAGTGGTGTAGTGGTTAGCACACCCGACCGGACATTGGGAGGCCCAGAGTTCAAATCCTGGCTCCGCCAATTTTTGGCTTTCGGCGGGTTCCCGGAAACTTTGATTCATTGGATTAAGTACGGTTCATTCATCTGCACATATTCGTTTATATCCTCCTCGGAGACCACGTACGATGGTGTGAGGTGCCCGTGTTGTATATTCAATAACGTGGCTCTTGATTCTCGCAGATGATGATGATACCGTGTCTCTAAAACTCATAAACAAAGAATACTACTACATGTACACGTGGCGAGACGAACAGTGGGAGGATTTCTGGAGCACAAACGAGCACGTGCCACGTGACACTAAGCGTCGTACCGCGTTCCACGCGGCGGCGTGTGTTTCCAGAACACCTCCGATTGGATACATTTCGTTTCTTGTGCATTAATAAGACGGGTAGGAAACGCCAGAAAGCCAAGGTGGAGTGGTGTAGTGGTTAGCACACCAGACCGGACATTGGGAGGCCCAGAGTTCAAATCCTGGCTCCACCAATTTTTGGCTTTCGGCGGGTTCCCGGAAACTTTGATTCTTTGATTCATTGGATTAAGTACGGTTCATTCATCTGCACATATTCGTTTATATCCTCCTCGGAGACCACGTACGATGGTGTGAGGTACCCGTGTTGTGTGTATATATATATATATATATATATATATATAGAGAGAGAGAGAGAGAGAGAGAGAGAGAGGGTTTCAGAGAACCCAGGCCAAATCGATCCTACGAAAACTACTCATCGCAACGAAAAAGGCTTGTGTTGTTTTGGTCCTGGGCCAGGGGCCCATTTAGGAAAATTATTAAAGTCCGCGATAATTAAGTTTTTAGTTATTTTCGCGTAATTAACTTTTTGAATAATGTGTTTAAGGGCATGGTTTCAATTAGAAAATTGCTCAGCATCATGAAAAACCACCTAATCAACAAACTGCAGAGCGATAGAAGCAGTCTTGGGTAAGTTACTTTTAAAAAGTAATTCGTTACAGTTACAGTTACTTTCAGAAAAAAGTAGCGAAGTTACCGTTACAGTTACCGCAACAAAAAGTAACTCGTTACAGTTACAGTTACTTTTAAAAAGTAACGACGTTACTTTTCAGTTACTTTTTTGTACCACAAAAAAAATTAAGAAAAACTGAAAAACGCTTTTCACCAAGTTTATTTGCATAAAATTGTAAAGTGTGCATTTTACTTCATATTGTAACTTAGCAGCAGTTGCTTCTCGAAATTAGTGTCTGAAAGTTTCCCTCGTTTGATAACGAACACGTCCCGGCCCTTGTTGAACAGACGCGCGTCTAACGCGCTGGATGGGATTACTGTGCTGTTTCGCCGGAACAGGTTTTTGATTGCCGGGTAGGCGTTGAGGCAACAGAGTGCCGTTTTCTGCGGTCATATTGTTAGTAACCCCCTCCACCACAGCAAAATACTCTCTGTACGCCGGCCATGGCAGTTCTTCTTTGTTCTTATCAACATTCATATCCTTGGTAGCACTAGCACATTGCTGGCTCGTTGACGGTTGCGCTGGGTTCATGAGTCCCTGGACATATTTCAGTCGTACCCGGCAAGCCAGAAACAAACCCCGCGCAAACGGCAGTAAATTTTGCCTCGACTGTTGACACTACCATGGAGTAGTGGCGCAAATCAAAATACGAAGCATGGGCAGTGCGTTGTGGTGGCGCTAATCAAAATACGAAACATTCGCAGTGCCCTCCGCGTGTATTGTTGTTTCACGTTTGATTCACCCGATTAAAAAGCGTTTGCGCAGAAAAAAGAAAAACCGCAAAAAAGATAGTTCTTCAAGGTACTAAGATGCAAGTGTTCAGTCACAAAGTACATAGGCGTACTAAAGATAACTACCTTTTTTTTCACCAAGTCTACAAGTGGCTATATTCGCGTCGTGACTGGCAAAAAAGAACGTGGAAAAAAAAAATTGACACTCGAAATGTCGGAACAGACAATTTGAAAAGCGCAAAGAATGGCTAAATTGTACCCCTTGTTCAGTAATATATTATTCATAAAAAACTGGAAAGTAACGACAAAAGTAACGTCGTTACTTTCATCGTTACCTCAGAAAAAGTAATAGAATTACCGTTACAAGTTACATTTTTAAAAAGTAACTCGTTGCAGTTACAAGTTACCAAAAAAGTAACGAAGTTACAGTAACGCGTTACTAGTAACGCGTTACTACCCAAGACTGGATAGAAGGCACGCCAAGCATTATTCGCGACTCGAGCGACCTATAGGGGGCGCCACCACCAAACAAACATGGCGGCTGAGTCCAGGTCGCGTCGGCTCGGCCGCGCCGCCTGAATGGGTCGCGCATTCAATTTAACAAATTTTCTTTTGTTGAATGCTCAATTTTATGGGTATTTGAACTGAGACAGTTAAGTGTAGCCGGTGCGCATAAACTTGCCGAGCATAGTTTTGTTTTGCCGGTGTTTTTTGTTCTTTTCATGTCAAACTTTCGTTTCGGAGACTTCGATCAAAACCGAAACTATGGGCTCCGGAGAAACGGTAATAGAGTCTAATTAGTTTTTATCATCTAAGGAAAGCGGCGAGGGCTACAAAATTGTTCCACCGAGAGTAATTTTTAGCTAACTCGCATGCCTCGACCATGTGACTTTTCTGTCCGCGAAATTGAGCTTTTGTGCCTGTCCGCGTTTCAAGAAACAGCTCCAGTCGTGTGCTCGGTCAAGAACACAGGCTGCAGGAAAATTACGAAAATTAAGCAATTAAAGGGGCATTGACACCCCAAAGGTCGTATTTATTTTTATTGTCTAAAACGATGAAAGTTGCAGCCATAGACACGCAAAAAAAACCGCATCGCGAAAAAAAATTTTCCCGCGCGCACGCGCGCCTTTTTATTTTTGGCGTTTGATTTTCCCGCTTCTCGCCTCCTCGCTTCTTTTGATCGGTGACGTCAAAATCAGGAAATTTAGAAGCTTCGTAGGCGGCATCTTTATAACATTTAATGACGGCAATCCTAAAACATGTTTTTTAACGCAATTGCGAACGCACTACGGCCCTTCTTTTTGAAATACCAAAAATCGGGAGTTGGTTGTGGTGCCGTCTCCTGGATTTGTATCCTCCAACGGAAAACAGGCGACACCGCTCAAAACCGGTTCGCCGCAACGCCGGCGCTAGCCGGCGCTCGCTCCTTTCCTCCTCGCTTTGGGTCGCCATGGCAACAGCAGGGAGTGGTGACAGGAAAGGGGACTCTCAGGTCTCCGCAATTTTTGACGTCAAGGCACCGGCGCCGATCGCGCGGGAACTTCGAATTCGGCATTTGGAAATTGTTTTTTTACTTCACGAATACTGAATTCCCAAATTTCAAATTTTGAGGGTAATGTCCCGGCATCGTTTTCGACCGTTTCGGATAATAAAAAAAAATATGATTTTGATGTGTCAGTGCCCCTTTAAGCGCTTCTTGAGCCAAGGAGCATGTCAACTCGCTGGCGCTTCACTAAGCAGCTGATACTCTTATTTCAATCCAGGTTTTAGTAGCAATCGAGAAGTCATTTTGACGAATATGCGGATTATGTATTATATTACGTACTATGGTCCCACTAAAGCGATATTAGTATATTCTTCGGGTTGAAATATGAACTTAGTTAACTAACTATTAGGTGAACTGCTGAATAAAAGTATATTTGACAGAGAGGTACTACTTAAAGGGACCATGAAATGATTTTAAAATCGAATTTCATCCACCGCACGTCGTAAAAGGTGTGAAAAGGAACACAGAAACACAAGACTAGGGAGCCAAAAAAAATTATTTGCTATAGAACTTTTAAAAGAAAACTGGACTCTTTTGCGACTTCTTTCCTTCGAAAGCTCTGCCTTTTC
Source organism: Ixodes scapularis (assembly GCF_016920785.2). NCBI lineage: Eukaryota > Metazoa > Arthropoda > Arachnida > Ixodida > Ixodidae > Ixodes > Ixodes scapularis. Next base: position 113,337,246 of record NW_024609868.1, read on the forward strand.
ACTACGATGCATACGCAGAAACGGTGCACGTCAGCCGAATCCACATCGCCTATTGGGTAAGAGCCTACCTCACCAGCACCGCGATCGTAAACAATAAATAGCCGGCGAATGTTTCCTAAAAGTTTTGTTAAATAATATTCAGATCCACATTTTGTAGCATAATTAGAGATGTGTGGCGAAAATTGCCAAATTTGATGGATGGATGGATGGATGGATGGATGAATACGGCTGAGCCCTTTGGATCGGGCGGTAGCTTACGCCACCTAGCCATTTTGTTTTACCATTTAAGCTTAGAATGCTGAGAGCCAAGCGCCATCTATCGTGTGGTAAACGAAGCAACTACTGCGCGTGCGCAGTAGGGCAGGGCCAAGTTCAGAACGGTTATTTCCTTTGGTTTCCTTCCTCTCAAAACTCTGACTGACTGAACGTTTATTTTTCTACGTGTTCATCTCGCGCGTGCCGACTTCAAGCAGCAAGAAAGAAATGTACTTAAAACAAACCACGACGAACAAGAACGCTGGATCCACAAACACCCGAGAAGAGCGACAACAGTCGCGTATCCCGCTCCGACGAAGCTCTCACAATATAGGCCTAGCAGCAACCTAGCAGGCACTCCGACTTGGCGCAGCGTTGCTTCGTCGCAAGACCGTCTGTCTGCCTGCGACCGGCTGGCGTGCTGAATGGAATATGCCCGCGCTACCCTTGTGGGGTACCCTTGTGAACCCTTCCCGTATAATAGTTTGATCGCTGACCTCAATTTTAGGTTAAGAGGTGAGGTCAATCTCTTCCCCTTGTTTTCCGAGGCAGTGTTGACGAACACTCGTCGAAAAGGGACCCTCGTCGATCCTCTCCTTGTTTTGTGTGATATAGAGCTGAAATAAACGCTGTATGGATTACCTTCGTAGCACGGTATGTACACTTTGTTATTGGTATGCCATTTTTATTCTGACAGACTGCACGTCACTGTCGAGCTGTAACAGTTCGTGGGAGGTATACGTGCAATACCGGTCCAACCTTTCTTTGCCGAGTGTCGCGTCAGTATCGAGTTGCAATTGTAAAAGATCGGTCCCGAAGCGCTTACCAACAGCGCGAATACAGCACTTCATCAAACGCGCGCGTCTGCTCCGAGTGTGAACAGGTATTTACGTGGCTCTTGCTGACAGTTCAAACGTATCTTTTTTAACGTCGGCTCGCTCCTGCATCTCCGAGACCGCGAAAAACGCCGCGGCAAATTGTTCCCATCTGCACTTCCCAACAGGCATACCGGCGTATGGGACTAGTCCCATGCTGTCGCTGTAGCGCAACGTATCTCATTGAATTTCGCTCAGCTGCGATGCGGCGATGAGAGGCGCCGATTCAGAAAATACGTCGGTGACATCGGCGCAGTAAAACCCACCGGCGCACCCCAACTCGCTAACGCTCCCATCTCCTACTGCAGAGAGAACTTCCGGTTCCGGAAACATCGTACAGCTGCAACGGAAAAAGAGTAGCACAAGTGACCGACGACGGGAGCGGCAAAATCGCGACACGCGGCGCTCTTGTTCCCGAGCGCGCCGATAGCGAGAGTGACAGTCACGTTCCATGTCTCAACGCGGGGGCGGCCGGCGGCAAGCAGCTTATTTTAAAGCCTGCATTTTAAAAGCTATCTTATCCCTCAACTTTCTGCCGGCCACCCCCGCATTGAAAAATGCAACATGACTTGCACTCTCGCTATCGGCGAGCTCGGGAACAATAGCGCCGCGTGTCGCGGTTTTGCCGCTCCGGTCATCGGTCTCTTGTGCTACTCTTTTTCCGTTGCAGCTGTACGTCACGGCTTGTTTTGCGGTCAAGAAAAAGTCGATATTTCATTAATTTTTTGTGTAGAAGTTAATAAACCGAGACGAAAACGGATGCCTGTTCGGCATTCAGTGAACATTGACGGTTTATTGTAAAAGTTATCTGGAAAAAGTAAAGAAGTCATTTCATGGTCCCTTTAAACTTAGCCAAATGATTCTAGCCGGTAGAACGGAGACGAATGCGGACAAACTGAGGAGAGTCTTCATCGCAGATTCACTCAGATCTCTCTGCATTTAACTTGACTTCGAATCCTGAACGGATAAAATGAGTATTTTTTGTGGCCGGTCAACCTGAGCAATGTAGACGTATATTCCTGCTGGCTTCGACAGGGGTTATAATATAAATATTGGAGGCGCGATAGATCCTAATGGCGTGACAGCTTCTAACTTTGCGAGACGCGTCCCCCACCTTTTGAAAGCAGATAATTTCCCTCATTAATCATATGCAGCGAGCAGGTTTTCTGAATCAAGTAATTGCGAAATTAGCCCAACTCCTTCAATGTGGTCTTTTTCGGCGAAAAGCCGCCAAGATGAATAGCCAACGCACCGGCCGGCGTTAGTGGCTAAATTAACTTGAAGCTAATCGAGCACAACCAAACTCAAGGAAAGCAGCTATCGAACCTTCCCATTCACTTGACTGCAACATTGGTGTTCCCTCCAGTGAAACACTTCGTCTGTCGACCTCAGTCCACTGTTCTACATCCTTATAAAGAAACCACTTATCAGTTACCAAGCAGTCGTCACTTTGAATATGATTAGAGAAAGACGAGAAATCAAAACGTTTTTCCGTGATTCCTCCTTATCCAAAAAATTGAAAGCACGCGACCGTGTGTTGTGGAGTAAACGGGCTTTCAAACACGTGATGGAAAGAAACAATCTACTGAGGCTTCGCCACACTAATGATCGCTCGGGCAAACTTAAGAAATTTTCGGACCTTCGTCAAATTACATTCCTCGCCCCCGCGCCGACAGCACGTGTCCGCGAAAGCCATCAGAGACGCGGCGGGGCGCGGAGCGACCTGGACAGACTGGTTCCCGGTTTTCCCGCTTGGCGGCGTCCGTTTTGCTGGAGTCGCGAATACGGCTTTCTGAAAAACTGAACGATTTCGACAGGTTTTTAAGTTTCGGTTTGCTATCGGAGCGCATCTCGGCCCTGGCGGCACCGCTACCCCGTGGAGAGATGGTGCAACCAGCCTCTGCTGCGTCGCGCGATGACAGCGCAGCAGAGGCTGGTAGCACTATCTCTCCGCGAGGCGCGGTGACAGCGCTGAAAACACCACTGTCACTTCAAAATGAGCCTCCACTTTGTTTAGATTGTGAGATAGATTGTGAATGTAAGGAATCACCGGAAAAGAAGTGGCGGCTCATATTGAAGTGCCAGTGGTGTTTTCAGCGCCACACAACCTGTCTCATCTATGCTCAAAAATAAACAACAAAAAGGGAGAGGGCAAAGTGTGTCAAACGAAACACGCTAAGCAATGCGTAGACTGTGCAACGTCTGCGGTACATAACATACCATTGAGTTGCGGGAAATCGTATCTGGGCCAAGCGGGGCGTTACATAAATGAGAGGGCCAGGGAACATGCCTGGTGGGGGAAACAGTCCCCGTCGGGCAGTCTTGCGTAGCACTGTAATAGGTGCCAATGTGGCCCGGAATTGTAAAAAACAACAGTTCTGAGCAGACACGCAAACAAAACAGCGCGAGAAATATATGAGGCATTCCGCATAAGAAAGCAAAGGGAGTGTCTGTGTATTAGTGCGCCGTCACTGCTATTAACAGATAAAGAGTTTTTTTTTCTTTTTGATCCAACACCCAGATAGACGGTATTAATAGTCAATGTTTGTTTCAATCAACCTTCAGTTGTGAGTGCGCTTCGTCTCTGTCCCCTCCTTCGTCCTTGTTTATTAGGCGCTTTCCATTAGTGAATAGTGGTTGCCGTAAAGTAAAAACTCTCGACTCATGCACTGATTACTGTTTTTTTTTAAACTTTGACCGAATTTTATTTCTTGAAGCCATATTTGCGAGGTAGTTAAACTAGATAAGGTAAGTATGTAAACTAAGTAAATCAAACATAAAGTGTTATTTACTCCTTGAAGCGCATATTTAGTGACATCACAAGATACAGGTTTAGGCATTCATTTTGTGTTGCAAGCACTTCCGAGGGCCAAAAGGTTCCAGCAGAAAATAACAAACATGGATATACTTAAAGTTTTCCTTGCACGTAGCGCAGTGAACGCGAGCGCAGGTTGTAAGGTAACGTGAGGTTCTGATCGGGCTGGGGCGGAAGCAGTTGTTACAATGGACAAACTTGTTCATGGTTATTTCCCTAACGAGAACTCATCAAAACAGACCAGAATCAATGAAGAAAGGGTAAAAGCACAGGCGAGCTGAACAACTTCCATGGTAAACCGGAGACACGGAAAAATAAAAAAACGGACAAAACAACAACAAGTCTCAAACACAGCTTCTAGTTTATTTGAAAAAAATTGACTTGCTCTTTATGTTTATACAGCCTTGATGGAGATGCGCCTCAACGGGTAATCGGTCTCTTAGCTGTAGATGAGAAATTTAGCCAGTGCGGTACAACCGCTAACCTGGGATTTTTAACGTGCATCACGCAGTTGTGATCACACGAACGCGTGCCGGTACGAAACTCATCCAGATCGAAACGGGCGGGGGCGGCGGGGATCGAACCCAGGAGGTTCCCAGCGCAAGCTTTCGCTCCACGCTCCGAGCTGAGACGCGTTAGCCCACTCGGCCACTTCCTCCCCTTAGTTTATTTGAACACCTCCGCTCTTATATATACACCACAACCCTCCTCTCCATAGGTCGACACACCTCCTCTCCACTCCATCAACGACATCTCAAACTGAACCAATGACAGATGCTACCTCCCTTCCTTTCATACCAACCAAAAACTGACCCAGACGACCTCCTTTCCAATCCATGATAACAGGCACTCAAACAACAGCCCTGCTAACGATGAAAACACCCCCCCCCCCCAAAAAAAAAAAAAAAGAAAGATGGATTTTTCGGAAACGACCAGCCACAGCTGATAACAGGCCTAGCCAGCAGACACGGCGTTAACATTCAAACACCCCTCAAAAAAAAAAAAAAAAAAAATTTAGAGCCATAGAAAGCGTTTCAGTTCACTTCCGAAACCCAAGGACGGTGTGCTGACACAATTGCCACGCTCCAAAATACATAAAGTCTCCCTCACAACTCTCCTACCATTTTCTTTCTCTTTATGCAATACCTGGGTATCCCCCCACTCAGGCTGACAGTGATTGCAGTCTACAACATGTTTAGCTATTTCTGAATGCTGCGCATTGTCTTTTACCGCCCTTTTATGTTCCAGCAACCTATCATTCAAACCGCGACCAGTTTGACCTACATAAGACAATCCACACCGCAACGGAATGTCGTATACAACTCCTACTTGACCAGTTAAATCAGGGTTTTGGTGTTTCTTTAGGCAACCCTGACGACCACCCGAAAAGGGGGTTAAGCTTTCCAATTTATGTTGTGCCTTGAAAACTAAATTTACTCCGAACCTCTTGGCCACTGACTTCAAATTGTGAGATATTCCATGATAGTAAGGCACACAGACCACATTTTTCACAACCGGTTTTTCTACCGGAGCCGAACTGAACTTTCTTAACACCTTGAGCATAACGCTAGAAATCACATCCTGGTGATGGCCCGCTTCCAAAAAACGCAACTTTTGGAACCTTATTTCCTCTCCAACGTGATGTACACATGACTTTTACACGCGTTATCTACCACAGATGCGATTACACCCCTCTTGACTAACTTCGAGTGACAGCTGTCAGCAGCCAACAAGGGTTTTGCCGATTCCTTACCAAACCTCCAGCACAAGCCCTTTTGTGTGTGTAGTAGGAGGTCTAGATACTGAATCTTGCCCTGAAGAGTGCTTCCCTCCGTGAACGTCAAATCGTAGCACTTTTCTATTATACACTTCTTAACCGTCCCTGCTAACCCTTCCTCAAAAGAACAAATCAAAATGTCGTCTACATAGCGACGAACTACAACAGCTCCACTCGGCAAAGACCGCACAACCGCGTCGACATAAACATTCATTTCATTTAAAAAAATCTCTGATAACACTGGCGCAATTGAAGACCCTATACACACTCCCTCTTTTTGGATAAAAAGAGCACCTTCAAAGTCTATAACAGTGGACCCCAAATAAAACTCCAGAATGCTCATAAAGCTATCCACATCAATTCCAGAGGAAGACTGAAATTTTACTAGATGGTCATCACACCACCTCCTGACCCTCCTCAAAAGCTCCGACTTATTCATAGAATAATAAAGATCCTTGATGTCTAAAGTTATTACTTCGCAGCTTCTCTCGTGATGGGGATTTAGTATTTCTATTAATTGCTCAGAGTTTCTCAATGATAACGGGCTATCGACCTCCACTCCGGTTAGACACTTTTGTATAAAAACCGACAACACCCTCTGCCAAGCACCATTTTCGTTCACAACTACTCTCAACGGGAAGCCAGCCTTGTGGTCCTTCAACAAAAATTTCAGTCTTAAGGTAGCCTGTGAAACCTCCCTTAGCCTCTTTACCACCGTCAGAAAGTCACACTCCTTAAGTACAGCTACCACATTCCTTTTCGCTTTCTTGAGGTCCCCAACATACGGCTTAAAAAGTTTATCAACCGCTTCAGCTGCCTCCCTAGGACAGCAAACCTCCCTGATTTGCCCGTCTGAAGTAAAGTAAGCTCTTTCTGTTCTAGGTCCTTCTTTACATCCCTGAACATCTTACAGGATACCTTATCCCTCGAAAAAGTCTGATCCACTATTCTTGAGACCTTCCTTATTGATTCATCAATAAAAACTTTTTTCTTGTCCTGATCAGAAATTTTCTTCGTGATTTCAAGCACATCAGATACAATGTCCACCTTAGATGGCTTCACGTTAACGGAGAACTTCGGTCCCTTCCCCAGACATGCTTCTGTCTTTTTATCTAGCTGCTTTCCCGACAAGTTGAAAGGCATTCCTTGGCGATTAATTCTAACATTCGTTGCCTCACATGCAGTTCGCTTTGACACGGAAATTATAGCTTTCCTTCTGCTCCCACTCCATAGCGCCTCCCTTTTTGACGACAACAATCGCAGCCAGGTTGAATACTCAACAGTATTGCCATAACTTTCCCCACGTGTTAATGTCCAAATACTGTCACACACCTTCCAAGCTTGCTTGAGTTGGTCCTGTAGAGAGTTCCTGTAGGCCGTCAGAACTTTTTTCTTGGTCGTCCAATCACAAGTCAATGTACATCGAAGACTCAAGATGGCCCTACCTCTCTTCATCGACTTGTGATTGGACGACCAAGAAAAAAGTTCTGACGGCCTACAGGAACTCTCTACAGGATCAACTCAAGCAAGCTTGGAAGGTGCGTGACAGTATTTGGACATTAACACGTGGGGAAAGTTATGGCAATACTATTGAGTATTCAACCTGGCTGCGATTGTTGTCGTCAAAAAGGGAGGCGCTATGGAGTGGGAGCAGAAGGAAAGCTATAATTTCCGTGTCAAAGCGAACTGCATGTGAGGCAACGAATGTTAGAATTAATCGCCAAGGAATGCCTTTCAACTTGTCGGGAAAGCAGCTTGTTACGATGCGATGTTATCGCTTATCGCTGTCGCGGCCGCAGCAGAACTGCTGAGTCAGGGGGGCGTACCTCTGGTGCTTGCTGCAGATATAAGCGGCATCGCCGGCAAGCTTTGCGCTCTTTTGGTTCCGGCTGCCGAACAATAAACGCTGCCAAATAAACGTCGGTCTCCGGATTCGTCGATTCTCCCGGAGAAACGTAACAGCTGGTGGCAGCGGTGGGATGGATCGACGACGCCGGGTTCCATGGGTGCTGTCGGTGAGTGCCTGAGGCTTCCTTTCCGTTCACCGAGCAGCTTAAGTGTTTAAGGCAGTTAGTTCTGTGGTGTCGCCAAACGGTTGATACGGGCGCTGGGCAAAAGTAGCCAAACTTTTTTGGAAATTTCTGAACATGGATCCGACAAATCTCGCGGCGATTGTGAAGCCCGATTTAATGCTCTTAGCGGAAGAGCTGGGTGTTAAAGTGGTCAAGGCCATGAGAAAGCCCGAGATTATCAAGGCCATTGAAGATTGTGGCGCGGGCGCCGACGAAATTTCCGAGTGTTGGAGCGAGGTGCAGAAGAGACGAAGGGAAGCGGAACTTCGCGCCGCCCAACGTGCCGCTCAAGAGGAGCTTCACGCGGCTCAAGAGAGGGCTTCGCGTTGCTCGAGAAAAACTTGAGCTAGAAATGCTTCAACGTAACTTTGACGCTGGTGAGGCCATTGCGGTGGATAACAGCTCGAAAAAGTTTGACATGCGAGCCCTTTTGCAACCTTTTCGCGTCGGCGGAGACATGGGTCTCTATTTAGTAAATTTCGAACGGGTTTGCGTTAAGATGGGTCTTGTAGAGTCGAGCTGGCCTCAAAGGCTCTTGAGTTTACTGCCAGCGGAGGTGGCCGACGTTTTGGCCCGACTAGATCCTACAGCAGCCGATGACTACGCGTCCGTAAAGTCTTGCCTGCTTAGGAAGTTCAGGTTGTCGCCTGCAGCTTTTCGACAGAAATTTCGAGAGACAAGGAAAGGACCGGACGAAAGTTGCGCGGAGTTCGCTTGTAAGCTTAAAGGCTTTCTGGAAAGTTGGCTCCGTGGTGTCAACTCTTACGAGGATCGTGAAAAGGTGCTGGAGCAGATAGCACTAGAGCAGTTTCTCTCCTGTATTCCGACAGGTCTAAAGGAGTGGATTCAGGATAGACCGGAAGTAGAAACGGTGCAAAAAGCTGCAGATTACGCGGATGAGTACTGCTCTAGGCACGGGAAGAAAGTTGTTGAAGAAAACCGTAGCTCAAACCGTTTCTACAAACGATGCGGACCTCGCACGTTCGTGAAGAAAGGCGCCGAAAAGGGCAAAGAGAGTGAAGTACCGACAAAGGGAGTGTCTGATTCAGACGAAAAGAAACGTAAAATGAAGGCGTTCGAGGAGCGTAAACCAATAGTGTGCTACAGGTGTAAACAGCCTGGTCATGTCGCTTCTGGTTGCCGCGTCCCTAAAGTTGCTCCCGTTAACTTGTGTCTGGGAGAAGCGGAGGACCTACTCAGGCCGTATCTGTACGACATGAAAGTAAATGGTAAATTCTGCAAAGGTTTACGAGATACCGGCGCCACGTATGATCTGGTACACTCTTCGCTAGTGGAGCAAGAACATTTTACAGGCGACTGTGTGTGGATCCGTCAGGCCTTGGAAAATCGGGCAGTTAGTCTGCCTGTAGCTAAGGTAAAACTAAACGGACCTTTCGGAGTAGTGGAAACGGAAGCAGCTGTTTCTGGCGGAGTGCTTCCAAACTGTCCGTACATACTGTCAAACAGAACTGCAAGGCAATTGAGCGAGTCGGGTATACCGCTTGACATGAATCCTGTTTTAGTCGTCACGCGCTCAATGACAACTAGTGCAGTGCCGGAAACACTTCAGACGGAAGCGAGCGCGACGACTGGTAAAACCAGCAGCGGGCCCGATGAAGAGCCGAACGAAGGAGCTGACATGACCACGCTGGTTTCGCCGGAGAGCAGCAATTTTCGTGCGCTAGCCGGTGTAGATAAGCTTACGCTTATCGCCGAACAGTCATCCGACCCGAGTCTTTCAAAGTGTCGTGATAGCGTGGGAAAAGAAATCAAGCCGAACATCTCCTTCTTTATGAGCAACGGCATTCTTTACCGTAGTTTCAAGGACAAATCGGGGAACGAGGTAGATCAGATTGTCGTTCCATCCGAGTATGGAATTGCATTACTCGAGCTTGCTCACGGAGAAGGGTGGTCGGAACACCTAGGAATCACAAAGACCAAGTGCAGGCTTTTGGCAGAATATTATTGGCCGGGCTGCTTTAAGGAGGCTGAGCAATTCGTCCGTTCTTGCGACACCTGCCAAAGAACAGGACGACCAAACGAGCGCCGAAAGGCGCCTCTCACACTAGTGCCCATAATCACGGAACCTTTCAAAAGGCTAGTGATAGACGTCGTAGGACCCCTACCTACAACTAAGACGGGTTTTAGGTACCTTCTAACGATATTATGCCCAGCCAGCAAGTTCCCAGAAGCCATTCCAATGAAAGAGCAGACATCAGTCGAAGTAGTAGATAACTTGCTCTCGGTCTTTTCTCGGATCGGGTTTCAGAAAAGAGGTCCGCATATACCATTGCAACCTCATGAAGCCGTACGTGGAAAGGGTGCAAGTAGTCAGCATTGCACTAAACCAACCAGAGGAAGTTCCTACACGAATTCCTGAGCTGGAAAAAACCGACGGGATCCTGACAATCGCCGAAGTCGTAGAGGCCGCAGTCGATAAGACGCTCACCCAAAACCAGTTTTCGGATCTTACGGCATTAATTGGCAAATACCAAAAATTGTTTTCAACTATTCCCGGAAGAACGAGTCTAGTCGAACATGACATCGAAGTGAGGACTCGGTCAAATATTCAGTGTAAGGCCTATCGCTTTTCCCCCCGCCAAGAAAAGCTATTAAAGGAGTCCGTAGATCAAATGCTAGAGCTAGGGTTGATTGAGCGGTGCGAGAGCGACTTTGTGTCTCCTATGATTCTGGTAGAGACTCCAGGAAAAGAACCTCGTCCCTGTGTGGACTACCGAAAGTTAAAGGGAAGATGGGGCACTTCTACATTTGAGAAAAAACGCTTGAATTGCATTCATTTGGCCTTTAGAATAACAGATATCAAAATTATATTTCAATGCGACACGCCGGACAGCCACAAGAGCAATTTCAAAATAGGGCTGAAGCCCCGCCCCCCTAGCCTTGGGCAGCCAAAAGAGCCGTCGATGACGTCATGGACAGCGACTGTCTTTCGCGTTTTTCTCGCGTTTAACGATACTTACGCAGCAAATGGTTTGGGTATTCGGGTTCACGGGGTAAAAATACACTAGAATTCACTTCTAACTCATTTTTTCCAAGAAGCTCCGTAGCTTCCCTTTAAACGCGGTAACGGTAACAAAAGTCTACCCAATCCCTAATATCGAAACTTGCCTTGAGAAAGTAAGCAAAGCCAAGTTCATCTCAACCATCGACCTCGTTAGAGGTTACTGGCAAGTGCCACTTACCGCGAACGCCAGTAACCTTGCCGCCTTCATGACCCCGTTTGGTGTTTTTAAGCCGCTTGTCCTGAGCTTTGGACTGAAAAACGCACCCTATGCGTTTTCGAGACTGATGAATCTGGTACTGGTCGGAACCGAGTCTTTTGCGTTGCCGTACCTAGACGACGTCGCTATATTTTCGGACACGTGGAGAGAGCACGTTCAGCACCTAGAACAGGTGTTCTCGCGCCTGCAAGACGCAGGACTTACAGTCAAGGCGAAAAAGTGTAAGTTTGGCCGAGGCGAAGTATCGTATCTCGGACACGTAGTCGGTCAAGGAATGAGACGTCCACAAGAACTCAAGGTTCAGGCCATTAAAGAGTTTCCCTTGCCACAAACAAAAAAAAGATTTGATGTCCTTTATCGGACTGGTGAATTACTACCACCAGTACATTCCCCAGTTCTCTGAAAAGGCGAGTCCCCTGACGGATGCGCTCAAGAAAACTGAGCCCACTAAGATCAAATGGGACGATCGCAAGATACATGCGTTTGAGGCTCTTAAGTTAGCCTTGGCGACTCAGCCCGTATTAGTCAGCCCTGACTACCCAAGACCCTTCTTAGTGCAGTGCGACGCCAGCGAAAAAGGACTCGGCGTCGTTCTAAGCCAAGAAAACGAAGGGGAAGAGCACCCCGTTTTGTTTGCCAGCAGGAAGCTAACTTCAAGGGAGCAAGCCTACAGTACCATCGAAAAAGAATGCGCTTGTCTCGTATGGGCTGTAGAAAAGCTTCGCCGCTATCTCTATGGTTCGGAATTTATTTTAATTACAGATCATAGACCGCTCACATGGCTTCAGCAGCTGTCCCCCAAAAACGGTCGCTTGTTACGCTGGAGCTTGACCCTCCAGGAATATTCTTTCTTGGTTCGACATAAAAAAGGAAAGCTTCATGCGAACGCAGATTGTCTGAGCCGAGCGCTCTAACCGGCGCACAGTGCGATTTTCTGTTTCTTTTGTCTCATCTGCACATTTGTAAATAGTTCCATTCAATTTCATTCATTAGCTGTCTATTCCCGAAAGATCGGGAACGATATTTTCAAAAAATTCTGGCTGCGTTTGGGGCATATTTTGTAAGCTATTTCTTTTGAATAATTCGTGCTCTCGGTGAGTGGAAAGGGCGTTTCGGGTGCCTCCGCAGTTTCTGTGGTGCTTGGTTGTTGTTGGCCCTTCTCATTCCCCTCAGAAGCACGACGGACCTCTGTTGTCATCCCGACGTCCTGGCACCGACGGCACGTGACAGCCGCTGCTACTCCTGGGCCGCTGGCGACTTTGGCTCATGGTCGCAAGGAACGCCATCACCGCTCCTTCCTGCTCCTCTCGGACCGCACAGTCGACGCTTCCGACCAGTCAAGGACACTGAAAACTGCAGTGACGGTGTTGGGCCGCGCGTCGACGCTTCCGGCCAGTTTCGCAGACGGTGTTGGGCCCTGCGTCTCCAGGACTTCCCGCCCTTCGGATCAGCGCAAACTGAACCTGTATTCGCTGCGAAGGTTTCTTCGAGCAACGACTGTGAAGTTCTGCGCAAGCAGCACTAGGATTACGCCGTTCGTCTGTCTGTCGAACATTCCCAAGGACGTGCTTGAAACCTGGAGAGTGGCGGGAAAATTGTTTTATGCGGTTTCACCCTAAAAGGGGGAGGAGTTGTTACGATGCGATGTTATCGCTTATCGCTGTCGCGGCCGCAGCAGAACTGCTGAGTCAGGGGGGCGTACCTCTGGTGCTTGCTGCCGATATAAGCGGCATCGCCGGCCAGCTTTGCGCTCTTTTGGTTCCGGCTGCTGAACAATAAACGCTGCCAAATAAACGTCGGTCTCCGGATTCGTCGATTCTCCCGGAGAAACGTAACAAGCTAGATAAAAAGACAGAAGCATGTCTGGGGAAGGGACCGAAGTTCTCCGTTAACGTGAAGCCATCTAAGCTGGACATTGTATCTGATGTGCTTGAAATCACGAAGAAAATTTCTGATCAGGACAAGAAAAAAGTTTTTATTGATGAATCAATAAGGAAGGTCTCAAGGATAGTGGATCAGACTTTTTCGAGGGATAAGGTATCCTGTAAGATGTTCAGGGATGTAAAGAAGGACCTAGAACAGAAAGAGCTTACTTTACTTCAGACGGACAAATCAGGGAGGTTTGCTGTCCTAGGGAATGACATGTTTAGAGCAAAGGCAGCTGAAGCGGTTGATAAACTTTTTAAGCCGTATGTTGGGGACCTCAAGAAAGCGAAAAGGAATGTGGTAGCTGTACTTAAGGAGTGTGACTTTTAGACGGTGGTGAAGAGGCTAGGGGACGTTTCACAGGCTACCTTAAGACTGAAATTTTTGTTGAAGGACCACAAGGCTGGCTTCCCGTTGAGAGTAGTTGTGAACGAAAATGGTGCTTGGCAGAGGGTGTTGTCGGTTTTTATACAAAAGTGTCTAACCGGAGTGGAGGTCGATAGCCCGTTATCATTGAGAAACTCTGAGCAATTAATAGAAATACTGAATCCCCATCACGGGAGAAGCTGCGAAGTAATAACTTTAGACATCAGGGATCTTTATTATTCTATGAATAAGTCGGAGCTTTTGAGGAGGGTCAGGAGGTGGTGTGATGACCATCTAGTAAAATTTCAGTCTTCCTCTGGAATTGATGTGCATAGCTTTATGAGCATTCTGGAGTTTTATTTAGGGTCCACTGTTATAGACTTTGAAGGTGCTCTTTTTATCCAAAAAGAGGGAGTGTGTATCGGGTCTTCAATTGCGCCAGTGCTATCAGAGATTTTTTTAAATGAAATGGATGTTTATGTCGACGCGGTTGTGCGGTCTTTGCCGAGTGGAGCTGTTGTAGTTCGTCGCTATGTAGACGACATTTTGATTTGTTCTTTTGAGGAAGGGTTAGCAGGGACGGTTAAGAAGTGTATAATAGAAAAGTGCCACGATTTGACGTTCACGGAGGGAAGCACTCTTCAGGGCAAGATTCAGTATCTAGACCTCCTACTACACACACAAAAGGGCTTGTGCTGGAGGTTTGGTAAGGAATCGGCAAAACCCTTGTTGGCTGCTGACAGCTGTCACTCGAAGTTAGTCAAGAGGGGTGTAATCGCATCTGTGGTAGATAACGAGTGTAAAAAGTCATGTGTACATCACGTTGGAGAGGAAATAAGGTTGCAAAAGTTGCGTCTTTTGGAAGCGGGCCATCACCAGGATGTGATTTCTAGCGTTATGCTCAAGGTGTTAAGAAAGTTCAGTTCGGCTCCGGTAGAAAAACCGGTTGTGAAAAATGTGGTCTGTGTGCCTTACTATCATGGAATATCTCACAATTTGAAGTCAGTGGCCAAGAGGTTCGGAGTAAATTTAGTTTTCAAGACACAACATAAATTGGAAAGCTTAACCCCCTTTTCGGGTGGTCGTCAGGGTTGCCTAAAGAAACACCAAAACCCTGATTTAACTTGTCAAGTAGGAGTTGTATACGACATTCCGTTGCGGTGTGGATTGTCTTATGTAGGTCAAACTGGTCGCTGTTTGAATGATAGGTTGCTGGAACATAAAAGGGCGGTAAAAGACAATGCGCAGCATTCAGAAATAGCTAAACATGTTGTAGACTGCAATCACTGTCAGCCTGAGTGGGGGGATACCCAGGTATTGCATAAAGAGAAAGAAAATGGTAGGAGAGTTGTGAGGGAGACTTCATGTATTTTGGAGCGTGGCAATTGTGTCAGCACACCGTCCTTGGGTTTCGGAAGTGAACTGAAACGCTTTCTATGGCTCTAATTTTTTTTTTTTTTTTTTTGAGGGGGTTTGAATGTTAACACCGTGTCTGTTGGATAGGCCTGTTATCAGCTGTGGCTGGTAGTTTCCAAAAAATCTATCTTTTTTTTTTTTTTTTTTTTTGGGGGGGGGGGGTATTTTCATCGTTAGCAGGGTTGTTGTTTGAGTGCCTGTTATCATGGATTGGAAAGGAGGTCGTCTGGGTCAGTTTTTGGTTGGTATGAAAGGAAGCGAGGTAGCATGTGTCATTGGTTCAGTTTGAGATGTCGTTGATGGAGTGGAGAGGAGGTGTGTCGACCTTTGGAGAGGAGGGTTGTGGTGTATATATAAGAGCGGAGGTGTTCAAATAAACTAGAAGCTGTGTTTGAGATTTGTTGTTGTTTTGTCCGTTTTTTTTTTTCGTGTCTCCGGTTTACGATGGAAGACCAGAATGGTTTATGGACAGTGCTGAACCCCATGTTCGGTCACTGTAGCGGTCAGATTTGTGCTACTTTCTAAAAATTGGTTTTACTAACAGCTCTAGTGAGAGAATTTCGAAATGTGAGCTTAGACTTAAAAACCCGTCGTCTGCATTGAGCGCTTCTAAAACGTTCGGAAAATTTCAATGCTGCAAGCAGGCGACGTTTTGCTACTGCACCTAGAACACATTTTTAAACGAAATATTTACTTTTAGACCCATTTAAACTGTCAAGACGTGTTCCAACTTTAGACGACTTCGCGTGTTAATAACATAATGCACTCTGCCTTAACGAGAGGCCCCAAATAACCGCCTAATACGAAATCTGTAATTAAACGCTAGCATAGCGGTAGAGTACTTCAGAAGTTTGTGGTTTGCGTGTATCCAGTTGTTTATGAAATTAAGGCAACGAGGTAGAGGTGCCTAAAGTGCGTCACTGACTGGAGTGTTTAGCGTCCTATGCTGTCCATACATCAAAAGCGGTCCCTAAGTGGCAACTCACAGAAGTCGGAGTATCATGCTGTTGCATGTCGCGATCCTGGCGGCTCGTCGTAGAAATGTAAGCGAGAAGCACAAGCGAACACGAGTGTAGCTGTCGTCCCGGCGTCCCAACTTCTGACTGCCGAAGTTTCCGTGGACTGTCATATTGGAAAGTGACCTGCAGCAGTAAAGGTGTCTGCCACATCAATCACCACCGATGGAACACCACCAGTATCGCGACCGGCGACAGCATGACACCTCTATAACGTCATCAGGCGGAAATCGAGGGACCACTTCTATTGACACGGTAAACACACCAGTCGGAAACGGGTTCCAGGCACCTTGGTAGACTCATAGATGTTGTGTACTAGAATTACTAGGCCACAGTACTAGAATACGGGGTGCCGGAGCGGCCGGCGTGAGGCGTGTGGTGTAGTAGATCGCGATAGGTGTCGACACCGGCGCACAGGCAGTAGGGCAGTATGGTGGTGGTCGTGCGCGTGCACCGCGTCCACGAGCACGTGCAGCGGCATGAGCGGACTACAGCGACTTCCTGCTGCCCTGTCGACTGCAGCCGCCGGGATTGTCGTATACACACGCAGCCTCACAAGCTCCCATTGCCGAGCCGCGCCGTTCCAAACACTATCCCGTATTCTAGTACACTGTATACTCTATCTCAGAAGTTGTGTGTAGCAAAGGTAAAGGCATTGGCGCGGGCACGTGGCTTTCAGAGGTGCTTTCTTTTCGCGAGTGCTCGTGAAAGGAAAGCAAATATGAAAGCCAGGCCCTCGCGCCTGTACTTTTGCCTCTGCTGCACGCAACTCATGAGACACAGTATAGTATGGTGGTGGCTGTGCGTGTGAACCGCGTGCACGCGCACGTAGGGCGGCACGTACGGAATGAATGATCGAATAATTGAGTGAATGGATGAACGAATGAATGAATGTTTATTTCCGGAAGCGAGTCCTCAATGCGGGACAGTACCACGAGTCACGGGACGGGTGGTCAGTCACTCTAGTGTGCTACGATATTATTACCATATGTGTATAGTTTTAAATATCCTCTCTGTAATGTCTACAAAGGCCCTTGAGGAAATAAACAAAATAACATTTTCACATCACTGGAGTTTGTTTCCAGATGCACCACATGTTCAGGAGAGGTGGAAAGGGTGCAGCCCCATGCAACAAGTCTGCCAGTCTGGTGTGTTTCATTTATTACTATTGGTGGGTCAGAGAGGCGGGTGTACTCAAACGCTCCAGCATGTAGCGAACACTTTTTCTTGGTGTGTAAACTGAAGGCGTAAAGGCTGTATTGCGAATATGATGCATACTTGGTTGGTATATAAAATATGTTTTGATTCTTATTACAACGGTTCCTTTAATGAGTTTGTTCTGCGACAGTCTCGTATCGGGCGTTCAGTCGTAGTACCTTGCGCTCCTTGTCGTTGGAGGACACTCCTAGCATGTCGGTGTTCAGTTTGGTCGAGTAACGACTTTGGCTGATGCCGAACTGGGATCATGTGTCATGTGCCACCACTGACATCTGACGCACTGAAGCTGCAGGGCTGGCTTTTATTTGCAAATTTTCCTGGTAGTTTTCTGTGTCAATGTAGCAAGTTCGGGCATGTATTGCTTTCGTGGCTGTGCCTTTTACTGTACTGTTGACTTGATGGCTGGCAACCATGTTTGTTTGCTGTCCCAACACCGCCTCTATTAGTTGGCTGTCCAAGCCACTTCACTTACATTCTGTAATGGCGATTTCTTCTGCATGCCACAACCATTGCATCTTCTGTAAGTCTCGTGTGGCTAAGTGGTCGGGTGGTGCTGGGCGTCCAATCTTTGAAAACGACCAACTGTTCCACTCTATTTCTTCAAGTGACTCAGTGGCATTTTCTCTCGAAGTTGGAAATCGCTAGCTTCGTGGAGTGGACACAGATAATTTGTGTCGGCAAATTATATTGCCCTAGGACGACGACAGACTCCAAATCAACTGTCATTGCATTGCCGCTCACCTGCATTGTTGTGCTTAGCGTAAAAGGATATGTCGAGCTTACGTCCCATCGAGGTGATAGGGGTCAAGAGCTTCGGGGTATGTCAGCACCAGGGACAGAGGCTACCGAAGATACTACTCAATATTCCATGGTTGCTCCTCGATATGTGGTCAGGGGTCTTTCGGCACAAACCCTCGCAGGCCTATTCACTGGTACGGGCACCTCTGGTAGACATGGTCGGCCCCGTGTAGTGGTAGCAGGGTGGTCGTCGGTTGGCCGCTTGTAACACCTCCGCCTTCTTCGATGTACTTTGTTCAATGCAGACCTACACTGGATCTTTCCGACGTCAGCAATACTGCGGCATTGGGGTGCCCCATTAAATTGGCATACTAATGAGCAGCCGGTGGCAGTCATCGTGCCACTGCGGCATAAGTCACCCTCGGTTCGTCAGATGCCGCTTTGCTTGAAGAAGTTTCCGGTTGAAATGCCTGTTGATCTTCCCAAATAATCTTGGCAATCGAAATAAAACCCGAGTGACTGGTGGCAGGAAGTAGCTTCCTGATCCCCTCCCGGACAACATTGTGCTGGGAGGCTGGCGTTGAAGTTGCAGCTGGACGACTTGAGTGTCGAGATGCTGGAAAGTTGTTGATGGTCATGCGCTCGGGCATGCAGTGCACATGCAATGTTTGAAGCCTCGGTGATGAACTCTTCGGCTGTTGTCAGAGGGTGTTGGACAAGGCTGCCAAGGATGTTGTCCTTCACATGAGGGACATATGGATTCTCAGCTTCTTGTCTTCTAGAACTTGAGGGTCGGCGCGGGCGATCGATCAGTCGCAAAACATCCTCTACGAAGGCGGTGATGCTCTCGTTAGGGCAGCGTCTCTCTCATCAATGTTGGCTGACGAACGTGCACTTCAGCTTGATCTTGCAAACTTCCCATGACGCTGAGAAGGATTCGTGGTTGTCCAACCAGTCTGGTAGTTTCTTCCACGACAAGTATACGTTCTGTAGGTGCCTGGTTGTCTGTCCACCTATTGTGGCGGGCAATACGGTCATATTGTTCAATCCAGTCCTTGATGTCTTCATACACCTTGCCGTGAAAGGGCATCGGAGTGTGAGGTGCGACGGGCATGCAAAAAATGGTGGGAGTGGCCGCGGTTTGCTGCTACGGGTTTGTCATTGTTGGCTTAGTACGCTTCAGTTTTTCTGGCAGGAGGCCGAATTCCGGTGGCTCTTCCTGGTAGCAGTGACTGGCTCAAATTTCAGGTTCTTAGTGGTGTATTTACAAGGTTCGCTCTAGTGGAACTCGCTCGTCTTGCGGTTTTTCTGCTAAACTCGGGATAGGAGTTGTTTCAGTTCGCCAGGGGCTAAAGATGCGAGATAGCTTGCCATCCGTGTCCCGTTATCGGGCAACTCAGCTGAGAGCCACCAGGATGCACACAAAGTGAAAGGCTAAAGGTAAAGTACCCAGCACCTCCACCAGAAAATACGATGACAGCCGAGCATGGCCTGGAACTTTCGAGAATAGTAAAGATTGATAAAAGAAAGGACTGGGACAAGCATATCCGTGACAACATAACAAAACTGACAGAATAGTCTATCCTGATCAGTAAAGAAGCTGCATTGCTTTAGTGGCATTCTGTCCGAATAACTTCTCCCCTTCAAGGTTTTCATGACTGCCGTGATGAAGTAAACTGAATGTGGGACCACTGTTCTGGTAATGAGCCACTGCAGACTGTCGCCGCAAAGCGGCGTGAAGTGAACGGGTGGGCTGCGTAGGTAACACTTGCCCCAGTGATACACGATTAATGAGATATGTCCACTCAGCTTGTGATTTGCTTAACGAGTGCTGATAAAACGTATATATCGACGAAACATGGATCAGACCAGTGGATTAAATGCCAACTGCAACACCTGCGATCCGCGAAAGTGCACAATTACGCCAGAACAATCCAGGAAGCAGCACAGCAGCACCTAGCACTGCACAAGAACTAGCAACTTGAAGGCAGCTCTTCGGTGCGCTGCACACCTGTGCTCCGTAAAAGTGCACGTGTACGCCGAAACAATGTAGGAAGCAGCACAGCATCATCTAGCACGGCACGGGAACTACCAGCTTCAAAGCAGCTCTCCGGTGCGCCACACAACAAAAGTGAGCCTTCAGTCATTTGAACAAAGCGGCACCACAATTACAGACTGCCAAGCCCGACTCATGCAATTTCCGTAGCTAAACTGTGTATCCAAATACATTACGCATGCTTCAATGTAGACCTCGAAGATTCTGATGATCAACAACAGCACAGAAACTTTGCATTAAAATTTTTCCTTGCGATATTCGAATTCATGGTCCAAGCAACACAGGGCTGACTGTCTTTCGTGGCAATATCCCTGTCGATCACCAGCAAAATGCACACTGTTCCTCCATATTTGCACGTTATACCAACGTGAGAGATGACGCTGAACTCTGAAGTTGCTTTCGACCAAGTTCATGTGGCGGCTCCCACACCTGAAATCAACTCTATGAGGCCAACGACAACAAACAATGAATCTGACAAGCTCTGGCCAATGCTCCAGCCCAGTTGAGGCCAACCGCTGCCTGGGTGCTGCCATCTTCTCTGGAGCGTCACATATTTGGTTCAGTCATGTGACAAGTAGACACATTAGCGCACAGTGGCAGCAGCCTGGGAGGGGGGGGGTCACTTCTGAGTGCAGACTGGAACCCCGGTTTATCGCTCTAAGCCCCTCTTACCTCGTTGCTGAGGCGTGTCGTGAAATGCGTCGGTTCCACACCGCCTGTAGATGTGTTCAGCAATCTAGCTTATCCGCTGTTTACATGCAAACAAGGCAAGTTTCCGTTCGACTTGATTTGAAGCCAGCGATACGCCATCGCACAACCGCTGTTGTCACGCTATGCCCAGCATGACAGTCGCCCTAACTCAACATCACCCACCCTAAATATCACAGCTTTTTTTTCTTTGGGCAATAGCCCAACCAACAGTCTGGAACACAACAGTAGCGGTTCATACCTCAAGAATCTTGGCAGTCTCCAGGCGCCAAAAGACGGCAAGAAATGCCAATTTCGTCCGCCTCAAGCGCATTGGGGAGCAAAACAAACAAAACAAAGAACATGTCAGATGTTTCGCAAACGACGTCACATTGCCAGCCGCTTACGCAGCTTGGAAAATGCACCAAAGTTAAGAAAAATAATGATTAATATTCGCGTGGTAATTCTATTTCACCAGGATTTAGTAAATTCTACTTTAAAGAATATCACTGATGCGGTGCGTTCTCTCCCAGAGTTCCATTCGAGCCCATCGCCTTCCGCACGCTGCCGGACCATCTATCGTAAGGCGGATCTACCTGCCGAGCGGAAGCCGCCAGGACACCATCCGGTCGCACCGCTGCTGCAGGTTTCAATGGTCGTTTCCCCACCTGCCTATCTAACACCCTGATCGCAATACTGGTGTTGCTGTGACCGGTGCTTTTAAGCTCACTTGTAGTTGCACAAGAGTGGAGAACCGAAGGACACTGTCTTAGTTGTACACACCAACCCACGATGGAATGTTAAATCGTTAAGATAGTACACTTGCCGCGGAATGAACGAGCCTGAATTATATGCTTCCAAAATGGTTTTTGCTGTCCTAAAATGACTGACCAAGCACATAACTGCATCAGAAAAAAAAAAAATGCATTATCGATCAGAATGCCAAGCATTCTGTGCTAAAATAAACAACCTAAACGTCAATACTATGACTGGTTCTCGTCTCGCCAAAAAAGAGGCATCACCACACGTTATTAATTTTGTCTCCCCTGAATTTGCAACAATCTATTCTGGCAACTCTCCGAATGTGTCCGTAACATTTCACGTTCGGTTGCAAAACACTCGTATTCAAAAACATTCTGCCCCATCAGTAAATGCGATGAATAGGACACCTCCAGCAGCAACACCGAGATTAATCCCTTGGCAAGACAGCATGCAACACAAGGCAGTGCCCCAAGTGCGGCAGAGCGCACCACCGACGAGTAGGAAACTGTGGCTGCCCGTGTGCTTCATACCCAGAATGCGCAGTTTGTATCCATTACGCAAGTTTGCCAATGTTTCTCATTTGTGGATACTTGCATTTTTATTGAAACATATCATATGAAATATATTTACACATCTCCTGAGATCAAAGGGCACAGCATTTGAGCTTTCAGGAAGGAGTATTTCATTCGTGATTAAGAATGGCACTTCACACTTGCGGTACTTTATTTTTTCGGATTCCAGTGTCCTAGTCTATGCCTCACTATGCAGCAGTGCTGCACACTTTTGCGATGTGTTCAGTCACAGTAGTGTGAATGCAAGATTTCAAAGCATAAAGGAAGTTATGAATACCACTTTCTGGGAAAAGTGCAGTGGTGACCCTAGACAGGCAACCACACCTGCATGTGAAACTTTCCAAACTGACAACAGAACAGCATTCCAGATGCAACCACAGAGATGCACAACCCCCTCTAGGTTTGAAATAGATGTTAAGAAAACCTTTGGCATTATTGCTCACAATCATTACCACTGACAGAAAGGAAAGAATAGGTAATACAGCACGAAAAGCATTGTTTCTATCTCAGCTTTTTACACAATATCTGGAACCCCTTATAAAGAAAACATGACAAAAACTACCTAGTCCGTGGACTAAATGATTGAAAAAAAATTTCAGTCTATTTCACTTTACACAAAATATGAACAATTTATATTTTCAATGCCTTAAGGGAGGACACTATTCAAAAGGGTCTACTTTTGAACCTTTGGCTGAATATGAATTAAATTTACAGTATATACTGGCAGTTGCAAGGCAGAATGCAGTGCAAAGTTCCATCTGTACATGAATTGTGAAAAAAATTACAGTGACTTTTGTCAGGGACACACTGACATTGTTTAGGTAGGAAAACTATCGGAAAACTAATGTAATTAACTTTTTCTTCACTAGATGAGCAGCAGAATTCCTGGAGAGTGCAGCTGTGAAAGCAATTTCCAAAAAGTAATTTATTCTATGCTAACATCGCGCTGAAAAATCAAATAAATTGATTGCATTTTATCTTGTCGACAAAATCTTAACATACTTAATAAAAGGCATCCACAAAGTAAAAAAACAATGCCACAGCTGCATGGCCCATTAAATTCCACTTAAGCAAAACCATGAGTGAACCTTTCCTTTTGTCCCATTACCAAATAATAGATTTCCAAATTGAAATTTATGCCGAAAATTCCCAGGACACCTAGTACTTCTTACGAGTTGTGAATGTGAAAACATTAATGTCCGCTCCCTTAGTTCGTCTGCAGTGTATTGGCATGGACGGCCACGTTTTGCTACTGCCGAGGTTGCGGCCGCCAACGATATAGATACCTCAAACAGCACCATGTTCCTCGGCGCCAAGAAGAGCAAAAACAACCGCAGCCCTCCTCGCCCCCCCCTTCGGCAACGCCTGACATGAGAGGGGCAGGCAGCGTGCGCACCACCCTCTCCCTTTTACCGGCGTGTGGGCCGCAGCGCCAGGAAGAGAGCTTCTCTGTGGGGTGGCGTTCCTTGGAACTATGACATGACGGGTCGCAGCCAATGGCTATATAGGAGCCGTTTCTCTCTGCCAATGGGAAAATGGGAATTTAGGTCGCGTTTTTGGCGATTACAGACGACTTCGGCTTTGCTCTACGGGACAGTAGATGCTTTCGGGTTAAAAGTGGAACGGAGACAAATCTGTTCGAACTACTCGAACCTCTATCTTGCTTTTAGCATTGGTGGACCGAAAAAGTTTTATGAAAAAAACTCTATGCTGTGTAAACAAAGGATTTTGTGAATACTCTCTAGATGATGATAGATGTGAATATGACATTCTTCAAAATCAACTTTGTTTGCAGAAATTCTTTTTTTCTGGGTAGTTGAGAGGAGCAGAGAGACAGCAGAGAACACAAGATTCAATAAATATTTGGCAGTAAACACCTTTACAGTCCGAATTTATCAGAAAACAACTCCAAGAGGGAAAGAAAATTTTTTTGTTGAAAATGGCCCTCTGTACCAGAATTTCACGCGGCATATCCAGTTTTCATAAACATTGTGTTGAGACACTTAAGTGCTCCTTTTTCTGCCAATGCAGTCGGGTCTGGTATAGCCCTGTTTGTACTTTTCATAGAACAGTTGCTGCACAAACTTTAGCAAACCACTATCGCAAGCTCATTCTCTATGTCGGAAGGGTGTTCTCTAGGTTCCAGCGGCAAAGTAAATAAAAAAAAGAATGCACTGCTATCAATTACTGCAATGTAGCAAACAATGTGTCATTGAGATTGAAACATAGTATCTCATAGCTATGTTGCACACCCTGACTGTAGAAAAGTCATTCTTTCACCTCATTTCCTTTTATTTATGTTTGCACAAATCATTGTTTCAAAGTTTCAAACTGTGTGATGACAAAACTCCACAAAACCTCCGTCCTCTACTAAACATGATTGAAGACTACGGAAAACTTCACATTATGTTCTCAAATTTTCCGGAAAATACGCTCCCAAATATGCGTTCTTGTAATCATGCATCCTCATGATGCATGATTACAATCTATTCTCCTTTGGACTCCACTCAATCCTAATGAATGAATTGTAATGAAGAATGATTTGAATCCATTTCACTTCCCCCAACCCTCAATGATAATGCCCACCATCATACCAAAACACTTGATACGCAACGAAGTGTCGCCTGGCAGTTCTCGATCACTGTGCCTTCCGGACTAGTTCGTCGAACATCTTCTTCATGAGCTCCAAGTGCATCTTGTCCGTGTCGTTGCGTATCTTGCGCTCCTCCTCCTCCATGTCCAGCCTCCTCACCTTGACCGCCATCTCTGCTTCGAACTTGGTCCTCTCGAAGGCCAGCCGCTCTTCGTCGAGCTTGAGCCTTCGTTCCTCAAGCTGCAGTTCTTTTTCCTTGATCATTTGTTCCCGGTCCACTTGCCTTTCGAGGAACTCCTGCCGCCCGTCCTGACACTTCCTTTTGGCCCCTGGAAAACACACCAAAAAGAGGACCATTGTAACAAGTTTTTACCAATTTATTTTGGTACCCTCAGGGTCTGGAGGCATTAAAGAGGGGAGGGGCAAAAAGCTAAACATAATGGCGGCCAAAAACAAGACCAATACAAAAAGAAAATGTGAGCGGTCAAGTTTCAACAAAAATGGCTGGATATTGCAATTTTAAATTATGACCGACGATATTGACACTAACTATGCGGGAAGGTGGTTCCATTCAGAAGACATTCTGGGGCGAAAGGGGCGATGTGGGCAACAGTATGACAGTGATGAATTCAGACTTTGAATAGAACATTTGCTATATCCCCCAAGCGCCCTGGCCCGAACTCGAGAAATCATGAGAACGGTGTTCCTTCACATCTTTAGTGATCGGTAATTTCGAACTTATCTTTGGTTACACAGCTTTAAGCTTAATTTCGAGTCACCCTGAACAAGTGCCTGATATACCCAAATGACCTGTCCATATCGCTTTTAATATTTCTCCTCAATGTCAGCATTTTTGATACTGTGCATGCTGTCCACCTTTCAACCTGGATGGGCTGCAGAAATTTCTTACATTATTATCATTCTCGTACAATTTCAAAGACGCTGATATTAAGTTAGAAACGCTAAAAATGCACTAAACAGCACCGCGGACTAAGAGCTAAATCCTGGTTTTTGTTGTTGTGAATTCTCGGCTTTTTAAGCAATTCCTGCTAAAACAAAAATCATGAGAATGATAATATTATATAAGAGATTTCTGCAGCTCAGCCAGGTTGAAAGGTGGATTGCATGCACAATATCAAAAATGCTGACATTGACAAGAAATTTTAAAAGTGATATGACAGGTCCCTGGGGTATATCAGGCGCATGTTCACGGTGACTCCGAATTACGCTCAAAAAGTGTGTAACCATGGAACTGGTTGAAATTAGCGATCACTAGGGAGCTGAAGGAACACCGTTCCCATGATTTCTCGAGTGCGAGCCGGGGCACTTGGGAATATTGCAAGTGGTTTATTGACGATCAATGTAAGAGGAAATATACAGAGCAGGAAAAAGCAGCTTATCTTTTATCACATTAATAGCGAGATAATAAGCAAGTTATGGTCTTAACTAATAAAAATTCCACCGCTGAATGTTGGAACTATTAGGCAGAGAATCAAGAAAACAAGAATAAAATTAACTGTGTTTATACATAGAAATAGAGAAAAAGTGAGAAAGGAATTTAAATGTATCTTACGGTAAAGTGATGAGACACAGAATATACAGCATGCTTTGAATTTTCGCACCATATGGGTGATAGTTTTTTTGTAGCAACATGTAACTATAACGATGATAATCAAAGCTGGTCTGCTGGCACAGTAGTTGGTGTTGTATTATGAAGCGACAGGTTTGTGGTTCAATTCTTGTTGGGGGACAGGGTGGTTTTTGGAAAGACACCTGGTTGTGTTGGCATATTTTCACAGCAACACTTGGTGATGCTCTTGACTTGAAGAGCAGCCGTAAAACACATGTTAGTAACTTCACCATACGAGTAACTGAAGAAAGAAAGAAAGACAAGGCTCAGCCCCTGGCCCCGATGGAATTCCCAACGCTGTCCTGAAGTCTTGTGCTGAAGTTATTTTGAGTTACTTGGTAATTTTGTTTACAAAATCGGTGAAATATGGCTTCTTGCCTCTAGACTGGAAATCTGCAAATGTTGTCCCCGTCCACAAGTCTGGCCCAAAAAATCTGGTACAAAACTACAGGCCCATCTCACTGACAAGTGTGTACTGCAAAACTATGGAGCACATTATTTACACTAACCTAATGAAACACCTTAGTCTGATCAATTTCTTTAGCCCATTTCAACATGGTTTTCGTACAGGATTTTCTTGTACCACGCAGTTGCTCGAGTTGTCACGACATTTCACAATCGTTTGATAAGGGCTGACAAGTTGACTGTATCCTCCTGGACTTCAAAAAGGCTTTTGACATGGTTCCTTAAGATCTTCTTACAAACAAGCTTCACAAACTAAACATAGATTTGGAAACTTTCAATTGGATTGGCGATTACCTAAATTCAAGAAAACAGTCCATGTTCATTAACGGCCTTAC
This sequence comes from Ixodes scapularis, assembly GCF_016920785.2. NCBI lineage: Eukaryota > Metazoa > Arthropoda > Arachnida > Ixodida > Ixodidae > Ixodes > Ixodes scapularis. The sequence goes on from NW_024609868.1 coordinate 113,364,062, forward strand.
AGTCCTCTTATATGAAAATAACATCCGCAGTCCCACAGGGGTAGGTAGTTGGCCCTCTCCTTTTTTTTTCGATATATATTAATGATACAGTACAAGCCGTCTCTTCACATATTCAATTACATGCAGACGACTGCATTTTGTACAGTGATATGACCTGTGATGCTTGAGAGGATATCGCACCTCCCGAGCCCTATGCAATTCCAATGGCAACTTTTTAGTATATTTTCTCAAGAACCAGCAAACGGATTGACTTGGCATTGGTTTTATTAGAAAGATAATAAAAAAACAGTAATACTGTGGTGCTACATTTTTCGATTTTTAAGCTAACATTTTTTATGGGAACTGAAAGATGATTGAAAAAGCCTTTTTTTATCGTTCCATGCTTCATAAACCTTTAAAAATAAATCGGGGCCTAAATACAAATTTAGGCTCGACAATATTCAAGACCAGGACTTTTTGAATATATTTCTTACAAGTTTTTTTTTTTTAGAGATTCTCATTGTAATAAATTTTAACCTGGTTTGTAGCCCATCAAAACCTAAAAAAATCCAGCTGTCTGGTGGCACCATCTATGAGTGTGTCCGCAATACTTGCTTTTAAAATTGCGCAATGCGTTATCGTGCCCCGGACTACTTGCATCTTTAAGGTCGTCGGGTTGACAGTCGGGATTTTGAGGAAGAGTGCCTCTCAAAACAGATTTTTTTTCTTGGGGGGAGGGCGAAGATATTTTGCGGGTTATCGCGATAGTGAGTAATAGGTTGTACATCGCCCGAGCGCGTCCTTGGGAGGATTTGTAGGTGTTTTGGCGTCGCACTAATGCAAGTAAAAAGTTTTTTTTCTTCTTTTTTTTGTTTAGTGGCGGAGATATTTAGCAGGGTTGGGCAGAAATACTCAGAAATGTATTTGGAAATACAAATACTGGGATACATTAAAATAGTAGCTAAAATACTGATACTGAAATATATCTGTAAAAGTGTATCGCAATACGTATCGGAAATACATTTTAAATAGAGGCGAAAAGTATTTGAAAATACAAATACAGGAATTCATTTTAGGGAGGGCAGAAATACAAATACAGAAATACTGATCCTGCAATACATTTTTCAAATTTGTTTGAGATGCCAAATGAAATGAAGCTTGAAGTTGCAAATGGAAGTTTTTGATCCTGAAATCACTTTCCCGTAGGCTTGGCGCTTTGCCTTGAAGGTAGTGATTTTGGACGACGAGGAGTCTTCAATGGGCTCAAAAAAACATTCCATCAAGGACTGACCGCGGTCCCATCCCGGACATCCTGTCTGTCTGACGAGGGATGCGAAAAGACTTCAACCTCTAAATAGATTTTATGTCATGCTAAATCCCATCAAAACATCACCACGCCCCTGTCCAATAAGGACGCCCTTGTCAACAACTATCACATGACGTCACGGTGGAATCAACTGGTATTCTTTATCTGTAGGTGTGGCCTTGAACATGAAACTTTAACACACTGCTGTATGAAAGGACAATACATACTTTCATTGTAGGTTACCTCGTTGAAGATCGTGCAGGCAGTGTCATTTGGAATTTTCGAGAATAGTGGACCACCTGAAGCATTTTGGAAAACATGTCTTAGTTTCTGTTACGGTTGAAAAAAATGATACGGTGGCATCCCTGTTGTAAAGGTCCTTCCTGTCGACCCTCCGCCACCGACGCATGGATTGCAGTCCAAGTTTCGTCTTGCATACTTAAATAGAGACCTCGTGAATTGCGACCTCATATTGCCGGCACAGGTGCGAGCTCTCCGAGAAACAGCGCGCTCGAGACGCGTCGCAGGTGTACGAAGTCTGGGTCGGCACAGCGAGGCCACGTCTGACCTCCTTCCTGGCTTTTGGATCACCAGAGCAGCGGGTCACTTTCACGTCGGCTGATTACGTACCCTTGAGCCGTGCAATATTATGGGCGCAGCCGCAGACGCATTCGAATATGTGTTGAACTTCACTGCGTGGGCCATCCTACTATTTCAAGTCAACCACCGCCAGGATCGTGCTGCAACGGACAGTGACTCAGCTTCGCCGGCTGGGTGTACTGTGTACGTTAAGGCGAGCGAGACGGTTAGCAGCGGGCTTTGGATGCCTGCAAACAATGACTCAGGAAACCCCTACCTAAGGACCTGCGGCACAAGATGCTCTGACTCCACTCCTGGCACGCCACCTGGTTCGAGTCCCTGACTACGCAACATTTCTCAGAGGAGAGAAGAGGTCGCAGAGAAAAATAGTTGGAAGGAAGCTTGGTCAGCATAGTAACAATGCCCCAGCATCTCCCTCACCCTGGTGCCCTCAAAAGTTAAAAAACAAAAGCGTTCGGATTTGTATTTTTTTTGGGGGGAGTTTCTCAAGAAATGTAACGAAATACATTTCACCCTGACTGTATCGCGATACAAAGGAACATTCAAAATGTATTTCGATACAGGAATACAGATACTGATGAAAAAAATGTATCGCGATACAGAAATACAGATGCGAAATGTATTTCTGAAATACTATCGCGATACATTTGTATCGCGATACTGCCCAACCCTGATATTTAGCGGGTGGGTGAGAGTCATTAGTTTTCAATCGCCGGAGCGCATCATTGGGAGGATGTTCCATTCTTTGTTGGCATTTCGGGTCAAGAAAATGGGAGTGAAAGATTTCACGCTTCGAGCAGTCCTTGCGTGAGGCCTGAAGTTAGCAAATGCAGGCAGACAAAAGCTACTGAGGGGTCAAAGAGTAGATACTGCCTTACTACTTCTTTCTGTTCGAAATAGGATAGATGATTTGATCTGGCGATTTCAAATATTCTCCAGAGATGCATTTAAAATGTTTACTCATTTTAAATGTGGAGGAAACATACGTAAGTTCGTTGATTTTGTTTTAATTTCGACATTCGCTTTGCATATCAGCTTGTGGAGGCGGATTTCTACCCAAATAAAACAAACATTGCGAAAAAAATTCAATGAAGCTAAAAACAGAACAAGCTTTTTGGAAGTAGGCGTGACTCACATGTTGCTATTTGGAAGTTGTGGAAGTCGCGCTGAAGATTCCTTGTTTAACCCGAACCAATACACTCTTGATTCAGTATTTTATTAAATAGAGGCAAATGTATTAGACAAGAACCCGCACGCCTTTTATTATGGTGTTCGTCGATTGCACAGTCTTGGCTGCGATGAGCCTTTGGTCGGCTCCCTAGCAGCACAGATGTCCTATACACATCCACAGGACATCCCTGGAACGTCAGGACATCCTGAGGATATCCGGAGGACCATGTCTGCTGCTTGGGCTGTTACTGTTGAGCGGCGGACAGAAAATCTCAACGGAGAACGGGCGGCGGAGAAAAGCTTACCGAAGAGAAGCTCACCAGTGAAATGCTCACTGCAAAATCGACAAATGTAGAGAAAAGCTCATTTCCGAAATATTTTATTAATGTTCGCACTGCGGTGTTTATATTTAAAACTCACGTCCACACTTTGCTCAGCGCTCGCGCGCTTTTTGCGTGTTCGTATATTTGTAAAACCAAGTGTTCTCGTTCAGCCCCAGAAGAACAGCTTACTTTCTAAGAAAAATGGGGAAGAGGCAGACGAATCTAGTTTTGCAGAATGCAAACACATAATGCGAACACATAAACACATAAAAAACTTTTACATGGAGACAGGACATTGCCTCAACGTTGAGTACCACGAAAAGCAACAATGTCACCTCCGTCTCGGCACCCGACGACTCCTGGCCCCCAAAAAGTATCAAGTTCGTCTTAGGCCACATAACTGAAGGAAGTCATTGTTTACTACAAAGCAAAAGAAAAACAGAACATAATATTACCGCGTGCGCAGCTAGCCAACTAGGCAGCCCGCCCGTGGCCTAACGGTTACCGTGCTTATCTTCACGCAAGTAGCCGAGGTTCGATGCCTGGCCGCGGATACACCTTTTTTTGTTTCTGTAATGTCGCATTTTGGTGAATTCCAGAACACTGTTGCTTATTCGAGGTTAGTATGTTCTACGCGCCGAACCTTCTACGCCGGTTGTTCCAGAAGCCCACGCGTGTATGTAACGAGCTCCACGTGGAGAGCCGGGGTCAGTCCCGATCCTGCTGTTTCGCCGACATCACGCCTGCGACGCCAACCTTCTACTTTGTTTGCCCCATTAAATGTTTAGTTTTTTCAGTTATTCACCGCCTCATCATTTGTCATTCGTGACATTATCTTTATCCTTTGAATGCAAAGAAAAAAAGACTATTTACAAAAACGAGAAACGATGTGGCCAGAAACCATGATGTTCGATAAAACGGTGTTCTACGAAACGGCTTTGATGAAATAGACCTATAGGGAGTACCGTATTTGCACAATTCTAACGCGCACTTTTTTTCCGAAAAAACTGTCCTCTAAATTGCATGCGCGTTACAATCGAAACCGAAAAAAAAAAAATGGAAAAACAAACTCGGCGTTAGATAGCTACCCGCATCGTTATGGACACTGGATCGCTGGGCTTTCACTGGATTGTGTAAGCTCCAAATCCAATCCAATCCATGCGTCGTCACATGTTTTCTTCCTTCGCTTGCTACGCCATTTTGCTTTTGTCGTTGTCGAACTTCAAAATGGAGAAGCAGAAGCGGTTTCGCTATGAGGCTTCGTTCAAACAAAAAGTGATTCTGCTTGTTGAAAAAGAGGGAAATCGAGCGGCGTCCCGTGTCTTGGGGGTCCCCGAGACGTGTGTTCGCGAGTGGCGGAAACAGAGAAACCGCATTTTTGCGTGCAAGGCCACCAGGAAAGGTTTTAATGGCCCTCAACAAGGACGTTTCCCCAAACTGGAGAGCGCGCTTTCTGACTTCGTCAAGGAACTGCGCACAAATCAGCTGCCCGTATCTTCCGATATCATCAAGGTGAAAGCCCTTCAACTGGCTCTGAGCTTCAGGATCCCGCGGACCAGTTTCAAAGCCAGCCGGAGATGGATCACAAAGTTCATGAAGCAGAAGGGATTTTCCATGAGGCGAAGAACCAGCATCTGCCAGAAGCTCCCGGAAGCTTACGAGGAGAAGCTGGTGGCATTCCAGCGGTTTGTGATTATGCTCCGCCGCACAAACGACTATATCGCTGGGCAAATGGGCAACGCAGACCAAACGCCCATGTTTTTTGACATGCCGTCAAATTACACAGTGGAGACGAAAGGCGCTACGCAAGTGAGGATACTGACCTCCGGCAACGAGAAAAACAGGGTAACAGCGATGCTCTGTTGCACGGCCGACGGACACAAGCTGAACCCATATTTGATTTTCAAAAGGAAGACTTTGCCGGCAAACGTGGCATTCCCCGCGAATGGGATCGTCCGAGTGCACCCGAAAGGGTGGATGGACACGGACCTGATGGTCGATTGGATTGACTCCGTCTCGATGAAGAGGCCAGGAGCTGACCTAGCCGTGAGGTCCATGCTCGTGTTGGACTCTTTCAGGTGTCACATCACCCAGCGTGTGAAGGACAAGCTCGCGGCGTGCCGCACCGATCTCGTTGTCATTCCAGGTGGAATGACATCTCAACTCCAGCCGCTGGACGTGTGCCTCAACAAGCCAATAAAGGATCGCGTCCGGGCTGCCTACAATGAGTGGCTCATCGACGGCGAGCACGCTCTGACGCCAGCAGGACGTCTCAAAAGAGCGGCGCTCAACGACCTCGCCAAGTGGGTGCTCGACGCGTGGAAGGCACTTCCCCAGGCAATGGTCGCCCACTCGTTCAAGAAGTGCGGCATCTCCAACGCCTTGGACGGAACCGAAGACGACTGCCTGTGGTCCGTGGAAAGTGACAAGGACCTCTCGTCGGACTCTGACGACGACTAGTCTGTCAATTTGTATTCTTTTTTGTGCTGTATAAATACCTCTTATCAGGTATGTGTTGCTCAGCCTTGACTTTTTCTTACTTGCGCGTTAGAATCGGCATCAAGTTATTTTTCGAATATCCGGGAGTCAAAGAGACGTGCGCGTTAGAATCGGGGGCGCGTTAGAATCGTGCAAATACGGTATTCACTGGACGTCATATTTGTGGGTGCTGTTTAGAGCGCATCATTCAGAACGAGCTCACATCAATAGGCTGCTAAGACCGGCATTCTTGAGGGTGCGGAATGCACGCTGCAAAAGAACTGTGGAAGCTCGCCATCAGCACGCACCCAGCATTCGTGCACACAGCTATGGCCACCAGTGAATATTCCCTATTGCTATATTACCCTAGCATCAAGGATATTGCAGGAATTGGTGTTGCACGCGCCACACGTGCTGGCCTCAGCAGTAGTAACTTTTCTAAAACAAATACCGTATTTTCCGGTGTATAAGACGCGGCTTTTTTCAAAAGTTCTTGCTGGTGCGTCTTATACAACAATGCGTCTTATACGCGAATTTTTTTTTTTTTTTGCGAGTTCAGAAATTTTAAATTTACTCGGTTGATGTTCAAGCTTGTTTCACCAAAAACAAAATATCGCTACCGATCACGCGGTCGTAACACGGTGATACTTCAATACGGGGACCACCGCGTGCCACGTTTTAGGTGAACTCCAAGATTGCAAACATACGGTCGTTGCGGATGCGGAGGTCCCAGGCGTAAGTAATGTGAAATGCCAACAGATGGCGACAATCACGCTTCTCGCCAAGACAAGCCAGGACAAGCCAGGACAAGCCGCCTCTCTTTTTCAGTCGCCATTTTCATCTTTGTTCGCTCTGCGTGCGTGCGTCGTCGTGTTTTCCTGCCATCTGCCCGGTCTTGCTACAATATGCCACCGCAGTCGCGCAAGAGCTACACAGCGAAGTTTAAATTATATGCGGTCGAGTACGCTACCGAACACGGTAACCGGGCTGCAGGTCGCCGTTTCGACGTCACCGAGAAGATGATTCGCACATGGCGACAGTCGTCCACCAAACTACAGGCGATGAAAAGTGGAAAAAAGGCTGACCGCGGAAAGAAGGCGCGGTGGCCTGAACTTGAAGACCAGCTCGTCAAGTGGGCTCTTGAACAGCGGGCTGAAGGCAGGGCACTGTCAACCGTGCAATTGCGCTTGAAAGCACGCACTTTGGCCAGTGGAATGGGTGCCGCTGATTTTGTTGGTGGGCCGTCATGGTGTTATAGATTTATGCGCCGCAAAGCCTTGTCAATCAGAGCGCGAACGACAATGTGTCAGAAACTCCCAGACGACTTCGGAGAAAAAGTGGAGAAGTTCCAAGAATTTGTAAAGAAGGAAGTCGAAAAGAGTAACATCATCGACAGCCACATTGTGAACATGGATGAAGTGCCCCTGACATTTGATATCCCTATGTCAAAAAGTGTCGCTCAGAAAGGTGCCAAGGCAGTCACAGTACGAACAACTGGGCACGAAAAGTCTCACTTTACAGTTGTACTAGCGTGCTGTGCTGACGGAACAAAGCTGCCGCCGATGTTGATTTTTAAAAGAAAAACGATGCCAAAAGAAAGCTTTCCGCCTGGTGTTGTCGTCAAAACTAACGAGAAGGGCTGGATGGATGAGCAAATGATGGGAGTCTGGCTCGAAACCTGCTTTTCGAAGCGCCCGGATGGATTTTTTCATGCCCGGAAGGGCCTTCTAGTCATGGATAGCATGCGGGCACACATGACAGACTTGACACTAAGGCAGATTAAGACGATGAACTGCACCCCTACAATAATACCCGGCGGTATGACGAAGATTCTGCAGCCTTTAGACATATCCGTAAACCGCAGCTTTAAAGCTGTTTTGCGACGCATTTGGGAGGCGTGGATGACGGAAGGCGAGCACAGCTACACCGCAACTGGACGCATGAGGCGCGCTTCGTTTAGTGAAGTTGCAAAGTGGGTCCATGAGGCCTGGAGTGCAGTTTCAGCGGCAACCATAACTGCGGGCTTCCGCAAGGCTGGCCTACTAGCTTCAGCGCCACCTCAGCACGACGATGACGACAATGACCTGAGCGACTCTGAGTGTGAAGAGACTGTCGCAGCAGAGTTGCCGCCAGAAATTGCCGAACTTTTTGACAGCGCATCCGAAGATGAAGACTTCGCAGGTTTTGAGTAGAAATAAAATGTTATGGGCGTATGAGAGAGTTCTTTCGTCGTTATTTATTTATTTTTTTTTGCAAAGGGGTGGGTGGTTGGGGCGTGTGGTGGCTTTTTCGATCACTTCACGCCACATAAAGGCCCAACCACATGCCGCGTCAGCGTTTCCCAGTTAACGCCGAGGTCTGTCCTGTCCAGATATGCGCGTCGCTTTTTTTCGGATGGCCTTCGGGCGATGCGAGCAGGCGCCGGGAAACGCCGACTCGTCTCAGACGCGCCCGTGTGGTTGGGTCTTACGGACTTCTCACAGGTAAGGTGCATTTCGCAATGGTCGCGCAAGCGTGCTTAATTAGTTTCGTTAGCCTATGTGGATAAATTCGGGTGCGTCTTATACACGGGTGCGTCTTATATACCAACTCTTTCAATGAAAGCCTGCATATAGGGTGGGTGCGTCTTATACAAAGGTGCGTCTTATACACCGGAAAATACGGTACCTAAAACAAATGGCATCTTGCACGCGCGTTCATCAATGCTTTATTTTGGTTACTTTATTTTGGTTACTTCGAACCTTTTATACGAGGAAGGCGTGCGCGAGTGGCGCGTGGAACACCAATCTCTGCATTCTCCTTGATGCTTGGGTAATATAGCAAATGGTCTCTTGGGTTAAATTACATGGCGTTCATTTAAATGACTTTGATATAACAGAGTTCGATAAAATATCGAGTGCTGCGAAGAAATAATGTTAAAATGGTTTGTAAAGGTGAGCTTTTCTCCGCATCTATCCTAAGTCTGGTGAGCTCTTCTCCGCATCCGCTGGATTTCCGGTGAGCTTTTCTCCGCCAGAGAACAGCGCAACACCGAGAGGCTCACGGGAGAAAAGTTTGCCGAAAAACTGGGAGATGCTGAGATAAACCCACTCAAGAATTATACGATCAAGCTTTTAAATTTAGTATTTGCGGCTCTACTCTGGGGGCACTGTGGGGAACACAAACGGAGATTTATACAATATCCGTATATAGCAGACACCAAAATGAATGAAGAAGCAGAAGTCCACAGTTCTGCAGAATGGGAACAATTAACAAAGGGATAGACACGTCTTTTTCTATAAAGACATTGCCTCAACGTTGAGTTCTATGAACAGTAACGAAGTGACCTCGTCATTGCACCCGACGACCACAGAGAGCCCCCAAATTGGGTCAGGACCCATCACGCCAGAAATGTTAAGTTACTACAAATAAAAAAAAAAAATATGGAAAAGACTTTTTTTTTTTTTATCTATATACCAAAAAAATGCCATTTCCGAAAACGAAAATCGTAGGCGAGTTTCCACCGCATTCATCAAGAGGCCGGCGAGCTTCTGTCCGCGTCAGTCGGTTTTGCGGTGAGATTTTCTTCTATTAGCTTTATCTCGGAAAAAAGCTAATAGAAGAAAATCTCACCGCAAGACCGACTGACGCGGACAGAAGCTCGCCGGCCTCTTGATGAATGCGGTGGAAACTCGCCTACGATTTTCGTTTTCGGAAATGGCATTCAGATTTGTGACTTCGGCATCAACCTGAACCTTTTCTAAATCGAAACCACAGAAGATTGCACGGGCCTGAAAGACTATGCCGGTTTTCAGCCATCACATTTTCACAAAGTGAGGCACCTAAGGTTCTGCTGTGCACTAGAAGGTCACTCGCACCTACACTGGACATTTTATCGAACGCCGTTTCATTGAATGCGTCATAGGTTTCTGCAATAAAATTTGAAAAAAATTTCATTGTGCTCTCGTACGACAGACGCCTGGATGGCACGACGGAAGACACACCTGCATGGGGTGTACCCAAGCGGGAGGATTCAGGTTCCACCACGTCCCCCTCCACTAGTCCCAAATTTTTTGTTTTGTTTTGTTAGCAGCATTTTTTGGCCGGCTATTAGGATTCTTTGTTTAAAAATACTTGACGTTTCGGTACGGGACGACCATTATTTTGATGAAACAGCATTCGATGAAATGTCCTGGAACCTAGGCGTTTGCTACTTCTTTTTCTTCGAGGTTATTTTCCCGATTATTCCTTTACTCGACGACAACTCAGGCACAGCTTTGTGCCCCCCTTTTTTTTTCTCTCTCTCTCTCTCTCTCTCTAATTAGAAACCGACAAAACACAAAGGAGGCCCAGACTCCTCTATATGCCATATACCGGCATGTATACCCTAGCCACAAGACAGTGGACCCCCTTTAATAAACCGATCTCACCAAGTGTTCGGCACATGTGTGAAGCCGACATAACTTTCGTTCACAAGAAGCAGGTGGCAGTGTCCGAGACGGCTCGTGCCGTCTTGTGCTTTTCACGCGCAGAGTTCCAGCGAGGTTTGGGCATGTGCCGAAATACTAAAGTTCTCTCGAAGCATTGCGGCAGCGGTGCCGTAGTCAAACCGGCTGGTGAGATGGGTGTGTTCTTTCATAGACCCAGCACACAACAGCAGACAACGAGGCAGGGGACGCGAGCGCATCCGCAAGACGAGACCATGTTATGATGGCTGAATCATCCAGGTGGCTCTGTAACATTCGATTTTGCACGTGCCACGTTCGAATGCAAGCATCTGAAGATGCGCGATAACAAAACCTCTAAAAAAATAAAAATTAAAAAAAGAATTATACAGCTCGCGGCCGCAGCGTCCCATTAAACATTCCTCTCATCTTTGCCTTCGTTCACAGCTTCCGCGAGCACATATATTTCACTTTACGTGATAGCGAAGCCGAAGCTACTCACAAAAGCACATCCTCCTGAAAGATGCTTGCACTGTATGAGCACGCGTGCTTGACAGGGACGCTGAAAGCTCGCAGCTCGCTCTTGTAGCCCCTGCTACGCTGGCACTTAGAGTGTAATGGAGTAGAAAAAAAACTCTTGTGGGGAAGCGTATTGACGCATGTTTGAAACCCGGGCCAAATATTCTATTTTGCTCGCCTGGAGCGCTGCTCAAAACTTGAGAGCTACGGGCCTATCCCCAGGGCAAAAAGGGAGCATAAAATGTTCGTCGTTTCGTCAACCTTTTTTTTGTAACATCGCGGAGGTTTGTGGAAGTTTCAGATCCGACTGAGAACGAAGTTGGAAACCGTTCGCGCCAATATGGTGCCTTTATTAGCCGCGAGAACAAGTTTGCAATCAGTGTTATGATTGGTTGCTCTATCCTCGCCGTGGCGTCACTGGCAGAACAGCGGTTTTGTCTGCAGGAGATTAGGATTGCGGGAATAAAAATATAGGCCCTGTGGCAGTGTAGGCACATAATTCTTGCCTTGCAGGAATAAGGCAAAAATTATCATGGATGGAATATATTATCAGCCAATACTCAATCATTTCCGAGACGGCTCTAAAACTCTACTCAAAAAAACTTTTTTTCCATTTGTTTTTTCTCAAATAAATAAATCTGGAAACTGAAATAAGGTATTCTCTGCCGAAGCAAGGACTATACCCGTCGGTGCACCGATCTCGTGTTTTTGAAATTGAATCGGTCATAGTATGCGACAAAGACCACTGCGGAGGTGGCCGCAGTACATGGCTCACTGATACGCAAACATTTGACTTTATCTCAGTTTTGCTTGACATATAATTAACTCATTTCGAAAAAAAGAAAACAAAAAAAAACCTCTACCTGTGATTTTGTAAAAAATATAATCACATGGCCCACAAATCAACCAGCGCACTTTTACTCTTTTACTATGTGCAACGGCGTTTACTTATTTGAGTGATTTGCGGTGGCGGCGTCTCGTCCCGGCGAACAAAACAACAAATCCGGTGCTCGGTAAAATATGCTAGGGCCTTAGTGGCAATTCAGTTTTGAGAAGCGATTAATCGGAACACGTAATTATGGAAGTTATTGTTTTAATAACTTGTTTAAAGCATAGATTTGTCACAATAAAACTACGCTTTGATCAGTACGTACATAAGATGCAACACTATCTAAACTTGTGGTCATTAATTTTTTGGCATTTCGGCAGTACAACAGATAGTTCTGATTTTGTGCCATTTAGAAAACGCACACAGATTTAGGAATCGGGGTGACCGGGTATCGGGAACCGGTTCATTTAGTTGTTTTTTTTTGCACAAGGAGATCAGACACTTTTTAGAGTAAGTAGCTTTATTTTTTTAAAGCGCTGCTCCGCGGCAATAAAAAGAAGGCTCTGAGGGGCCGTTATTTGGGACGCAACACCATTCTGACTCGTGGTAGATTATTTCGCAACATTATGACACGACACATGGCCCATTTCGTTTTGCAATCACGATATGGCAAATTTTGTTTTTGTAACGACGATATCAACAGTCTACACGCTATTTGGAAATCGTGTCGTAGAAAAACCTCGTAACGCGAAGAACTGAGCCAAATGAATCCAAAGTATCGGCCAAATGAGGCGTTCTCTAACCGTGCTTTTTTTTTCCTCAATCCGGTAAGAATGGGACAAAGGGCCCCTTCGCGATGGCCTCGGAGGCCCACAACACTCCCTCTCTTTGAATGAATAAAAAACAAAGCCATTCTCGCAGCTCGCAGGGTGCAGAGCCTTCTGCACGGCGGTGGGACGGGATGGGTGGGTTAAGGGGGGGGCTTTCAGGGTCGAGCCGTCCGCCGACAACCGGAACAAAAGGTTGAGCTTTTTCTGTATTTTTATTCGGAAGTAGAACTATATCGCGTAAGCAGTTGAGTGGAGAGGCTTCCCCCCAGTGCCATCTGGATTTTGAAAAAGTTTCTATCGGAGATGAAGTTCTACTGCTATATCCTCTTAAGTGTTCGCTCTTCAAAGTGATTTAAATAAAATTGATGACTGGTGTATCAAATGGCACATGCCTCTAAACGTATCTAAATGTATTAGCGTTAGATTTACTAGAAAAACTCACTTTATTCCTTCATCCTACAGACTCGGTGGTGTTTCACATGAACTGGCATCGGAGGCTAAATATTTGGGAGTTATTTTTTCGCGCGACTTAAGGTGGAATAAACATGCTGACTATATTACTGTACAGCGAAAGCAAGCCGGTCACTGGGATTTATTAAACATAATTTTAGGATGACTCCCCCATCTTTGAAGGAGGCATCATATTTTTCTCATGTGGGGTGTGTCCTCGACTACGCCAGTGAGATATGGGATCCGCTCAGACAGAACCATATAGGTAAAATTGAAAAGGTAAAAGAATCTTGCTGCGAGATTTGTTTCGGGTAATTACGATTTCAGAGCTAGCATAACTGAACTTAAATTGTCTCTAAATTGGATGCCTCTGAGTCAACGATGGAAATTGCTCAGTCTCAAAATGTTACAGAGTGTTTTACAGCAATAGCGCAATTTGTAGGTCCAAGTGTATTTTTGAGCCTGTCTATGTATCAGAAAGAAGAGATAATTAAAGAAAAAATTTGTCCATTTCACTGCAGAACTGATGTTTTCAAATGCCCCTTTTCCCCGCAGTCCATTGAAGATTGGAATAATCCCGCTAAGGGACGTTGTTGAAACAGCGTTGTCAGAGCTGTTTTTTTTTTAAAAGATTCAATGTTACTTCTAACTACCGTTATGTATTACTTCTTGAATGATTGTGTTTCACCTTGTGTTTGTAGTGTACAAATTTTATGTCTGTGGCCCTCCCTACTATAATGCCTCTTCAGGCGATGTGGGTATGCAAATAAATAAATAAATACCCTGACAGCTTTGGCCTTAAAGAGCAATTCCGCTTCATTTTTTTTTTTAATAGAATGCAGTCTATGCAGTATCACCCAGGAAGACCACACATCAAATATTGCAACCTATAGTTCGGTCTAAATGTTTCTTGAACGGTTTGGCAAACTTTGCAATGTGCTAAGTTGCCAAAATCTGCTGATTCTACCGGACGAACTGAGGCGCAACAAACAGCACAGTCAAAGCTATGGCATTGGTGTAGCCAACATTGAGCTAAACGTCATCACCACTGCCCCCTTTTTGTTTGTTCTTACTTCTCCGGGCAAGCGTAATGGGTATTGTCAGCAAATTTCCTCTCGGTACAGAGCGGTGTCAACGTTATTGGCGTACGTGCTTGTGCAGTGCGCTTTTTGGGGGCAGTACTGCCGTCTCCTGCGTCACAACTGCTGTCGTCTTGCCGTTTGTGAATATTGTCTTGGAGTTTCATTCACACTATGTGTGCAGACTGATGTCGCAGTTGTGCAGACGTGATTGAATGTCGTAGACACCAAAACATGGTGAAGGGTGTGGTGCAGACGACACTTGCGCCTGGCACACGCCCGCCCCAATCCCACCCATTGTTGCATAGAGGATCATGTGACATCTCGTACCACGTGATAGCCAAGTTCTTGGCGGCCAGACGCCAATGTTGCCGGAAGGAGTCAAAGTTTAGGTTTCGATTTCTGCTCATGTTTAAAGTAAGATTTAACAATATATATCCCAGTTTTTGCAAAGCAAATTACATAGTGCCTTTTATTAATGCTTTTCAATGTGAAATCACTCATTATCCCGAAATTTTCAGAATCCAGCAGAGTTACCCTTTTAAGGGCAAGTGACCTGTTAGAAGAAGCAACTCGACTCTTTACTGCAAAGCACAGGGATCCTTGCCCTAGTGACAGAGTGCGCTAAATTTATTGAGGCGGACATGGCGTGGGAGGAATTAAATCATTCTTGAGTTGTTGCTCCTGAATATATACTGGGCATCAAAGAAATAACCATCGTCCTACATGGTCGTCAACATTCACAATCAAGAGGACACCGGAGACTGACCGTTGACAGAATGACAAGGCACCACTTCAGAGTTCCCATTCTACCTCCTAGGACAGATGTAATCCTGCCAATTTCTTTTTACAGTGGAGCTGTTAAGGGCTAGGTTCCCCAGGACCGTGTCCGGTACCAAAGAAATGTTGACACAAACCTACGCGAACCTCTGGACAGCTAACGCCATCTATAAACGACAACGGCAACCAGTCTGGTTGCCGCCATCGCTCATAGATGGCGGCAACCTTCGCAGCTATCATAGAAGAATGGATAAGTGGGCGAGTTGGTGGGAAATCATCGTTGAACACAGGGGGCGCGAAAAAAAGACGAGGACGAAGAAGAAACGTGCGTGACGAGCGTAGCGCACGTCACGTCGTCTTCGTCTGTTTTGCGTGCTGTATCGTACGCTCTTATCAGTTTCGGTTTGGACTCGCGATGGGTCGGCCGTGTGCCCTTTCTTCGGGGATAGAAGACGGAGTGCGGAAGAAGCGGCGACGTACGCAGCAGCGCGAATGGGTCCGCAACCGCCGCGTGCGTCGGCAACCGCCGCGTGCGTCCGCAACCGCCGAGTGCGTCCGCAACCGTCGAGTGCGTCCGCAACCGTCGAGTGCGTCCGCAACCGCCGCGTGCGTCCGCAACCGCCGCGTGCGTCCACAACCGCCGCGTGCGTCGAGCGCTTCAGATTCCCTTCCGGAAGAGCAGAGCAGAGCACTCGCCTGGAAAGCCACCGCCGAGAACAGAAGCTACTGCTCCGCTGCTCTTCCTTCTTCACCAGAGGGAAAAGGCTGAAATTTTTTGTTTTCTTTCTTTCAATAGATACTTAGTGGATTCGACACAGCGCACAAGAAACGAAGACAAAGTAGAAGGGTGCAAACAAAACAAGCGCTTACTCTCAACTGAAAGATTTTATTGAAAAGAAACACCGAAGTAAACAACAGCATTCCACACCACCACGGCCAATTCAGTATGTGTCGAGATAATATATCTCTTCGCTATGTAGAATGACCGATTTTCGGCGTACACATTGCCCAGTCCCTTCTTTGATCATGTAGGCCTCTAAAATTTCCCTAGTCATCTGATCTCCCCCCCCTTCCAGCAATTGACACGTGATGGAAGTTGGACTGGCATCCCCAATTGCTGGAAGGGGGGGAGATCAGATGACTAAGGAAATTTTAGAGGCCTACACAATCAAAGAAGAAGGGACTGGGCAATGTGTACGCCAAAAATCTGTCATTCTACATAGCAAAGAGATATGTTATCTCGACACATACTTAATTGGCTGTGATGGTGTGGAATGTTGTTGTTTACTTAGGTGTTTCTTTTCAATAAGAACTTTCAGTTGAAAGTAAGTGCTTGTCCTATGTGCACCCTTCTACTTTGTCTTCGTTTCTTGTGCGCTGTGTCGAATCCACTAAGCATGAACCAACTAGCCCGCATCACCACCCTAAAATAGATCCAGTCGAACCCTGCTTCAACGAACGCCGCCTCAACAAAATTTCTGGTTAACAAATATTTTTCGGTTCCTAGTCAATGATCCATAGGAGTCAATGCATAAAAATTCTCGCAACAGCGAACACTGCTTCTTGTGCCGTTTTGCTCGAGCAAAAGTTTATAGAGCAATTCAAAGTTCGAAAGTTTAATTTTTTGTAAGGAAAACAAACTTTGGAGCACTTTGGTGCATTTTGGCACATAAAAATATGTCTACTATAAAGTTCAAATCGCATGTTGAACCACCAGAAACTGGCACTAATAACTGGTACCCAAGCGCAACGTTGACTGGGCGTGCAGGCCGCCTTTACTCGATGGTGACAGCAATGAGGCTGGCCTCCTGGGCTTTCCTTCGTCATTGCACCGATGTGGGTTACACCCTAGATTTTGGCTTGATAATCCGCTGCTGCAGACTATCCAAAGCTGAAGCTCAGTCGTCTTTTATGTTTTGTCGGTCGTCCTTTTGTCAGTACAGCATGCAGGATTTTTGGGCATGGCACCCCAAAGCAAAACATGGAAGTTTTTATCTTTAGAAGATAAAGCTTGCATCTTGGCCAAAGTTGCAAGTGGACAGAAAAAAGCTGTCATTGCAGAAAAATCCGGAATTTCTCAGAGTTTTTATTTGACGATCCTAAAGTCTAAAGATGCAATCAAAAAGGCTCTTGCATCGGGACATCAGCCAGGCGAAAGAAACTGACGCCATCGGAACACGAAGAGCTTGACAAGGCTATGTATACATGGTTTGTGGAGACGAGGGCGAAGAAGATACCGATCAGCAGAAGCGTTGTGCAGCAGAAGGCATTAAATTTCGCTTGTCTGCTAGGAATCGACAACTTCAAAGCTAGTAGCAGCTGGCTCAACAGGTTCAAGGCCCACCATGACATTGTCGGCAAGACGCTTAGTGGCGAGTCAGCATCGGCAGACACAGGCAGTGCTTCCGCTTGGATGTCAACAAACGTTTCAGCATTGCTGAAGGACTGTGCGATGTCCGACATTTACAACGCCGACGAGACAGGACTTTTCTTTGAGATGCTGCTGTCGAAAACACTGGGAATGAAAGGTCAGTGCTGCCACAGCGGAAAACACAGTAAAAAGCGCGTGACTGTGCTGCTTTGCGCCAATGTGGAAGGGTCAGACAAACGCCCACCGCTGATTATTGGCACGAGTGCAAGTCCCCGTTGTTTTAAAGGAAACAGGAGCCTTCCCGTCAAGTATGTAGCCAACAGCCGGTCTTGGCTGACGCAAGCCATTTTTTCGGAATGTGTTGAAAGGTTCAACTACGACATGAGGAGGTAGGGCCGGCAGGTTTGCTTCTGGACAAAAGACTTCTTCCAAAACTCGAAGTCCCCCATCGCGGCGAAATGCCACGCAGTACACTCTGGGAACTTTGGCCCCTCAGTTTCGGTTTCAATTGACGACCTTCAATTCATGCTATCACGCCGTGACCGAATGAGCTGCTTGCGTTTTCGAGTGTCCGACTTCCCACGAATGTACAATACTCTAAGCATTCTCGAACGATTTAGAAGGAAGACCGGGGCACTTCTCTTGGTTCCCGACATGTCGGATATTGTGCGTGCGTATGCAAACGTAGTGAAACGTGATAGTCGCCTCTCCCCACGATTGTATCTTTGAGCTCACTTTCAATAATCCTGTCTAGTACCAGTGAACCACAATTAAAATTCGGTCACTGGTACTAATTTGAGCCCTACACGTATTTGATTTGCCAACCGTCCGCTTCGTGTTACTTCATTGAGCAAACAAGCCTCATTCTCACAGGATACTCACAGTTGAGCCCGACGTTAGTGCATGACCTTTCAGGGAAACGCAATGAATTTGCACTCACTACTGCACAGAAGTTACTATGAAGTCCTCCTTGTGTCATTATATATCTCCCACTCAAATTTTATGCCGAATGGAGGTTACGTTTTCGGAAACACCAAGATCGGCTAGCTTTGACGGAGTCCCTAACAAGCGTCCCCTACTCCTCGTGAAGCCTTTTTTGACGAGCCTTTACCGACGCCCGAGAGCTGTGTCTGAACGGTGGTTCTGAAATTATCTCGGAATACTCAGTCACGAAGAAAGCAAACATATAACAAATCTTAAGACTATTAGCAACCGCCAAATGCGCTTTGAATTCTTTAGTTAAGTGGGCGCACCACGTAGGGGTTCATGGCGTATACCTACTGTCCGCCGAACAGTGCAGCATTCTTCACACAAGTGCTCGACTGTTGCTTTCTTCAAAAAACGGTTTGTACGTGTGAATGTGCCTCTATGGTTGCAATATAACTTCATGCAATATTGAATTAGTCGAATCCAAACGTGTAGGAATTTCACTTCCTGCAGTGCCGTGGGTCAGTACAGCTATAAAGAGATGAGAAGTGTTTGATTTTAGCTTTTCAATGGCATCTCCCAGTTTTACCTCGTGTACTCAGGTGTATTAAGAAAAAGAGTAATTGAAAAAAAAATGAAATTTCGTAAAGGGATGCATAAAACAAGTAACAAACTTGCTGACCAGCAACACTAATGTAAAGTTGCGAGCTCGGCGTTCGTGAGTTATTGGTTGTTACAGCTTGTTGACTCGTACACAAGCAAGATCCTCAAGCTTCGGAGCGTCGAGATTCCCAACGCTGGCTCGTCCACCACACCTCGAAACGCTAACAGAAAGGCTCAAGTACAAAAATAAACAAGCATGCGAGTGTCAAGACAAAGTTTACGTATAGTTTGGGCTTCTGCAAAAGCTTAGAGTTCTGGCCATTCAGGTTAGTTTAGAAACCCAAAACGATGCGCTGGAGACCAGGAACCATGAGATAACGGCTGTTTATATTCCACGCTCTGTGAATGATCTCTCTCGAAGTTTCGCTCCAAACCAAAACCATGCCGCTCTCCTCCCTGGCCAACTAGTTCCCACAGTGCAACGTGCGCAGTGTTGCATGCAGGGATTTATGAAGTAGTCTATTGCTCCTTCACCGAATTTCGGACGCTACGCTCACAAATGTGAAGCTTTAGTAGTTTCCTCCTAACTGCACTTCAGTTATCCAGCACCTTGACCAAGGTGTCATTAGAAGCCTGAAGTGCATCCACCACCAGCGAGTGATGCAGCGTCTCCTACTAAACGTGCGCGCAGGTCGAGACACCCAGTTGGATCTCTACATCGCGCTGCAGATGATGGCTGCTGTATGAATCAAACGTCCAGTCATCGCAAACTGTCTCACGCACACGGGCTTCAAGCTCGGAGACCCAGACGCCGACTCCACTGATGATAACAAAGCAGTGCGTCCGCCGGGAGGGGCTGCTCCTTCTTGAGCCGCCCTTCAAGATGCTGAAACTGCACTATCAGGTGTCAAGCTAGAAGATTTTGTCGGCGCTGACATGGATGTTATTGCTCATAAAGAAGTGAACAACGAGGACATTATAAAAAGTGTCCACGACGGGACGCAGTCAGATGAAGAAGACGTGCCGGACCTGCAGCCTCCGCCGACCATGGTGCACGTACTGGATGTGTTCCCACATGCTCAGAAACTATGTGGCTGCGCACGATGACGACTTCGCCGTGAACCTACTCGCCGAATGTGAAAATTGCATCACGGAGCTCCAACAAGAAAAAATGAAAGCCCTTTACAACTCCCTGTAACGCCGAATTAGAGCGCAGCTCTTGAGGAGAAGGAGGGAAGGGTACTGGGGGATGGGTCAAGTGACCTCGGGGGGGTGGGGGGTCACGTGACCTTGGGGGTCACGTGACCTTGTGGGAGTCACGTGACCTTGGGGCGTCACGTGACGTCGGGGGGTCACGTGACCTGGGGCCACGTGACGATACCGATGACGTCATCAGTAGCGTCACTGATGACGCCATCAGTGATGATGATGACGATGCAAATGCCGGTGACGTCATCAGTGACGTCACTAATGACGTCATCAGCGATGATGACGATGCGGATGCTGGTGACGTCATCAGTGACGTCACTGATGACGTCATCAGTGGCTATGACGTCAACGGGGGGTCACGTGACCTCGGGGGGTATCCCCAGGTCACGTGACCCCAGGGGGGGTCACGACCTGGGTAACCATCGTGACCCTCATGAGGGTAACCCTAGTAACCCTTGTGAGGGCAACTCTCGTGACCCTCGTGAGGGTAACTCTCGTGACCCTCGTGAGGGTAACTCTCGTGACCCTCGTGAGGGTAACTCTCGTGACCCTCGTAAGGGTAACTCTCATAACCCTCGTGACCCTCGTGAGGGTAACCCTCGTGAAGGTTACCCTCGTAACCCTCATGAGGGTTACGAGGGTAAGTAACCCTCGTGAGGGTAACTCTCATAACCCTCGTGACCCTCGTGAGGGTAACCCTCGTGAAGGTTACCCTCACGAGGGTTACTAACCCTCGTAACCCTCAAAAGGGTTACCTTCACGAGGGTTACCCTCACGAGGGTTACTAACCCTCGTAACCCTCGTGAAGGTTACAAGGGTAAGTAACCCTCGTGAGGGTATCCCTCGTGAAGGTAACCCTTTTGAGGGTAACTAACCCTCGTAACCCTCGTGAGGGTTACGAGGGTAAGTAACCCTCGTGATCCTCGTGAGGGTAACCCTCATGAGATTAACCCTCGTAACCCTCACGAGGGTTACGAGGGTTGCGGTTACGCCGACGCCGACGCCGACGCCGCTCAAGCCGGGAACGGGCCCCTAAGAGCTGCGCTCTAAAAAGGTAGCAGGCGACGCTCGGTAAATTCTGGAAAAAAAATGAAAGCCGCTTACAACTCCCTGTAACGCCGAATTAGAGCGCAGCTCTTGAGGAGGAGGAGGGAAGGGCACAAGGGGGGGGGGGTAAACTAACCAGGGGGGGGGGGGTCACGTGACCTTGGGGGTCACGTGACCCCCAATGCCGATGATGTCATCACTGACGTCACTGATGACGTCATCCGTGACGATGACGATGCGGGTACCGATGACGTCATTAGTGACGTCACTGATGGCTTCACCAGTGATGATGACGATGACGATGTGGATGCCGGTGACGTCATCAGTGATGATGACGATGACAATGTGGATGCCGGTGACGTCATCAGTGATGATGACGATGACGATGTGGATGCCGGTGACATCAGTGATGATGACGATGACGATGGGGATGCCGGTGACGTCATCAGTGATGATGACGATGACGATGCGGATGCCGGTGACGTCATCAGTGATGATGACGATGACGATGTGGATGCCGGTGACGTCATCAGTGATGATGACGATGGGGATGCCGGTGACGTCATCAGTGATGATGACGATGACGATGTGGATGCCGGTGACGTCATCAGTAATGATGACGATGACGATGCGGATGCCGATGACGTCATCAGTAATGATGACGATGACGATGTGGATGCCGGTGACGTCATCAGTGATGATGACGATGACGATGTGGATGCCGGTGACGTCATCAGTGATGATGACGATGACGATGTGGATGCTGGTGACGTCATCAGTGATGATGACGATGACGATGTGGATGCCGGTGACGTCATCAGTGACGATTAGGGATGTCGCGAACCACCCTAGGTTCGATTTCGAAAGGTTTCGATATTTGCGAAGCGAACTGAGGTTCGATTTCGAAAAATTTCGATATTTTCGTACCGACCGAGGTTCGATTTCGAAAAATTCGCAACTTTTGTCCACAGCGGAGTTTCGAAATCGAAAAGTTCGAAGCTTTCACGGTTTCTAAAATTTCGAATTCGAATATTTCGAATATTTTTTTACTTCAGGTTCGATAAATTCGAAGATTTCGAAATTCTTTGTAAAAAAGATTCGAAAACTTCGAACGCTTCGAATTTGTATATACATGAAGTTCGAACAATTCGAAGATTTCGAATTTCTTTTTCCATAAAGTTCGAAAAGTTCGAAGGTTTCGATTCTGTTTTAACGCTAAATTAAAAAAAAAAAAAAAAAAAAATTTTCAAAGATTTTGAATTACTTTCTAATCCAAGTTTTCAAAGTTCGAAGTCCGATTTTCAAGTTTTTCCACAGTTTCAGTTTCAAATAACGTTTTCACGACTCACTGATTTTCACAAAATCAAGTTTAGAAAAGTTAGGGTGTGATATCTAGATTCTGCGAAGTTGGTCAGGCAATTAAATGAGACGACGAGTGTCCCGGACGTGCTAGAATATTTGCCAGTGCAGAATTGTAACCGCCAGCCCCGGGGGGGGGGGGGAGGCCTTTAACCTGCATCACGCAGTAGTGATTGCACGAACACACTGTTTTACGAGACTCTTCCAGTTCGAAACGGCCAGGGGCGAGCAGGAGGTTGAGGCTCAGAAAAACCGTGAAGCGACCTGGCAAACTAGCTCGCCACCCCTTGCACGCTGGTAGTAATCCGATCCGGTGAAGTTTATAATTGTCCTGGAGGTTTATTTTCTGGGACGGAGGAATCGCCTCGCAAAAAGCACAAAAGCCGACACAACTCGAGGTCGAGGAGCGTTCTACCATACAAGTGGCGTCGGAAGAGGAAAAACGGGGGGAAAGAGGCGATTTCTTTAACAGTCCGAAATACCTGCAAGGGGAAGAAGGAGGCTGAAGACCCCCCCCCCCCGCTACGGGGGGGGGGGTCTTCAGCCTCCTTCTTCCCCTTGCAGGTATTTCGGACTGTTAAAGAAAACAATACGGGGAAAGAGGGCGTGGTCGAGCTTATTTTAATCTGAAATTATTTATGCATATGTATAGCTAATGTCGCTCTTCACTGCATAAAAGGTTGTGTAGATGGTCATTGTTAGAAACTCGTTGTCAGAAGGCACTGCTCGTCACATGCTTAGTGGTTCGGAAGTCCAAAGCTGTCTTTTCGACCTAAACACCTGTGCCGATAGTAACAAAAGAAAAAAAAAAAAAAAAATGCGGGAATGAAAAGCAGGAGAAAAAAAAAAAAAAAAACTATCAAGAATTTGTTGGAAGTGTTCTATTCTTGCATATTCAGAGGTTCAGAACTTCGAAACAAGTTTCTTTTACCAAAGTGTGTACAGGCTAAAAGAAACACGTCCCAGGAACGTGAAGCGAAAAAAAAAAAAGTTTTCTTTTAATGACGTGCTGAACTTGAACACTACTAGAAATCTTCTCCCATGAGTTAATTTATTCCTTAACGTGAAAAAACAATAAATATATTATTTTGTATTCTGCAGATGGCAATTATATGTACTGTCTGTGGTGTTAATTTAAATGCGATACCTCAAACAACTTAGACAAAAATAAATATCAAGTTTAGGTCATAATTGCATGCAGATACATGTTTGGACATTTCTTCGAAACTCACAATGAATAAAATTAATCACATCTTAAAACGGCACTTACCTAGGCTATACATAGATCGTTCTTAAAAAAGTATAACTTATCTACCATGAATAGCTCCGGCTGCAGCGTGCTTCAAATCTGGCACAAACGATAATCGTCAAAAACCCGTCGTCCTTCCTCGCCCCTTCGGCGATTTATTTCTTTAAACCTAAGCATGCCAGAACATTGAAATAAACGACATTGTCTTTCGTAAGGAACGCAGCACCGCGTGTAAAAGTTAGAGAAAAAAAAATTACGAATGTACCCCACTACTTGAAATCAAATGAAACCGTCCGCCGGTCTTTCGAAGTTCGACGAACGTCGAACTTTTACCCTAAAAGTTCGAAGTTCGTCGAACTTCTGACTTTTCAGAGTTCGAAAGTTCGAAACTTTTCGAATTCTCTTGATAAATAAGTTCGAAAGTTCAAAATTCATCGAATTTTTTGCTCAGTCAAGTTCGAAAGTTCGACAAGCATCGAACCTTGCAGCGCAATAAATTCGAAAGTTCGAAAAAGATCGAATTTTTTAGCGTAATAAGTTCGACGGTTCGAAAAGCGTCGAACTTCTTAGCTTAAAAAGTTCGAAAATTCGACCTCCGTCGAATTTTACGATATAGACAATTCGAAAAATCGAAATCTTTCGAACCTTTCGAACCGCTTGATTCGATCATCGAAACTTCGATTCGAAAAAAGTTCGCGGCATCCCTAGTGACGATGACGTCATCGGGGGGTCACGCGACATCGGCGGGGGTCACGTGACCTCGAGGAGGGGGTCACGTGACCTTGAGGAGGGGGTCACGTGACCTCGGGGGGGTCACGTGACCCCGGTGGGGGGGCTCGCG
The DNA here is from genome assembly GCF_016920785.2 of Ixodes scapularis. Taxonomy (NCBI): domain Eukaryota; kingdom Metazoa; phylum Arthropoda; class Arachnida; order Ixodida; family Ixodidae; genus Ixodes; species Ixodes scapularis. The sequence continues at coordinate 113,388,435 of NW_024609868.1, forward strand.
CGGTGCATTATGGGACATTTCCCATGATGCACCGCGCGGTTACGCCGACGGCGACGGCGACGGCGACGCCGCTCAAGCCGGAAACGGGCCCCTAAGAGCTGCGCTCTAAAAGATGTCTGTACTCTACAAGTTCAGGTATGCCATTTTTAGAGCGCAGCTCTTAGGGGCCCGTTCCCGGCTTGAGCGGCGTCGGCGTCGGCGTAACCGCAACCCTCGTAACCCTCGTGAGGGTTACGAGGGTTAATCTCATGAGGGTTACCCTCACGAGAATCACGAGGGTTACTTACCCTCGTAACCCTCACGAGGGTTACGAGGGTTAATTACCCTCAAAAGGGTTACCTTCACGAGGGTTACCCTTACGAAAGTTACTTACCCTCGTAACCCTCACGAGGGTTACGAGGGTTAGTTACCCTCAAAAGGGTTACCTTCACGAGGGTTACCCTCACGAGGGTCACGAGGGTTACCCTCACGAGGGTCACGAGAGTTACCCTCACGAGGGTCACGAGAGTTACCCTCACGAGGGTGACGAGAGTTGCCCTCACAAGGGTTACTAGGGTTACCCTCACGAGGGTCACGATGGTTACCCAGGTCACGTGACCCCCCGTTGACGTCATAGCCACTGATGACGTCATCAGTGACGTCACTGATGACGTCACCGGCATCCGCATCGTCATCGTCATCATCAATGATGACGTCATCAGTGACGTCACTGATGACGTTACCAGCATCCGCATCGTCATCATCATCATCCCTGATGACGTCATCAGTGACGTCACTGATGACGTCATCGGCACCGTCACGTGGCCCCAGGTCACGTGACCCCCCCCCCCCCCCCCCGACGTCACGTGACCCCCCGCCCCCCCGAGGTCACTTGACCCACCCCTCCAGTACTCTTCCCTCCTCCTCCTCAAGAGCTGCGCTCTAATTCGGCGTTACAGGGAGTTGTAAACGGCTTTCATTTTTTTGTGAATTTCACAACAACAAATGTTTTGCTACAACAGATTTCTTCTCGTGCACCGTCAATTTCGTTGCAGCGGAACTTGATTGCACTTGTTAATTTTTTTTATTTTCCTCGTAAGTACAAACTTATTTTTGAACAAAAAGATCTAACGACTGGAACTTTGTCAATTATTTTTCAAAAAAGAAGCTGATATTAGCTATGACATGCTTCACAGGTAATATTAATGTCTGAGGAACTGTCCCAAAAGGTAGCCTGTTTCCCCCAAGTCAATGCAGAAGGAAATTGCCAACTAAGTACCCGGCTCAATCTGTGAAGTGTCACATAGTGACGAGTGCCAATGTCAGGGGTTTCAAACAAGCGGCCGGAGGGCCGCATGTGGCCCGCAACTCGCTGGGACACGGCCCGCAGGCAACCGGCTATGCGTCCCGGCTTCCATGTCTCGAGCACTAGAAATGGCGTGCGCCATCCCCCGTGATCTCCTCCTCGTCGATTCCTTTTCAATCGAAAAGTCGCTCCGCTCTTTTAACTAACTGATATAGTTTTTACTTATCTGTGTTCGTTTTCCCTTTGTTCCGCTTTATCTTTTGCTTCCCAGCTTTTTGTAATGTATAACAATTCCACTACTAGGATGCATGCACGAGCTCTGCATTGATGGATGCATCTTGGCTGCGCGAACTCTGGATCAGCAGGAGCAACTGCCGAAGATGAAGCTACCAGCTTGTGATTTACGCTTCAAAAAGAAATATCACCATTAAAAGACAAGTATAGGTGTTTTAATACAAATCGAGAGGAAGGCAAGAACTGTTAAATCACCGATTGTTTTTTAGAGAAATGTTGAGCTTTGCAAATTCCTGAGTGAACTGAGCAACAGAAATGGCAGTGTACTTGCTCTTTTGTTCTATTAAAAATTCCAACCACGTTGGCAGGGTGGTGTCATTTTAATTATTGTTATCACATCAGGTCAGGGTACCCGAAGTAGTCATATAAACGAATCAAATCTAAAAATGGCACTGGCAAAACTGAGTTTACAAAAAGCATAAAGCACGAGGTCTCTTCTCTTTTAAATCTCTTGATTCCTCCCCCCCACGTCTAACGTTGGCCCCCGGCCTTCCCAATGTCGGCTATCTGGCCCGCACGCTCAAATGAGTTTGAGACCACTGGCCTATGTAGTGCAAGCAGCGACTTAACCCTTTCCTGGCCATGAAAAAAAATCCGTTTTGTGTGGCTTTTTGTTACTTTCTTTTATTATTAGGTTTACAATATAATGCCATTAATAAAAATGAAGCTGAAAAATAGGCTTTTAAATGATGTCAAAGAAGAGGCTTGACCTTTAATGCAAAACTTGATTCATAAAAAAAAATTTTCTACAAATTGATTGAAACCGAATAAAGATATGGCTTTTGTATCTCGAAAAAGAAAGTGCCCCAAAGAATGAAAATACCTACAGCAAAATACCGGACAAGCGCCCACTCAAAATTTAGAGATAATCGCGAAAAAATGGGGGATGGGCGCTTGTCCAGTTATCAATTTTACATATTGATCTACTGTACATATTTTCTCAGATCTTAGAAATTTGGGAATGGGCGCTTAATGTGGAATGGGCGGATGCGCGGTATTCTACGGTACATATGAAATGTTATGTGCGATGAAAGTCTGGCGGAATGTCCGATGAAAGTCTGGCGGAATGCTTTAACACTCACTTTTCGGTTGAACAACCCACTGCTTTTAATCCTAGTGCCCTTTCATTTGTGAGGCATAATAACGATACTTTTTTTCTAAATCCAACTGACGAAATTGAGATATGTAATATATTCTTAGGACTAAAAACAGCAAAAGTAGTAACGTTGATCAATTACAAATAAAGTCGGCTAAATATGTAATAGATATAATCGCCCCATGCTTAGCACACATATATAATTTGGCATTATCATCTGGACAATTTCCAGCAAACATGAAGTTGGCAAAAGTTTCTGCTATATATAAAGGAGGCGATAAGAACGTCCCGAATAATTACAGGCCTATATCAGTATTACCTATCTTCTCTAAGGCACTTGAAAAAATTATACTCGCAAGTCTAAATTCGTTTTTTACAAAACATTCTATACTATCGGACGGTCAATTTGGTTTTCGACAAGGTAAATCCACTGAAGCCGCTTTATTACTTCAAAAAGAAATTATATTGCAAAATATTGAAAAAAGGCTTCTTACGTTAGGTGTATTTATAGACTTCAGTAAAGCGTTCGATGTTCTCAATCACCACATTCTTCTTGCTAAACTTGGCAACTATGGTGTCCGCGGAGTACCCCTTGCTTTACTTACATCATATCTACAATATAGGAAACAGTGCGTAGTAATTGACGGTCATTACTCTTCCTTTCATAATGTTATTGCTGGTGTGCTGCAAGGAAGCATACTTGGGCCTTTTCTATTTAATGTATACATAAATGATATTGTTAACATCGATCACCAAGTTCAGTTTGTCATTTATGCTGATGATACGAGCCTCTTTGTTTCTGCTACTGATGCTGATGTTCTGATATGTAAAGCGAATAATATCTTAAGTAAATTTGACATGTGGTCCAAAGTTAATGGCCTTAAAGTAAACACCCAAAAATCTAAAGCCATTTTATTTAGATCTACAGTTGAACCTCGATGTAACGAAGTCGGTAAAATTCGCAATTTACTTCGTTACATTGAAATTTCGCTAAATCGAAATTTGGCTTTAGCATGCGAAAAAAAAAAATTCCGAAACATTTTACGGGTATGAAAACTCACCGAAAATGACATTTATTTAGGGGCAAAGTAGTCCGCGAGTTTTGCTTGCGCCTTGTCCGACAGTAGCAGCGGCGTCGGCGGCGTCATACGGCGTTCGAGCGCCCAGAGCGCTTGCACAGCATCTTGCTGCCCATGCGACGCCGTGTACCTCCTCAGTACGTCCATTGCGTCGAGCACTTCCCGAGTGCTCGTGATCTCGGCAGTTTCTTCAGGATGGCGTTCAAAACGTTTGCTTTCTCATCCAAAGAAAGAACTTTACGTTTCCTTATGGCAGCAAGCACGTAAGTGAACCGCCCGGTTAAAAAATAAAGCTGTTTAGTTTAGGCGGTGCCAATGTTTCCAACCTACACAGCACTCTTGACCGCACAGTTTACTTGCCCCCTTGCGCCCACAGTGTGCTTGCGCCTTGGCTTTACATCACGCTCGCAAGACGATAATCGGTCTTCTCCTAGATGGCACTGCCCGTGCGGTCGCGCCAGGGTCGCGCCATCACGTCGCTCACCCGCGGAAGTTGGCTCCTGCGCTACCCGCGGTACAGTGAACTATGATGATCAGTGAATGTCAGTGGTGATGCTGTTATGCCGTGTTAACTTTTTGCTCGGCATTTTCTGGCCAGCCTCGCGGAATCCGCTTTGCCGCATGCCTCGCCGGCGCTACCGACGCCGCATCCTCGGGCAGCCTAGGAACGTTGGAAGGCCTGTCCCCGTGAAGTAACCTATCAAGCGCTCGCGTTTGCGCATAATTTTTTTTTTTTTAACCACAATTTTTTTGCGAAGTTGTTTTTTAGAGTTGATTTATTTATTGCCTTCTATGGCAATGGCGCTTCGTTATATTGAAATAGCAGCTAAATAGACTTCATTATATAGGGACTAAAAATACATGGGGTCTATGGGCAAGAAATTATGAAAAATAAAATACTTCGTTAAATCGAGGATTTCGTTACATTGAAGTTCGTTATATCGAGGTTCGACTGTATTAATAAACCAGTTCTGGTTAAAAATGAAATCAAACTTGGTGATTCACAAATTGAATTAGTTAGCCAACATAAAATTTTAGGAGTACTTTTTTCCGAGTATATGATGTGGGACAGTCATGTTAACTATCTAATTGCTAAACTTTCCAGAGTTGTCGGCATTATTGCCCGCTGTCGTCATGTTCTACCAATCAGTATTAAGTTAAAACTTTACTACGCACTATTTGAGTCCAATTTAAATTACTGTAATCTTGTATGGGCTACGACAACTAAGACAAACCTTCAAATTATACTATTATTGCAAAAAAAAGTTTTACGTTTTATCGCGGGTGTCTCATATACAGACCATACAGAACCATTATTTTCTAGATATAAGATACTACCCATAGAACGCGTATATAATTATCGTTTACTCTGTACCCTTCGTTTCTCATCGCCAACACTCATAGATTTTTTGTATTTTATTTCTCAACTTGAGAAACGTGAAAGTAATCTAAACACACGCCGTGTCGACACTTGGCTCCTTCCTCGGTGCCGCACAAATTACAACCTCCAATCATTGCATTACAAAGTACCGTACGTGTTAAATAAATGTTCCACGAACAACATAAACATCTACACAATCGGCAAAAAAGACTTACGTACCTACTGTTTTAACTATTCATAGCTAATTTTGTTCTTCTGCTACTCCAATGTTATGTGACCTTGTTTTATTTTTCTTATCACCATGGTAAAGTGTTTTATATGTTTGTTGTCCGAGCTGCTGCCATGTATAAGAGGGACCCAGACCCAGTCAAGCTGCTTTTAGCAGCTTTTTGTCTGGGGACCCCTCCAGTACTTCTGGAAAAATAAAGTTTATTGTATTGTATTGTATTGTATCTCGAAAAAGAAAGTGCCCCAAAGAATGAAAATACCTACAGCAAAATACCGGACAAGCGCCCACTCAAAATTTAGAGATAATCGCGAAAAAATGGGGGATGGGCGCTTGTCCAGTCATCAATTTTACATATTAATCTACTGTACATATTTTCTCAGATCTTAGAAATTTGGGAATGGGCGCTTAATGTGGAATGGGCGGATGCGCGGTATTCTACGGTACATATGAAATGTTTACCAGTTATAGCTCAAAAAGGTCAGGAAATCAAGACAAACTGTTTCCCCACGACCTCTTAAAAGCAACATGCAGAACTTTGATGTTCGCATTACAAAAAAAGTGTGGCTTGTTATAGAGAAGTTTTTTCCTGGGAGCATCCCAACAAAAGTGGCTGGTGCCTCCTAGCAGAAAGTGACTGGTGCCACCTTCTGCTAGAAGGCACCAGCCGTTACCCGATTCTAAGAGTTCAGCCCTATCCATTAAACTCTTGGAGCTGAACCTTGTGACACTTGAATAAACAGTAGTAGTTATAACCATTCTTTGCTCTCTTTGTTATCTGTTTGGCATTCGAGTCTAAAAATCCAAGTTATGTTGTGGGCAGTTGTGGGCTACATGTTGTGCTGCACTGCCGTTTTGCAACATTGTCATCAGTTCAAGTACAATAGCAAAACCCTCAAGGAAAAACTAGGGATTCTGTATGAAGTCGACAATGAGCACTCGCATTGGAAAAGCTGCCATGTTCATTGCCCTGTCAACTGAAAGGTGCCTGGGATCAAGCCACAGCGACGACTGCAAACTGTTTCTGTCAAGAACAGCGGTACAGCCCAGGTACGGCCGTTCGCATAGCAGGTTATGTTGGAACTTGATGCTGCGTGCCTCACCGTACACTGCAATGCGGCACAAAGAACCAGATGACCTGACTTTCCAAGAATGTAAGCAGAAGGTGATGAGCGGTTCATGATTGATTTTGATGAAAGACAGAGAGGTTAGCCTGGACATTTGGCCTAGCTGGCTGCTCTGCATGGGGCTAGGGAAGAAGGGCAAGAAGACTTTTGGATTAATACAAAAGTAGCAATTCTGGGCACTCCCGGGTCTACCAGACACCGAATGCGGCTCCTGTTCTTTGACTCTGAATGCAGTATAGCCCGCTTATAACAAATGCCGCGAAAATCTAAAATCAGTTCGCCATATCCATTCTTTGCTATATGTGGACTTCGAAAAAAAAAAGCGAAAAATCAGCTGCTTCAGCACGCCACTTTAATGCTCTTCAAAATAGCCGTCGATTCGGGACTGTACGTACCACGTAAGGACGTCTGCACGATCGCCTGCCAATTGCGTCGAAGTGCAGGAAAAGACTTTGTCAGTCTGACCTGCCTGACACCAGCGAAGTAGTCTCGAAGGGTTCCCACCGTGGCGAGAGCCGTTCTGACGGACACCGATCTCGCGGAGTCGTCGCCACTCTCGTCACTTTCGCTACCTGCCTCCACATTAAAAGGTTACACTTCACGAGAGCTTCATCAATCATCTCCTCAGTGGCCACAACGTCGTCCTCTGTTGTGAGGAAGCTGATGAGGTCAAGGCCGGACGGCACAAGTTGATCCTTAGCCATAGTTTCCCCAGAGCCGTTCCAACGGCGCAGAAATTTCGGCAACAGTAGGGGCGTCGTCTCCGGCAAACGCTTCGTTGCCCGTAGCAGGGGAGTCTGGCAGCCTGGCTCGGGAAAAACCACCTCTTTTGAAGCAGTGTGCGATCGTGCCACGTTGGACGCACCACTGACCGTTTGCACGGCTTTGGCTAATGTCACCTTCTGGTCCTTCGGTGTCACGTTGGTCTGTAGATCGATGAGGCGACGCTCGACAACCCGGCGATGGTAATGGACCTCAAAGTTGGCGGTAACGCCCTGGTCCATCGGCTGAAGCTTGGCCGTGGTGTTTGGGGGCAGGAAGAGGACTTCCATGGCGTTAAGCAGCAGATTGATGTGATGCGCGCTACAGTTATCTAGAAGAAGCAGAACTTTCTGTTTCTTCGCGCCATGTCGTCGTCAAAGTCGGTCAACCACGCCAGAAAGCGTTCCCCCGTCATCCACGCCTTCCCATTTGCACGTACGTCACGGGAAGCGAAAGCATGGCAGCAAAGCCCCGCGGTTTATGAGATTTTCCGATGACCAGCAACTTGCACTTGCCGCCGCCATCCATATTTGCGCACACCAGGACCATGACACGCTCCCTGCCCGCCTTGGTGCCGAGACACTTGTCATCTTTTGATGCAAGCGTCTTGGCCGGGAACAGCTGGAATAACAGTCCTGTCTCATCTACGTAATAAATGTTGCAGTCGGCATACGTTTTGAAGATTTGGTCGAGATGTTTGTCCAGCCAAGCTTGGAGCACCGTGTGTGTTGTCCAGATGCAGCCTTGACCACAATGCTTTTGCAGTGATGCTGTGTCGGTCCTTAAACTGCTGCAACCAGCCGGTTTTAGGCATGAAGTCATGAACGAAGATGAACCCCAGGTTGCGCACTTTGTAGAGTAGAATCAGTCTGCTGATCGGGGCGCCCTTGGTACGCACGTCCAGAAACCATTTAAAGAATGCAGATTTAACATCCTCGTACAATGGCTTGCTAGTCTCTTGCAGTTTGCGCGGTCAGCACCACTGTCTAGTGCCGCGCCAATTTTGTTGCCGTTCTTAATGAAAGTCGCCAACCGATATTTTGGATGCCGATTTTTCGGACACGTTCGATTATTCTGACAGCTTTGCCGAACCGCCACTCACCCAATAAAGTTAATGTATAACATTGACCGAAATTTAGGACGCCAGAAAGTTTATTGCTCGATATTTTAGACATAATCTGAATGATTTCCTCTGTGAGGCATGGCAGGGCTGAGGCAGGGCGTAGAAGTGATAATTAGGGACTTTATTGAAGAGCTTAGAGGATTACATGTTAAGAGGGCTAGAGGCGAAGGCGGTCTGTCACACAAAGCGAAGTAAGCGGTGGGCACCCGCCGTTTCTTCCCTTACAGCCAGAAAAGAGGGACGAGGGGAAGCGGGCAGCAAACTCCATTGTTTCTTTGGACCTAATCGCTTCGGCTATTGTCGCAGGTGGCGTGCTGTGCGGCGAAGAGGCGTTTAAGAAGCGACGCCGGGTAGTGGTGCGAGACTTCAACTTCAAAAATTGTTTTCTCGTTTTAAACAAAAATTACTCTGATTAAACTTTCAGAATCAAAAGACGATCAATCGTTCTTCCAAACCCACCATATTTTGTATTTTTACTTGGACCACCTCATGGTGAAATAAACGGCTGTTTATGCGTCAAAACACACTTTTTGGCAACTTCAGGATTTTTTGTTTTACGGCAAGATGTTTAATTGAGCGGTTTAAAATATTTTTTATACGTTTTATACCTAAAGGGCGACCTATAAAAAGTTATATTAGGTCCCGGGAGCAATTATATATTTTTTAGTAAAATGAAAAAAATGTTGATTTTTGAATAAAATTATGTATTTTTTAAAAATATTTAAATTAAACAAAACAGCACAAACTCAACCACATTCTAAGCCGACAACCGTGCAAAGTTAAGAAAAAAATATAGTTTTGTGTTTCATAAAAAAGCTGATTTTTCGTATATTATTGAGTGATGCCTAGTTTCACGCTGTTTTCAAAAATTAAAATCGCGCTCACGTCATCACAAACTTTTTTTTCGTCAAAACTATTTTAGGGTATGGCTACGGACCTTGTGACCGAAGCCCATAAATTTTTTTTAGAAATCGGAGGTGGTCGAGCGCAACGTCTGGGACGTTTCACATGGAATGACCCAATAGGCTTAGTATTGAAGCAAACTTGGTGGACTAAATGTTGTCTACAAATAGTGCCAAATGGTGCCAACTTCAACTTCGCTGTTTGTGCCAACGAAGGCGCCGACAATGTGCAGCACTGAGATCAAAAAGATCAACGAACAAGTGAAAAGTAAACAATATAAAGTGGAAGTTTCATGGGAACTTAAAATTGACATTAAGCAAGTGGAAAGTGGCCAATATGCAGTGGAACATGCGTTGCAATTTGATAATTTGATTAAAATCAATTTTTCGGACCACTTGATTATTCGGACAATTTCGGGATCCCCCGCGAGTCCAAAAGATTGGTCGGCGACCGTATTGTCGACGGTGTTGACGGAGGTATCTCGTACCTCTTGGGGTTTGCGGATTTCTTCAAACCAAGTCAAACATCTTCCAGGGTTGTCCGCTTCACCTTCAGTGACAGGACCTTTCTTTTCACTGTTGGTGGTCCAGAAAGTGACATATTGCACAAAATCCGGGGATAGTCAGGGTCGGCAGCGGTAGGTTAAGTCAGGTAGGGTACCGTAGTGTATGGAGGGGAGTCCGCCTCAATGTTGAGAGAAACTTTGTATAGGTCCGTAGTCAGATGGCGAAACGGGGGACGAAAAAATGCGGAGCAAACAGGAACGGCCGAAAACCCTAAATTTCGTGCAAGCCACGCGTACTGTGGAGGACAAAACTTACCAAACAGAGCGAATTCCTCCCTCGCTCGGACAAAGCGTGGTAGCCGCCTTAGTTGCAGGATCCGTACGCAATTGTTTGTTTTTGCGATTATTTTCCACAAAGAAACCGTAAATAGCTTTTCTTGCACTTAATTTGAGTATGTTTTGCAACTTTTTTTTTGCTATATCCATGGCGGGCCTCCCATAGTTTTTCGTTAAAAGCGGGCTCGTATCTCATTGCGGGTATACAAACGGTAACGGGAAATTAAAATCCGTTTGTTATATCCATTATTGCGCTATTTCCAGGTTTGTTAAAAGTGGGCTGTACTGTAGTTCAAACTTTGTTTATTTCAAACGTTTCAACACCCACTTGAAATTAAAGGGACCATGAAATTACTTTTTTACTTTTTCCAGATAACTTTTACATTAAACCGTCAATGTTCACTGAATGCCGAACAGGCATCCGTTTTCGTCTCGGTTTATTAACTTCTACACAAAAAATTAATGAAATATCGACTTTTTCTTGACCGCAAAACAAGCCGTGACGTACGCTGCTTCCGGAACCGGAAGTTCTCTCGGCAGTTGGAGATGGGAGCGTTAGCGGCGACGAGTTGAGGTGTGCCGGTAGGTTTTACTGCGCCGATGTCACCGACGTATTTTCTGAATCGGCGCCTCTCATCGCCACATCGCAGCTGAGCGAAATTCAATGAGATACGTTGCGCTACAGCGACAGCATACGCCGTTATGCCTGTTGGGAAGTGCAGCGAGTCTTCCGGTGAAGACTCCAGAAGTTAACCCAACTGTCATTGTTGGTAAAAGGCGGCCAGTGTCAGTCGTTTGCAAAGCGACGTAGATGGAAACAAATTGCCGCGGCGTTTTTCGCGGTCTCGGAGATGCAGGAGCGAGCCGACGTTAAAAAAGATATGTTTGAACTACGAGTGTCAGCAAGAGCCAAGTAAATACCTGTTCACACTCAGAGCGGACGCGCGCGTTTGATGAAGTGCTGTATTCGCGCTGTTGGTAAGCGCTTCGGGACCGATCTTTTACGATTGCAACTCGATACTGACGCGACACTCGGCAAAGAAAGGTTGGACCGGTATTGCGCGTATACCTCCCACGAACTGTTACAGCTCGACAGTGACGTGCAGTCTGTCAGAATAAAAATGGCATACCAATAACAAAGTGTACATACCGTGTTACGAAGGTAATCCATACAGCGTTTATTTCAGCTCTATATCACACAAAACAAGAAGAGAGAATTGACGAGGGTCCCTTTTCGACGAGTGTTCGTCAACCCTGCCTCGGAAAACAAGGGGAAGAGATTGACCTCACCTCTTAACCTAAAATTGAGGTCAGCGATCAAACTATAATACGGGAAGGGTCCACAAGGGTAGCGCGGGCATATTCCATTCAGCACGCCAACCGGTCGTAGGCAGACAGACGGTCTTGCGACGAAGCAACGCTGCGCCGAGTCGGAGTGCCTGCTAGGCCTATATCCTGAGAGCTTCGTAGGAGCGGGATTCGCGGCTGTTGTCGCTCTTCTCGGGTGTTTGTGGATCCAGCGTTCTTGTTCGTCGTGGTTTGTTTTAAGTACATTTCTTTCTTGCTGCTTGAAGTCGGCACGCGCGAGATGAACACGTAGAAAAATAAACGTTCAGTCAGTCAGAGTTTTGAGAGGAAGGAAACCAAAGGAAATAACCGTTCTGAACTTGGCCCTGCCTTACTGCGCACGCACAGTAGTTGCTTCGTTTACCACACGATAGATGGCGCTTGGCTCTCAGCATTATCAAATTTGGCAATTTTCGCCACACATCTCTAATTATGCTACAAAATGTGGATCTGAATATTATTTAACAAAACTTTTAGGAAACATTCGCCGGCTATTTATTGTTTACGATCGCGGTGCTGGTGAGGTAGGCTCTTACCCAATAGGCGACCTGGATTTGGCTGACGTGCTCCATTTCCGCGGATGCATCGTAGTGAACAGGCGAAGGAAGGAAGGCGCAAAAGAGTCCAGTTTTCTTTTAAAAGTTCTATAGCAAATAATTTTTTTTGGCTCCCTAGTTTTGTGTTTTTGTGTTTCTTTTCACACCTTTTACGAGGTGCGGTGGATGAAATTCGATTTTAAAATCATTTCATGGTCCCTTTAACAAGCTTTTAACGCGTCTAGTTACTATAGACCTTTGTCCAGAAGTGCTCTTTTTAGCCTCGACCGCAAGGAGCAAAAGCGAACAATAATCTCGAACCCAAATGCTCACAGGGAGGGGGGGCTGCGTCGGCCTGCGCCGCCGCTTCCCGTTGAGGGCTTCTTCGCTGGTGTGCCAACTGCCGTTTCGCCGGCACCGGTCCTGTTTACCGCGGTATGTGAGTACAGTGCCCATAATGTGAGAGCCGTGTGTCCATACGCCACTTTGCCGCTGTTGGTTTCCATCTAGCCGAGCCAGAAAACATCTCGCGACGAGTTGACCGCACCGCGAGTGACGACGTGCTAACATACTCGGAGCCCTCGTTTACGCCGCTTCGCAGCGGCAGACAAGGCGCCACATTACAAAAGAAAGCTAATCTGGGCTGTCTATGTAACTAGACCCATTCGCTAGTCATTCGATGAAACGCTGTGGTCTCGTTTTCATTCGCTAAAACGGCGTTCGATCAAGTGAACGCCTCCCACTTATTTTGGCTCGGCAGAGCCGCGCTGCCGCAGAAAGGCAAGCAGATCGCGAAAATCGGTCTCAAACGTTTCACGAATGTAATGTCGTATACAAGAAGTCAACAATCAAGCATTTGAAAGCTACAAGAAAGCGGTAGCGAAATATTTACTACGCAATGAACCCGGACTGAAACACGGATGTCAAGGGTCAGCAGACACCAAGAACATTTAAGACAAAAAAAGGTTTTCTCTTGTTTTCTTGATAGAGATGGGTTCTCGAATGTTCACGACATCTTATCTGTTGAAGAACGGGTCGTGGAGGCTTCTGGTGAAGACATCGTTCACGATGTGCCTGTGCATTCGGACAGCCTGCCGCATCCAGCTCCCCAAAGCAACGCCGCCAACGCAGCCCCCCCTCCTGCCTGCCAGTTCTCTCCGCGTGGTGGCGCGAGCGTAGATAAACATGGCGGCGCCCTGGAATTGGCGCGGACACTGGTCTATACAAGCACCTTCTTCCTAAAACATGCTTCCGTGTCCGCATGGCTGATTGTCCCGCCCAAAGTGTACGATACACAAGCCTAAGCTGCTACGACACCTCTCTCCTTGTTGCCCTTAACTGGCCAGGTGAACAAGAAACTTAGAGAAAATGGAGGTAAGGAAGAAAAGAAGGAAACATACCAGCACAAGCGAGCCAAACGAGAAGACCCCGACGGAAGCAGAAAGTATAGGTTGCTGTTGGTGGGAACGCCCCCAAGGGCATCCTTGGTTTTGTTTGTTTTTGGCCATCGTTGGGGGCGTGTCCCTCCAAACTCTAAGTCTTTCCCAGCTTCACCTCTGGCGGCATCGTGTCACATCCAGAAGCTTCCTACCTCCAAGCTAGAGAGAATCCCCTCCCTCATCCACCTCACGAAGGACACCCACCTCCGTTTTTGTGCTCCATGGTGTCCTCTCCGGACGAGACGGAAGGGTCGGCTCCCGCCAGGCTGTAGCCCTCGATGAACTCAGTCTGGACGCTGTCATGAAGATCTGTCTCCGGCACGGGGTAGGTATCTGGGTAGGACACGATGTGGCACACGACCCCGTTCGAATTCTCTGCAAAACAGTGCACAGGCAGTCAGCACCCCTTCACCGCAAGCTGTTGTACGGAAGCTTAGACACCGCGGAGTCACTGACAGCGTAACAAGCGCATGATGTGGCACGTCCCAAGCGTCTCATTATCACTCCACAGCCTAAGAGATTGCGGTATTAGCCAATCAGAATACCAAAGAACCTATCAGAAAGCAAGAAGCGTCGACGCAATAAGCCACACCCTGCATTTCTCAAATCGTCAGTGACTACAGACTGCTTTAAAGTCGCATCTGGTGTCTCTGTTATACAACTTTGTTATACTCCATCTTCTTAACAGGCACTACAAGCTGTGTTAGCACTATAATCCTTCACGTGTTGCACGTGACCTCAAGTCCCTCGTAACAAGAAGGCCAAGCAACACAATCCGAGCTATGGATTGGCTCCATCGTGCACAGAGCCAATCCATAGTGTTGTGCACGACTGTGCGGGGGGACAAACGGATAAGGACATTGGCAAACGCCCCTTCGCAAGCCCAGGACTTTGTTGCTCGTGCGCGTCTCAGTCACCCAATGGGCCAGGTGGAAATTATGAGCTTTTTCCTAATGTATTCTAGTTTGCACATATAAATGTTTACTAACTTTGCCTGTATGTATTTGAGATCATGCCTACAAACTTTTACAGTGTGCTTATTTCAGTTGATACCTATGAATGTTTACAATCTTTCTGAGACAATTTAAGTTCACACCTATGAATGTCTGAGTAAAATAAATTGTCTCGTGACAGTTCTTAGCTGTCTCATCTCTAGTTCCCCCCCCAAATGGTGTTCTAGTTTCTTACGTTTTGCCGGATCATAAGTTTTATTTCCCCGATCCACTGGAAAACATATCAACGAGGTCCTACTGTATCTAGGGATGCCACAAACCACCCTAGGTTCGAATTCGAAAGGTTTCAATATTTTTGAACCGAACTGATGTTCGATTTCGAAAAGTTTAGATATTTTCAACCGTAGGGAGGTTCGAATTCGAAAAATTCTCAACTTTCCAGAATCTTGGGGTTTCGAGTTCGAAAAGTTCGAAGCTTTTACGGTTTCTAAAAGTTCGGATTCGAATATTTGTTTACTTGAGGTTTGATAAATTCGAATATTTCGAACTTCTCTAATTTGAAATTCGAGAGATTTGAATGTTTCAAATTTCTTTAGATCTAAAATTCGAAAAATTTGAACGTTTCGAATTTTCAAAGACATAAAGTTCGATAAATTCGAAGATTTTGAATTTCTTTCTACATAAAGTTAGAAAAGTTTAAAGGTTTCGATTCTCTTTTAGTTCTAAATTAGAGAAGAAAAAAAAAAAAAAACTTTGAAGGGTTCTGATTTTTTTTAAGTCCAAGTGCGCAAAGTTCGAAGACCGGTTTTCATGTTCCGCCACAGTTTCAGTTTCAAATAATGTTTTCACGCCTCACTGGTTTTCACGAAATCAGGCTTAGAAAAGTTTGGGTGTGATATTTAGACTGCGCAAAGTTGGTCAGGCAATTAAATGAGACGACGAGTGCCCCGCATGTGCTGGAATATTTGCCAGTGCAGTGATGTGCAACAATAGATCAGCAATTGTGACCACCAGCCCGGAGTGGTCATTAACGTGCATTACGAAGTAGTGATCCTACGAACGCACTGTTTAACAACACTCATCCAGTTCGAAACGGCCAGGGGCAGGCAGGTGGTTGAGGCTCAGAAAAACCTTGAAGTAATCTGGCAAACTGCCCCCCTACCCCCTTGCACGCTGGTAGTAATCCGATCGAACGCCGCCCGAGTGACGCTGGCATATAGTAAGTTTAGTTTGTACATGATGCAAAATCCTGAGACTGATAATGAAATTTGAAAGAAAAAGTGTAAGAAGACAGAAAAAAGGGGACAGGACAACGTCTCGAACTCAACTCAGCTGAAAACTCAGCTCAGAACAACGTCTCAAACTCAATTCAGCTCAAAACTCAGCTCAGGACAACGTCTCAAACTCAACTCAGCTGAGTTTGAGACGTTGTCCTGTCCCCATTTTTCTTTTTTCTTACACTATTTCTTACGAATTTCACTCCCAGTCTCGGGATTTTGCATCATGATCAACATACACCAGCATGCCTGCACCTTGACAATTTTTTTGTTTGTAATTGCTTTGGAGGTTTATTTTCTGGGGCGAAAGAAACACCGAGCAAAACGCACAGAAGCTGACGCAACTTGAGGTCGAGGAGCATTCTACCATACCAGTGGCGTCAGAACAAGAAAAGCGGGGGAGGGGGGGGGAGCTCCAGTCTCTCCCCCCCCCCCCCCTCCCCCCAGATATTTCGGACTGTTAAAGAAAACAATACGGGGAAAGAAGGCATGGTCGAGCTTATTTTAATCTGAAATTATTTATGCATAACTATAGCTACTGTCGCTCTTCACTGCATAAAAGATTGCGTAGATGGTCATTGTTAAGGCCAGTTCTCACATGCAGAGAAGCGCTGATGTAACGCTGCTCACGTGCCGTCAGCGCTAGCACGAGGTCAGCGCTATGCTTGTTGCGCTCCGCTGCATGTGTGAACAGGCCTTTAGAAACTCGTTGTCAGGAGGCACTACTCGTCACATGCTCGGTGGCTCGAAAGTTCAAAGCTATGTCTTTTCGACCTAAATAACTCTGCCATTGGTAAAAAAAAATCAATAAATAAACATAACAATAAATGCAAAAATAAAAAGCTGGAGAAAAAAAAAAAAACATCAAGAACCTGCCGGAAGTGTTGTATTCTTGCATATTCAGAGGCCCAGAACTATCAAACAAGTTTCTCCTACCAAAATGCGTACAGGCCAAAAGAAACACGTCCCAAAAGCGTAAAATGAGAAAAAACAAATTTTTTTTATGACGCGCTGAACTTGAACAAGTTTAGAAATCTTCCCCCGTGAGTTAATTTATTCCTCAACGTGAAAAAAGCAATAAATACGTTATTTTGTATTCTACAGATGGTAATGATATGTACTGTCTCTGGTGTTAATTTAAATGCGATACCCAAACAATGTAGGCGAAAAAAATTACCAAGTTTAGGGCATCATTGTCCGTAGGTACATGTTTGGATATTTATTCGAAACTCGTATTGAACAACAATAATCATATCTTAAGACGACACTCACCTAGGCTATATATAGATCATTCTTAAAAGGTTTAACATCTCTACCATAAATAGCTCCGGCTATAGCGCGCTTCAAATATGGCAAAAACGACAATTGTCAAAAACCCGTCGTCCTTCCTCGCTTTTTCGGGAATCTATTTTTCTAAAACCAAGCATGCCAGATGATTGAAATAAACGGCATTGTCTTTCACAAGGAATGCATCACCCAATGTAAAATTGCAAAAAATGAAACCGCCCGCCGGTCTTTCGAAGTTCGACGAGCTTTGAACTTTTACCCTAAAAGTTCGAAGTTCGTCGAACTTTTGACTTTTCAGGAATCGAGAGTTCGACAATTTTAGAATTCTTTAGATTAATAGGTTCGAAAGTTCGAAAATTATCGAATTTCTTAGCGTAGGAAGTTCGAAAGTTCGAAAAGCTTCGAAATTTTTAGTGCAATAAGTTTGAAAGTTCGAAAATCATCGAATTTTTTCGTCTATCAAGTTCGAAAGTTCGACAAGCATTGAATTTTGGAGCGTAATAACTTCGAAAATTCGAAAAGCGTCAAACTTCTTAGTTTAATAAATTCGAAAATTCAACTTCCGTCGAATTTCTCGATATGGAAAGTTCGAAAATTCGAAATCTTTCGAACCTTTCAAACCGCTTGATTCGATCATCGAAACTTCAATTCGAAAAAAGTTTGCGGCATCCCTAACTGTATCTATGCTTAGACGAAAAGATGTTTCAAATTTAGCCTTATATCAAGCAGAAAATCGCACTACTTGCTGACTGACAAAATTGTCGCTCCTGGTGACATTGCACCATGATTCCCATGGCCACCATATGCGGCTGCAAATTGAAAATTAGCCACCTTTTCTCCTTCGAGATTAGGCAGCAGAATAGCAGTATTTCAAAGAAAGGTGACGCGTTTACTCGCACTTCCGCAGAGTAAACAGTTTAAAAAATGCAAGCTGTAAATTCTTTCAACGTCAAAATTAATGCATTGCACCTTTAAAGGAGCTGTGCAAGAGTTTCAGTGCTTTGCTTAAATAAATTGGGAGTTGGTGTCTCGACCTTTTTGAAGTAGAGAACAAAAAAACGCTTTTGCCTGCATGTCCTAGTTTTTATTATAAAATTAACAAAGATTGAGGTTTTTGGCGCCTCTCAACTCCTTCACCATCTTCCGAGTCACAGGTGCTGTGTTGTCAATGGGGTTGGCGCGGGGTTCCGGTGAAGCTCTCTCTCTAGAGCCATCCGTGAGCAGCAAGAACTTATCCGCTCGCGACCGCGTGACCATGCGCTGGGGGGGGCAGTGCGAACAATATGGTGAAAGGAGGAAAGTCTCATTCGGGTCCGGCCATACCCGTCCGGCCCTGTCCCCCTCCCACTCCGGCTTCTGGTGGCTGTTCGCGGTAGCAGATAGAGCTGACAGTTTTGTGGACCTAGGATAGATGGCGCCACTAAAACTCCGTTTAATAGAAGTTTTGTCGATGACACCAGGTTTTTGACGAAATTTATATTGATGTTAGAACAACAAGATTTAAAGAATAGTTACCTTTTATAGAGCAGGTATTCGCACAACTTGCTATTTTTTTACAAGACCCCCATTGACGTCATGCCGCGCGTTTCTCACGGCCGCCGCTTGCGGCTGCAGGTCGGAGAATATTCTCATTTTTGCCTCGCGATTATGCGGCAGAATCGCAACATTTCGAAGGAAGGAGGTGTATTTTCCGTCCTTGTGACAAGGTGAACAATTTAAAAGAAATAGAAGACGCCAATTCTTTCAACGTCAAAATCGTTGCACAGCTCCTTTAAAGCGGCACTAAAAAGGATTCTGCGATTGTCTGTTCTTGGTCTCAACTGATTCTACAGGCCCTAAGCATAATAAAACTCCAAAAATTACAATAATGTGACGCCGATTTCCCTATCAAAAATGCGATGAAAAGTCGGGACACACCACTTTCTGAGCGGATTTCCCGCTCAGGGACACCGCTGCTAGGGTGTTTCTAAGCGGTGTCAGCGCGGTGACGGCGGGCACTCGTCGGCCAATCGCAAGGCACCTGACGAGCACCCATCGTCACTGTACTGTCACCGCTGCTAGGGCGTGCTTTGCCTACCGTAATATCCCGAGTCATCGCCCATCCCCGAGCCATCGCCCACCCCATTTTTTGGGCCAATATTGATTTCCGAAAAAACACCGAGTCATCGCCCACCCCTTCAAATACCCCAGCGCGGACTCTGCGATCCGCGAACACTCATCCTACCCGAATGACGCGGCCGCGGACCTTACAGTTGGAGGACGTCCGTGACAAAGTAAAACGAAGGAGGGAAAGACACTTCTTTTTGTTTACGCATTTCCTCCGTGAGCGACCCCAAAGTGGTCGTGTATCCGTGCGAAAAGAAAACGACGGAGATAACAAAATAAGAGTTTGTTAACGTAACCGCGGAGTGTTAGGTCAAAGTCTGTCTCCGCCGAAGTAAGGTCATTGCGAACCCGCTCCTTCTTCCCGCCCGTCGCGACCGCGGTTGTGCAATATTTTAGGCAAAGCCAAAGCGTAAATAAAGCTTTGCTGGAACGTCCTACACAGACGTTTGCAGAGCGTCCCAACCGTGCATTGATAGCCCGCCGTGCACGGATGCACGTATGTACGCACCAAACAAGAAAGTTGCGCAAGAGCTTGCAATTGACAAGGCGCCCGACTTGGCCCGACGCCAAAGTATTTGCCAACGCGACCGCCGGCTTTCCCGCTTTCCCAGCATTGCTCTTGGTCGCTTCTTTGGTCCGCTCTCTCGCTCGCTCGTTGCGCCTGGTCGGTTTTTCTATTTTCTTGTAGACTTTTCTTTCTTTCTTTTTTAACTAACTAGGAGAACATAGTGGTGACATTCTTTCACGGAACAAACGTGCGTGCTATATGCAGATCGGCGGTGTTTCTAGCGCGTATGCAATCATCGGACTTTGCTATAGTAAAATATTCTTTCGTGAGCATTTTTTTCTATAAAACAATGAAACTAAATCGAGTTTTGAGTTTGTTGTATTTCTTGTGCATCAGCGCTAGATACGCAGAGAAAAATAGGCAGTTTTTTCCGCTTTTTTTTAAGTGTTTGTGCTCACCCACCGAGACATGGCCCACCCCACTTTTTTAAAGAATTTCAGGCGGTTGGGGGGTGGGCGATGACTCGGGATATTACGGTATACACACAGGAAGGGGTGTGTCCTGACCTTTTATCACGTTTTTAATAAGGAAATCGGCATCGCGTGATTGCAATATTTGAATTTTTAGAGTGCTTAGGGTCCATAGAATCACTTATGACCAAGAACAGGCGATTTGAGAATCCTCTTTATTGCCCCTTTAACTGCTACGTCAAAATGCTGCGACTGGATGCAACACACGCACGAAACAGAAGCATCTGGCTTGAGCTGGAATACGACCAATGTGTTGGCAAACACCCAAGATTGGGCTCACAGCGATGGAAATAGCGGAGTCTTAACAATATACACTCTTTGCAAATGTGCCAGATTACAGCCACCATTGCTGAGCTTCTCTTGTCTTACCGAGATACCAAGCCACTCAAGCAGGTGTTGACAAGCCTCCACAAAGGCCAATGCCGAGGAGAAGGACACAACAGAATCTAAGATGGCAATAACCTGGCCTGCTATGGAAGGTCGGTTATGGCGGTGCTCAAGCAGAGCTGCTGCAAAGCATTTCCAGGGCACACGCACCGCAGATCGCCCTGTCGAACATAGAGCTAACCCAAACATTAACAGTGCCAACCACTACCTGAACATATGGCCGCCCGTTCCAGCTGGCAGTCGGAAAAAACTCCCGCTTATCACGATACCTAGCTTCCGTAAAGAAAATCTAATGCGCATTCTGTAAATTCAACATAAAATTCTCGTGGTTTTTTTACAACTATCCTGGATTTATTTAAAACAGAGCTTTGCTCCCATAAAATCTTTTATCTCTTTTACAGGAGTACCGAGAATGCTCATTACAGTGTAGACCGCATATAACGTATGTCGCGGGAGTCACGAAAATCCGCACTATAAGCGGTACCGCGCTATAACCAAAACATCAATTTTTCAGGCCAAAATACATGCCATGAGACAACTTACCTTTGTAAAAGAATTTATTTTATGTTAGATGAAAAATAAAGCTTAGTTTGAGGAAGGTATTTATTTCACCAGACTAGTACTGCTAGTACACTTCTCTCTCAAGTGTGTCACACATTTTGAAAGAAATGAGCAACTTTTGCCTGGCGCAGCCTTCTAGCGGCACCGCGGGTTGCAGATGGACGTGGCGAGCGTTCAGGATTGCTAACCCTAATGACTTTTCTCCGGTGATGAAAACGCGTGAAAATTCGCATCCTTTATACGGTACGCGCCAGTAATACCTTCAACTTGAGCACAGGCATGAAATTCTCCAAATAAGAAATCAGGGCGATGTTCGAAAACACAAATGCTTAGAAAGCACCATTGTAGTCGAAGTAAACAAACACAACGACACAGGCGTTTCTGCCGTCTTGAGTGTGCCGCCACGACATCGCCGCACGAGTATGTGGATCTTCCCGTCTTTTACATACGTGCTGGGTTATCATAGCGACACACAGCGAAAATTCACAGTCAAGGATAGCGCTTTATGCGGAACGATGAGCTTCCACCATGCCTTCTATGTCGACGATCACAACCGACGTCATGTTTCCGGATAGAAGAAGCAAGAAGTTGCCCCGCAACCGGCATGCAACGCACGCGAACACTTCTCCTCGACCTGCGACTGGTCTGCCGTTGCGGTTGTTTCCTACGCAGCGGAGGGAAGCACGCACATGAACGACACGTGCATGCGTCCCTCCGTCGCTATGGCAACTGAAGCTTCTCTCTTCCGCTTCTTCGAGTCAGCCACTTCGAGCAACCTCCTTGCCCCGCGAGTGCCGCTTGCGGCTGGCGCCGTTATCTTGGTTATCTAGTGTTGCACAGGGAAGCGTGCTCGCTGCGTCGGTCGGCTCAGCGGGCTGTTTCAGAAACCACACTATAACCGGTATTTCCCTTGGCGCGCCTGCATTTTAAGCGGTCTGTAATTACATGGAGTTCTATGGGAGGCGAACCGGTGGTTTAAAAAAGCCGCGTTATACCCGGTCCTGCACTATAAGCGGTTACGTTGTAAGTGGTCTATACTGTACTAACCAGCACTGCTTATGAGAAAAGCTCGGCATACCAAACGTCAGAAAAGTGGAGAAATAGGACACGTCCCCACCCGCAGCAGTCTATGTACGCAGCCCAGAAGCTCACCGGTCGTGCCCAGTGGCGAGACCACTGTCTGGCCATCAACGTCCATCTTTTTGAGGCGGGGCCTCGGGTAAAGCACTCTGCGGGGCTTGGGGTACACCTGCTGCTCCATGTCGAAGACCTGCTGTAGCAGCTTCTCCTTCTCCAGGTACTGCTCATGATTGGCCGACCGGCTGTAGGGAAAAAGGATGGGGTATGCATAGGGACAGAGGTCTGTTATTCTAGCAAATGGCACACCAATGCACCGGGTGCCTCGTTTTAAAGCATAAGGTGTGTTAGAACGAAACCCACAAATCCCAGAAAGCTGATTGTCCCTCCGTTCATGCATACCTTATGCCAGGCAATGCGTGCACAGTTGGTCTGGCTGCCGTGTAACGGCGTGACGTGATGGCACTTCGCACGATGTCAGACTGTCGTGCACCACCACGACTTGACAGCGTAACACTACATGACATTTAATGCCTCTTAAACTAACTTTAACAATTGCTGCTTAAGCACTACATTCCACACATAAAGGTAACTGACAATATTTTTCACTAAAGGCAGCCCGTGATTGCAACATGCCCCCAAATCACACGGTAAACCCGGCACGGAGTTAGCCTTAGTAAGTTGACCGCCGAGTTTCGGGAATTTTTGTTTTCCAAGCTCATCTTTAAAGTTTAACATCCCTCTTGCGTAGTCTGATCTAGTTCATCGACCCACGAAAAGTTCAATTCAGCTTAAAACAATTCACGAATGGAAGCCGATGGCGGAAAGTCGGACAACACTACTGCTGCGAGCGATTTTTTCGTCGGGACAATGCAGGTACCCTCGCGTATAACATCACATTACAAAGTGGCTATTTTCTGCAGTTTTTTCATTTTCCTTTTTCTCATTTGGCTACTTCTAAGGCATACAGCCCCTTCTGGTCCACCCCTGGAAAGCCTGACAAAGCAGATTCTCAGTCTCCAAGAACGATCTCTTTCTCATTTCTTTCAAAACCCCTTTGAGTGCCACGCTTGAGTACACTCGGGCGCATTCACTTGTGGTTTCAGTTCCGCTTTGCTCCCTGTCCCTCCCATCTGGGCTGTCATCTGTTTTTATGTGCAGCAACATGCATGAGCAAGTGCTGAAAACAGTGTTTTATCTTGTGGTGCCACTTCTTGATGACAGTGGCACATATTGTTATTATTTTTCTAGGCAACTTTTGTTTCGGTATGCTCCTTCATTGTTACAGAATGGCAAATCTATGCGTTTAATCTCACGCTTCATGGTGCGAACACCGAGATCTAGAAATTACTAATGAACTAGGTATTTGACGACCATGAGAACAAGGAAGGAAGGAAGGAAGGAACCATAGCATAAGAGAGTGACCTTACGGTGCGAGGTCAAGGTGCCACTGCATAGTACCGTGCCTCAAAAAGTACAATACAAGAAATATGTCGTCGGTTAGGGGCATGCAGACATCAATTAGCTTTTTGCCTATAAAGTGCTGTCTTTCATAAATAAATATTCTTCATAGAGCACGCTAGTGTTATTTAGACAAAATTTGCATTCAGCATGCAGGGAAAAAAAACAGCATTCAAAGGGTTCAAAAAACACAAAACCTAGAAAACAAAAAAAAAATTCTACCTGGTCAGGACAGGCATGCCGCAAAATAAATGTTTGTCGAAAAAAATATATATACATTTTCCCAATGTCCATGTTACAATACAAATTTTTCGATTTCCAGGCGAAACCGAAATTGTATTCTGTGGCATGATGATGATGCTGATGATGATGATGATGATGATAGTATTTGTACGCAACTATACACCAACTCATGTCTACAAATAAACCGAAGCGCCCCTAGCGGACACCACCGACGTCGCGCATGTTCGGTGGAGGAAGGGCAAGAAGCTCACCGTCGCCCATAAACAAACCATTGAATTGCGTTGTTGTCGGCGTCGGTGTAAAACCCCGTGCTCTTTTTCTTATTAGAATTGTTGATTTTACGTCCTCATAGCAATGTCTTACCACTTTAATTGCCTGAGCGAAATTATCAAGATTCGTTACGCCGCTAAACTTTGCGTAAATAATTTGACGTGCGGTGATTCCTTCGCATGAACGCTGCAGAATGGACGCCAAAACCATGATGTTATTCTTCTAGCTATTTTCGGTCGCAATGTCGCTCGTGCTGCAGAAGTGTAGAAGGTAGCGGCGATGATTGATGCCGATACTGAAAATTGGAAGCGAGAACAGACTAAGCGTAACAAGTCGGTGATGGCCACTGGTACCAATGATCAACATCTTGTATCTACTGCTTACACCGAGCCTACTTAAGCCTTTTGAGGCTTGCAACTACTTCTTATTGCAATCACCTGGTCAAAGTTTGGTCTACGGGCCGCTTTTGTTTGAACGTGCAAACAACAAAACGCAGACAAGTTTGAAAGAGCAGACGAAAGTTCGAACGATCAGGCGGCTGTGTGAATTTGAAGATGCACTGAACCCTCGGGTGGTCCGGACAACTTGGCGGTTTTTTTCTCCTTCATGTTGGAACAAAACAACTACATCTGGCCTCCCCTGAGGACTACTACAAATGGACCAAAGTGAACGCGCATGCCGGAGCCCTTTTGGACTTTATACGGGATGCACAAATAGCGCACCTAATCTAAACAATCAAGCTATGCTTGTTGCACGAAGAAAAAAAAAAAAAAAACTACATCTGACGACCACAAAGTGTTGCCGCACAAGCAATCGTAGTTCGACAGCGTCTGGTTTGCCCTTGTCACGGCTACTATGCACGTTCTCGGACTAACGGAGGGGGCAGAAACACATGAAAACTGATCTTCAAACCTTTCCAGACTCTCTTGGTACAGCCCCTGTTGCAGCATTTTGACAAGAGGGCAGCTTTTTTGTCTGGTTTCCCCCAAAAAAATGCAGGAATGCATGTCTCGCACGGCGACTCCTGCCCACTGCCCCAGACCGGAAGTGCACCCAATGCGCCACCACCGCGGCGCGACGTAGGAGAGTTGAGTTTGTGTACAGACCGTTTTACTGAAAGAGGGCGAGAGAGAAAAGGGGAAAGGGCTACCGGCGCTTTCCCCCTTTCTGATTGTGTAGAAAGAGTGAAAGTCCCAGATGAGAGGCTTGGCCGGTGTTGGGTGTCTGCTGTGCCCCAACTTCGTTCGCGCTTTCTTTTCTGTTTTGAACTCGCAAACTTAATTAAAGTAACGGGCTTCGATGGCAACAGTTCCCCGGTCATCGGGACACCATTGCTCGGTCATACGGTGCACGAATAACGACAGAAAGCGTTGAATACTGTCCGAGGACCTATGTAGCTTGCAATGAATCCGGCAAGGCGAGAGCGGCTGCAATGTCTTTAAGGTCCATCGCTTTCCAAATGACCCCGGTCTTGGCGGCAGTGGATTCCGTTCGTAAACCGAAAGGATATTTCCTCAACACCATCTTCTCGACTGTGCTCGGAACAGCTTGTGAATGGAGCGCGCACCAAACGCTGTACCGCCGATGAACATAGGGTACGCTCGCAAGGTGCGTGCCAGCTCTCTCATGATAACTGCTGTTTCAGCTTGTAAAATTTTGTAACTGAATTTATCTTAATATTGATAATTTGCAGTGGTGACTGACTCGATTTCATCATTTACAATACTTAGTTGAAGGCTTATTTCCGCCGCCGGGTGAGGCTAGAAATTGTTGAAAAGGTACTTCTATCGGTTTTCCTGAATAGCGATCCCCTGTGCGATACCAGAGCCGACAAAAGCACTCCGTGGAGTGCCGCGGGTGGGTTGTTTCCGTTGATTGGGCACTTTGAAGCGCTGGATAGTCGCTCCAGGGTACGACTCGTGTGTTGCGATCTGCGTCTTCGAGCCCAGTGTGTACGTTTCTTTGTTAGAGTCATGGCATCCGCCAGTGCGGCAACGGGGGGAACAGCGGCAGCGAACGTGTCAGTGATAGAAATTGGAGGTTAGTACTCAAAATATTGCATCAAATAGTAAAATAATTCGTGGCTGCTGTGACGCTTTCTGCGGTTCGATATAAGCACATCTAGAACGTCTTCGTCGTTCACCCACAATGAAATATGAGAACACGGACACGCAAGATAAAAGCAGCGCAGCAAAACGATATGTAGCAGCTCCGGGTGTTTACAAAAGTTAATTGAGGTTCCCATTTTGTGTATTGCTTGTTCATTACTAAAATCGGCTGCGTTGAGATGGGCCTATTGCAAGCAAAAATTTATGATTGGTTCATCATTTCCAGTCACGCGGAAAGCGGTGGAGCTTCAAAACATTGCAGCCACACGTGCCTTGCCGAATTCCATGCAAGCTACGAGGTCCTTGGGCGGTATTCGACGCTTTCTGTCGTTATTCGTGCACCCTATGACCGAGCAATGGTGTCCTGATGACCGGGGGACTGTTGCCATCGAAGCCCGTGGCTCTAATTAAGTTTGCGAGTTCAAAACAAAAAAGAAAGCGCGAAAGATGTTGGGGCACAGCAGACACCCAACACCGGCCAAGCCTCTTCATCCGGGACTTGTACTCTTTCTACACAATCAGAAAGGGGGAAAGCGCCGGTAGCCCTTTCCCCTTTTCTCTCGCTCTCAAAATGGTGCTAACCATGATAAAACGGTCTATACTCTGTGTTACTAGTTTCAGGCAGTACAGGCAAAGATGATGCAGAGTATGAATTTTTAGCACACATCGAAAATGGAAACAAGATTAAACCAATCTGGCTGAAACCAAGAGTTCAAGAAACTCTCAAAATAGGGATGGACGCAGGGTCCAAATACTCTCTTCTGTCAATGACTCTGTACAAGGAACACTTCTCGCACATGTGACTGCAAAGAACACCAGTGCGTTCTAATACCCTGATGGGTGAAACTTTCAAACCAGAAGGTATTGCAACAGTCAAGGTGACACTTGGGAAGTCAATGGGCCAACTGCAGCTGTTTGTGGTGGACACCCCAGGACCTCTGCTCTTCAGGAGGGATGGGATCAACCATTTAAACCTTCTCAAGCTTAGCAACGTGTTGAAGGTGGACAGCCAGCCTGAACTAAAGAAACAGGACCAACTAAACATGAAGACCGCAGAGTACAAGGACGTCTTCGATTACAACATCGAGAAGCTCAAATACTTCAAACTGAAGCTGCACCTGAAGGATGATGCTCATTCCAAGTTCTGTCGTCCACATCAAGTCCCATATGCCTTGAAGGAGAAAGCGAACACCGAACTGGATCGCCTGGGGTCAGAAGGCATTGTGACAAAGGTCAACCACAGCGACTGGGCTACACCAGTGGTGAAAGAAAGTGGAGTCGTTTGCATTTGTGGCGGTTTCAAGAGCACAATCAATTAACCCCGACCTTGTGGTGGCCCAGTAACCCTTACCTTGCGTCAAAGAATCTTTGCAAAGTTGTCTAGGAAAAAGATATTTTTTCAAGATTGATCTGCAAAAGGCCTATCTTAAATAAAAGTGGACTAGGAACGTAGCGCCACTCCTCACCATCAATACAGAGAAGGGACTGTACCAGAAAGACAGGATAATCTTTGGCATATCACATGCGCACCAGCCGAGTGGCAGCGAATAATCAACCAGATCTTGCAAGGGATTTCGACGTGCCATGCAATGCAAGAAAACATTCTGGTCACTGGGGAGTCAGAAAAGCCACACCTGCAAAATCTCTCTAAAGTACTGAGCATTTCTTCAGGTTGGCTATATGTTCATACTTGTTCAGTACAATGTACAAGTATGGACTTAAAGGGGTCATGAAACGCTTTTCCAACTTTTTCCTGTTTCGCTTTCCTCCTCAACTCATAAATCGCGCATTTCACCAAACAGTTCAAGAAGACGAAAAGAAGGGAGGCCCCCCTCGCTCGGAACCTGGTTTGTGTAATCCCCGGACACATCCATTCTCCCCCTAGAAGATTAGCCCGTCGCTCAAAACTCAGACAAAAGTTTCTTTCCCTAGCCCGTTCACCCCTAAGCTGACAGTGCTGTGGAAGCTACGTGCTCCTTGGGCTAGCCACACTTTTGCCACGTAAGCGTGGCAAATGTGGCTGCAGAGAATGAAGTCAGGTGATGAAACGGAGGTGCCTGATTGGTCCGGCAAGCGTGTAGCTTCCACCACAATGTCAGGGTAGGGGTGAAGGGACTAAATGAGGTCCGGTTTTGTGTGACGTCAGTTTGGACCCGATGACACGCTTTTGGGACCGCGGATGTATCCCCGTGAAAAGGCAGAGCGGTTACGAAGGGGAGAAGGAACGAAATAGTCCGCTGTGTTTTCAAATTTTCGCACTGAATGTCAGGCTTTTGACTTTCTACCTTTTTTCTTTTGGCCCACTGAACGATGTTCTATTAGTAAAATCCCAATCTAAAATGATTTATCCCAACCCAAAAATCGTTTCATGGGCCCTTTAAAGCCAACCTGCAGAAATACTCCTTTTCAAAGACTCAGTTACTTACTGTGGCTACAAACTTGATGGAATGGGCCTGCACACGGCTCAAGACAAGATCAGAGCTGTAGTGGATGCTCCGACACACAAGTCTAACACTGAGCTGCGGTCGTTCCTTGGCCTTATAAACTACTACGAGATGTTCATTCCCGACTGTGCAAACCTGCTTTGACCTCTACATGTGCTACTGTAGACGTCGACAATTTGGAAATGGACCAAAGAGTTTGTCATATCATTCGAGAAAGCCAAGGAAATCATCGCATCTGACACACAGTGCTCGTCTACTATGACCCCAACTTGGAGGTGCACTTAGCATGTGATGCTGGACCCCACAGACTGGAAGCAGTTCTCTCACATATCATGCCAAATGGAAGTGAGACCGATCGCATTTGCTCTCTGGACACAGAGAATGTCAGAAAATAACTAGTTGCAATTTGGCACGGGCCTTAGCCATCATCTGGGGAATTCAGAAATTCCATGTGTGCCTGTATGCAAGACGCTTCAAACTGATCACCGATCATCAGCCACTAACACAAATCTTCGGTTTGAGCAGCAGCATACCTGCTATGCAAGCAGCACGGATTCAGCGATATGCACTGTTCCTAGCAGGTTCTGACTATGAGATTGGAAGCAGAGCTCTTCCACATCACTCAAATGGAACAACTTCCTGTGACAGTGCAGCAAGTCAGACAAGCCATCTAACGCGATCATATTCTTTCAAGAGTACATTTCCATGTTTTGAATGATTGGGAAAAATGCAGGCAGGACGATGATATCTCACCCTATTACAGACGAAAAGATGAGTTCTCGATCCACCAGGGAGTGATCACATGAGGCATATGGACTGTCATACTGCCGAAACTGCAACAAAGTATTCTCACAGAACTCCCGAGTGGCCGCAATTGTACTGTACGGATGAAAATACTTGCCAGCTCATACGCCTGGTGGCCCACCAATAAGATACATTGAAGAGCAAGGAAAGAAGTTCAGCAGTTGTAGTGCACAACAAAACCTTTCAGCAAAGGCACTGCCCCTCCAGTGGGAACTTCTAAGTGGACAGTGAAAGGGAATCCACATTGACTTTGTTGGACCGTTCATGAACAAGATGTTCTGGTCGTCGTGGATGCCTGCTCATAGTGGCTGGAAGTGGTGGTCATGAACAGTATGACAGCCACACGTACCACTGAAGTTCTTCAAACCATCTTCTCCAGAAATGGAGTGCCTACCAGGGTCGTCAGTGACAATGGCCCTCAGTTTGCATCAAGAAATTAGACTTGTAATTGAAGAAGGAAGGAACTGTATAGTGTTTGGCCTACTCACAGATCTGGGTAGGTAACATTGGGCAATGTCATTTCTGACCCAAAGCTCTCCGCCATGCTGTCACAAGTTTGAACAGCTTTTTAAGTTGTGTGTTAATTTCCTTAAGAGTTGCAAAGACAGGACACCTGTAGTGCTTATTTCACTGAAAAACTTTTCAGTTAAAAAGACAATATTGTTTTCTTTCTTGTCGACAAGTCTTTTTCACCGACATAATAGACCTTTTTCAGAGCTTGGCCACAATCGTGGCACACCCTCGCAGGAATCACTAGAAACACTTTTGGGGTCTCCAGGACCGTTACTCCATCAGCCGTGCCGGCGCCTGGCGTGTCTTCCAGTCCGAGTGTTTACGTGTTCTCTGGTGGCATTGTTTCGTCTTTTGCCATTCCGAATGTGTCTCTCTGTCGTCTCTTTGCGTGCATCTTTTCTTCGAAACGGCTGAGGAAGACCCTGGAGGGTAAACGAAAGCCACTGCCTACGAAACAGACAACCTCGTTTCTCTTTAAACCTTCAAAGATGGATAGACCGCTGACGCTGCATCGCTTCCTACCCAGGGTTCATAGCAACTGAGAAGAAAAAAATTCAACGGTTTTTAATGACTTTCAAGGCCCTAACAAAGAATTTTTCAGGGACTTGAAACATGAAACAACACTTTTTGAGATCGTAGAAAAAGACAACACCATCTTTCACAGCATGGAAGCACATCTTTTACTGCACACAAGTAAAAGCAAGCACATTTTTCACAAGCGAATAGACGTATTGCACACACACACAAAAAAAGGGGCCTATTTTCAAACAGTGGACACCAGATTAAGTTCCCGAAGCTTTCCCTTCAGGTTTTCATCCATTTCTGCGAGCTCCGGAGTCTTTTCTTTTGCCGTTTTTTGTAAGCTGCTTGACTTCACAATCAAGGTGATGTCACTTGTGGCCCGCTGAGCGTAGTTGTCGGCGCGGGCTGTTAAATTGGCAATTGTTGCTTCCAGCCTCTTCTTTTTCGTCTTGATACCACGCACCTCTTCTTCAATGTGACTTCTCTTTGATGCCTTTGTCTGCTCGATCACTTGTTTTTTTCTCTCCTCCAAGTAGGCCCGATAGCGGTTGTGTGCGGCTGAGACAGATGTACGAAACTCCTTCATTGTTTCAATGTTCAGGATGCCGCCAGCCTTGCTTACTGCATCGCAAACGATTCGCTGTGTACACATACGAGATCTCCTTCAGGTTTTTGACAGAGACCTGACGGTTGACGCTGAAGCCTCTTTCAACTGCTCGTGGTCGTGGCTCAAGACGAGAAGAAGTTGGACAATTTTCCACAACTGCACATAGTATGAGTCGACCTTCAATAGCTCAAGGTGGAACTTGTCTAGGCTAAAAGAGTGTTTATCAAACTGCCGCAGGTTGTGTTTCTTCTCTTCCAGAAGTTCTGTGTATTCGCCAAGGACAGAATCACGCTCATGCTCACCCAATCGTCTAACTGCAATGAGCACGTCAAAGACTATCCTGAAACCTGCAAGGCACTCAACCGGCTTTGAGACCATTTGACGGGGGTCGAGTGAGGACAGACTCCTAACTAGATGGTATGTCAGCGGGCTCTTTTCCAGAATTTTCTTGGTTGTACTTATAACGAACTGTTTGCATTCCATCCTAAAAGCAAGTATATTTTTGGTGCACACCTTTGCAGGTTTGAGTGCTTGTTCAGCAGCATGCCCAATGTCAACTTTCTCTAAGGATACATGGTTATTTGGGTTTACAAGGTTCATTTTGAGTATGCTGACAATTCCCGTGGAAGAGGACAGCACCGAGCTCTTCACGAATCTCACGAGACATTCGAGCTCTCTTTTCAGTAAGAACATCAGTGGTTTGTCCAGTTGGTATTCCGTGAGGAATGGTTTTAGAATCATTGCGATGCCGAGAGCAAACATCAGTTTGGCCAACAGCAGTGCGTCCTGGCAAAAGACACCGAGCTGTGTAAATGACGCACACTTAGGCAAGTTCACCTCTTTCTTTTTTGCACTTTCCACATACCTTTTCACGTCACCCCACAGTGCAATGGCACGTTCGATCACAGGAACATTTTCTGCCCAGCGATGAACAGCAAATTTTAGGGGAACTGTCGTTTGGCCTGTCACAGCAGAGAAGTCTTCCCTTCGGGCTGGCGCATCATGAAAAATGGCATTGAGGCTTGAAAGAAGATTCTCTAGGCCCCACTTGCTGGCAACAAGACCCGCCCCGTAAAGGGATACTTCAACGAAATTGGAAATATTCCCGTCATGTTCAAAAATAGGCTGAATATGATCCACAATATCCGTAAAAGACAATCACACATTTGTATTTTGAGCCTGGTGGCTATATTTTTCGTTATAAATGGCCCACTCTGGCAAGAGCTCGGAGAAGGCCCAGCGGAGACCATGTGACACCTAACGCAATCGTGACGTTGGTCATCTTGGGACGAGCAAAGCTACGGCCAGGCTGACGTCGAGAGGATGGCCTAGTCGTTGCAGCCACCGAAGCGGTTGCTTTTGTACGAATTTTGAGTGACGGGTAAATCTTCTATAATCTTATAGGGGGACAATAGCGACTTCTGCGACACACAAAAGGCATTCTCGGGAAGAGGGAAGTTCCTCCTTCCCCCACTTCTTTCGTTGTGGCTGGAGGTGCGACAACCTCCGTCACTAGCTGTCAAGGTTCCTAGACGTGCATTACAAATGAGGCATCAGCGACATCCACCAGGTGCTCTTTGCTAATCATTTAATTCAATTTAAAATTCCTTTTCGTGACTTTTTTAACAAGATACTGGTATGTTCGCTGTCATACTGCTCCTTTGAACACATATAGACCATAAAATAAGCACCGAAATTTTGTTGTAGTATCCCTGTATGTATTGTATGCAGTCCGCAAGTTCCCAGGTCCAAACACTGGACTGGATGGTACCGCTGCAGGTATTCCTGCATTCCCCTAAAACACTTTAGGTTTACGTTGGGGCCATCCATGGACAGATGGACAGCTTTCGCCAACGGCAAATCGGCCAAGGCAGCCAGAAGCTTCTTCTGAAGGTATTCGGCAGTCAAATGTCCCATGAACACCGACGTGTAATATCTCGTGGTTACACGCTCGGGCATTGTGCTCCAGGACCGCAAATATATGTCCATCTGTTATCTCTGCAGGCAGTCGTTGAAAGACTCATCAAACAGAACGGTATAACCATCAGACTGCTCTAATTCGCGTTGTAGACACGAGAGAAAAAACGGTTTCAGACCATGGCACACCACGTATGCAGATTTCTTTTCGCCGCAGGAAAATGCCTCAGCGATTTAGCTATCCGGGAACATTTTCTTGAACAATTCCCCTGCATGTGATGACGAGTTGTAGGA
Organism: Ixodes scapularis; assembly: GCF_016920785.2. NCBI lineage: Eukaryota > Metazoa > Arthropoda > Arachnida > Ixodida > Ixodidae > Ixodes > Ixodes scapularis. The sequence continues at coordinate 113,421,743 of NW_024609868.1, forward strand.
ATAGTGCGATGTAACCATTTTCAGGATCCACAGTATCTCCGCGTCAGTCAAACCCTTGTGCGCTTTGCACAGGCTGCTCACATCCGACGACGTCGATGGAGCTGGCTCGACGCGTTGCTCATGAACTGTTGTCGTCAAGTAGCTCCGCACGGTACAATGCGCCGTAGTCGCTTTCATATTCTCCATGTGTTTTGAGCTCTTCATGCGACTTTTAAGGGCTGACTCCCCCATTGATGACACGTCAAATGTTTTCCCACGTGGTTTGCACTTTGCCCAATGCAAGATCGACGTATCCGGAGAAATCCACTCCTTATAAGCACCACTGCTTAACCACGACTGTTGGAAATTGCACTTTCCAGGCATATTGAGGCTGCAAAAGACGCGACTTTGATTATACGTGCACCATATTCCCGAACCGAAGGTAGGCTTAGCTTTTGTTGTTGCTGCCGCTGGCCGTACTGCGTTGCAGCTACAGAAGTGGATTGGATGGATGCCTAGGTGGCTCAAGTACGTAGTTGCCAGGCGTTTAAAAGGCATCCGCTAAAAACCAGCTGAACGAAAGTCTATTGACAAAATTCAAGGAAATTTAAAGACCTAAAAAAATGTAAAGGTTTTCAAGGCCTTGAAAATGCTATTTTAAAATTCCAGGGTTTTCAAGGGTCTCAAGGACTGCTACGAACCCTGCTACCGTTGACTCGGAGTCACTCAATTGTCACTTCGGTATTGCATCATGCAAGGAACTGAAAAATGTGTTGGCTTTCAAGGCGAAGTGTTATGAGGAAAGTAATGGTGATCAGTTTTGATACTAACCCAACTATCCACCTTGTGTGTGGCTTTTGAGCTCCGTTTATGAGGCCAGGCCACTAAAAACGGCTGATTTCGCTCTCCTTGAGCACCTAAGTTATTCAAGCCTATTGCATTCTCTCACTTCGCCGTCCTGTGTACTGCGCGAGTGCACGGGGCATCGCCGTACCAAGGGGCATCTAAACAAACTATGGATGGCGTGAAATCCGGGTTGTCTTGATATCGCAAAGCCTTGCCTGCACCGTCAAAAAGTAAGGAATGGTATGTTATAAAGAATCTCTCTTTAAATTCAGCATGTCTACAAACCTTTGATGAAGTGGGCTCCACAAACAGGAGAGTTCACAGTTGGTTGGCAAGATGTACCGTCAGGGTTCCGTCGCCGTAGGGCTTAAATTAATAACTGATAATTTCTGTGTCACAACATCGCAAGACGCAAATGTCTATGGCACACGCCTCAAGAACGGAAAGCTTTATCCAGTTATTTTTAGCTTTAGTACCGGGTACGGCATGATTACGTTACACAACCTCATGTGCAGGCTTACTGTCTTTACGTTAAACACAGATGTCCCACCGTCACATTGCGGAGCTGGCTACCTGACACGGGGGATTCGCGTAACAGGTTTCTAATCGGGGATTTTGAAAGTGGGGAAAAAAGGGCAAGATGTTTGACACTGGGTGCTTTCGTTTACCACCTGCAAAAGGCTGCTGAAACTGAATAAAATCTTGCATTCAAACCATTTTTGCTGCTATATGTGTAACTAAGCAGCTGCACAGCAGTAAGGCATGACCACTATGAAGCCAAGCCGCGAGAATAGCAGAGGTAGTCAAGCCAACCAGCACTGTCCAAGCGACTGAGCAGATGAGAGCCCCCCCAAAAATGGCAGCTAGGTTTTGGTAGACACTGGCTCATCGAAAATTTTAGTTTTTCTTTTGTATATTTAGGGCCAGGCAATGTTATGGGCTAAATCGCATTTTGTCATCCAAGCTAGCATCTTACTGTCAAGGAGTTTCAGCTTTCTACAATACATAACTAATGTATGCAGGCCTAAAGCCTGTTTCATTTTCTCGGTCTCAGCTTGTACTTTACGCAGCCTAAACATGATATATCAATTCACTCGCTACTGCTGTATGTTTTGTTTATTTTTGTTTTTGAAAACTTTTGAGTGCAAGCTAGGCACTGCAGCTACATATAGCTTGCATGTGACGTCATTCGCGGCCATGGTAGTATTCTATTGCCCCGAGCGTTCGGTTCGCAGTGTTACTTTCACACCGCAAAAGCTATATTACGAAGAAACCAGTAGGTAGAAATAACCGCCAGTAACCAGTAATGGCGACGCTTGCAAGCTAGGTATTACATATCAACCGTAAATTCAACAAATAATTTCGCGCAATCAAATTTAAAAAAAAAAAGTTTACCCGCCAAGCGTGGACACAAGGCGCCCAGCTAATTGATTTAATTAACTGATTAATGGGTACATCCACGGCAAGCCCGTACTCAACAAACCGACGACACGTTCTCGATACGCTGCGACTCGCCAAAAGCACGATTCACGACCCAGAGCGTCGCTGCACCGTAGCTCCGCTAAGCTCCCGCACCAGGTACCGTAAAGAGGACGCACCTTTTCAGGCGCTCTCTGGCGTCGGTGTCACTCCACTGCGAGAGCAGCAGGTCCATCCGTTCCCTGGCACCCCGCACTGTGAACTCTTTCAGCGTCTCTTTCCTCAGGGTATGCACAACGTTCATCCAGCGGTCGGGATCCTCGAACGGGTTGTGCTTGATCACTTCGCGCAGGAGCACAAAGTCGTCCTGGAGGTGGAAACGCTTCCTCGTCATCGCCATGTTTTTGCGGAAGCGGCGGGCTTCCGACCGATCGCTTGGCGCCACCGTGGTTGCACGATCGATCGGCGCCGCTTGGGTAGCGCCCGTCGTCGCGTTAGACCACATACGGGACTCGTGCGATCGATTCCTTCTCGGTCGATGGCTGCCGAATGGTGCGAAGTCCGGAAACGCTCGTAGTATGCGGCCAGGGTTGTCGTGAAGCGCGCCAAGGATATCGTGGGTTAGAGAGGAGAGGCCCAGAGTACACCATACCAGGGAGGCTAACGTTTCGAGCTGGAATCGGCAAGCACCCCGACAAACGATAAAGAATAGCGCGAGCTGCAGCTCCTACTGCGCACGACCACGATACGCGGAGCGGAAAACAACGTAAACAGCAGACACCGAAAACTGCCGAACGAACCGAACGGGATTCCAAGAACGCGAGCGGACACCGTGGCGCCATCGCGTGGAGGGCAGTGCGACTAGAAAGAACGAGACCAATGTTGCCACGCCAGGTAGTGACTTGCCCCTGACTGGAGGCCCCAGGGATCTGGAGGGCAACGAGCTTGCTGGAGGGCCACATATGGCCTCAGACTTAGGGTGACCACCTTCCTGCAATCGAAATGCGGGACAGCGGGGCAGGGGGGGGGGGGGGGGGGGGGGGGGGGGGGATCGGGTTATCGGATCGGGCTGGAACTTTGGCATCTGGTTGTGACCTCTAGCTCTACCTTTGGGCGGAGAATGCGCGTTCAGCGATGCCTAGTTTATTTTTGCGGTAAAAAAGACCGTGTAAATTTTCTTTTGTGACACCCTGTATATTATATTTAAAATTTTGGCGAGCAATTTTTCTTAGAATATTTTGCCACCAAGGGGAGAGGCGCAACAGAGCAAGCGCGTCGGTTCTACTGCAAGAACAACGGTCGCTTCCCGCAATGCTTGGATAGAAAATGGCGTACCCATGCGATTCACACGATTACCAGTGACCTCCGCGCTTTCCCGTGCCCCGTTGTTCGGCAGCACCATGAGTTGCAGTGTGAATTTTACTACAGTATGAAGTGCGGGACATTTTGAAGATTTGAAAATTTCTTGCGGGACGCGGGACTCGAGCCCTCAATGCGGGACAGTCCCGCGAGTCGCGGAACGGGTGGTCACCCTACTCAAACTCCGAGTTCCCGAAGCGCGCGAATGCGCGCTTCGGGATTTCGGTTCAACTGGCGCTAGTGTGCTGCTGCAAATTGAAGCAGGCAGCAACCAGTCGAAAACTGACTTCCGGTAATGCATTTCTATGGGGAAAAGTGAGTGCATTTTCTTTTTGTGCACGATTATAAGAGGCTGAGCAAACATACATTCCTAACTCAGGCAGGCGAAATAATTGGCCAGTTACGACGCTTTTCTTTCAAATGAATTGCATTAGAAACGGTGCTAAGACGGCTTCGTATATGTATTTATGTGCACTGTCGGCCACCGTTAGCGTGAACACGACGTCGGCACTTTTCAACTAAGACGACAAAAACTACGCAGTAACACTGGATCAGTAACTCCCTCCGTACGTACGATCAAAATAAAATGAGGGCCACGCAACACAGTCATATTTTCAATATGTACTGCTTTATTCTTTCTGGTCTGTGCAAATATTCTTCTTCTAGGTTCAGAACTTCACCCGCAAGCTCGAAATCTTCGATGACAAGTGCCCGATAAAGACTACCCGGCAGAGGAAATATTAGAAAGAGACGCCTTTCATATCTCACATACTTTGTTCTTTACGCTTTGAATGTTTTTAACCGCTCCTAAAGATAAAAGAAGGGGTCATTTTCATATAGTGCCAAGCATATTATCAATATACCCAGGTAGCACAAAACATTATAATAACATTAATTTTTTGTTGTGTAAGTTGAAATAACGTTTTGTGTGAGGTGTAAATGTTGCAGCAACGTTCAAATACAACGCACAACGTTTTAGGTATGTTTGCAATGTTAGTGTAACGTTCAAATTAAACATACAACAATATGGTTGTGTACAAAATGTTATAACAACATTCAATATATTACTGTAAAGCAATGTTATGAGCACTAACATTCAAGCAACATTTAGTAACATTATGCTGCTAACATTATTTTGAAGTTTACAATTAAACACCACGTACAGTAACAATTTATTGGTATAATGCTTTCAACAGAGTAACATTTTTGCAAATGTTGTAAGATAATATAGTACACTATTTCAGTTTCAGATTTTATTGAAATGTAGCGTGAAGGTACAAAAAATGGCAAGGGAAATGAAAATATATGCTATGCTACTTTTTTGCATTTCATGTCTCTTGCTCTATAAAGATGGAAGCATTTCGATTAACCATTTCTGTAGCAGCTGCAAACTCCAAAAAACGGAAAATCTTGGAAACCTGAATGTAAAATGTGATTCATAGAAAGACGACCATAAATAGAATGTACTTGTTTCGCTTGTTTTTTGTTTCACATGAATATTCACTTCCCTTTACCAGGAAGGTCTGAGGGGAGAGGTGGTGATGATGTGCATCACGACAACCCTTTCGTCCCTTCTTGATAAACGGTTCGTCGCTCGGCTTGCCAGCTTGACCCTTCTAAGGTGTTCACTATATTTCTTTGGCCCTCTTGAAGTGACCTGCATCCCACTATGATTTACTACAGAGATGCCCGAAGGTGGTGGATTAATTATCTGAAAGTATAGAAACATGCGCCTCCTTAAATAATAAAACATAATAAAACATAATAAAACATAATAAAACGACCCACTAAAGCACCACACATGAGATCATCTCTAGCCTGCCAGTGAAGGGCCAGAATTCTAGCCAATGTCAGAGCAGTGAGTGATCGGGAGCGAGCATGGCTGCCGAAGAATAGCGTAAGCTTCCCCCCTTTGCTGAACACTTTCAACTGATCTTATAAGATCAACCTCATAGGAGTCTTATATGGAGCTGTGATACTCTAGGGATGGCAGGCCCAGGGCTATCAGAGGCACCTAAGTGAGCTATGGCCTGTTTCGCTGGACACGCAAAGTACAAAACCCAGTGTTCCGCACATTTTGGACAAAACTGACGACATGCTGTGTGAAGAAACATAGCTGCTTGTTTATAGCAGCCCTTGTCGATGTTGTTCTGCAAATCTTTGTGGTTTCCGGGGTCACCTGATAAGCAGCACCACCATCAGGTCAACCGTAACAGCAATGGAGTCGTTTGGAGGGAGGCATTATCACGATTAATAAGCATGCTGCGAACAACTGGACTGAGCACACCGTCCCGTCAAACAGTTGAGCACTTGGACCACTGGAAATAGTTTCATGGTATACACTGCACTCCGAGCGACTGAACTTGAAGGCTTCTAGTATGCACACATTTAATTAATTCTAGTGTTAATGAGCACCAGTGGCTCGCTGGGTAAGTCGTAGGACTCGGTCACGGAAGCCGGGCAGCACGCACAGTATAGCAGCACCTTGCCAAGCTTGTGGGAGGTTCCAGCTCCAGGTTACGGCGTCGCTAAAAGGGTAATCGGAAAAATACCACGAGCAGCACAAATCTAGAGTTCTTAGCACGATCCTTTCCGTAAGTAGCGTGCTCCACTGTATCAATTGACAGGGTGACCGCCATAAACCGAATCTTGCATCCTCGTTTTACATACCGATAGAACTGACGTGGGATGCGTCTCAGGGAGTGAGTGAAGGTGAAACAGGTCAATTGGAGCCAAGTACCCATTTTGAGAATCATACTGCGAGTTGACACAACGCAAAAGGCTCGCGTCTCGCAGCGTCGCTTGTAGAAGCACCATTCGGAGAGTCTGCACACTGTGAAGGTAAGAGCGCGTTCACATTGAAGAGCTCATCATTGAAGGTGGCTACTCAGGTTTTAAGAGCCACTGATCGTCGCAATCGCACTACGAAGACGCCGCGTTGTCGTAGATTGTTTTTCACCAGCTTGGTCATGTAAGGCTGAGGCCAGGGCTGGGGGATCTGTCGCCGGAAACGTGAAGGAACCAAGCAAACGACGTGAGGCCCACTGACTCAGTTCCTGGGTGTCGACGACGTCCGAGCAACCCTAGTGGGGTCCTTGCTTCCAAGAAGACTGGAGATTCTTTCCGGCGGGCCCATAATATCCAGACAGCATGCTTGTGGCTGATGCGGATCGCAGGAGGTGGATAACAGGACAACCAACGCACGAGTAGGTCGAGTACGGCCGGCACTCGAGAAAATGGTGGTCGCCGCCATGTTAATATGAAACCAAGTCAATTGGCCAAGCTTCAGTTTAGTACACAACGCACTACAACCTGGTTTATTACAAATAATTATATAAATGTTAAAAAGCTTTTTGTATTTGAACGTTCTAATTTCCGTCGACTAAAACAAGCACGTTCACGTTGCGTCAAATGAGCTTGGTCGGAACCAACGTTACTACAACACTCAGTTGGGAAACTCCCATAGAGACACCTTTAAAAAAATTGCCCCAATCTGTCCCCGAGCACCGAGCTGATGACGAACACAATGCACACCGTTTCTCCGGCAGCGGCCACTCGAGGAACTGCACATGACTTCTATTTTGGCTTTGAGAACAGATGCCACACCCGTCACCCCAGCGGACGCGCCGCGTTCAACTGCCGAAGGTAAAATGCACCTAGGTCGGGACGTGCTACCTGAAAGGCCCGCTGAGGCATGGTTGTATAAAAACAATATTAATTGTTCTGCAAAACCTTGCGAACTAAAGATGATAAAAACATCACGCGCCCATCATTTGGTACTAAACTCCAATAAATTTCATACAAAAAGAGTCTTTTCCGTTTGTTTTTACGCAAAAGCAGGCTTTCAAAAAAGCTCGAGGTGACCATAGTACAGACAAACGAAAAAGAGTGGCGCTGTTGTCGCATTTAGCTCGGTCTCGGTGGACGCCAGCGGCCCAGGTTTCGACGGCGAGTTTCCGAACTGAGTGTTTTATTAACGTTGGTCGGAACCAACGAGCAACGACTATCGCCGCATCTCCATCGCCATCGTATCAAAACACAAAAACACAAAGCGAACGGGTGCTTTCAGACTTTCGGAAAAAAAACATCGAAGAACGTTCTTAGAAAAAGGAAGTGTCCTAGGTGCCGGCGTGCCCATGGAACCAGCTGTGGATTTGAGTCTAATTGGTGAGTGCTCGCCGAGTTTTACTTTTTCAGTCCTTTCTGTTCGGAGCGTTTCTGACGTGTTGTTGTGTGTGCAGTCGGCGTGAAAGCGAACGTGTGCGGTTCCTGGCCGCACACGTGCTTTCCGCATTGGATGGCCTTCGAGCTTTTTCCAAGGAAGTCCCGGAACCGACCTGTCCCTGACCGAGCAGTCAGATTGCTGGAACGCACCCAGAGCCAAAGGTCCCACCGGAGGCAGGCGGGCGGGCAAGCGAGGCACCTGGTAAGTGTATCAGGGAGCTTTATCTCGTAGATCGGTGGACAAGGCTTGATTTCTGCAACTCGGGTGGCGGCTTGGTACCACCCAGCTAGGAGGTGTGTTTTGTGGAACCCATGACCGCTAAAGGTACCCGTCAGCGTGCTGGCGCTCGCATTCGGTTCCACTGTGGGAGTTTGGATTCAAGTTAGAATTTCTTCATCGGAAACTACTCGAAACATTGCGTGACGCGCGCCTTTAGAAGTAGAGTCTGTATTGAATATGTCGCTTGCGAAGAGTATAAAGAGTTCTTTTTCGAGTTGGGCACTGACTTTTTATACAAAATCCTGTATATGTTGCGCCACAGGCAGTACTTCATTGTGAAGGTTGGAAGAAAAAACAAAAAAATGCTCATTGAGTCGTGACAAAAGAAACACAAAAAGCGTTGAAAGCTGTCTGAGGACCTATGTAGCTTATGGAATCCGGCAAGGTGAGTGCAGTTGTTTTCACATGACCCAGATCTCCGGCGACAATGGGTTGCGTCCGTAAATCAAAAAGACTTTTTGCCCAACGCCATCCTCTCAACTGTGCTCGGAACATTTTGTGAATGGAGCGCGCACCAAACTTAAGAGGATATCTCAGTAGAATTTCATCTCCGATAGGAACTTTTTCAGAATCCAGATGGCTCTGGGGAGGACGCCTTTCCACTCAACTGCTTACGCGATATAGTGCTGCTTCCAAATGAAAATAAAGAAAAAGCTCGACTTTTTGTTCCGGTTCTCAGCAGACGGCTTGACCCCTGAAAGCCCCCCACCCCACCCATCCCGACCCACCACCCTGCGAGCTGCGAGAATGGCTTTGTTTTTTGTCCGTTCAAAAAGAGGATAGCGGGGAGTGTTGTGGGCCTCCGAGGCCATCGCCAAGGGGGCCCTTTGTCCTATTCTTACCGGATTAGGAAGAAAAAAAAAAAAAAACGCGGTTAGAGAACGCCTCATTTAGCTGCCTGATACTTTGGATTCATTTGGCTCGGTTCTTCGCGCTCCGAGATTTTTCGTACGATACAATTTTCATATCGTCATTACAAAACGAAATGCGCCATGTGTCGTGTCATAATCTTGCGAAATAGTCTACCGCAAGTCAGAATGGCGTTGCGTCCTAAATAGCAGCCCCTCGGAGCCTTCTTTTCATTACTGCGAAGCAGTGCTTAGAAAAATAAAGCTACTTACTCTAAAAAGTGTTTGATCTCCTTGTGTGAAAAAAGAAACGAAATGAACCAGTTCCTGATACCATCAGCAGCCATTAGAGTCCCAACGTTTTTTCTAGAGCACCGGATTTCAACGGTCACCCCGATTCCTAAATCGGTGTGCATTTTCGAAGTGGCACGGTATCAGAACTATGTTGTACTGCCGAAATGCCAAAAAAATTAATAACCACAAGTTTAGATAGTGTTGTGTCTTATATGCGTACTGATCAAAAGCGTAGTTCTAGAGTCACAAAGCTATGCTTTAAAAAAATATTAAAACAATAACTTCCATGATTACGTGTTCCGATTAATCACATGCTAGAGCCACTAAGGCTCTAGCATGTTTTACCGAGCACCGCATTCGTTTTTGTTTTGTTTTGTTCACCTGGACAAAGCCCCGCCACCGCAAATCACTCAAATAAGTAAACGCTGTTGCACATAGTAAAAGAATGAAAGTGCGCTGGTTGATTTTCGGGTCATGTGATTATAGTTTTTACAAAATTATAAATATTTTTTTTTTCGAAATGAGCCAATTCTATGTCAAGCGAAACTGAGATAAAGTCGAATGTCTGCGTATCAGTGAGCCATGTACTGCGGCCACCTCAGCGGTGGTCTTCGTCGCATACTTTGACCGATTCAAGTTTAAAAACACAAGATCGGTGCACCGACGGGTATAGTCCTTGTTTCAGCAGAAAATACCTTATTTCGGTTCCTAGATTCACCCAATTTAGAAGAAAACAGAAAGTTGGCGTCGCAGGCGTCGATGTCGGCGAAACAGCAGGATCGGGATTGACTCCGGCTCTCCACGCGGAGCTCGTTACGTACACGCGTGGGCTTCTGGAACAACCGGCGTAGAAGGTTCGGCGCACAGGACGTTCTAACCTCGAATAAGCAACAGGGTTCTGGAATTCACCAGAACGCAACATACAGAAACAATAAAAAAAAGGTGTATCCGCGGCCAGGCATCGAACCTCGGCTACTTGCGTGGAAGATAAGTACGGTAACCGTTAGGCCACGGGCGCGCTGCCTAGTTGGCAAGCCGCGCACGCGGTAATATTATGTTCTGTTTCTCTTTTGCTTTGTAGTAAACAATGACTTCCTTCGGTTATGAGGCCTAAGACGAACTTGATACTTTTTGGGGGCCAGGAGTCGTCGGGTGCCGAGAGGGGGGTCACACTGTTGCTTTTCGTAGTACACAACTTTGAGGCAATGTGCTGTCTCCACGTAAAAGTTATAAAAAAAAGAAGCGTTCCCCACTTTTTCATGTGTTCGCATTCTGCAAAACTGTAGGTTCGTCTGCCTCTTCCCCGTTTTCTTAGAAAGTAAGTTGTTCTTCTGGGGCTGAACGAGAACACTTGGTTTTACAAATATGCGAACGCGCAAAAAGCGCGCGAGCGCTGAGCAAAGTGCGGACGTGAGTTTTAAATACAAACACCGCAGTGCGAACAGTAATAAAATATTTCGTAAATGAGCTTTTCTTTGCATTTGTCGAGTTTGCAGTGAGCATTTCATTGGTGAGCTTCTCTCCGGTGAGCTTTTCTCCGCCGCCCGTTCTCCGGTGAGATTTTTTGTCCGCCGCTCAATAGTAACAGCCGACCAAGGGCTCATCGCAGCCAAGACAGTGCAATCGACGAACACCATAATAAAAGGCTTGCGGGTTCTAGTCTAATACATTTGCCTCTATTTCATAAAATACTGAATCAAGAGTGTGTTGGTTCGAGTCAAACAAAGAATCTTCAGCGCGACTTTCACAACTTCCAAATTGCAACGTGTCACGCCTACTTCCAAAATGCTTGTTCTGTTTTAGCTTCACTGAATTTTTTTCGCAATGTTTGTTTTATTTGGGTAGAAATCCGCCTCCACAAGCTGACATGCGAAGCGAATGTCGACGAACTCACGTATGTCTCTTCCACATTTAAAATAAGTAAATATTTTAAATGCATCTCTGCAGAATATTTGAAATCGCCAGATCAAATCACCTATCCTATTTCGAACAGAAAGAAGTGGTAAGACAGTATCTACTCTTTGACCCTTCGGTAGCTTTTGTCTGCCTGCATTTGCTAACTTCAGTCCTCATGCAAGAACCGCTTGAAGCGTGAAATCTTTCACTCCCATTTTCTTGACCCAAAATGCCAACAAAGATTGAAACAACCTCCCAATAACGCGCTTTGGCGATTGAAAACTAATGACTCTCACCCACCCGCTAAATATCTCCGCCGCCAAAAAAAAAAAAAAAAAGCACAACAAGAAACTTTTTACTTGCATTTGTGTGACCCCGAAACACCAACAAAGAACGGAACATTCTCCCAAGGACGCGCCCGGGCGATGTACAACCTATTACTCACTATCGCGATAACCCGCAAAATATCTTCGCCCCCCAAACAAAAAACGCTTGCAAGGTGCGTGCAAGTTTTCTTGTGGTAATTGCTGTTTCAGCTTGGAAATTTTTGTAACTGAATTTATCTTAATATTGGTATTTTGAAGTGTTGACAATGACTCAATTTTATCAGCTACAACACTTAGTTGAAGGCTAATTTCCGAAGCCGGGTTTGGCTGGAAATTGTCGAAAAGCTAGTTCTATCGGCTTTCCTGAATCGCAATCTCCTGCGCGATACCAGAGAGCTGTGGGCCTCTGTTGATTGTCACAATGCGACTAGATTGTTCTTATTTTCAAAATTAGTACATAATGTAGATGGGAAAAAAACCTTCAATTTTTGTTGCTGAAAGTTAAAACATGCTCGTGCATCGATTTTGAATCGTTGAATCGCTGATCGACTCGCTCCGGCAATCGGCCCATCTCTACTTTGCTCTTTTCAGTTCTCGACAAAAGACACGCTCGTCAGCACGGAATCCTCAAATGAGACATTAACAGCAATGCATGAGCATGTTTCAACGTTTATAAGCATTGATGCATAAGCATGTTTCAACTTTCAGCAACAGAAATTGAAGGTTTCTTTCTAGCTACATTATGTACTCATATTGAAAATAAGAAGAATCTAGTCGCGTTGTGACGGTCAGCATAGGTTCACGGCTCTCTGGTTTTGCACAGGAGATCGCGATTCAGGCAAAGCGATCAAACTAACTTTTCACCAAGTTCCAGCCACACCCGGCGGCGGAAATCAGCCTTCAACCAAGTGCTGTAGATAATAAGGTCGAGTCATTGTCACCACTTAAAAGAAATTGATATTAAAATAAATTCAGTTCCAGAAAGTTACAAGCTTATATAGTAATTATCAGGAGAACACTTGCACGCACCTTGCGAGCGTACCCCACGTTCATCGACGGTAGAGCATCAAGTGCGGTGCGCGCTCCATTCACGAAATGTTCCGAGCACAGTCAAGAGGATGGCGTTGGGGAAAAGTCTTTTCGATTTAGGGATGCAAGCCACTGCCGCCAAAGATTGGGGTCACGTGGAAAGCAATGGAGCTTAAAGGCGGGGGCTCAAAATTTTCTTCAGCGTGGCAGAAGATTCCCCCTCTTTTCTTTTTTTCCTCCTCCCCTTTCCTCCTCCATTTTCCTCCTCGCTTTTTACGGCCTTCTCGCACGAGTGCTAATGGGCTTACCGGCCCCCCGACAAAATCTCTGTAACCCTTCAAGGTTCTCTGCTTCAATCCCAAACACCAGGGATTAGTTAGGCAGGCTGGATATGAGCTCGGAAGGGTTCGGGCTGGCTCGCTTTTCTTCTTTTTTTCTTTTTTCTTTTGCTCTTTTTCTGCAGTTCTAAAACACACTCAGATAGTCAACACCAACTATACTCCGTTTCACCTTCCGTCCGAGCACAGCGGACCCTAGGAGCCATCCCAGCCAATGCGGCGTTGAGGGAGTGTCATGCGACCTTGAGCTCCTTGTGTCGCCCCGCCCCACCGGCAGGTCACGCGACTTTCTCCCGGCGCTGGATCGGCTGGGATGGCTCGTGGCGTCCACTGCGCTCGGTCTGAAGGTGAAAAGGAGTATAGCCCAACAACAAGTTCTTTTACATTCAGATACTTTTGCATGCGGCCACACACGCTACACCACCGCATATTTATCTCGAGTGAACGGAACTTGTACATCACAGCAGAAGGAAAAGAGATGGGTATTTTTATCCGAACTTTGAGCTCTACCCAGAGAGTTGAAAATTTGTCGTTCTAAAAACGGCACACTAAAGAGTAATTATATCACTATTGTGTTTTTTGTTTTTGTTTTTGTTTTTTGTACAAAGTAATAATCATGAGTAATTACAAGTCAAAGATATTGCAGTCAGAGGGACCCAGTCTGACCATTTCTGGGGCATAATATATAGGTTCGTACTACAGGTGTTTTCTAGAGTGACGGCCGCCTCGTTGAAGCTGCTAAGAAGAGTAAAAACAAACTTCCATAAAAACTGAAACGGTTTATGGTATATTTCATCTATCTTCAGCCTTTGAAAAAAATTTCTTCGTGGCCAAACGTGCATTTAGTTTCTGTCGACAAATGTAACTGAAAAGTTGACACCCGACAAATATCTTGCGTATCAGCAAAGAGAACGGGAAAGACGGACATAGAACCGCAAAATCACAATTTTCTTCGCGTAAAATAGTGCAACTAGCAATATTATGCCACTAGCAATATTATGCCATTTATTGAAAGACAGCAGGTATTACGAAGTTTTCGTTCTCTTCTGTTCGCATTTGTTCGCTGATGAAGAAACGGAATGCCCAGATAGCCTCTGCAGCCCTTACATAATTGTTTGGGGCTTTGTCAGGGTGGGCGAAGGCCATCTCCAAAAAAACCCAGGAGTTCGGAAGGTGTACTACCGCAAGTTTTGGGGCTGCTTGGATAATTTAGGCGTCTGGCGTTCCCCGCCTACTCAGAAAAGGAGTGGAACAGCGGTCAGCTCAACGTCGTCACCAAGCAGGAAATCATGCCGAAATGTGTCCTTGAACACGTGCGAGATCTTTACCCGAACCCAGCCGGGATTCGCCACAATTCATCTACGAAAAAAATTATAAAAAGGGGTAGGCTTAAACGATTTGGCAGTTTTTGAATATATTCATGCGGACTAACTGTCCACAAGTACGGAAAGAAATGCAGTAGAGATGCAGAGCTCTATTGTGTTCTTTATGTCCATACTTGTCTTTCGCGCTGTACGCCAATTAAAATGAATTCTGCAATATCTGTAGATTATGCCTGGTTATGTTGTCTTTAAAAGAAAAGTAATCAAGCAAGTTCGGTATCGTGCCACAATTTGTGCATATACAATTTTATATGTAATTCAAATTCAAAACAGTACTTCCGCGGGAAATAATGCATCCGTCGTTCTTCGTCTTCCTGAAGCTATGAACTACCGATCCCGGCTACAGGACTTTTGGGTCCACAAAATATCACGCTCAGTAGAAAATTCGCCTTTTCTACCAAAAGTACTGAAACTTATTTATTTTTCAAACAGGTCGGGTGGTGATGCGTGTTTGAGTGTAGAACCGTTGACTGGGCACTAGTTTGCGCCAAGAGTGCAGTGCTTCCTTTCATGCTGCCCGCGACGAGTGTTAAATTTGAATATAGTAGAAATAAAATCAACTGACACCCTTAAAATTATTTTAAACTTGCGCTTTTTTCAGGCATTAAGATTTTTATCGCACCTTTTATTCATTGTCGTCTTCGATGAGGGAACAACTTGCCGAGGAGGCCGCGCTGTCCGCGTACGCGCCTTGACAGATAAGGTCGCGAATGCTTTTCACGAATCTTTAAAGACCAAGCATAAAAATGAAAGACGCAGCCACTTTACGCCAATGAAGCCAACTTTATGTTTTGGGTAGACGTCTTGCGAGAGTTGCAGTATTTTTAATTATGCCTAATAAATTAAATATTTAGGACTAAGTACCAAACTTTTTTAGATGTATTAAGAACCAAAATGTCAATTGGAAAGTTCTAGAGCTGCTTGAGAAACACCCGAATTAGCTGTTTGCAACGTGATGCGGCTCGCGTGGCTTCCTTCTGACTAGTAATAAAGCTTATGAAACATGACAAAATACCCCGTGATAAAGCGCCCGCCCCATCATAAACTCAATTTCGAATGTCCCGGGATTTGTTTTCATAGGCCGGAAAAAAAAAAGAGAGATGCATGCAAGACGCGTGCCCCACGCTTTATTTATATCAGAAAAGAACTGCCCTCTATTTTATATACAACGTTTATTTTTTTTTTCACCTACTAGATATTAGAAAAAAACGTGGAAATTAACGTTTTGTGGATGTGAGCTAAACGGCCAGGCGAAGATTGGGTTCAAGAAAGAACGCAACAAAAACCGACTGATTACCTAACATTTGTTAATAAACGTTTTGATTATAAAAGAAAACGGGATAGTTGATTTATAAAGTTGTTGGGCGTAATCGAAAGCCACCAAATTGTCCAGTGAAAATTAGCGCCATTGCGGTTTGTGTAGGTGAGCTATACGGCCAGGCGAGGATTAGGTTCAATAACGAACGCAACTAAAACCGACCGATTGCCTAAAATTCGCTAATTAACCTTTTAATTAGAAAAGAAAACGGCATCTTGTATTTAGAAAGTTGTTGGCCATAATCGCAAGCCATCAAACCGTCCATTCTTAAAAAGATGTAACGCGCGTACACTATTATACGGCGTCCTTCTAATTTGGGCGCGAAAATATAGTTCTGATTTTATGTGGGCTCCATCTCCGCGTAGCACAGCCTAACGCCATGAAGCTAAAGCGACAAATCATGCGCATCGCTGTGACAACGCCACTGTAGAAGGGGCGAGGAGTGCGGTGGCCGAAAAGATTGCGGTAACACGATTCGCGTCCAAATTAGGCTTTTTAGGACGCCGTGAGCCGCTTCACGTCCACTACATCTCCTTAAAAATGAATGATTTGGTGTTTTTGATAACTATAGATAAGGCACAAACCGCAACTGCGTAACTCTGACGTCTTTTCTAGAAAAATGTCTAGTGGTTAAAAAAAATCGCCCTGTATAAGCACGATTGTAAGGCAGTTCTTTACGTCCGGCGACATCATTACGGCATGGAAGGAGACGTTGACCACAGATCATACTCTGTGTATGATCTGTGGTCACTGTTTTTTTTTTCGTACGAGAATGCGCAAATATTTGATACCAAATAATATAGATTTAGCATTCACCAAATTCGGCTTGTTTACTTGATTCAAATCGATATTTGATTTGATTACACTTATTTTGTACCCGCACACGCCTACTTTATTCCCTAATGAGTTACAAGTAATAATTACATTGTTTTTTGTATTTTTTTTTGTCGTGCGAGGTCATCACAATTTATTATTAACAATCGGAGCTATGCGATTACGTGGAGGAGGCGCATTTGAAGATATTCAAAATTGTTCTGAATACACAAACAACTTCAAACGTCTTGCTGTTTGGGTCGTTTCCTACACGCAGGACCAATAATAAAGTCATAACTCAACGCGCAAACACGATGTGAAGCGTGTCTGCGTACGTTGGAAAAGAGATACTGGCGAGCAAACCATAGCGTCGAATGTCCATGCATCAAAATGTCCGTGCACCGAAATATCCGCTCACCGAAAAGTCCAAAACCAAAAAGTCTTTGCAGCAAAAAGTCCGTACACTGAAATGTCTGTGCACCAAAAAGTCCGCACCGAAATGTCCTACAGCAAAACGCTCTACACCGAAAAGTGCTAGACCCACTGCGGATGGGATCCTCTGTCACCTCTGCCGGTTTACGAACCATGTTGATTCAGAACCACTGGTCTATGGAGCGCCATCCCTGATATACAGAAAACGCCGCTCGTACTTCCCGTTGTCGCCATGAATCCGCCGAAACAACGAAAGATGCCAAATCAGATATTTATATTAAAATTGATACTTCAATGACTACTTCTTTGAGCAGAACAAGGCATTTGTGCTCTCACAACAGCAAAGAATCGTCTTCCAAACCAATGCTAAAAAAGAGCCAATGCAACTCGTTGGGAGGAGCAGGTGCCAAGCTCGCTCAAAACAGCTACTCGGTTGGTTCAGGTCCTTGTCGCAGGTGTGCCGGCTGGCTTCTGGATAATCTTTTAATCCTTGAAGCTTTCATTTCTTCCACCCCAAATTTGTAAAAAAAAAAAAAAAAAACAGGCAGCTGGCAAAAAAAAAAAAAAAAAAAGTCGGAAAATGGCGAGGAGGAAACGAGAGGCGATTTCCTCCTTTCACAGTGGCGAGAAGGAAAGTGAGGGTCGGGTTCCTTCTCTCTGCTTGCGGGCCGGCCTTTAAAGGAGTCATGAAACGCTTTTTCAACTTTTTTCTGTTTAGCTTTCCTCCTCAACTCATAAATCGCGCATTGTACCAAACAGTTCAAGAGGTCGGAAAGGGGGGAGTCCCCTCTTGCTCGGAATCTCGATGTGTAGCCGATCACAGCTATTGTCCCCCTAGAAGATTAGCCCGTCGCTCAAAAATCCTTCTTTCCCCACCCCGTTCACCCCGAAGCTGACAGTGCTGTGGAAGCTACGTGCTCGTTGGGCCAGCCACACATTTTCCACGTGATCACGCTCTCTCGCGCATACCGAGTACCGACCCGCAGAGAATGAGGCAGGTGATGAAAGGGAGGCGGCTGATCGGTCCGGCAAGCGCGTAGCTTCCACCGCAATGTCAGCTTAGGGGTAAAGGGATTATGTGAGGTCCGGTGTCGTGTGACGTGCGCTTGGGCCCTGGTGAGGCGCTGCGGGGGCCCGGTTATGGTGGCTAGTAGCCCGATGACGCGCTGCGGGGTCCGCGGATGTATCACAGTGAAAAGGCGGGGAGTTTACGAAGGGAAGGAGGTACGAAATAGTCCGCTATGTTTTGCAAATTTTCGTAGCGAAAGTCAGGCTTCTGACTTTCTACCTTTGTTCTTTTGGCCCACTGAACGATGTGCTATTAGTAAAATCCCAATATAAATTGATTTACTCCAGCCCAAAATTCGTTTCATGGGTCCTTTAAAGATATTGCAGCCGCACTCACCTTGCCGGATTCCTTACAAGCTACATGGGTCCCAAACAGTATTCTACACTTTCTGTCATTATTCGTGCACCTTATAACTGAGCAACGGTGTCCCGATGACCGGGGGACTCTCACCATCCAAGCTCGTGCTTCTAATTAAGTTTGGGAGTTTAGAATGGAGAAGAAAACATGAAGGAAGTTCGGGCAATGCCTACACCCAACAGCGGCGAAGCCTCTCATCCGGGACTTTCACTCCTAACGCTCCAGCAAGAAGGAAAGCGCTGGAAGCCCTTTACCCTTTTCTCTCTCGCCCTCATTCAGTAAAACGGTCTATATA
The DNA here is from genome assembly GCF_016920785.2 of Ixodes scapularis. NCBI lineage: Eukaryota > Metazoa > Arthropoda > Arachnida > Ixodida > Ixodidae > Ixodes > Ixodes scapularis. The sequence continues at coordinate 113,440,247 of NW_024609868.1, forward strand.
TGGCTCTGCTCTGCTTTAGCCCTGTTGAGCACGCTTTTTACTGAGCCCTGGTGCACTGCGGAAAAGCAACACCTGCGGGAGCAAGCTCCACGGGTAAAAGTGCACTCAACGGTGCCGCAAGAACAAAAAGTGTGAATTACACGAAAACGCTGTTCGAGTAAAGCGGCTTATGAATACATTGAAAAAGTAGCGGGACAACCCAAGTTTTGAAAACTGTTTTACCTAACGAGAAATATTAAATACCCGAGTTTGAAATATCCCGAGCCTACTGTATACACGAACTCATCTCTGTTACGTCATGGCACGGTGGTGGCGCGTCGGTCACACTTCCGGCCTGGGTCTGTGGGCAGAAGTCTGCATGGCAGACGTGTATTCCAGCGTTGTTTTGAAAGGAACCAGGCAAAAACCTGCCTTGTCAAAACGCCGCAACTCAGGCCGTACCAAAAGTGTCGAGAAAGGTTTGAAGGTCAGTTTTCACGTGCTCAATTCGTCCGAGAATTTGGATATGTGCCGTGAAAAGGGAAAAGCAGACGCCGTCGGACAACGATTGCTTGGGCGGGAAGCACTTTGGGTTGAATTGACGGATACTTGTGGTCATCAGATTTATTTGTTTTGTTCCAGTATGAACGCCAGAGCACCGTCAGGTTGTGCGGACTAAGTTCAGTGCGCCTTCTACTTCAAACGGCCGCCTGATCGTTCGAACTGTCGTCTGCTCTTTCAAACGTTTCTGCTTGTCGTCTGCTCTTTTAAACGACGTCGGCCCATAGACCGAATGTTGGCGCGGTACTTGCGATAAGAAGTAAGGGCAGGCCTCGAAAGACTTAAATTTGAAGGTTGGTAAGCAGGCTCGATATAAACAGTAGATACGGAAAAGATGTTGACCATTGTTACCAGTGACTATCACCGACTTGTTAGCCCTAATTCACTTGGTCCGTTTCTGCTTGCGATTTTCAGTATCGACGTCGACTATCTCAGCCACGGTTCACACTTTTGCAGCCCGAGCGGCGTCGTGACTGAAAATTGCAAGTGAAATCGCATCATGCGAATCAGGCTTTAGCGTACATACTGCGGCGTCCATGCAGAATGAAGCGCCACATGTCACATTATTCACGCGAAGTTTTGCGGTGTAACGAGCCTCGGTAATTTCGGTGACGCCGCTCAAGTAGTCAGACATCGCCAGGAAGACGTAGAATCAACAATTCGAATGCAAAAAAGGGCAGGGGGACTCACACAGACGCCGACAACATCGCATTTTAATGCTTTGTTTATGGGCGATGGCGAGCTTCTTGCCCACACCCCCCTCGCGCATGCGCGGCGCCGGTGGCGTCCGCTAGGGGCGCTCCGGTTTGTTCGTAAACATAAGTTGGTGTATACACGAAGGGAGATCTGACTCAGTTTAATGTGCTTAATATCACTGAATAGTTCTGCAATTCTAATTTGCTAGTTTTATTTCTCAAGCATCTTGTTGTATGGGGTACTCAAATTAATGCAAATTTTTACTTTGGTTCAATTTATGAAAAGTTTGTTTTATATGTCATGTACAGTACAAAGCTGGGGAGCTGGGCTAGTTGGTAAGCATGTTGCTCGCTCACTTTAACCATGTATGTCACATGCAATTTGTTTTGATTGTGTATTGATTTCAAATCCTCTTCTGCTCTTTATCTCAAGCTGCACTTACATGCACCATAAAGATACCGAAGAAGTCTTCAACTGAAGGACAACTCTAAGCACAAGCATGGAGGGGCATCTAGTTGGCCAGCGCAAGGACAACTATAATGTAAGTTATCTCCAAATTTAAAGCAAAGCATGCCTTCTTCCAATAAAGGTATTGTGGCAAGTAGGTATGGCTGAGCTTCAAGCCGTCACAGTATATACTCCTGTTCGTTTATTTCACGTGTTCACCCTGTGAGTGAAGTGAGATGGTCAGTGCTAGCATCGAAGGCTTACTTCGAACTCTACTTTGGAAATAGTGTCTCTGTTGCTGCATCGCGGACAAAGATATATATGCTCTTATCACTGTAGCAAAAGAATGTGGCAGGATTTGTGCTTTTGTTATGATCGTGTACCATTGTAGTCGACGTCATCCCAGCACGGCGTATCGTGTTTGTATTCTGTTCAGGCCCTGCGAACCACACTTAGGAAAAAAATAAAAGTTTGCACCTTGTCTGTTCAATTTTTTGTTATACTGCAGAAACGCATTGCGCCCCGTGTTTTTGAAGGCACGGTAGACGGTGGTGACGGTGAGGTGGCCGACCCCCATACCCGCCGGCGTCTCGCTCGACCTCCTCGGAGGACAGGGGCCCTAAGCTGGACGCTTGGCGAAAACGACGGCGAGAAATCTGGAGGCCGCGATTGGCCAATGCCACACTTGACCTTGGCGCCGGCCAATCAGAGCCGCCAAATTTCTCGCCGACTTTTCCGCCAAGTGTCCAGATTAGGGCCCCAGGTCGTTTTTACTGGTGACTGGTGCATGCGTGCAGCAACTCCGCGCGCATTGCGTTCTTCATCTCAGAGAACGCAATACATGACTCAGCTCTATCTCGTCATTGCTCCAAAATGACTATGGAATTCGCAACTGTAGTCGGTGACAGATAAAAGAACGAAGTGGAACCTCCTCCCACCCTGTTCCACTTCAGCGGAGCGAACTGTGGAGAGGAGGTCGCCCCCTCTCCAGCGTTCTAAAATGGCAAATTTTAGTTTATTAGGCCACTAACTGTCAATTAACGCTCATTCCTTTACGTCCGCCGCAGCCGATAATGTTATCCCGTAGGAATACCAACGGTATCATTTCTTTCAGAAAGAACAAACAAACAAACAAAAAAAAACAATAATAAAACGCCCGGTATATCACAGCTTTGACAACGCTTCACGTGTGTGAGGTTCGATGACCGACAGAGAACCACCGCTGGCCGTGCTCCCGAAGTGGGGAAGTGCAATTTATGGAAACCGATTATATTTTTAGAAAGGTGCAGACAATCCAGGAAAAGTATTCTCGCAACTATGAGGTTCCAGTTGTACTTACACATGCATTATCATCAAATTTGACGGAGTTCCTTCGAACACTAAAGAGTTGTCAAGAGTGAAGATTATAAAGGAGAATATTAGCAGGAATCTAATGTTTATTCAAAAACGCAAGCATCAGAAAAACGCATTTGGGCGGCCGGGGCGACCAGAAGCACGGACTGCGCGCACCCAGCGTGGAACCAGCAAATGAGAGGGCACTCCTAGCAATCTGTTTTCAGAGCCACGGTATGCCGGCTGCCGGCCAAATGTCCACTTTAATTCTATTATGGCTTTCGACACGTAAGTACACGCTCGAGAATTTTCAACAATATCACGCGAGCGCCGACCGGCGTGTAGATCAGCGCATCGTCACGGCGCGAAGTAGCGATATCAACGACAGTACGCCCGTGCGCAGAAGAAACGCGCCGAAGTCGGCGTCGGCTGCTAAAGGGGTGTCCAAACAGAACATTGTATACAAAAGGCACGACTCCGAGAAATCGTGAAAATTGAAGCGGGCTTGAAGCGGGCGCGTCCGCTTCAATTTTCACGATTTGTCGGAGTCGTGCGTTTTGTAGTGTCCTGTTACACCCCTTAAGCTGTTTCCCCAATCACGACCCACCCCTGGCGCGACGCCCACCGCTTGTTCCGCCCCATAAACAGGGGACCTAGTAATCAAAGCGACACACACGGTACGCAAACACGAACAGCAGCCAGTAGGAAGGACACCGACACGAGCTTAGTCAGCGAACGAAAAGACAGACACAAACTTCACGCTAGGCACAGAGAGCAGGGGTAGTTACAAGGATGAGAGGCATGCGCAGACAGAGGTAAGCAGTGCACAATAAATACGCGAAAACTCGCAGCAACCGAAGAACCACGCAGTAAGCACGTACGTGCACACGAACCAGAAGCACGTGCGTCACGCTGCGTATCGACGCGGAACTGGCGATTTTGGCATTTTGGTAATTTGAAATTCGATATCGATTGCGTGAACGATTTATTCAGCAGACTGAACCGCTAGAGTCTCGCATAAAAAAAAATCGTTTGACAATATGAAAGCGATTGAAACTCTTCCTAAAAGCTATATTAGCAGAAAGTACCGTGTTATAAAGGACCTCACGAGTTTGGACCAAATTTTCCAGCACGTTATTTTGCAAGAAACGCAAGAAGCCAAGTGTACAACCATGCAGTTTCCGAAGCCGGCAACCACAACTGGAATCAGCGCCATCCTCGGCAGTTTCCTGATGGTGATGAAATACGTTTATTTTCTTTCATAATTAAAGCTCAGGCAATTGCTCTACGGCATGGCCTAAAAAAATTCAAAAAGTTTTACTGAGGCCCGTTTTCTCCAGGTAGGAAATGACGGATCTGAGCAGTTGAAGTCTTCTTCCGGAATTCCCTGCTGGTTTTATCCATTCATTAAGTTTTTGGGGCTTATCTTCGGGATCTATTGTTGCATGTGCATCCTCCCTTTCTCTTCTGAAGTGTTTGCAGTCCCACAGGAGATGATCGATATTTGGTGGGATCTTTTCTCTACAAAAGTTACACTCTGGTGGTTTTGGTATGAATTTCGGGTCCTGTCTCAACTTTTCTTGTGTTTCCCATTTCTTGAGGAGATGCGGGGTTATAGCACTTCCTGTCCTTACCCTTCTCAAAAGAACTGTTTGGTATCTTTTGAGCCCAGAAGGGATAGGATCCTGTTCTTCGGGATGCCTGTTTCGTAGTTGTTGCTGTAGTTGTTTTTTTGCCTTCTTTATGGTAGCTATAGGATCGTATTCTTTACTCAAACTTTTTAATTCAGTAGAGTACGGGTGATCTCGTTGAGATTGGCCTGGTCTGTCGGAAAGGAGGGAACGACTATACTCTTTCGCAACTTTGTTGGCAATCTCATTTCCCTTAATCCCCGTGTGTCCCGGGATCCAACGCAGGAGTATCGTTGCATTCTTCTTCTTCAGTGTTGTTATTGCCGCCTTTAGGATTTTTCATATTGTCGGGCTTACCGCATGGTGTATCTTACATGCTCTAATAACCTATTGTGAATCGGTAAAAATTGTTATTCTTTTCTTTTCTATTGTACTGCTGCTTGCGTGTTCTACTGCAGCCAAGACTGCTTGCGCTTCGGCTTCTTCCGGGGTGTCTGCGACTGTTGGGTATGCCCATGTTCCTATGTTTAGGAGGTGAAAGGCTATCGTTGCGTTATTGCTGCTGACCGCCGCGTCCTTATAGTATATCGCTAACTCGGGGTCATTGCGGATGAGCTCAATTTCTTCGTTGTGTTTTTTGGCATATCTTCTTCTTCTTTCCTGGTGATCAAGGCCCATGCTCTTGGGAAGGGGAGTGCCTGGAACTACCATTATCCATTCCCATGGTGGCATCTGTTCCGGAAATTTATCCAGTTTGCTCGTGTCTTGATTTAGCAGATTCATGATGCGTCGCCCTTCTTTCGTATTGAGCATCTTAATTTTGTGCATTTCTTCCCGTGTCGCTCGTAATTCCTCAAAACTCGGGAAAGGGACGCATTTGTGTAGTTCTTCTATCTCGACGTTTCGCGGCAATCCTGCAATGCACCGTCTCGCATCGTTTAGTAAACTTTCCAGTTTCTCCATGTTCTTTTTATCGATCTTGTAAAATCTTAGCCCATACATAATTTTGGAGGTGAGCACTGTTTAAGTCAGTGTTCGAGCCACTTTTTCTCCCGCCCCTCCGAGTCTGTTTGCGATTCTTCTGATTAGCGATGTTCCTTGTTTCCACGTTTTAGTCATTCTTTGTATCCATTTAGTTGGGTCGTTCCGAACATTGGCTGTTATTCCCAGTATTTGGTGATCCTCTGTCTTTTCGATAGTAGTCCCGTTAAGTTTTAGTTTCACGTTGGCAGGTGCCTTCTAGCCGAAAATCATGTATCGGGTCTTTTCTGGCGATGGATTAAGTCCAATCGATTGGAGATATCTATCGATCGTGTTTAATCCCTCTTGCAGGATTTCTTGCTGGCGTTTCGAGTGGCCTCTGTTTGTCCATATTGTAATGTCGTCCGCATATACCGTACAGTGGAGTCCTTTTATTTTGTCAAGCTCCCACAGCAATGGAGCCATTGCGAGGTTGAACAAGGTCGGTGATATTACCGATCCTTGGGGTACGCCGATGTTGTTGGACTTTACTGAGCTGAGGTGCTGACCTACTTTAATGGCATACGTTCTATGTTTCAAGAACGCTTTAACAAAATTTAGTGGCTTACCTAGTATTCCTTGGCTTTTGAGGCTATCGAATATGGCTTGGTGTGGGAGCGAATCGTAGGCCTTTTTGATGTCTACGGCCACGAGGATTCGTACTTGATAGTGCTTCGTCGGATATTTTAGAACTCCTGTTTGAATTAATAGAAGGCTATCATGTGTCCCGAGATGTTTTCTAAAACCGGTTTGTGCCGGATGAAATATTTCTTTCTCTTCTGTTATCCAGTTGATGCGGCCAAGAACCATTCTCTCCATTAGTTTACATAGCACCGATGTGAGTGATATGGGTCTTGTGTATTGTTTCCTGAACCTTGCAGTTTCCTGAACCTCGCGTAGTCACATTTCAGCCGCCACCACATAGAGGGCGCAACCAGACATCCAATTTATATTTTCTGTATTTTTTGTGATTTTTTAATAATTAGGCACAATTAGCGAAAATGTGGGCTAATAATCAGGACTGGGGACAATAATCTCCATTTCATACTAAAAATATTGGCCTAAATGTCTGCCAAAAGGGGTCAAAATACTCGGTTTTGACTATCAACAAATTCGTGATTTCGCCTATATTCAAACTTGTTTGATGGAAAATCAAAGGTGAATTTGAGAAAAAGGGTCTCTGTTGACAAAGCAGAATATGTTTTTCTTTGCGGGTCTACATTTTTATTCAAATGTGCCAATCCCTAAGCGCTGTACCACAGTACTACCAAATGAAGTTTGCCAAAATTAACTGTTTTTGTCACTTTTCAAGTGAGCATTCTGAAAAAAGTTTAGGCCATATTACAATGAAATGTAGCGTAGCTATTTCGACCATAGTCGCAAATACAAGTGAACAGTTTCAACTAAAATGACTGAGTAGGCGGCCAAAAATTCGCGACTGAATGTGCTTCCGCGAGGTAAATTTTTTAAAGTAAATATCTGTCAAAATAAAATGAAAAACAATAAAAGGGCCTCTGATGACAATGAACGCACTCTTATTCTATAACATTTTAATATTTTAAAGAAATTGTTCCAATTGTGCACCCTGTACAACTGTACTACGAAACCATGTTTTGCCGAAAAGGCCAATGTTCGCGGGTGCCCACTGAATTAGTGTTCTGCACTAGGAAAACAAGTCCTGCATCAGAGGAAAGATAATGCTGTACAGTACAAGATGATATATAACATAATTTTAGCAAGCTTAAACACGCCACAATCGCATTTCGAAGACGTGCGGAAAGCGCCATATGTCATGGCCGCCGTGGGACCGCAGCCTTAAAGGGAAGCTACGGAGCTTCTTGGAAAAAATGTGTTAGAAGTGAATTCTAGTGTATTTTTACCCCGTGAACCCGAATACCCAAACCATTTGCTGCGTAAGTATTGTTAAACGCGAGAAAAACGCGAAAGACAGTCGCTGTCCATGACGTCATCGACGGCTCTTTTGGCTGCCCAAGGCTAGGGGGGCGGGGCTTCAGCCCTATTTTGAAATTGCTCTTGTGGCTCTCCGGCGCGTCGCATTGAAATATAATTTTGATATCTATTATTCTAAAGGCCAAATGAACGCAATTCAAGCGGTTTCTCTCAAATGTAGAAGTGCCCCATCTTCCCTTTAAAGGGGCCCTGCAATCATATTTAAGCGTCCACATTTTTTGCGGTTTCCACGTCTCTTGGGGTTCGGGCAAGCCAGCGGGCACGGAGAGAGTAACTAAATATCAGTGCGTCATATTTTAACCGGACGGCGCGGAAACCTCCTCCACCGACGAGGGCGACCCGTGGTTCCGAAAGCGCGCAAAATGTGACGTCTTTGGTCCTGGGCTTACTACTGGTCAGAGCCGCTAAAAGCTTCTTTTTAGTCGAAATACAAAATACAATTGGTGCGAACCGTTTCAGTTATTTATAAAAGTAGTTTTTGTTCAGTACTTTAGACAAAAAAACAAACAAAACGAATGCAGTTCATAAAGTACGGAAACAAGAAATGACCCGTCGACATATCCGCCACCAAGCGGTGGAAAAGGCGGCGCATACTAGAAAGGAGTAGTGGGATCAGGCGCCGACACGGAAAGGTCCCGGATGTACGCGGCAGCGCTGCGGTCGTTCGGGCAGGAGGATCCGACTGGCTCCGAGCTTTCCGAAGGCCTTCGGCGAGAAGCTTTGTCTTGCGGTTTGGCCGTTTCACGGTATGGCAGCGCAAAGTAGCTTCCATTCTGAACTGATCTTTACCGCGTGTTTGTTCTCGTTTGTGGCCAATGAAATGTCATGCCGAATTAGTATTTAATCGCGCAGCAAATGCAATGGGAGCCGCTGTGGCTGCCCGCTGCATACAGCCTATCCAGAACACGCTTTAGTGGCGCCCTCTCGCGCCATCGACTCGGAGTGCGACAGCCGTGAGCGCTGGATGAGCTCACTATAACCTCTAGTTCACGGCCACTCTCAAGCAACCAAGGACGTCATGAGGGAGGTTATTTTTTGCTTGTTTTTGTAATTTTAATTTGCCTATAACTTTTAAAATAAAGGCAATTTCGAGAAAAGAAAAGTTTCACTAAGTTACTACGTAATCAGTGCGCTCAGGTTCGGTGCAAATTAAAAATGAGTAAAATAGTCATTGCAGGGCCCCTTTAAGACGTCCGCTTTCGGCGCCGTATGTTCGTTCGTTGCCGCAGTTGGCGTCGCGACCGCTTGCGCCATCTCTTGTCTCCCGTGCGAAACGGTGCCGTATTGTTTGACGACCTTCGGCTTCGCCACATTTTCATAGGAGCTAAGCCTTTTTCTTTCTTTACTTTTTCCTCTGGTAAATTCGCTCTTTGCAAATTTTACAAAAAAAAAAAAAAATGCACCATTTGTGGGCAGTACGGAAACAAAAATTGAAATATTCAAATGTCGTTCGGAAATGAGTCAAGCATGACGGTTAATAACGGTAAATGATAATCGCGCGTTTGTATTTTGAACGATTGGCTATATTTTTCGTTCCAAACGGTGCACTCGAGCAACGTTCGAAGGACCCGTGGGGTGACGAGCGTGTGGCTGGCCCAAGGAGCACGTAGCTTCCACAACACTGTCAGCTTGGGCTGAACGGGGTGGGAAAAGCAACTTTTGTTCGAGTTTTGAGGGACGGGCTAATCTTCTAGGGGGAGAATGGATGTTTCCGGTTGCACGAACGAGGGTCCGAGAAAGAGGGGAGTCCATCCTTTCCGTCTTCTTGGACCGTTTGGTACAATGCGCGATTTGGGAGTTGAGCTAGGAGAAAAGCTAAAAAGGAAGATGTTGAAATTCCAAAAGGAGGCGCTGCTCCGAAGGAATCTGCTACGTCACGACTACGTAGCAGATTCCACAACATTGCTAGACTACCTCACAAATAGGCTCCGCATGCATCCACCATGTGCACATTGAAAGATCGTTTATTTAGTTTTAAAATTATTTTCTTGTGCTTTTCAACGGAAGACTGGTGTTTTTGAGGTTAGGGTGCGACATGCAACACATTAAAGCTAAAAAATGAGCGCTGAAATTTCGTTTCTAAGAAACCGCATTTTGCTGTCGATTTAAAGAGCCTGGCCACTCCTTGATGCACCCAGTAGAAATCACTTGTAACTTTTGATTAAAGGAGCGGTGCAACGATATTCAATCGGAATGTTTTTCACTTGACACGAGCTTACTGGCACACCTGAAACTCAAGGATACTCAGACGCAACGCCACTGGCCAAGGAACTCCTTTATTGCGGTGTAATTTCTAGGACAAAAGCGATCATTTTCATTCAATCTCTCCTTTGCAAAATTTGATGACGTAACGTGGGGATCGCAGTACACCCAAGTGACGATATTTGAATGCGGTTCATAGATTGGACCCGAGCATTGCGTGGGCACTCGACTTGGGCTCGTGATAATTGCTAGCTCGAGAAGCATTCGAGTAGTGACCCGTGTCCAATCGCTGCAACGACGACAACAGCCGAGCCATAACAATGTCTGGAACTCAGAGCGTGTTCTGCGCTTTGCCAACCCTAGCACGCGGCTATAATCAACATTGGCGGTATATAATCGGCTCCAGATCGCGTGGCCGCTTGTTCTGGCTGCGAGTTGAGGGGGTGAACGCTGCTTGTTTTTCTTTAATTTTTTTCTGGGACTTCTATTGCGTGGGGTGAAAAACAAGCGCGTGTTTCATAGGTCATTAACGTTAGGGATCCGTTTTAAGCGGTATTTGCGCAAAGTACAAAAATTGTTGCATCGCTCCTTTAAGTTATCGGATCGGGCTGAAACTTTGGCATCTTGGTGTGACCTCTAGCGCTACCTAGCGTTCGGCGATGACTAGTTTATCTTTGCGGTAAAAAAAGAAAAAAAAAGAAAAACTGTATATAGATATATATATATATATTTTTTAACATTTTGTAAGCATCACTGGAATGCTGGCCAGCCTTGAACACGCTCTATACTCTTATCGATTGTTAGTTTGCTTAGAATCCTCGCTTGTTTCTACACACCTGCTGTGGAACAGAGGTTTGGACCTGCAATATAGCGAAGTTAAACGTCATTCACTGGTGATGAAAAATGCGCTAACCAAAGCAATTGCACTTTTACAATGTTAGTAGGGGACAAACCATTCGGTACGACCCAAGTAAGAAAAGTGCTCCATGTTATTTTCCGGCGAAGAGACAAAATTCACGCGCGTTTTCCCATAGGAACGCACAGGAGCACCGCAAAGGTAGACTGGTTATTGCTGTCTGCTTCAATTTGCCTCCCGGAAGTCACATCGACACTAGCGCCAGTTCAACCTCTATCGTGCAATGTGCTTAAATGTTAAATATAACGCGGGAGCGGTAGCCGAAACCAAGGAGGTTATATTAAGATAAATATATATATATATATATATATATATATATATATATATATATATATATATTACCTAAATATAACCTCTTTGGCCGAAACCGATATCAGAGCTGTCTGGTGATTAAATCAATGATGCGGAAGAGAATAAGGTGGCTCTTGCGATTGCCGCCACTCCCCGATATAATTATCGCATGACCTCCTCGTTTCTTTCTTTATTAACCACGCTTTAAATTTTTACTTGTCTGTTTTGTTGTTTCTTGCCACTCTGTTTAGTCACATTCACCATGCGGGGCTATCATATCTCGGTGATCTTGCAGTTTCTCTGAGAGCCCATCTTCTTTAAACAACAAAAAACAAAATCAAAAAGCAACATTTTGTTTTATTTTTATTGCCGAGTCACGCACTGATGAGGACTTGGGAGTGTAACTCCACAAAACAACAGCGTCATAAGCTGCCGGAATGAGGCGGTAGATGACGCATGCAGTTTCTCCGCGCATATCTCCACATATCTCCACATATCTCCAGGCCCCTTTCTGTTTACCCCAAATTAAATAATAAAAAAAATAAAAACCGACACTTGTCAGGTGGTTGCACCCAGTTCGTCGAAGGACGTTTTAGTATGGTGGTTTTAGCGACCGCCGACTTTTTATCGAAAGACACGGGCCGTTTTCGGGTTTGGCCATGTGAGCGCACATTTTTGTAATGAGCCGCCGCAGACTGCCGCTGGGCAAAGCTCCGTGAATGCTGCGCATAAAGTAAATTAAAAAGAACCTGAAAAAAAATACTTTTTTTTTTTTACCAGTCTTGGGGGGGGGGGGGGGGGGGGAGACACGCGTGTCAAAAAACGAATTTTACGCGAGAAAAAAAAAAATATAGAGCAATATTGACGGCGAGAGATTTATTTGAAATTCTGTGCGCAAAGTCCATGACGTCATGGAATGGTCATTCGCTTAACGAGATGGTCATCCGCTCTTTCCTCCTCAACGTGAAGGCGAAGCCTATCCAACTCTACTCCATGCGCCCAAAATGCCGAGAGAGAAAACAAGTGGAAAGGAGGGGACTACCGACAAAATTGCTCATCGCGCCGTCAGTATTGCTCTAATTTTTTTTTTTTTTTGCATGAAATTAAATTTTTTACACGCGTGTCTCATTTAGACTCTTAATTTTTTTTTTCAGGGGCATTTTAATGCGCGCCCCCCTTATTCACACAAATTGCTGTTCGCTAAAACGTCGTAGGTACGAATGCTGTGACTGGCTGCGGCTGTTGGTCAGGAAGGTGCCTTGTATGCAGTGTAAGGCATCGTTCCTGCAGCAATTCAATTTTGTTTGTTTGCATCAGCGAGGACGGAGAGTCCGACCGCTTGAATTTACTGTAAGTGAATCTGGCTGCTCGCCTCTTTACTCTTTGTAGCTATGCGTTTTTGGTAAAGGGATCCCATACAATACATCCGTATTCATTTTTAGGCCTCGCAAGTGAATAGTAGGCTCATAATTTAACGTCAGTGTGTATATTCTCTAGTTTATACCTAATACAGCAAAGCTTTCTAAAAGCAGCAGATGTAATATTATCTACAACATGTGTCTTGACCACTTCAAACGCTTGTCGATTGACTGCTCAAGATACTTGTAGTAGTGGCGTAGCTAGGGGAAAAAAGGCTAGTCCTACTTGACCTCCCGCTGTGCGAACATTCTCTCGCGCTGATACATGGTGTCAGAAGTGGGATACGGCGACCACGCATCTTTCGCTGACTTCGCGACCAAGCCGTAGAAGGACTTCGACCTCCAGAAGGACTCTTGCTGACAGGCAACCTTGCCCAGAATTAGCGTAAGTTCCAGCAGCGATTGGAATTGTACCTCGAAGCCACAGAGCCTGTAAAGCCGCGCTCTGAGACGCGGAAGGCCGCAATTCTTTTACATGACGCGGGTCCAGAGGCGTTGGAAGTTTTTAATACTTTCCAATGTTCCACTGAAAACGCGAAAGCTACCCTACGTTAGTATAAAAATTTGAAAGCTACTGCCCACCGCGCTGCAAGGAGACTTAGGAAATATATATATTTCGCTCGTGCAAGCAGAACAAAGACGAAGCGTTCGAATGTTTTTCAGAGACCCACAAGCTCGAAGTATAGTCGTGCAACTTCGGAACTTTGGCCGAATCGCTGATTCGAAACCAAATTGTTTACGGGACAGCTGACGTGAAGCTGAGAGAAAGACTGCTACGCGAAGACCCGTTGACGCTCGAGGAAACAGTACAACTTTGTAAGGCGGCAGAAATAGCAGTCAAGCAGAGGAAAACCCGAGACAGTCCGGGACAGACCGGGGAAGTCGTGTCGAAGCAAAGCCAGTATCGCCAAGCAGGAAAGTGTGGGCGGTGTAACACGAAGCACGACCCGAAGAAATTTCCCGCATACGGCAAAGAATGCTACAGATGCAAAGGAAAAAATCCCTTCGCGACATGCTGCAACACAAAAGTTCTGTTGATAGCGTGCACGACGTGCCCGAGGACCATGTTCGAGGTCTTGGAAGTGCAGAATTGCGACAAGGGCGAATGTTGGGTACAAGCGCAAGTGGCTGGGAAGCGTATTGACCTAAAGGTAGATACGGGAGCACAAGCTAACCTGCTATCAAGGAAGTGGCTCCGCCAGATCGACGAGGCTATTCCAGTGACCAGGATAACTTCTGGATTACGGCACTACAACGGCAACGTGATCAGCTACTATGGAGCTGCCGTTGTCACTGTAAAGTTACGAGGCAAGGAAGCACGAGTGCAGTTTTTCATCGTGCAAGACCACCATCGACCGCTCCTAGGACTGCCGGCATGTGAATACTTCGGACTCGTGAACCGCGTTGACGATGTGTCGGCCAGGGTGCCAAATGACATAATTGAGACCTTCCCAGAACTCTTCCACGGGCTTGGATGTATCAACAAAAAGTACAAGATGGTACTCAAGCCCGGATCCGAGCCAGTCATCCAAGCAGCACGCAGGGTGCCCCACCTTCTGAGAGAGCCGCTGAAGGACGAGCTGGAGCGCATGGAAAGGGCTGGAATCATCACGAAGGTGGACGAGCCATCAAACTGGCTAAGCCCACGAAAAAGGATGAAAATTGCGAATGTGCATGGACCCTAGGAACGTCAATGAGAGCCTACAAAGCGAACATTTCCAAATACCGAAAAGAAAAGACATCAGGCAGAATTGGCAAACGCGAGTGTCTTTTCGAGACTTGATGCCAACGCGGGCTTCAATCAAATACCGCTGGAAGACGCAACATCGCGAATCTGTACATTTAGTACGTCCTTCGGTCGTTATCGCTTTTTGCGATTACCGTTCGGCATAGCATAAGCGCCGGAAGTTTTTCAGAAAGCGATGACTCAGATATTTGACGGTCTTCCAGGCGTACGTGTGTACTAGATGACTTGTTAATTTGGGGAACCAGCAAAGCGGAACATGACGAGTGACTGCGTAATGCTCTCAAAGCTGCACGCAAAAGTGGTATTACCATGAATGCTGTGAAGTGCCAGTTCGGAGTGAGCGAAATCACTTATTTGGGAGATCGAATAAGCAAGACAGGGATTAGGTCTTACCCCTGTTTAGTACAGAGTGTTGTGCAGATGCCAGCTCCGACAACTAAAAAAGAGGTTCAGCGAATCCTTGGAATTTTCCCATATTTCAGCAAAAACATACATTGCTGCACGTAGAAGACGAAGCTGCTCCGAAGTCTTATGAGAGACGACACGCCTTTCGTCTGGGAGCCACACCACGCACAAGAATGGCACGATCTCAAGGTGGTGCTAACAAATGCGCCGCTGCTGGCGATCTACGACCCCACACGAGATACCAAGGTGTCTCCAGAGTCTAGACGCATCAAGGTATGGCCTAGGCGCAGCGCTGTTTCAACTACATGGTGCAAACTGGCGTCCAGTAGCTTACGGCTCTAGAGTGCTCACAGAATGTGAGTCAAGGTACTCCCAAATAGAAAAGAAAACACTTGGTACTGTTTACTGTTGTGAGGTGCTCCACGACTTCATCTACGGGAGGAGAATAACTTTAGAAACAGACCATGAGCCACTAATCGCCACCTCTAAGGAATCTCTTGGCGACATGCCGCCCCGTCTTCAACGTTTCTTTATCCGACTAATGAAGTATGACTATTGCTTTCAGTTCGTCCCGGCAAACAGCTCGTCCTGGAGAATGCGCTCTCACGGGCACCGCTACCAGGCAGCCCAAAGAGGGCACCGCACAATGACGTGGAGGTTCACGCAATCTCCGTCCTCTCCAGCTTGGTGAATGAGGCATCGTCCACGAGGCTCAGACAGGAAACCGCGAACGATGCTGTGTCGGACACTTTGGTCAGGTCAGGTCTGTTCGAAACAACTAGCCGGTGGCAGGAGACTTTAAGGCATATTCTTCTGTGTTGTCGGTGATTGACGGCATGCTCTTCGAGGGTTCTCAGGTAGTGAGACCGAAGAGTCTCCGCCTAGAGATGCTAAAGAGGCTTCATGAAGGTCACTTGGGCAGCAACAAGTGTAAAGCTAAAGCGTGGCTTTTGATGTTTTGGCCGGGAATGACATCTGAGATTCAGGACATAACTAGAAAGTACATGCCACATGCGAGCAGTTCGCGTATAAGCATTCAGCAGAGCCCTTATTAATGAGGCAGACTCCGCCTCAGCCATGGTCCCGAGTTGGTGCCGATTTGTACGAGTATGCTGGGAAAACGTACTTCATTGCGTTTGACGCGTACTCTAATTATCTCGAGGTGGAGCCTCTAGACCACACCACAACAGCTGTGGTAGTCCACAAGCTTGCAGGAATTTTTGCAAGACATGGGGATTCCGCTAGAGTTATGCAGCGACAATGGTCCCCAGTTCTCCTCAAAAGAGTTCCGGGATTTTGCGAGGCGGTACGATTTTCGGCATGTCACATCCAGTCCGTATTTACCGCAATAAAACGGTCTCACGGAAAAGGGCGTTAAGAAAATTAAGAGAATTATAAGAAAATCCTGTCACTCAAACGGAGATTTCTACCTAGGTCTCCTCAACTATAGATCATAACCCTTGGAGGACGGAAGACCACCCAGTGATCTGCTAATGGGACGACGCATCAGGTCGCTGGTCCCTGACACTGCGGCGGCGGCGGCGGCATCCGTGTCGAGGCTCGCGTTGGGGCCGGGATGCCAATGACCTGTGGAGCGACTGGGGCTGCACTAGTTGCTGTGGGTGGGCTTTGTGAGCAAGATGTGCCCGAAAGGTTCGTAGATGGCTGGGGCCAGGTCACCATGGGTGCGTCGTTGTTGTCGGGCTGAGGGTCAGGGACAAAGACTTCGGGCGTTGCGATGAGGTGTTGCCGGTTGCGACGCAACTCTCTCCCGTCCTCTGTTACGACCCTGTAGGACTTTGCTGCCACCTTCTTTTGAAGGTGGCAACCAAGGTCCTGCAGGCTCCACGGTGAAGTTAGATCCTGACTTCACCGTGGAGCCCGCAGATCACGTGAAGAAGCTAGAGCAGCTCCGACCAACGAGGCACCTACCATCACTCCAGTCAGGGGACGTTGTCCTCATAAGGGATAGAAAGGGGTAGTCAACCAAGGCCAAAGAGTATGTTAAAAAAGAAAAAAAGGAAGGGGTAACGGGAACGTGCTCCACCAGTCAACCAAGCTCGTGCCCGGGCAGATCGCACAGACGCCATAAAAAAAAGGTTAGCCCTAGTTGACCTCCCGCTGTGCGAACATTCTCTCGCGCTGATACACCCAAGATGCATGAAAAAAAAAATCAAGCGTGAAATGTTAACAGATAAGCGCTTAATTGGAGACGTAAACCTATGCTTTTTACTTGAATTTTATAGAAGAAAGAACCACTTTGGCTGGAACTTAAGAAATTAAGGAAACATAAACTACATCATTACCACTATAAAAGTTTTATGATTTCAATACATGCATGTCCTAAGGCAATCTGCATAGCTGCATCTTTAATTGGATTCAAGAGTTTATGCATGCATTTGATATATAAAAAAAGATATCTATGCTTTTGTTGGATATCAAGATGAATTGCGAAGTTGCATCTCAAAAAAGTTGAAAACACGTAATTCAAAAAAATATTAAGAAAACAACATCTTTATTCAGCGTTGCCCTTTTTACACATGAGGTTTGGTGCAAAGCTCGGTGGCTTCGTTGTCTCAGCAGCCACCCACGAGCTTGCTCTGTACATTCTTCTTTTCCCTCAACTCTTCATATATAACACGCTGCATTCACCTTCAAGTATACACATCCAGTCTGAGTATAAAAGATTGGAATGTTCAGAGCACCCTGGAACACCATAGGTGCCTTCGCCAGCATTTGGCAGTTTGGTTCCGTGCACCGTTCTTTTGCCGAAGGCACTTAAACGGCTCCCCAGTTTTTATTTAAAAAAAACGAAAACGAAACCCCAAAACAAAAATTTCGCGGTTCTAAGGTCAAGTCCCTAGTGAGAAGGAGAGACTGGCAGGTGTCTGCGTTTCAGAACTGTCCGATCACTTGGGTGCGGCATGCCGGCGTACAGTTTGGAGTGCCTGGAGGAACGCTTGAGTACCTCAAAGAGTGCGCAGGTTCATTCCTGTTCAACGCTATCACTGAATGTATTTTCCTCGGAGGAAGCTAGTATCTCCATCTATACACAGTATCACAGACGGAACACACACTGGTACAATATTTACAACGTTCAGTACGTACATCTTCACGTAGAATTTAGAATCACTTTTAGAAACAATGAGAAATAATCTACGCTCGCTTTAAAGAGATAGTCGGGGCAAACAGTTCGTCATCGAGCGTTACTTCCTGGCTTCTAAAAACTCTCGAACGACAAGCCATACAAGACATTTTTTTTTCTTTTTACTGAATCTTGAAGCCTAAGAGAAAATAACAACTTATTGATCGAGCCTCATTTATTAACATCTTATCTCGCTTCATAGTGCTGACCTGATGAACACTTTGCGCTTGTGGTCGTTGGCAGCACATCTTCTGTTTCATCTCTAGAGCCAAATTACTGCTTAGTAAGTGCAACTGGGAAATAAATAAAAAGATATTATTCAAATTTCTTGAATAGTGACGTAAAAAACAACACAGTGGTGTCTTTAAAAGTATGCTGTTGGTCAAACAATTTGTTGTAAGGTCACAGACCTCGAAGATACTTTTCCAGCTCTCATAATGGAAGCAGAAGTGGGGTTACCATCGCACAATGCTTGCTCACTTCGTGGTCTACAAGCTTCGCACCCAAAAAAGGAAACCAGGCAGCACTCGTACACGTGACAATGCCGCACCGAAGTAGAAACAAATAGGAAAATATAGTCACAAACCGAAACGACGATTCTGAACAAACAAAACGACGGACAACACTCAGTAGTAGTCTTGGAAAACTAAAGGACAGTTCTTCTCTCACTTCCTGTAGGACAGCTGCTGCTCCTGCGCGTTCGCACCACGGACGTCGACGCGACAAGAGCATCCAGCCGGGAACTTAAACAGCGTGACCTGGGGACTCCTCTCAGGGTTCCAGGGGTGCAGGGCGAGCAGCCGGTGAAGGCTGTACCGCTGCTGGCAGGTCGACTCGTAGAAGGGCGCGATAAACGAGCACGGCTGGTCGGGCTTCCTGCGAGGACGCGTTGAAGAAGCGCGCTGGTCAGAACCACGCATGATGCCGCTCAGGGTGCATCCCGGGCGTAAACGTACGCCTGGGATATCAGTTCGTTACGTGCTCTATTTTAGCACGTTTCGTTGACGCATTGATAAAAAACAATGAGTTGAGCAGTGCAACGATGCTGAAGAGGACGCATGATTCCAATTAACACTCTTCAATTACTCTTAAAATATCTGTTCTTTACGTGTAATATTTTAGTACTTTTTGTTGATGCGTTATTGATAAAGAAAATGAGTTTATCAGTACATCGGTGCTGCGGAAACGTATGAAAAGCGCAGAGGGTGTGTTACCCTAATTACGTACAGTCCTGTACTGGTAAGTAAATTCTATTGTTTTCAGTCCAAGGCGATTAATTAATAAGGTACGTTGTTGATCCAGTCATGCTAGACAAGAACATAAAACGTTCGTGAAACCGTTGGAATACAGTGAAATTCGAGGTTTAAAATAGCCAAAAAGCCGGACATGGCTGAGCATCCAAACGAAAAACAGGTACCATTGCGAGCCCAAGATCTTATTGTATGCCAATATTGAATACAATTCGAAAACCAGTTGCACACGGCACGAGACTGTACGGTAGAAATAAGAGCCTTTCTGTTAAAGAATTGAAGAAGTAACGCACAAAAATTATGACACTTGTTAAATTGTGGTTTCTTTTTCATATCTATGTTGAATAAGCGAATTCAAAAATCGTTTAAATACAAGCGTGTGTCAACAGGCCAACTAAAAAATTTAGGTAATTTCTCGGTAATCTATTTCGCGGAATCCTCTGATGAGGACACCGCGTTAACCGCTGCAGATAACGGAGGAGAGAGGGTAGGCCCTCGGGTTCTTCGAGACTGAGTGGAATCGTCTTCCCTATCTGCCTCATCGCCCCCGCGACGTACTAGTCCTCCACGCTCCTGCGGACGAAGTAATGTGAAGTGACGCCAGAGAATGCAAGCTCACACTTACTTGCAACTCTCGGTGCGAACCTTCTGCGGGAAGACGTCCGTGTTGATGACGACCATCCATTCGCCCGAGATGGCGTCCTTGGCCCAGCCGGGCCTCATCGTGTTAGCGTCAGTCTCACAGGCAAAGGCTCCTCGTGCCGCTGAGCTGGTGCCCAGGTGGTTGGGGAACAGTTCGGGGTCTCCGACCGTCTGCAGCTCCTCGTACATTATCTTGATCTTCTTGAAGCTCTTCTCCACCATCTTACCCACGAAATCGCTGCCGAAAAAAGGAAGCATTCAAGTCGGCGTCAGCCAGCGCCGCGCCTCGGATGTGTGGGGTGGAGTTGGTAGAAGGCTCTTTTACACGGGATTTGTTAAATAATTTGGCGATTTTTTCTTCGTGTTTTTGTGCTGCTCTCGGGGAGACAAAAGGCTCGTCAAGCAACACCTAAGTATTGGTGTCGCGATTTTTTGTATAATCTCGGGGTTCGACTGGTACGGTGAACTTCGGAACTTTTATCAAAGTTTGTCATAGTTCAATTTATGGGTAGTGTTGCCCGAATTGTACACAACAATTTTGAATTATTTGAAAACTAGCAACTTATACAGTAGTTTATTTTATATTTTATAAAATGACTACCAATCTTTAGAGAGCATAAACATGTGTACTTTTAATGCTCTAATTAGTTCCTTAACGTTAAAGAAATGCCGTAACTTTCCTCCGCCAAGTGGCGTCAGCTCAATTTTCAAATTTTCGCGCATGCGCACAAAAGTCGAACTTCTTGCGAAGCTTCGTCGATCTTCGTGTTATAAATTTGGACAAGTCGAACCTATTCGAACTCGAACTTCGGCAGGTTCGCGACATTCCAACACCTGAGTTGCTTTTCTCCCTGCCCCCTCTCTTCCAATACAAAGAAATACATTTTAATTTAAATTTCTGAAGTTAAAAACCACTTTGTTTAGGTACATCAATGACCTGTGACATTCACTGGACGTTAGCAATAAAGCTCATAAATATTCGGGTGCTGCTGCCGGGGTCCACAAAATGAGGCCAGCTACGAATGGGCAAAGTCATAGTCCTGAAGCTCGTACATAATATATGTTACTCACGCTGGATAGTCGTTTGTGAGAACGCAGAAGTTATCGCCCTGGACCTTGCAGGGCGGGAAACCTCCGTCGGGCAGAGGACGGTCGGGACGCGGAACCACGACGGGCGGTCCCGTGGGTGGCTCGTCATGGTGGTACTGGGGACGGTCCGCTCCGGGGGGCGGCCTCTGAGGTCGCCCGACTGGCCTGCAAGGAGAACCACGCGCGAAGAGACTCTCAGTATGTGGTAGATTGCAGGCGTGCTCTGATTAGTATGCTTGATCTATTAGGAATGACTCGTTAATACTATAAGATTTGTAAATGAACACGTTAAGCTGACTAGATATGTCCTGTTTGCGAAATAAAGTAGTTGTTCTCGAGTCTGTACTATACTCCGTTCCACCTTACGTCCGGGCGGAGAGGATGCTACGAGACTTCGGAGCCAATCTAGGGCCGTGTGAGTGTCTCATGTGACCTTTGAATGGGCTCTCGTTAGGCCTATCGACCTGACGAGCCCGTGGTCGTGGGCCGTGGTGTTGGGGTGCCAGCAAAAGCTGGAAGTTTCATGACGCGCGAAAGGTAGGGTTAATTAGAATTAAGGATGGCCTAATGTGTGTGCTATATATGATCGCGTGCTAATCGCACTCACCGGCAGTCGCTCCCGATCGAAAAAGCGTCGTCGAATATACGGGAACGAGGGACACGGTGAAACCTCTGAACTATTTAGCCGGCCAGAAATTTTCAATTGGGCTGTCCCAGCTCGTAAACAATAACAGCGGTACGTAATGACAATTGGACTGAATCATGTATTGTTTGTATAGGCTTTGTAAAGTGCGCTACAATTTCGAACGCATACATCGCGTACTTTAGGAATCGTCCTCTCTCTTCTGTGTCCGTTTCTTAAGTCAGCGTCACCGCTTATCTGTTAGAAAAAGGTCCCTGTGGAATATCGAGTGCATCGATTTCATCGAAGCATTCCGGCTGAATCGCCGGAGTCGCTTGGCACGATTCCGCCGAACCTGCGAAGCAGCTAGGTTCGACGGACGCGATACCGGGATTTTACAGCGGAGCTGTTAAGGGTGAGTTTCTCCAGTATCGTGTCCGTCAGCAAACAAATGATGACACAATACTCTAGACCGCTACCGCCATCTATGAGCGACAACGGCAACCAGACAACCGGCTTGCCTGTTGTCTGGTTTCTGCCGTCGCTCATAGATGCCGTTAGCTTTCCAGCCTTTTCACTCTCAGGCTGTGTTCCAAATCTTACCCTAATGGATCCGAGTTACTCCGGCGGATCGGGTCACGTGACAGCACAGTTTGAAAAACGCTGGACGCGGGTTGGTTTCAGAACGCCAAGGGTACAAAACCCTTACCCTGGATTATGATCGAGTAAATTTTGGAACACGACCTCAGTTTTCACTCTGGCTTGCCGACTTGCGGCCGGCCATTACTTCATTCCCACCATACTACAGCTTCGCTGGTCTTCCTTCCTCACCAGGGTGGAAAGGCTCAAAGTTTTTTTTTTTCGCTTTTGTTTTTCCGTTGACATTTGTGTTAAATTTAGGTGAAAATAAATGCTGGTTTGCACTCGTTATCACCATCACTAGCTTGTTTTTGAACTGCTTACCGCTACCTCGTATGGTTGTTTTGAAACGTGACAACACGAGGACGAACCACACTGGCCGATTGCATCTAGGCTAGGTGCCGCAAGCTACAGCCCATAGATAACCCGCAGAGACGATGTGGTTGCCACGGAGACGCGCATGCGCAATGTGGGGTACTGCGTTAGTCTACGCTGGACTGCAAACACCATCGTTCGGGCGCTTCTCAGCGCGGCGTATCGTGGCGCAGTGGCCGACGAACGTCGATCTGCGCCGGCGCGCGTTGCGTTCGTCGACGTTGGCGTATAAACAACTCTTAATTCTAGTATCGTATCCAAGAAAGAGGGACACCATTTCGTATTCCGATGATATTTCTTTTTAGTGCTACGTACTCGGGGGGAGGGGGGGGGGGAACTAAGATTTATGACTAAAAGCTATGACTAGGGGGCATAGTTAGTTGACTTGTGCACTATACCTATAATGCAAAGGTAAGGCTATGAGAATAGTATTCGGGCCTTTGTAATTATCAAGAAGTAATAAATAGGACGCACGCGTATTCGGCGCTATGTTAGAAAAAATAAGCCCGTTTCAGAAGAAAATACCACTTGCTGGTCCTTGTTTTAAGGGCATTCCCAAATCCTTCAAATAAAAGGCATTTAGACCTTGGGTGAATCATCTCGGGATATCCACTTTGCGTCTGCCACTCAGCATGCGCTGGTCGCTGGTACTCGGAAGACCCTCTATACTGAAGGGTTTCGAATCACCAGCACAGCAGGTTTTACATGCTAAGAATGATAATGAAAACACGGAATCAGCAAAATTAGACACGGTCGATTTCCTACATTAGAGGTAAAGGCAAGTTACTTCTACCGGTTTACTAATTGCCTTTGATTTACGGCAGATTTGGATACGCGAGCAGGTTGCGGATACAGACAACTTGTTCGCAAGCAGTTTACCGACTTGACCGTGAGCGACACTCTGTATGAGCCTGAGTTTAATACAAGCGCTAACGCAGCGCTCTTGCTTACTTTGTATGGTGAACTTAGTTTTAGTTCTAGACTTATAGCACGCCTGCACATTTATCCTTTATCGACGACCACAAAGCCTTCCCTGTTTACACTCGGCGGCCATCGGCGAACAAAAAATCGACATTGTTAGCACCTACGATGACAATAAAAAAAAGAAAACAACCTAAGTTGACAAATCTAACTTTTAAGCGAGCCCTTCCTCAAATTGTATGGAAATTATTCATTATTCGAAAGATTTGAAGGCAGTTCCGTGAACACCAAAATTGAGTTGACGCCTCACTGCCTTTGAGTGCCGTTCGGCCAGAATCCGACCCTGGATGTACTATCGTAAAGATCACCTTAAAGCTTAACCCTACCGATTAAGACTTGTTTATTACCTATTCTGCTAGGAAAAAAAAAGCCTATAAGGAACTGTTGTTCGCCCGAAATTTCAACTAAAATAAAAACTCAGTATTGCTTGCGTTATAAAATAAGGGTCGACCAACTTCAGAAGACGTAAGGCAATCACTTCCACACATCGGTGTGAAGTTGTCATTTTTTTTAATAAGTTAAAACTGTTTCTGTCACCCGCAGAGCGAATTTAACTGGTAGACGTTTTCTGGTTTTGTTCTGCCTCATTAATTGGAACGAACAATTAGATTTGTAGCCGCGTCACGGTGGTATTAAATACAGGAGCCAACAATACGAGGTCTGACATTTTGGTAATCCCCACAGTGTTGGGAAGCGCTTTAAGTAATGTACATTGTATTTAAAGTACTACTTCAAGTAGGATTAGCAAACTTGTACATTACTTGAAGTACATTCTCCGAGTCTGTGCTTCTAATTTACTTAAAGTAGTTTTCTGGTACGTTCTGAGGAAAGCACAACTCTCGACTTCAAAAAACATCCCCCTTCCCCCCCTAAAAAAAAAAAAAAAAGAAAAGAAAAAAGGCTCATGGCCATGGGAAAACGCGCTATTGTTTTTCGAGACATCATTTGGTCATTTCTATAGTTCATCAGAGAGAGAAAAACTACCCTGTGACCGATTGGCTTTATATAATATTTACCGCGATTTTCGAGAATAACTGATGCACCCCGATGACCCTTGGGAAATTGCATGCCAGTTAAAAAAAATACTTTATAGGGGAACAAAAGTGCATTACGAAACATTGTGTTAAAAGTACTTGTACTTTGCCTCTTAAAGTACATGATATTTATAATACACTTTACTTCAAGTACATTGCGCCCGGTGCACTTACTACTTCAATTGAAGTACACAAGCTCTTTTACTTTGTACTTTAACTACATTTTAGATGTACATTTTTTAACACTGAATCCCCATCAATGTGCACCAAACCCAGGGAGGAAAAGAAAGAGAGATTCCGTGAATAAATAGGCCTGCAAATGAATGCAGAATAAAAACAGCGTGCGAATGAACATACGGGTGTTCAGGCCCGCCCGGCTGTTGCGGGTGATCTGACGGTTGGTCCGTGGGCGGAAGCAATACAACTAAAAACAAATCATCAGGGGGTCCTCTGCAAAACAAAAAAGGGCAAAAACGGAAAGAGCGATTGAGGCACTTACGGAGGAAGAACTGGAGGTCTGGGTTGAGGTGGGAAAGGGAAAGAAGGCCTGGAAGGAAAGAAGAGACGAGCTGAATCTGAGCCGTGCGGGAACAAGAAGGGGGAGGACAGTGACGACTTTTGTTCGCCATTTCCAGACTTTCGGGGAGAAAAGAACACAGTTGAAACAGAAGTGGTCAAGGGAGGAGAGCGCCCTCGTGTAGCACGAAGAGGGGGACGGCTATGGCTTGCACATAAACAAGATGTGGTGTCAAGTTAGCAGGTAGTGACACTATGCAATTATATAATTCGAACTCATTGCCATATGCCTGCTCTTCAAAAGATTATGTTAATTGATCTGGAATTCTAAAACGCAGTACGAAAAATATTATGTGTTGAGACTTTTCTATTGAACCGCTTTACAAAAACAAACATCGGAACTAAACACAATTACGCCTCTCGCAAATGGAGATGTTACGAAAGGGTATCCGGTCCCAAAATTAGTTGCTGGGCGAGTTGGTTAGACATGTTGACCTAAACAGCGCAAATAAGGTAAGGAAGGAAGAGACAACAGGAAGGAGAGAGCGTTGTCTCTTCCTTCCTTACCTTATTTGCGCTGTTTAGGTCAACATGGGTATCCGGTCCACATAAAATGCTAACCTTTTTAATGTATGATTTACAACTTACAACTGACGTTCGGCGCAATGGAAAATAAGCGTGGAACTCACTCATCAGATGGACCCGGAGGAGGTCTGTCAACAGAAGGAGGGTAAGAGGGAGGGGGTCTGCTAGGTGGAGATGGAGGCCGTACTGGGGGTGGCCTTGGTGGGGGTGGGCATCCGGGTGGGCACCCGGGCTGCCCTTGGAAGCAGCCTGGTGGGCAGCTCGGTGGTGGTTGGTATGATGGTGGTGGCCTCTGGGGTGGAGGCCTTCGTGGCGGTGGACAGTCAGGAGGACAACCGGGCTGCCCTTGGTAGCAACCTGGAGGGCAGCTTGGTGGGGGCTGGTATGAAGGGGGTGGCCTTTGTGGCGGGGGCCTTGGAGGCGGAGGGGGTTGATACGATGGAGGTGGCCTTGGGGGAGGAGAGGGAGGTGCTGGTGGGCACCCAGATGGACATCCAGGCTCTCCTTGATAACAACCTGGTGGGCAGCTTGGTGGCGGTTGGTATGATGGTGGTGGCCTTTGTGGCGGGGGCCTTGGAGGCGGAGGGGGTTGATAGGATGGAGGTGGCCTTGGGGGAGGTGAGGGAGGTGGTGGTGGGCACCCAGATGGACATCCAGGCTCTCCTTGATAGCAGCCTGGTGGGCAGCTTGGCGGTGGTTGGTATGATGGGGGTGGCCTTTGTGGAGGGGGCCTTGGAGGTAAGGGTTGTGGGGGGCACCCAGGTGGACAGCCAGGCTGTCCTTGGTAACACCCTTGCGGGCAACCTGATGGGCAGTCCGACTTGCAAGCGGCCGGACAGCCAGGTTGACCTGGTTGACAACCTGGTGGACAAGCCGGTAGACAATCTGGCGGACAGCCGGGTTGTCCAGGTTGACAACCCTGCGGACAACATGTTTGGGGCACCGGTGGCTGGTATGTTGGAGGGGATGGATATGAAACAACGGGCGGTGGTTGGTATACTACCACTGGTGGATATGCTGTTGGTGGCCTTTGAGGAGGTGGTCTAGGAGTAGGGAAAGGCCTTGGTGGTGCAGGGGCCGGTTGTTCTGGCCCACAGCCCGGCTGTCCCGGTTGGCAAGGTGGCTGATAGGCTGGCGGTGGCCTACGTGGGGGTGGTGGTCTTTGTGGTGGAGGAGGTATAGGTCTTGGTGAAGGTGGTGGTGGTCTTTGAGGAGGAGGGGGTGGTGGTCTTTGTGGTGGTGGTGGAGGAGGATATGAAGGCGGGGGCCTTTGAGGTGGCGGTGGTGGAGGGTAGGATGGTGGTGGTCTTTGTGGAGGTGGTGGTGGACACCCAACGGGGCAACCGGGCTGACCTTGGTAGCAACCTGGTGGGCAGCTTGGTGGAGGTGGATATGATGGTGGTGGCCTCTGTGGTGGGGGCCTTGGTGGTGGTGGACATCCAGATGGACAACCAGGTTGTCCTTGGTAACAGCCTGGTGGACAGCTTGGTGGAGGTGGATATGATGGTGGTGGCCTCTGTGGTGGGGGCCTTGGAGCAGGAGGTGGCCGTGGTGGTCTTGCTATTGGGGGTGGATATGCAGGTGGGGGTCTCGATACAGGTGGTGGTCTTGGAGCAGGTGGGCGAGGTTGGGGTGGGGGATATGAAGGTGGTGGTCGTCTGGGAGGAGGCGGTGGAGGTACTGGTCTAGGTGCAGGTGGGGGATATGAGGGAGGTGGTCTTGGCAAAGGAGGTCTCGGTGGTGGCCGTGACGGAAAAACAGGTGGCCTTCTGGGGGGTTCAGGAGGTGGAGGGGGGCCAGGCTGCTGTTCAGGTGGGGTGTAAGCCGGAGGAGGTCTCCTTGGAGGCGGAGGTACAGGCCTCGGTCGGGGTGGAGGGGGTGGTCGGGCCACGGGAGGTGGCGGTCTGGCCACTGGAGGGCGGGGTGGTGGTCGTGCAACTGGTGGTGGAGGTCGATAGGTAGGGGGTGGTCGCCTTGGTGGAGGTGGTGGTGGGGGCCTCGGAGCTGGAGGGCATCCAGATGGACAACCAGGTTGCCCTTGGTAGCAGCCTGGTGGGCAACTTGGTGGTGGAGGGGGCCGATATGATGGAGGTGGCCTTGGTGGTGGGGGACACCCAGATGGACACCCGGGCTGCCCTTGATAACATCCAGGGGGACAGCTTGGTGGTGGTTGGTATGATGGTGGTGGCCGCTGCGGTGGAGGCCTTGGTGGAGGAGGAGGTTGATATGGTGGAGGTGGGCATCCGGATGGACAGCCTGGTTGTCCTTGATAGCAGCCTGGTGGACAGCTTGGTGGTGGAGGGGGCCTTGGTGGAGGTGGTGGTGGAGGTGGTCTTGCCACTGGTGGAGGAGGCCTATATGCAGGAGGAGGCCTTGGTGGAGGGGGCCTTGGTGGTGGAGGTGGACACCCAGATGGACAGCCAGGCTGTCCCTGATAGCAGCCTGGTGGACAGCTTGGTGGTGGAGGAGGTCTTGGAGGAGGGGGTGGAGGAGGGGGTCTGGCCACTGGTGGAGGAGGCTGATATGCGGGAGGAGGCCTTGGTGGAGGGGGCCTTGGTGGTGGAGGTGGGCACCCAGATGGACAGCCTGGCTGTCCTCGATAACAGCCTGGAGGACAACTTGGTGGTGGAGGGGGCCTTGGGGGAGGAGGTGGTGGAGGTGGTCTTGCCACTGGTGGAGGAGGCTGATATGCAGGAGGCGGCCTTCGTGGGGGAGGTGGGCACCCTGATGGACAGCCAGGTTGTCCTTGATAGCAGCCTGGTGGGCAGCTTGGTGGTGGTGGAGGCCTCGGAGGAGGAGGTGGCGGAGGTGGTCTTGCAACTGGTGGAGGAGGCTGATATGCGGGAGGTGGCCTTTGTGGTGGAGGTGGGCACCCAGATGGACAGCCGGGCTGTCCTTGATAGCAGCCTGGTGGGCAGCTTGGTGGTGGAGGAGGCCTTGGGGGAGGAGGTGGTGGAGGTGGTCTTGCCACTGGTGGAGGTGGCTGATATGCAGGAGGTGGCCTTTGTGGTGGAGGTGGGCACCCAGATGGACAGCCGGGCTGTCCCCGATAGCAGCCTGGAGGACAACTTGGTGGTGGAGGGGGCCTCGGAGGTGGACGTGGGGGAGGTGGTCTTGCCACTGGCGGAGGAGGCTGATATGCAGGAGGCGGCCTTTGTGGTGGAGGTGGGCACCCATATGGACAGCCTGGTTGTCCTTGATAGCAGCCTGGGGGACAGCTTGGTGGTGGAGGGGGCCTCGGCGGAGGAGGTGGTGGAGGTGGTCTTGCCACTGGTGGAGGAGGCTGATATGCAGGAGGTGGCCTTTGTGGTGGAGGTGGGCACCCAGATGGACAGCCGGGCTGTCCCTGATAGCAGCCTGGTGGACAGCTTGGTGGCGGAGGAGGTCTTGGTGGAGGGGGTGGAGGAGGGGGTCTTGCCACTGGTGGAGGAGGTTGATATGCAGGAGGAGGCCTTCTTGGAGGTGGCAGTGGCCTCGGAACAGGAGGCGGTGGCAACCGTCGTGTTTGTGGTGGAGCCGGGGGAGGATATGCTGGGGGTGGTAGCCTTCTTGTCTGTGGAGGTTGGAATGAAGGTGGCACGGGTGGAGGTGGTGGGTATGACGGTTTAAGAGGGGGTCTCAGTATGGGAGGTCGAGTCGGTGTTGGTTGCCTCGGCACTGCCGGTGGTGGCCGGTACGAAGGTGGTGGCCTTCTCGGTGGAGGCTGTGGGCGACTGCAGAAAGGTGTATAATAAATTAGGGCACATTCAACGGAATACTATAATTTTGTTATACTTTGAATGTATTTATTTGTGATCTAGTCACTGGGAAAAAGTATAAAAGATGCATGTCAGTTTGTTATCTTACGGTGTATAGATTTTCGGTCGTTGAGGCATTGTATTAGGTGGTGGATATATTGGATGTGGCCTTCTTAATGGTGGAAGCCTGGAAAATAAAAATTACATAATAGACAAGGTAATTTGCAACGAACGAAATATACAATATTGTATAAGGCGCCCATATACTTCGACATTTCCCGCGCGCGAACGAGTGCTTGTTAAGCCAAGGGTGGAGGCGAGCTGGTTGAATATAGACATTTTAACCCTGGAGGGTGGGGACAAGGAATCGGCTGCGTCACGGCGATTACGTGCACGTCAGAAAATGCTTCTGTATACGCTTCAACCTGCTTAAACATCTCCGACGGCGCTGGGCCGTATGTGCATAGCGCTACCTCGACCGCACGTTCTGTTTTTTGTTTGTCCCCTCTAGCTGCTATCCGGCGAGCGGAGGAGGAGGTGGTCTGGCGGTTTTAGCGCGGCCGTCGCGAGATTAGTACAAACCCCTTTCGCGCTGGGGATGTTCGTGCGCGCCTAACGCAGCCGGCCGCGTCGACTGCGTCAAGACGTCGGGCTCTGGACTTCCTGTTTTTGACGACTTAGCGTCACCATGACAAGCGCGGGCGCGCGTGCATTGCGTTGGTATATAGTGGTGCCTATACAGTTCATTTAAATGCCGATCTGGATATAATTTATATAAGTTCAAGCCTTGTTGGATCATCGTCGACATTTCGCAGTGGTTATCGCGACAGATGTTGATTTTAGTGTGTTCGTTGGGCGGGCAGAGAATGAGATTTGAACTGAACCTCCCGTCACTACTACATGAGTTACTGGTGACTGTGTTGATGATAGCAATCTTCTGTGAAGTAATATCTAAAAATATTTAAGTGCTTAAAGCGACTATTGATTGTTTTAGCGTACTATACCAGTTCAACCATAACCTTTTCACAAGATAAAAATGAGTGTATTATTTTGTCTCTGTGTACTTGTTATCGAAAAAATATGACAATGTAGCAATGTCAAGCTTCTCAACTCGCAGCTGGAAGATGTGGCGGATGTGCCAAAGTTTCAGAACGAATCCTTATCCTATTAAAAAGTTATCAGCGATTTTATGATATTTTTTACGGTCAAATTGTGGCCAATGGATCCTACGATTACATGCGAACGAATGGCGTGAGCTACTTCGAATGGGCCCCATATTCCCTTGAACATTTAAGAACAAATGTTTCTAACTTTGGAACAAGCTAAGGGTTAGTTCTGATACTTTGGCATTTCGTCCGAACCGCTGGCAATACATTTAGGTGGAAACTGATTGATCGTTCCGCGAACCGTAGTATATTTTTGCGATAATAGAAACACTGTAAATGTTTGTCGGGGACGAGCTGTATATTTTCGTAACAAATATACAGATCTACCAACACAATCTACGACGACCATGTTATGTTCTTTATAAGCAGGCTCGCACTCCAGGAGTTCGCATCAAGCAGAATAAGTATGTTTTTTTTATAATCATCATTATATATTAATCATTTTTATTTGCACCATTGAGTCCTTAAGGTATGTTAAGAAACGAAAAAAAAAAACAGTCCCAAATTGTATTAGATACCACAAAAAAGTGGCCACAAAAGCAGGAGAAATCTCGGATAGAGTGCTTTGAGCGTTTTCATGAAAGCTGCCTTGTC
This sequence comes from Ixodes scapularis, assembly GCF_016920785.2. Classification (NCBI taxonomy): domain Eukaryota; kingdom Metazoa; phylum Arthropoda; class Arachnida; order Ixodida; family Ixodidae; genus Ixodes; species Ixodes scapularis. The sequence goes on from NW_024609868.1 coordinate 113,471,238, forward strand.
GATTCAAAGTGAAGGGTCCACGTCGATGACCGGAATCGTAGTGTTTGGAGCGTGACTCAGTGGGCCCATCGATTTGAATCGCGGCTAAGGGCTGTCGGTAAATGACGTTGATATAGTGTGATGAAATGATTTTGCGGAAGACCCGTTTTTAAACAGGCATAGAAATCGGTCGCTCCGAAGATCTGAAGTGATCGGAAAGGTAACGGTCACTTAATGAAGTAACGACGAATTCCTTCTTTTCTCAAGTACTCAAGTAATATAATGATTACTTTTTAATCAAGAGTAATTGTATTTGTCATGAATTTCTTTTACAAGTAATGTGTAGAAGACTGGTTTTGGGTAAAAAAATAAAAATGTAGATAAAGCAATTTTTGTGACGCTTTTTTTAAATTTAAGCACAGCTTTTGTTTTTTTCTGGCCCGCTTTGGATAAGATTGACTCTGAAGTTAATTTCTGGAATTTTTCAGACTTCACCAAAATCACAAAACTCTAGTTATGAAACACTTGTATTATTCTACTTCTAATACAGATATTCGAAGTCGAGACCAACAGCCCTCCAGATTCGCGCTCTGAACGCCGAGGTGCCGACAGTTACCTCATGTCCAACCAAAATGCGTCGGTACGAACAACCCAACTCCCATGGCGCAGTAACGCCCAAACTGGGGGCTTTCCACTTCCGGTTTGCGCCCTGTTGTTTTTTATTGTATAGGTCATAACATTAATCCGACGATTGTAAATCGTTAGTACAACAAAGAAATTCAAACCCTGTTATTCTAACATAAGATAAAAAAATACGACTTATTAGGCAAAGCGAATTTGCGCGACGCATGAAATATTTAAAATTAAACGAAAAAAAAAGCGCAGTTGGGAGCATTTGACAATTGCTTCATTATTATTTTTTACCGCACAAATAAACTACATATTGCAGAACGCTCATTCGCTGTCAAAAGCTAGCGCAACCTGTCCAAATCTGATTCCAACGTTTCAGTGCTAAAAGTTAACTTATTCAAAAGTTATAAGTGATTTTCTGAACTTTTCAATAGGAAAATGGTGGCAGAAGGGACTTTCGAATACATGGAGCTGAGTGGTACCTGTTATCGAAAACGGGCCAAAACGGGCCCAAATTTCGCATTTAAATTAAAAAAACAACACTTACCATGTTTGATTAAAATAACGGTTAGTTCAGAAATCTCGGCATCTGGTTCGGAACTTTAGCACTACATTTGGATAAAAAATGAGCGTTCGGTGACTCATGGTTTATTTTTGCGGTGGAAAACAAAAAAAGCACTATACATTCTGGGAAACACGCTTGTAAATATTGGTGCGGTATTAACTAGGGAGGGCTCATCGGTTGACGCTACTTACACGTGTAAACTATTTCTTCGCCAGAAATCTAAAGGGATTGTTGGCCATTATGTTCTGGAAATACTTTCTCCAAACGTTCTTTTTTGATTCTGCGGTTACGTTACTACACCACGCCATGGAGAAAATTTAAATCCGTATCGAATCGGACTTTCTGATACTCATGGACACCTTTGTGCCCCATGCTCATTCAGTGTATCCAACCGCTAAAATGGCAATAGAAGGGTCGGGGGGGCGAGTGGGCTGGCGCACACCTGCTCGGAGCACGAGGAGAGGATGCTCGTTCTGCAGAACCCAGGGATCCAGGGTTCAATCACCACCCCTGCCCGTTTTGATCTGGATGAGCATCGCTTCGGCGTTCGGTCTTGTATCACTACTGCGTGATGTACGTTAAAGGCCCCAGGCTAGCGGTTGTACTGCACTGGCCAGATTTCTCCTCTCCAGCTGAAAGACAAGTCGCCCTTTGAGGCAGACTAAGTTCAGGCTGAATAAACGTACATCCCCACCCTTTTTTTATTGAGGCTGCGATAGAGCGAATATCAGGATCGATTAAGCGCTTACCGAACAGCGTTTAATACGAGAAAAGAGTGTGCACGTGACGGGGGAAAACAACCCAGTAAAAACACACGAAGGAGAGACTCAACCACTACAGGACACAAATGCCGGGGTAGTGTCTTGTCTTCCTCTGCATTTAATGGGCTAGTTTTCCCCACTAGGCACACCGTTAACCGAATGGCCCCATTCGAAACATTAGTGCAGAAAAACGTATACTCACGGTGGTTCTGGGAGTTGAACAGGAGGAGGTGGAGGAGGAGGAAGTGGAACGGGGATGTACTGTTGTGGAGGTTGTGGTTGCGGACGAGGTGGTGGAGGAGGTCCCGGAGGACAGCTGGCAGGACAACCAGGTTGTCCTCTTTGGCACCCCCTTGGACAGCTTGGCTGACAGTTCGGAGGACAACCGGGCTGTCCGGGCTGACATCCGTTCGGACAGATTTGCGGACAGCCTTTGGGACAACCGGGTTGTCCCGGCTGCTTGCATTCGGGAGGGCAGCTTGGCGGACAGCTTGGTGGACATCCGGGCTGCCCGGCTTGGCATCCTGGTGGGCAGCCTGGCTGGTACGCCGGTGGTGGCCTCGGCTGCGGCCTTTGCGGGGGCGGCCTGGGACGATACAAAAAATATTCAGTTTGACTCAGGTTCGAAACTTCCCCACAGCATGCGACAACCCGTGCGCGAAGAGTTGCCGAGAGAATTGACTCCTGTTTTTATCTTGTAACATAGTTTGTTTTAGACCAATTTCTCAGGTATTCACTGAGGAAATACCTGCTACCTTCGACATTCAGGTCCATTCCAGATTAGGTCGCTGGAATCGAATTTCCGGTTTCTTGCCGCCTCCTGCTAATGAACGGTGGCGACCATGCACCGAGGCGCTGCACGCTTTGCGGAACATCGACTACACACAATCCCACTGCACACTAGCATGACGTCATGTGACGTCACAGGGTCTCCTGCTGTCATGGTGTCACGTGACATTGGGATATATACTGCAGAAATTTTCCCGCTCTATTAAGCCAAGAAATTTCCCAGCCATGACGACCGTAAAGGAAAACACCGGGAGGGATGCGCTACGAAGATTCGGCAATGGGGAGTTTTAGTAGATCGTTCCGACAACTCCGATAACTATACCCGATATTCCGGCAACACCTTTGCAAATGCATTGTTTCGTCATCAGGTATCGTTATCGGAGGTATCGGAACAATGGAGAGTTTTAGGGAACCGTTTTTTTGCCTCCGATTAGAACTGCGCATATCTGATTCTTCTGTGCCAGCGCGTGCGCAGTTCGTACCGGAGGGTTCATCGGACCGTATCAGATGTGGAAAAACGGTTCCCCAAAACTCCATAATCTTTTAAAGCTCACTAATGACGACTTTGACCGTAAAAATAGTAAGGCCTTTTGGTGGACCACCTGTCAAATTTATGTCCATTTTGCATCCTAAAATTAGCTCTTCAGCTGAAACGTAGACGGATGAAGGGTTAAAGTTTATCCATGAGTTTTCCGACGTTTTATATTATTGCCAACCTTAACTCTGAAAGGGGTGAACTAGCAACGGAGGGCATTGTAGCAGCACTCATAAAATGAGCTCGGGTAGTGGTGTGTCGTATTTCAAACACGTACGGCGGCAGAGGAGGACGGGGCTGTGGTGGTACGGGCCTTTGGGATGGAGGAGGCGGAAAAGGCCTCGGTGGCTGAGGAGGAGGGAATTGGTCCGGCACCTCGTCGGGTGGGAGGTAGGCGGGAGGAGGTCTCCTTGGGCGAGATGGGGGTCCCGACACAGGAGGGGGTCTGCAGGGCCGGGATAGAAAGCAGAAAAAACAAAACAAAAAAAACATGGAACTCTCGTGGTGTCTCGTTGGGCACAACTGGTACATTTAGTAGAGACGGAAGACTTGAGAACGGTGCACGGGCACATATTGATCGTGAACAGTTAATGATATATCACGTTTATTACTGTGTCAACGTTCCCGATGTAAGTGGTGTATCACGAAACTTGCTCAGAACTATTCGTTCGAATGAAAAATTATCGCAAGATGTAATTCCGGGCTGAAGTCGCAAGCGAGTTGGATATAAAAACAAGAAAATATATGGTTGTTTGACCTAAAATGAAATTGCAATAGGCATTAACTTCTAGCCAGTGAATGTGGGCTTGAATTTAATTTATATTAAAATGCAGTATAGATTTAATTAAACACGGAGGTATTGAACTATTTATAAACATTTTGTGGCCAACATAAGCCTTTTGTATGTCTTGTGTGCAGTTAAGAATTGCTGCGTAAGATGGCTCCGGTTACAAAAGCGGGAGTTTTGAGAAGCACCAAAAATAGCAGAGACAATCAACGCATTTTCAGGTTTTTGCTTTGAAAAATAAAGCTCCGAAGGGTGCACCTTTAATATTATTTGTGAGTAATATAGAAGGGGATTCAGAGTAAAGATATCTCTCTTGTTAAGTAAAAAAAAATAGGTGCTTGTGTTTACTCTTTTCATGTTGTAGCGTGGACCTACTTAGACGTACGCATACATTATCACCAGTAACAACAGTCACTGCAGGCTTGCCAGGTACCACTATTATTGCACTCTACAACAAACAGCTATTCAGAAAAAATACGTATGGCTGCAAATTGACCCCAATCCGCCCTTATGTTTAAATCAACGGATATTTATGGTGCAGTAGATCTAAGCATGTACGCACCTAGTAACGAATGATATCGCGGCAAATAAGCTTTTTTATGCACTGTTTCATTTTAATGGCTAAGGCCGTCACCAAAGTATGACCGTAGATCCCTCGTACATAAAAAAAAACCTTTCAACATTTTAAACAAGAATATTTTTTCCCTCAGAGTTCCTATTTCTGATAGGGACCAAGTCCCACTACGAGAAAAACTGAAATAAAAGATTCAGAAAGACGAAATAAACTTGACAAAATATTTCAGGCCGACCGCATTTTTATCAAATTCGCTAAGGGGTTTGGTAAAAAAGGTCATATTGCATTAATGCTTAAGCTTTCATTTTAAACCTAGAACCGAGTTTACGAAGCAGGCTAGCTTTTTTTCCCCTGCTAATCTCGCCCAACAGGACAACCCTAGCGGCTATATGATACTCCCCTATTTGATGTAACTTAAGCAGTGCTTCAAAGTTCCCTTTTAGAACCGCTTTTTTTTTTTCTGCTATTCATTAAAATTTAGTGAGTTGTGTTTCGTTTTGGATACATCTATACGCTGAGGATTGCGTTTTTTATGTTCGTAATGACGATAGCAAACACATTTTACAATCGGATTTCTAGGAAATTATTTTTTGGTGCAACAACACTGACAAGATGAAAGTCCACGCGTCCTTCCCTGCAAAGCAGGCGCCCTAGAGTTTATGCCCTAAAAGCCATTGAACTCGAATCCGTAAAAATATACAGACATCTCGGCGACCTGAAAATCACCTTTTAGCCTAGCAGTTGGCAATGCTCACCGCATATGGGTATAACTGCAACGAAATGTTTAGCAAAGCCTCAGGTAGGCTAACATCGCTTTTATATAAAACTGTTGTACGCTTGAGATTAGAATATGCAGCTTCTAGTTAACATTCTTACTACGTCAATTTGCATAGGCCTCTTAAACTAGTTAAAAGCATCGCTGTCCGTTTCTCCGTTTCATTCGTTTCTAATTATGATCATACAGCCAACATTGGATCAATGAAGTCTCCTTATTCTACCTTTAAATAGGGAGTTTTAGAATAGCGCACGCTAAAGCTTTGCGTACGCAAAGAATAGCGTCGTCGCCACTCCGCATGCTCCGAACGCAAACCAGGTTTTGCGCTTTGCGTGCGCAATTTTAGCGTGCGCTATTTCTCGGAAATAGCGTGCGTACGCAAAGAGTCTTGGCGCTTCTCCTAGGAGGATTCGTGATGAGAAGTTGGCTAAATCCAAGACGAGCACAGTTAAAAAAACATGGCGGCTTCCAGGATTATGTGGCATTCTCCATGCGGCGGCTGCTTTGGCGGCGTCGTGAGTGCGACGTCGGCGGTATCCTCGCGACTGCAATTTTCAATACGGGACGACATTGTACTCGGTTTGGCAGCGATTACCGACAACTTGATGCTTGCGACGCGCGAACATTTCACGGCGAAGGTATGATGTGCGAAGGTTAGTACACGAGACCTCTCTTGCCGAGGCGACGCAAGCGGACACGACCGCTCAACTGCTTACGTCGCGTTCTCATGTTTAAACAAATTAAAATGCTACTCTGGACCAAAAAACTCGTTTTTTTTTTCTAAAGTTACAGCATTTCGTGTGTGAAATAAAAATTTTTGCTGTATCTTGGTGGCGTCGCAAGCGCGAGATGCTTGGGCTTTTGCGTCGCGGCGGAGAAACGCTATTCTAAAGCTCTCTTGCGTCACGTGCGCTAATATAAGCGCTAAATTTAGCGCTAGCGTGCGCTAAAATTGCGTACGTAATTCTAAAACTCCCTAATACCTAGAAAGATGTATCGTGTTGTTTGCGGTGTCATGAAGTTAACTACAATAAATTTTTATAATGTAATGTCATTAATAACTACTTGTCACTTTTTCGTGTCAAGCATTAACAGAAAGTTGACGCACTCGTTGACGCAAACAGTTTTTTTCTCTTCGCTCATCCTGCTCACAGCAAACGACTGGAATTCCCACCCGACAGACATTGTATCAATATCTGATTACTCCTTATTATGAATATTACTGTTCACAATTTTGCGTCAAGTTCCTGCGTGAGTGCTTATGCTATTCTTTAATTTGTTCTTTGGCTCCTGACTTTTCTTTTATCTAAATATTGATTTATGCATTCTTAACGTTTTAAACTTTGACGAGTTTTTTTTAAATTTTTTTTCTTTCAAAATTCTTCAACTTTAGAATGCTTCTGCGCTTGATAAAATGTACCATAAAATAAATAAATGTTTACTACTAGGCTTCATGAGTCTGTGCGAGTGCAGAGTATCTTCGCGGGCCAAAAATCTAAATATGTGTCCAAACTCATGAAGTCTCCTCGACAAAATACGTTGAAACTTAAAATTACCTAAGTACTTTTTAATTACATTTTTGCACACTCTATTGTAGCTCGCCGCCAAATTCAAATCACTAATGCTTTGTGCAGATGCATTATATTATAAATATTATAATAATTTTCTTTTTCTCAGATTTAAACGCCATAACCTTTTAGAACGAACAAGGATGAAACGTTAATGTAATAAATATCTTACGAAGGCCGAGGTTGAAACGGTGGCGGAGGTGGTCTCTGAACAGGGGGAGGGGGAATGGGCCTTGGAGGCGGTGGAGGAGGAGGCCGTGCCAGCGGAGGTGGCGGCCGAGCCGGCGGAGTGGGAAGCGCCGGTGGGTATGGCCTCTGCGGTTCAGATGGCGGTGGTCTCTGGGGCGGAGGCCTTCGAGGTGGAGGTGGAATCGGTCTCGGGGGTGGAGGAGGAGGCGGACGAGCTGGGGGAGGTGGTGGTCGCGAGGGGGGTGAAGGCAGTGGGGGTGGGAATGGCTTTTCAGAGGGTGGCCTTGACGGAGGTGGTCGTGGTCTTCCAGGGGGACACCCTTGCGGACAGCCAGGTTGTCCCTGCTGGCATCCAGGAGGACAACTTGGCTGACAACTATCAGGGCACCCTGGTTGACCTGCCTGACACCCGGGAGGACAGCCCGGCTGATAGGCAGGGGGTGGTCTTGGTTGTGGTAGCGGCCGTTGCGGAGGAGGCGGTGGAGGATACGGCCTTTGAGGTGGAGGAGGTCGTTGTATAGAGGGCGGAGGCCTTGCAACAGGTGGTGGTTGAGGTCTTCCCTGAGGGCAACCCGGAGGGCAACCAGGACTCCCTTGCTGGCATTGCATTGGGCAGCTTGGTTCACAATCCGCTGGACAGCCCGGCTGCCCGGGCCGACAACCTGGGGGACACCCTGGTTGATATGCCGGAGGTGGCCTCCTGGGTGGTGGTGGCCTCTGTGGCGGAGGCCGCGCCACAGGAGGTGGTGGTGGCCTCGCCACAGGGGGTGGCAGAGGGTACGGCCTCTGGGGAGAGGTCGGTGGTCTTGAAATTGGAGGGGAGGGTCGCGGTCCTCCGGGTGGACAACTTGGTGGGCAGCCAGGCTGGCCCGCCTGGCAACCCGGTGGACAACCTGGTGTGTATGCTGGTGGAGGCCTTGGCTGTGGTGATGGCCGTTGAGGGGGAGGCGGCGGCGGGTATGGTATCGGTGCTGGCGGAGGTGGCCTTGAAATCGGGGGTGGTGGAGGTGGGGGTCTAGGCACAGGTGGCTGAGGTCGAGGTCCTGCAGGCGGACAACCCGGCGGGCAACCAGGTTGTCCCTGCTGGCAGCCCGGTGGACACCCTGGTTGATATGGTGGTGGCTGCGGTTTGGGAGGGGGCCGTTGCGGGGGAGGTGGTGGTGGATACGGTATTTGAGGTGGAGGAGGCGGCCTAGCAACTGGAGGTGGAGGGGGTCTTGGAACAGGAGGAGGAGGTGGTGGACGCGCTACAGGCGGTGGAGGAGGGTAGGGTCTTTGAGGAGGAGGAGGGGGAGGTGGCCTTGAAACTGGAGGTGGCGGAGGCCTTATTTGTGGAGGACTAGGAGGTGGGGGATAAGGTCTTTGAGGTGGTGGTGGGGGAGGCCTTGCAACCGGGGATGGAGGCCTTGACACAGGTGGTGGAGGGGGTCGGGGCCTTCCTACAGAGCATTCAGGTGGACAGCCCGGTCCCCCTTGCTGGCAATCCTCGGAGCAAGTAGGCTCACAGTCAGGAGGACAACCTGGCTGACCAGGACGACAACCTGATGGACAAGGTGGCAAGTAAGCTGGTGGTGGCCTCCGTGGTGGGGGCCTTTGTGGAGGTCTTGCAACAGGAGGAGTGGGCGGCGGTCTTGCCACTGGAGGTGGTGGAGGAGAAAATGGTGGCCTCGACGGGGGTGGCTGTGGTCGTGGCGCACTGGGTGGACAACCAGGTGGGCAACCAGGTTGTCCTTGCTGGCATCCTGGCGGACAACCTGGTTGATAGGTTGGCGGTGGCCTCGGTTGTGGTGGTGGACGTTGCGAAGGAGGTGGAGGTGGTGGCCTAACCACAGGAGGAGGTGGAGGGTAGGGCCTCTGAGGGGGAGGTGCCGGTGGTCTTGAAACAGGCGGTGGGGGTGGGGGCCGGGGTACAGGAGGTGGAGGTGGAGGTGATGGCCTTTGTGGGGATGGTGGAGGTCTTGGAATAGGAGGAGGGGGCCTTGGTACTCCTGGTGGGCATCCCGGTGGACACCCAGGCTGTCCTTGCTGACACCCTGGTGGACAGCTTGGTGTACAGCTGGGTGGGCAGCCAGGCTGTCCTACCTGACATCCCGGTGGGCATCCTGGCTGATATGTAGGGGGTGGCCTTGGTTGTGGTAATGGCCTCTGAGGTGGTGGTCTGGAAACTGGAGGTGGTGGAGGTCTCGCTACAGGTGGACGAGGAGGAGGTGGGTATGGTCTCTGGGGAGGAGGAGGAGGAGGCCTTGCCACAGGAGGTGGGGGTCTTGAAACAGGTGGTGGAAGGGGTCGTGGCCTTCCCTGGGAGCATTCGGGAGGACAACCAGGTGCCCCTTGGAGACACTCTGGTGAACAGCTGGGCTCACAATCTGCAGGACAACCTGGCTGTCCAGGCTGACAACTTGATGGGCAGGGTGGTAAGTAAGCCGGTGGAGGTCTCCTTGGTGGCTGTGGCCGCTGTGGGGGAGGTCTTGCCACAGGAGGAGGAGGTGGCGGCCTCGCGACAGGTGGCGGTGGCCGCACAACGGGTGGTGGTGGAGGAGGATATGGTCTTTGAGGGGGAGGTGGCGGCCTTGAAACCGGAGGGGGAGGAGGCGGTCGGACGACGGGTGGTGGTGGAGGAGGATATGGCCTTTGAGGAGGAGGAGGAGGTGGTGGCCTTGAAATTGGTGGTCTGGGTACTGGTGGGGGTTGCGGCGGTCTCGGTCTTCCAGGTGGGCATCCTGGGGGGCAGCCGGGTTGTCCTTGTTGACATCCTGGCGGGCAGCTTGGCTGACAGCTTGGAGGACAACCAGGTTGTCCTGCTTGGCAACCTGGTGGACAACCCGGTTGATATGCTGGTGGTGGCCTTGGTCTTGGGGGAGGCCTTTGTGGCGGGGGAGGAGGTGGCCTTGAAACTGGGGGAGGTGGAGGTCTTGAAACTGGAGGAGGAGGTGGTGGGTATGGTCTTTGAGGGGGAGGGGGAGGAGGCCTTTGTGGTGGTGGAGGGGGCGGCCTTGAAACTGGAGGTGGAGGGGGGCGTGCAACAGGAGGTGGTGGGGGTCGAGGTCTTCCTTGAGCACAACCTGGAGGACAACCGGGACCACCCTGCAAGCAGTCTGGAGAGCAACTCAGCTCACACTCTCGTGGACAGCCCGGCTGCCCAGGCTGACATCCTGGTGGACAGCCCGGCTGATATGCTGGCGGTGGTCGCTGTGGTGGAGGCCTTGCCACCGGTGGTGGTGGAGGCCTTGATATAGGCGGAGGTGGCGGTCTTGCAACAGGTGGTGGTGGAGGCCTAGCTACTGGTGGTGGTGGAGGGGGATACGGTCTCTGAGGTGGTGGCGGTGGCCTTGAAATGGGAGGCGGTGGTCTCGGTCTTCCAGGTGGGCATCCAGGCGGGCAGCCAGGTTGTCCTTGTTGACATCCTGGTGGACAACTTGGCTGACAGCTTGGAGGACAACCAGGTTGTCCTGCTTCACAACCCGGAGGACAAGTTGGTTGATATGCTGGTGGTGGCCTTGGTCTTGGGGGAGGCCTTTGTGGTGGGGGAGGAGGTGGCCTTGAAACTGGGGGAGGTGGAGGTCTTGAAACTGGAGGAGGAGGTGGTGGATATGGTCTTTGAGGGGGAGGGGGAGGAGGCCTTTGTGGTGGTGGAGGGGGCGGCCTTGAAACCGGAGGTGGAGGGGGCCGTGCGACAGGAGGTGGTGGGGGTCGAGGTCTCCCTTGAGCACAACCTGGAGGACAACCGGGACCACCCTGCAAGCAGTCGGGAGAGCAACTCAGTTCACAGTCTCGTGGACAGCCTGGCTGTCCAGGCTGACATCCTGGTGGACAGCCTGGCTGATATGCTGGAGGTGGTCGCCGTGGCGGTGGCCTTGCCACCGGTGGTGGTGGAGGCCTTGATATAGGCGGAGGTGGCGGTCTTGCAACAGGTGGTGGTGGAGGCCTAGCTACTGGTGGTGGTGGAGGGGGATACGGTCTCTGAGGTGGTGGCGGTGGCCTTGAAATGGGAGGCGGTGGTCTCGGTCTTCCAGGTGGGCATCCAGGCGGGCAGCCAGGTTGTCCTTGTTGACATCCTGGTGGACAACTTGGCTGACAGCTTGAAGGACAACCAGGTTGTCCTGCTTCACAACCCGGTGGACAAGCCGGTTGATATGCTGGTGGTGGCCTTGGTTTTGGGGGAGGCCTTTGTGGTGGTGGAGGGGGTGGCCTTGAAACTGGTGGAGGTGGAGGCCTTGAAATTGGAGGAGGCGGTGGTGGATATGGTCTTTGAGGGGGCGGGGGAGGAGGCCTTTGTGGTGGTGGAGGGGGCGGCCTTGAAACTGGAGGTGGAGGGGGCCGTGCGACAGGAGGTGGTGGGGGTCGAGGTCTCCCTTGAGCACAACCTGGAGGACAACCGGGACCACCCTGCAAGCAGTCGGGAGAGCAACTCAGTTCACAGTCTCGTGGACAGCCTGGCTGTCCAGGCTGACATCCTGGTGGACAGCCTGGCTGATATGCTGGAGGTGGTCGCCGTGGCGGAGGCCTTGCCACCGGTGGTGGTGGAGGCCTTGATATAGGCGGAGGTGGCGGTCTTGCAACAGGTGGTGGTGGAGGCCTAGCTACTGGTGGTGGTGGAGGGGGATACGGTCTCTGAGGTGGTGGTGGAGGCCTTGATATAGGCGGAGGTGGCGGTCTCGCAACAGGTGGTGGTGGAGGCCTAGCTACTGGTGGTGGTGGAGGGGGATACGGTCTCTGAGGTGGTGGCGGTGGCCTTGAAATGGGAGGCGGTGGTTTCGGTCTTCCAGGTGGGCATCCAGGCGGGCAGCCAGGTTGTCCTTGTTGACATCCTGGTGGACAACTTGGCTGACAGCTTGGAGGACAACCAGGTTGTCCTGCTTCACAACCCGGTGGACAACCTGGTTGATATGCTGGTGGTGGTCTTGGTTTTGGGGGAGGCCTTTGTGGTGGTGGAGGGGGTGGCCTTGAAACTGGTGGAGGTGGAGGCCTTGAAATTGGAGGAGGCGGTGGTGGATATGGTCTTTGAGGGGGAGGGGGAGGAGGCCTAGAAACAGGTGGTGGGGGAGGCCTTGGCACAGGAGCAGGCGGTGGTCTTGCGATGGGTGGGGGAGGTGGTGGCCTGACTATAGGGGGTGGCGGAGGAGGATATGGCCTCTGGGGTGGTAGCGGTGGCCTTGAAACCGGAGGTGGTGCCGGCACAGGTTGGGGTGGTCTCGGTCTTCCAGGTGGGCATCCAGGTGGACACCCAGGTTGGCCTTGCTGACATCCTGGTGGACAACTTGGCTGACAAATTGGAGGACAACCAGGTTGTCCTGCCTCGCAGCCTGGTGGACAACCTGGTTGATATGCTGGTGGTGGCCTTGGTTTTGGCGGAGGCCTTTGTGGTGGTGGAGGAGGCGGCCTTGAAACTGGAGGAGGCGGAGGCCTTGAAATCGGAGGAGGAGGTGGTGGGTATGGTCTTTGAGGGGGAGGGGGAGGAGGCCTTGCAACAGGTGGTGGAGGAGGTCTTGGTGGTGGAGGTGGTGGCCTTACTACAGGAGGTGGTGGAGGAGGATATGGCCTCTGGGGTGGTAATGGGGGCCTTGAAACTGGAGGTGGTCCTGGTACAGGTTGTGGTGGTCTCGGCCTTCCAGGGGGGCATCCAGGTGGGCAGCCAGGTTGCCCTTGTTGACATCCTGGTGGACAGCTTGGCTGACAGCTTGGAGGACAACCAGCTTGTCCTGCCTGGCAACCGGGTGGACAACCTGGTTGATATGCTGGCGGTGGCCTTGGTTTTGGCTGAGGCCTTTGTGGTGGTGGAGGAGGCGGCCTTGAAATTGGAGGAGGCGGAGGCCTTGAAATCGGAGGAGGAGGTGATGGGTATGGTCTTTGAGGGGGAGGAGGTGGAGGCCTTGCAACAGGTGGAGGTGGCCTTGGTATGGAAGGAGGGGGTCTTGCCACTGGTGGTGGTGGTGGTCCTGGCCCTATTTGAGAACATTCAGGTGGGCAGTCGGGCCCTCCTTGTTGACACTCAAGCGAGCAAATGGGCTCACAATCGGACGGGCAACCAGGTTGTCCCGGCTGACATCCTGACGGACACGGTGGCAAATAGGCGGGTGGCGGTCGTCTTGGAGGCGGGGGCCTTTGGGGAGGGGGTGGCCTTGCCACGGGTGGAGGAGGTGGCCTTGATACGGGGGGCGGTGGCGGTCTCACGACAGGTGGTGGTGCGGGAGGGTATGGCCGTTGAGAAGGAGGAGGAGGAGGAGGGGGCCTTTTCACCGGTGGTCTTGGGCCTCCCGGAGGGCAACCTGGGGGACATCCAGGTTGTCCTGCCTGGCAACCTGGTGGACAACCTGGCTGATATGCCGGTGGTGGCCTGGGCTGTGGTGATGGTCGTTGCAAAGGAGGTTGTGGTGGATAGGGTCTCTGAGGCGGAGGAGGGGGTCTCGAAACTGGAGGCCTTGGAACTGGTGGAGCTGGTGGGGGATAAGGTCTTTGAGGAGGCGTTGGTGGCCTTGGCACAGGTGGCTTTGGTGGTGAAGGCCGTCCCGGACCACAACCGGGGGGACAGCCCGGTCGACCTGACTCACAACCTGGTGGACAACTTGGTTGATACGCGGGTGGGGGTCTCTGCGGCGGCGGAGGTCGAGCGACTGGAGGTGGAGGCGGCCTTGCGAGTGGAGGGGGCGGAGGTGGGTATGGCCTCTGAGGTGGAGGTGGTCTCTGCACAGGTGGCCTTTGTGGTGGGGATGGGCTAGGGAAGCAACCTGGAGGACAACCAGGCTGTCCTGGCTGGCAGCCTGGCGGGCAGCTGGGTGCACAGCCCGGGGGACATCCCGGTTGTCCTTGTGCACATCCCGGTGGGCAACTGGGTGGATAGGTTGGTGGTGGCCTCTGGGGAGGGGGTGGTCTGGGTGGAGGTGGGGGAGGTCTGGGAAAACGTATGACGGAAGCTTTGAAACGGGGGGCATACGTTGTATAATAAGTAAAGATGTTTGACAATGAAGCTGACTAAGGGATCGATAATAGTCTTTTTTTAGAGTGAGCATGGCATCTGCTATGATAATATACATCATATAATAATTACGACCTCTGCAAAAATTAAGGTGTTTTAATATTTCGGTTTTAACAGTTATTGTTTCAGATATCACGATATTTGAAAGATCTAGTCAAAATCCAGTTGACTCCTCCAAGCTATGTCTTTAATATCTATACACGTCAAATATTACTATAGGTGTTGACTTTAATTAAAGATTATTATCTAACGGCTCTTATTGACCCAGTAGCTCAATCAGCTATCCCCTTAGTGTAGAATGTTTTTACAAATATTTGAAGAAGTGTCATTTGCTAATGTTTACAGCCTGTGAAGGTGTATGAGAACTCTTTTTGTATTGTTTTAATTTGTTCGTCTTGTTCAGTTTTTTGTACCTCAATTTACAAACTTTTTTCAATAGAACTGGCTTTACGTCTCAGAGTGGCTCTGTTGGAAAGGGCAGCATACTGATTATGCCTGGCGTCAGATAAGCAGGATACAAGTCTTAAGCTTTTGACGAACTCTCATCTTAGGCAAAGATGCGATAGCGGTAATCTCAAAAAGAACATCAACAGAGTTGTTAGGTTCTAAATTACTCACCAAGGAATATTCTGTACATGCAATATTTTACGAGCCATGTTGAAACAGTTATCAAGCGTACTTAATTAAAAGAGGGTTTAATTGCTAGTTTCATTACAAGCAATATCTACAGCAATTATAACAGTTGGAAAACGTTGTGAGTGATACCTCCGGCTTGGCCATCAGAAGGCAGAGTAATTAGTGATCAATTACCACCTAGTATAAGTCTGTCTCTTCTCTCCCATCAAACATTCGAACAGCTTTAAATATAATGCCTTTTAATAAATATTTCGCATAGAAGGCGATTTTGAAGTACCAATGCGAGAATAACAGTGTTTCTAAATTGACTTGAATCAAGCTATCGCTTCTGTACTATTGGCGCTTGTATTCATCCTTATTATAATTCTCTATCCAACATTTGACTTTTATGCTAATAAGCATTTTTTCTATTATAAAATTTACGATGCCGAATAACGAGGGAGCACTCCTGCATTTAATTTTTTTCTAGCTGTTTATTTTAATTTTATTATTATAGTACATCTCATCACCCGAAACTTAATATATTTAAAATGTATTTGCGCTTAATAATTACGGCACCTGTGTTTAAACGTTTCCACCAGCGTGTTTTGGTCATACTCTCAATCGTACTTTATACCAAAATGTAAAGACAACTAACGCTTTCGTGTCGCGTTTGGTAACTTATAGATATACTTGTGCTGCAAAAACACTTTACACGGCAGTAGGTGTGGCGAACTCATTTTGCCAGTTGGCCGGCAAAAAATATCGTGGTAATGGCCACCTGTGATTCATCAATCTTCGAATGGAAAAAATAACAACCCCCAATTTATGTCACACGAGCTCTATTTTCCTGGCAGCTAGATCAAATGACTCGCGCAGGAAACTGGCAAGAAAAAAAACTCTGGGTTTCGAGGATAACTATTTTGCCAGTGGAAGATTTAATAACAAATTAAGCTTATTGTCTCTGCCCTACATTGCTGAGGTATGGTTAACGCATAAGGTTCACTTGGTTGACAGTCCCAGGTAACGCAAGGTTAGTGAAGTCGTCAAGTCGGATGCGGTACAGATTGCCCTATTTACGTCGACAGCGCTGTATACTTCGCGTTCAGCACGGAGTGTGCGTTTAGGACATTTTCAAGGGTACCTTGACCGAGCCATTTGATATATATTGAAAATCTCTTACCGTACAATATTTATATCTTTAAATTGCATAACTAACCGGGGAAAAAAACGAGTCAGGCTTTCTCTCGTTGTTTGGTTCCAGCAAACCAACTGGCTCCAGTGAGGGGTCTATGCAATTAACACAATCAAATGTAATAACCATCGCGTTCCTTTTTTTGTTTTTTTACGTCAGTAACATCAAGGCATGATAGGATTTCAAGCAAGGTGTTTCCATTCTGTCGGTATGCAAAGTTGACCAACGTCTAACCAGTGGTTTTAAGTTGGACACTCGACGAGGAAGTCGGCGCGATCGCCGATTGCCGTGATTGGCCTACTGCGCATTTGAGCTTGGCGCTGGCCAATCGCGGCGGTCGACGATCTCGCAGACTTTCACGCGGAGTGTCCAACTTAGAGAGTCCCAGAAGGATGAAAAAAGTTGGGCGGATAATAAATTGTTCACTGTCAGCTCAACTACAATATCGACTGGAGTTCCTGACTAGCTGACGAAACACAGGGTGATGTATATCATGTTCACACTTCCTGACTCGTGATGTTTTTTTTTTTACTGTTCTTATTGGCATAACGTCGCAACCTGAGTGGTTGCGGAGCGATGATTAGATGCTCGAGACTCGCCACGCCCTTTTTTCTCAAGCTGTCAAAAAGTGAAGTTGTCCTAGGAATCACGAACACTTACGGCGGTCTCGAAACCGGCGGCGGAGGTGGTGGTCGCCTTGGGGGTGGTGGAGGCCTGCGAGAAGATAAGAACCTTTTTTTATCGGTCGCACTTTCTTTTCGATTATTGGCAAATCATCCTGGAGTCGTCGTCAGAATCTTTAAATTGACGTAACTTGACATGTGGAGAGATCTATTTCGAAATCTATTCTTACACCCTTTTTGTTTCAAAGAAGTTCAAGAAAAGTGTATTACTCATACTAGACCCTTCTCAAAATTGTGAAATGATGCATAGATTATCCGCAGCCGCCATTAGTTGGTCTGATCGCTTCCGACGTGAAGCCCGTGATTGGTTCCGAGTTCGCGCCGAGCAGTGACGCAAGCAGTGCTCGTGTGTAATGCGTTTCGATCCGAGTACAGTCCTCGAATGCTGACGAATCGCTCGTGTTCAAATGCGTGCTCACAGTGCACGACCAACTAATGCGGCCGCACATAATCTATGCACCATTCCGAAATTTCGAAAAGGGCCTGTTACTTGCTATGCTCGTGTTCACTTTAAGTCGGACCGCAGCCGAAGCCACGATCCAAAAGAGCCAATCAAGCAGCGGCAAAAAGTGCACCGTCACGACGGACTTGATTGATTGATTGATTCCTTACTTGCACCCGCCCCCCTGAAATTCAAGGATATATTGATAAAGTTCCTTACATAAAGCAGAAAAAAAGTGTTTAATATCCGATGGTAATAGCTAATAAGACATCACCGATGCACATGTGCAGCGACAGACAGATCTTTCATCGCAGCGATTCCTTACGATGCTCTATCCTCAACTTTTAGGCATGCAGCTTGGAACACGGTACCAAATTGTTTTTGATTTTAGACTCGAGGTCCTCCTGAAGTGGGCGTGATTCGCGTGCTCCGATTTCCCTCTTATTTTTCGTTTCTTCCTTAAGCGTGCAAGTCGCGGAACCTACAGCCGATTCAGCTGCTGCAACTAAATTCACTTGGTACTGTGCGCAGCTTTTCACGAATCTTGGAAACAGCATGACCGACCCGCACTTAAGAAAAAAAAATTAAAAAAGATTACCCTTCATTTAACTGTGCTGCTACGACACCGCATTCTTAAAACAAGTGTCTTCACGGTAGTCGTCGCTGTAAAACATTTCTGTTGCATTTAAGAGCCTCAGTTACTTATTCATCTTAAAATAAAAATCAAATAAACCGCATTCATTTATTTTAAATATTTTAAATATAAAACTTTGCGTTTATCCTTCAAAGTTATCTAATCTCCAAGAAACAATGTTACGGGAGGCGATTGTCTATAGTCTGTCAATATTCCTTAAATGGTTATCACTTTCGAGTAGTACCCTCGGGCGTAATTTGCCTGTATATCTCCTTTGGGTATATTTCTTTCACAAAAGGTATAGGCGGCCATTTAGCTATAACCTAAATGAGCCGAAGTACATTTTCTACTAGGTGGGAAAGTTTAACGTACTGGGGTCGTGGCTCCTCTGGTGGAACATACGCAGGCGGGGGCCTCCTTGGCCTGCGAAGAAGAGCGGAGGATGCCATTTATATATCATACGCTTCTGATTTACTCCACGGCTTGAGTTTTAATAACCCGCACGCAAATAGCGTGTTCTGTTGTGTTTGCGATTCTTGCTTTTGTTAACTGCATGAAACTGAGACGCATACGTACGGGGGTCTCGACGAAGGGGGTGGAGGGATAGGTCTTGGGGCAGGGGGAGGAGGGGGCCTTGCGGGAGGGGGTCTGAAAGGCCGACATGCAGTCTATGAACATCAAGTCTGCCTTTATATTGAGTAACGACAGTGTTGCGAAGGTTTTCTAGGAACTCTTACGCCGATAGGCTCGATTGCAGTGCTCTGCCGCCTTATTCCTGCACTAGATCTAAACAGTCGATCTAGTAAAAAAGGACCTACTCCTGTACAGAAAAGCAACGTTGGCAAGTGTTAACATTCTTTTCCTCAAGTACGTTCTAATCACTTATATTTTACTCCAAGATGTGCGGAGACATCTTGTTGCGTTGGCACAAACAAGAGATCGTCGCACTTTATGCATTTTTGCTTTCACAAGCTGCCTTAAGTCTCCTGTACCGATGAAAAAAAAAAACATTTTTTTTCTGAATAGTTAGTACAAGTGGGTAAATTTGGTTCTGGTGAATGTACAGTCTGAGCAAAAGGTATAAAATCGGCGATGTCGTGTTTCCGCAAAGCAGGTCGCTCAGTTCATAATAAAACTGCAAGTACGTGTAGTTCATAGCAGCACATTTTCCTGGTAATTTTTTAGGTGGATTAAATGGTTAATTTCTAAGCACATGCCTTCTACCCACTTTCCGATAAAAAGCTATTCCTTTAATAAAACAGCTTTGCTGGTATTTGTTTTTCTAGAAATGGGCAGTGTAGTACTATGATTTTCTGCGAAGTACTTCCCTCAGTATTTTATTGTATTCTAGTTTATCGTTACGCGAATATACCAGACAATATTATGTTCGGGAAAGTCATGCCTGATTTAGTTTACTCTAGTGTATTAATTTTATTTTTGTATCTTTATTTTAAGGGCTCTCTTATGAAGGCGCTTTTTATATGAAATTAAATATTAGAAAATCAAACATTGTATACAAAAAAATATTTTTCAAAACATACCACGGCAATAACATTGAATTTATAAAATCCACAGGGTGAATAATTGAAATTATACATTTTGGGAGACTCTTCCAGTTCACAATCGTGAGTGATAGGAATGATTTGTTAAATCCGTTAGTCGAGCCGAATATGCGTTGAAAATTGCAAGAGTAGTTAAGGCGACGAGAAGACCGTGCGGGAATATCCAGAAGTTAAACCCTCATAGTAGGATGAAAGTGAAGAAGTTTGTGGAGTAAGCAAGGACGTGATGTGCTAGCTCATGACGTGCTTTAAGAGAGAGTTTTGATTTGCATAGCGTTAAAAGAATAATGTTGTGCAGTGGCTAATAGTTACCTTGTATTGTATTTAAAATACGATTTATACGTACTCTGCCATATAATATTGAAAAGTAAAAATAACATATTGAAATCACGTACGGGGGTCTGACCACAGGAGGAGGTAAGGGATAGGGTCCAGGAGGTGGGACGGGAAGTCTGGGGAAAAATAGCGGTAAATGGGTGCGTGAGGAAATTCATGTATGAATGTTGCCTATATTGTTTAAACTTTAAATTCGGACAATGTACAGTGCTCACCAAACTTATATAAAACTGACGAACTGTGTTTTATATCAAGGGAGCTATCCTGCCGGAAACCCAAATACTACTTCACGACGCAGTGCTCAGTGAAACAGCTTGAGCAGGGGAGGTCACTCGCTCAAGGCCGAAACCGTGGCTGAACAGTAAACACCGCAGCAAATTTACGGGACCGACTGCCATCCCCTCCCACGAAAGTGCCTAGATGAATGCTTAAATTCTCAGTGATGAGTGATCGGATCAGTAAGCATTTTTTCTTTCCGATGAACGAGCCATCGACTAACTGATAATTTTAGAAGTAACCTATGAAGTGTAATGAGAGCGTGTGTCAAAAAGCGTAGATTGTCCGCGGAAAAGAAATTGCTGCGTTATCCACGGCACACCAGCCTTTTTACAAGTGTGAGCACTGTACATGAATTCTACCGCCACTGGAAGCCAAGCAATAAGAATCGACTGTCATTGTATGAGGCTAAGGGCTTGTCAAACCTTCTCTAGAGGCCTTTCGTCCTCACAAACAAATATGTATAAAAAAATAAACAACTTACGGTGGCCTCTGTACCGGAGGTGGAGGGCGCCTTGGTGGAGGCCTGCGAAGGACAAAAATAAAACTGTTAGAAAAAAAGACACAAAAAATACATGACGTATTTTTGTTTTTTTAATGTTGAGATCTACAGTCAGGTTGGGCTTGCCTGCAATAGAACTTTTCCATGAAGTGTTATGACAATGCCCTCGCTCCATTTGATTTAGTAGCTAATAGTCGCAAATGTTTGGGAAGAAACTGAAGCATGATGCATAAATACTCATCATCGCAATACAAAAATGTAGTACCTGCTGCAGCCCCACTGCGCTAGCGAGGCTGCAGCGGGTTTCTTCAATCCATGACAAGGTCGCAAAACACGCTACGCATTGCCCTTGAGTAAGTAGCTACGGCAAAAGCTTCTGCGGCACGTAGCTAAAAAAAAAAAAAAAGTTGCTTTCTAGAAGTGTCTCTCCTGTTGCGTGACCCCATTCAGTTTAGGTTTTTATTAAGAGAAAAAAGTTCGCATCTCAGTTCATTCAACCTGGGGCGAGTCTGAGCCCCCAAGTCGTCACTGCTACATAGATCTGCTGCATAGATAAAACACGAACTATCGTAAAATACTTGCGGGTTGTTTCTGCTGTTATTCTTAAAATGATCATTATTATGGGAATCCGATCACTCTTTGCGTTGGTAAGTCTTTGCTATAGTCACTGAAACTACGAGCATGGAAGGAAGGAGCTTCAGCTGGCCCGCCTCCAGCGTGAGCTTTCCACAGGGTGTACCCCCAAAAAAGATTTACAGGGTTTTTTTCAGCGCAAAACTAAACTATGCATCGTTGAACCCGGGTTTACTCCGGTTCATCGAATGCCATTTCATCGAAGCACGTTTTAGAGAATGGGCCCGCTTTATCGAAGCACGGTTTAGAGAAAGCAGAGCCTCAGTTTAGAGAAACGCCGTTTATCGAATAGAAGACGCTTTTTTAAAAAGGCTTTCCCACTTCTCGCCTGTATCACTGGTGCGCGTGTTAAGCCATGCCCCCCGCTGCGCTCCCGCCGCTTCGCGGCGGCAGTCTGCGGCCGCTGATTACAAAAATGTTAACTCACCTGATTTACCCGCAATCGCCGCTTCGCGGCGGCCGAATTCGCTAAAAGGAGGCTCATCGCCATTTTCTCTAAACTGGGTTCTCTATAAAGGCATTCGATAAACCTGGGTAGGTAAGACGGCATTCGCTAAAACGAGCTTCTCTAAACCGCATGCCTACGGTTGAACCCTCATTCTCCGCCCAGAGGTAGCACTAGAGGTCCTACACAGATGCCAAAGTTTCAGCCGGATCCGATATCTTATTCAAAACTTATAAATGATTTTATGAAAATTGCAATAGGTAATTGACTCCCATCTTCGGCCGTTTTTGGTTATGGCGCCATAGAACTCTGTGTCTTCGAGAGCTTCGTCGGCCGCCATTTTCCCATTGAAATTTTCAGAAAATGGCTTATAAATTTTGAATAAGATATCGGTTCAGGCTGAACTTTTGGCATCTGGTTCGGACCTCTAGCGCTATCTTTGGGCGGAGAATGAGCGTTTGCCAATGCCTAGCTTAATTTTGCGGCGAAGAAAACCCCGTAAATTTTTGTTTGGAACACCCTGTACATTGAGCGACGCTTCGACGTCTCGTGAGCTTTGAGCTTTCACGTGAAGACCAAGCACAGCGGAAGGCAACGACCGCGTGCTAGAGGCGGTGCGTTCGAAAAAAATATCCTGCCGTTTGTATTCTGTCGTAATTTCGGCAACTTCAAATGCCAATACAAAGGTTTAGGTAACCGTTTTTTTTTTGTTTTTTTTTTCACATCTGATACGATACGATAGGCCCTTCGATACCAACTGCCCATATGCTACTGCAGAAGACTCGCACATGGGCCTTTGTTACCGGAGGGTCCATTGTACCACATCGGATGTAAAAAAAAAAAAAAAAAAAAACGGTTCCTTAAAATTATATTGAATCTAAGCAATGTCTATTACCGTTAGGCAGAGCCTCGTGCCTTAATGAGTAAATACGTACTAATGTCCTTGATGTTTTCATGGGCTGAGGACCATCTCAGGCACAGTATTCTTCTTCATTTTAACGGCAACTTTCTTCAGTAATGGTCACAGTGAATGCAATGCATCCGTGTCACTTGAATGTTTTAGTTTAAATTTGTAAAATAAAGTATAGCGCACGCGTTTCCTGTCGGAAATACACTCTGTGGCTTCTTTTGTATGTTTTAAACGTATTAGCAGTTTTGCAAAAACCGTCGCTGTATACCGCCGCCTGTACGTGCAGGTAGCCGCTAGAAATGCTTGTCAGTCCTTGAGGTGTTGATTGACAAGAGTTATCGTTTTTATACTTGAAGCTAAACGAAAGATCCTTACGGGGCCCGCGCTGGTGGGGGCGGTGGAGGGTAGGAAGGAGGTGGTGCTTGTTGTGGAGGTGGGGGAGGGTAGGATGGTGGAGGCGGCCTTCCCAGTGGAGGTGGAGGTGGGTAGGATGGTGGAGGAGGCCTTCCCACTGGAGGTGGAGGTGGGTAGGATGGTGGAGGCGGCCTTCCCACTGGAGGTGGGGGAGGGTAGGATGGTGGAGGCGGCCTTCCCACTGGAGGTGGAGGTGGGTAGGATGGTGGAGGAGGCCTTCCCACTGGAGGTGGAGGTGGATAGGATGGTGGAGGCGGCCTTCCCACTGGAGGTGGAGGTGGGTAGGATGGTGGAGGAGGCCTTCCCACTGGAGGCGGAGGCGGGTAGGATGGTGGAGGCGGCCTTCCCACTGGAGGTGGGGGAGGGTAGGATGGTGGAGGCGGCCTTCCAACTGGTGGAGGGAGGCTGGGAGGTAACATAGAACGCGGTTCAGCTAACATAAACCGAGAATTAGGGTAATCACTGCACTAAATGCAAGGACTTTAAGCTTCTTACGGTGGCCTGGAGACCGGAGGCTTTGGTGGAGGGTAGGACGGAGGAGGATATCTGGGAAACAAAATCGACCCGTTTGTAATTCTGCTTTTACCAGTATCACACAAGAAGGTCGTACTGACGAGCACATTTTGTGAAGTACTATGTCCTTCAAATGAGGAGAATATTAGCCATATCAAGTAAGGGCCAACCGGTTGTAAGGCTACCACTCCATAGTGGCACCTCGAAGGCTACGAGAGTAAACGCGGGAAGGGTTTTTCAGGACTTCCTTTCTTGATAACAATGACAGAATGCTGCAATGCTGGTGAAAGTATCTTGGCCTTCCAAAAATATTTAGCGTTTGTTCGCATTCCGTTATTTGTCCTTTGAGGGAAGCGTACCCAAGCGCCATGGCGCCAAAATGTGACATCCATAATTTTCTAAATAAAAGAAGTTTGCGCAAGCACTGTGCGGCTTTTGTTGATTTCTGCACCACGCTCGTTTTTTGGGGGAACATTGTCCCCGCACAAATTGTGTGCGTGGGTCTGCTTTCTTGGTCCTGTTTTCAGGAACTACCACAAAGTCTTCCCAGTCGTTCAGCTGGTTGGTGCTAGAAATATCATTATTATGCTATTTCTACTAGAAATAACCTAAGAGTTGTGACCTTTTACTATTTGTTCGATATTGTTTTAGACCCGCAAACATCGCTCACCAACAAAATGCAAAAGGTACTATTAAAAAAGTAGATGGGAGCTTTGTTTCACAAAGAAGGCTAGGGTCGGGGTATCAGAACTTTTTGCACTAAAGGTGTAAAAAGCACTTGTTTCCGATCACACGGATCACAAAAAAAAAAAAGACGTAGTGTTGTCTGGGACACCTTCTAGCGAATCCTCATTTTTTACTGAAAGGAGGCTTACGGTGGTCTTTCAACTGGTGGAGGTGGTGGGGGGTAAGAAGGCAACGGAGGGGGAGGAGGGTAGCCGGGAGGGGGCCTCTCCTGAGGGGGCCGAGGTCTGCACATAAACAAGAGCATAGAGTACCAGAAACGCCACGTTTTCGAATACTGATCTCAACCTTATGTGCTGGATACCAGTCTGGAAGAACCCGATTGAAGCCACCGAGCCAGCATACGGTGACCGTATATTTAAAAAGTTTAATAATAGGGGCCCTAACCCTTTGGGTCACTCAAACAGCTTAGGGTGTCGCATTGCGCATTTCCAGAAGGTCTGCGCTTGCTCTGTGCGACACCCGAAGTTGCTAGAGAGCCAAACTCCAAAGCTCCCTATTGTCGGTTTTAGTGCGTGGTTCCCAATGTTCTCTTTGTCTGGTTACCACGATGTAGTGTTGCTACCTAAGAGAATGTGGAGTGGTGCGCTTTCGTAATTGAAAGATGATTACCTCGAGTTTTCATCTCAGTAACAATACTAAGTGCTTGAAACGGTAACCAGAAAATGAGGAAGAGTTCAGTGCTCGAAATTAGAGCTGGAGATTAAACAAAGCAAGGCACCGTACTGTGGTCTCGCCACTGGAGGGGGAGGTGGATATGAAGGTGGGGGCGGCTGTGAAGGGCCGGGTGGTCTGGAAGGGAAAAGGAGATCTTATTTTTCCAGCTAACGAGACATATCGAGATTTTTGAAGTCCCTAATTGTCCTAAAAGAAGCACGTGATATATCGCAGTGGTTCCATCCACGAAGATTGCCCGTCTGACACTCGTTCGGTGACGCCTTTATAAGTAAATTTAAGCTTTCATATACAAAATTCTCGTTTCTTTCCCTTGCCATCGGTTTCTAATGGCAATTGAGGAGGAGCAGTGGTCAGCTGCCAGAAAACATTTAGTCGATTCGTCTTTCGGCAGTCATGTGAGGTGTCATTCAACCTAGATCAACCAGTGTTAGCAGACCGTGACAGAAAATAAAAATATCAAATGAATATATTTTATTTGTAGGGAAATCAAACGGACTTGGTTGAGCCCATAACAATGTGCACCTGGGGTAAATCTCTAAAAATATTATAACAACGTACCACGGTGTCACGATGTTTATCGTATAAGAAATATTAATGTATTTTTATTTGTTGGCTCAGTCTAAAAAATAGCTCAGAACGAAAAAAACTTTTAAAAATGCGTTTCAGGTGTTATTTCCTTTGCATAAATAACCGTCCCTGAGCCGTAACTCTAAGAACAGTGGTATAAGACGATGATTGCATACATTGTGAAACTAGTTAGGATTTAAAATAAGATGTCTCCCTTCTAACATTTAACTGCCCCTAAAGACGATTCCCTTTTTGTTTTGCTTACCGAAGGCACATGTACAATTAGAAGAAGAATATCTTGAAGGAATTATTTTGATTTTAACTGTTGAGTGGAACAACGCGGGACGTGTGTTAAAAATACATCCAGTTAAAAAAAAAATTCTTAATTGTTTGCCTGTGCGAACAAAACGCTCTACAGAACTAAGTTCTCGTACCCGTACAGGATGCGACGATATGAGCTGAACCAGCGGCGTTCAGGCCGGGCCGACACAAAAGCCACACAGGGAACACCGGGCTCGTTATGTTCATTAACAATAGGCGGGAATGGGCTGTCACAGTTCTTGTTATGGCAATATGACCGTTCGCTTTATAGCTTAGCGTGGTGGAGGCAGCCCCTGAGGCAGTCTTTTTTTATTTTGGGTAAGCAATATAGTTGGTAACAGGTTAAAGACTCAGTAGATAATCCGCCTTCCGCTCCAAGGTTACTGCCTTTTGCCGGGTTTTGGCTACGCAGGCGCCCGAGTGCTACTAAAAGAAGGAAGCTAGGGCTTTTGGCGGAACATCTACCGAACCCTTAACCTGTCCCCGACCATAGTCTGGGTCAGCTCGTATTCCCACCAAGCCACGAAAACTGGGCAGAGATCGGGTACCAGGAGGACTCTCACCGTGGGTAGTCAACAGGCGGGTACGGTGTGGTCAGGTGAGGCACCGCCGTCGGGTCTGTGACGTCGGGTATGTAGTTTTCCCACCAAACCTTCCACCATTCGCCGGCGGGTCCTGTCGCCTTGCTGCTGCCGGCGGCTCTCTTCTGGTGTATCCGGGCTTCGACCTCGGCCGCGAGGACCGACGATGGAGACGCCGGAAGCACCGGGCGCCGGGACTTCGGGGCCTTGTCGGCCCAGGTCCCGGCGCACAGGACAGCCAGCACCAGCCATGCCTGCGCACGAAGCGTGCCACTCTACTCAGTAATGTGTAAAGAAAATCCCCCCGCCTACTAGAGATTACGAGCGCAAATCAATAAATAATAGATATATAAAGAAATCAGACATAACACATCAGTAAACATCAATAGGTCCACCGGCTCTTTACCATCCTCCTACATCAACGTGCTTTTAACAAATTAGTAGTGAGTTGTTTAGTCAGCGCGATATGTGTTTTCCTGAGCATGGCGGCATTGTTAGATGCTGTAGATGTAAAATTTCGTCGTCGCACTACCATCACTAGCTTCGAATATTTCGCGTGCGTCACGCAGTAATCACGCACGACCGCACTCTGGTATGGAGCTCATCTAGAATGAAACGGTAAGGGGTGGCGCGATCGAACCCAGTGACCCTGGGTTCTGTAAGGCGAGCCTTCGCTTTATCTGCTCCGAGCCGTGGTGCGCTGAATTACTTGGCCACTGGCCCCTCGACAACAGGCTTCGCTAAGTCAATAGTCTAAAAAGAAACGCACCACCGCAAAAGTGAACAAAAATGTAACCGCTCATCA
Organism: Ixodes scapularis; assembly: GCF_016920785.2. Classification (NCBI taxonomy): domain Eukaryota; kingdom Metazoa; phylum Arthropoda; class Arachnida; order Ixodida; family Ixodidae; genus Ixodes; species Ixodes scapularis. Next base: position 113,498,219 of record NW_024609868.1, read on the forward strand.
ACGGCCATAGCAATACTCCGCCCAATACCACCTGAAAAAAAAAGGGCTGCACATTTCACCTCAAACACCTCACTGGTGGATTCATGCAAAGCCGCCTAGCTTTCATCAGCATCGCCACTAGCGAGTCTTCCAGCGTCTCAACTCAATGGCGACGCTAGTGCTTGGCGAAGGAAAGGCGCACGCGTATGTCGCTTTGCGGCAACTGCCGTCCAGTTTCAAAGTGCATGCCGTTTGAGGCGGATCGAATATCCACTAACGATGACGTCAAGTGCAGGCCTAGCCTTTTAGGTGGTTTTGGAAGCGTGCGGCAAGACACTGGCACCACCATGCGGCTCATAGCAGAAGCATTTCGCGTAGACCTCGTGTGTAGCAGCCGACCTTTACTTCTAATCAGCGTTGGCGGTAACGCGTTACATTTTTTCGGTAAGATGTAACGTACTCGTTACCTTTTTTTTTCAGATCAGTAAAAGGTAACGAACTTACGTTACCCATTTCGAGTAACGGGTGATGGAGTTACGTTAATCGTTACATCTTCTCAAGACCGGTAAAAGTATTGTTTCTTTGTGTTTTTATACTTCGTTTTATCTTAGGTCAAGACACAGCCGTCGCTACGAGCGGGTGGAACAAATGATATAGCGTCGAAAGGGATTCATCATGGTGTTTATATTGTTTTTGTACGCATTCTGTTATCGCTCTGTACGCATTCTTTCATCGCTTTGCAGGTCTTCCATCTTCAACGCATACAACAGTGAGCTGAAACAAAGTATAGGCCCCAAGTGGTTAATTATTGCCCCACTCAATTCACGTATCTTCATAATCTTGCCTGTCTTTTCCAGTCAGAAAGTCCCACTTTAGAAAAGCCCCGACGCCCACGCACTTCTTCCCGATATCAAAAAGCGCTCTTGCCAAAAAAAATAAAACAACAACAACGCTGTAACCGTTAATTTAAAACTAAAAAGTAACGCAAAAGTAACGTGCGCTGCTTTTTATCGGTAACGGTAACGCGTTCCTTTTTGTTTTGATGTAACGTAAGTCTGTAACCTGTTCCTTTGCTTTTGAAAGTAATAAGTAAAGTATTTCGTTACTTTCTTTAGGTAACGCCTACAACCCTGCTTCTAATCAATGTCAGCTACCGTCGCGCTTTGACTGAGCGCCCGGGCTTGACAAGCAGGAGGCGCCGAACTGTTGACAAAGCTAAGAAACTCGCGCTGGAAGCAGCACAGCTGAAGCTTCTCCCTGCCGTTCTTCGCTTTCACGGTGACTCTAACCTGTAATATCGTATGCAAGGAAGGGAACAACACCGTTGCATTTGGTTGGCGTGCCCCGTGTAGTCGTCTAAAGATAGTACTTGTTTATGCTGGTAAACTGTTTAAACGAATTTCGCTGCAGTAATAACACTTTCAGATTTTACTTCTTCCCAAGCGCTATTCAGCAGTTAAGAAGCCGTTTTGTAAAAATGCTCGTGCCTTGTCGTTCCAGGGACACGCTTTGAAGCGTTTTTAAGACCTTACGTGATTTTTGTTTTTCTGACTTCCCGCATACGCCTCGATTGGTGTAGCGTGGATTACTGTTTGTGTCCCTTTGTTTTTATGTCTCATTACGTTGGTGTGATTATAGTATAGTAGATTTTTTTCGTGTAATGTTGATTTGTATTTGTGTCTTTATATGTAATGTATTTTTGTGTTCTTTTATTGCAATGTATGTTTTTATGACGTGCTTTTTTGTTCTGTAATTGGCTTGGCGCACTTAGAATGTTATACTGTACACACGAACCACACTTTATAGTGCATTTGAGGTGATAACATCAAATGAAATAAAAAGGACAGTGAGCGTGACTACCCTGTACTGAACCGCACACAACGGTTCCAAATCAATGACTTGTAGTATTTAAAAAAAATTAGGAATCAAGTTAAACTGTCAGAATCTTCAAAATATGCGAATCATCATAATATTGCCACTAGGTTCGTGTCTAGTTTATTTCGAGAAACTCTTCAAGATAGCACGAATCGTGTATTAAATAACGTTAACGTCATATTTGTGATTAAACGCGAAGGGACTAGATTCTACGTCAAAATATTACTCGGGGACGTCTACAAAGTAGTTTTTTTAACCACACAAGCGACGCGTTAAACCGGAGTTTCCCCGTTTTACGACGAGCCAGCTTCGCCGCAGTCAATGTCATACAGCGGGGAAGCCAAGCTTTGAAAAAAACGTAGCAAACACGAGCTTCTTTTCTATTCTTTTCTTTTCTTTCTTTTTTCTTAAAGGGGGGTGGGGGGGAGGAGTTCGGGGGGCGGGGGGGGTATTTTTATCTCATTGGAGCGCAGACGATAAAAAAGTCTTTTTGCGCCTCTGCTTCTCAGGAGTGGAATCAATAGCAACTTATATTTTTCCAAGCATGCGCAAGAAAACTGCGCGCTTAAGTGGGTGGGCGGACGTATATAATTATTATACAACAGGCGTTGTGAATCCTTTTCTATTTCCTACTCTTTTATTTTTGATATTTCTGTCAAATTGCTGTACTTGTTTTGCATTAGGCCCCCTGACCCGGTAAAGTTACCTGATGGAAGCTTTTTGTCTCGAGGCCTGCCAGAGTAATAGTCTGGAAATAAACATTTCATTTTATTTCATGAACCACAGTGAGTAATTGTGTCCGATACATTGCAAAGATTAATTTATGTAAGGTACAAAAATATTGCGCATTAATAAAAAAGAACCTGCATGTGATTCTACTACATATAAGTTTATAATACTTACCCTAAGTTGATTTGTAGCGTTAAACAATTGATCGATTAGCCGTCCGATTAATCCAAGAATGCTTTAATCGAGGTAAATTTTTAATCGGTTACTCGGTTCGATTTTTAATAATAAATTTTATGCAAAAGTAATGTCTGCTTCACTACTAGAGGAGAATTTATTAATTTCAGCGAGCTGTAGTTCTATTCCTGAGTAAAGCACTTTATCATGCCCTATGATTGTCATCCAGAGTGAATATAAGGCCGATGTATTAATAATACAAACATGCAAACAAACAAAAAAAAAGTAAAATATTTAACTTCCAAAAAAAAATTTGCGGTTTTTCTAGGCGGTTTGGCACAAGGCTTTAGAAGATATTGTACATCCCACCTTTGATTACCTGGCAAACAATAGCAAAAAAACAAAAGTGAATTTTGACATTTTTGTTTAGAAATTATGCCTAAAGACCAATTGAATCGATTAATTGATAGTCTATTCAGTCAATAGGTTGCGATTACTCAGATTAAAATTTTTAATCGACGCCAAGTCGTAGTGATTTTTCTTTAAAATTAGAAGATTTGTTCACAAGTTATTCTTTTGCAGAGAGTATGGGCGTTCCGAAAGAAATTCAAGAGCGTACTATACTGATTGATCCGATTCAACTTATTTTTAAAAGAAGTAATCATGTATGATAGTGTACAATCTGCCTTCAAGACACAGTATCTGGTTATCATTCATGCTATTAACTTTTTGTTAACGTAAGTTAGTTCCTGGCAAAATTACTCCTCCATTGTGGGAACTAATTACACCTAGAAATGGCGTTTTATCCGAGCACTTTACAGGCCGAATTCGGTCGGCGCAAACCGTCTATTAAACTAATGTCGTTAATCCGTGTCTCGTGTATGCGAAAGGCGCTTAGCGAGACATTCAACTGATAACAAAGCTCGAGCAAACACGATGTCCGATTGAGGGTAGATGCAACACCACGTAGCAGACAAGGGCTGCACGATCGCGTCACCGTTAGTCGATACCCCGACCCGCCCCAGGCGGCAAACGCGCGACGAGTGGCGCCGCAAAGTGAGACAGACACGTCGGTTGTCGCGTCGCCGCGTATCAGCATCGCGCTCCTTGTGGGACGCGGCACGACGCTAGGATTCGCGGGTTGCGCAACGACGGACGCGTCTGCCGCTTTTGCGGCGACGCTCGTCAAGCTTGAGCGCGTTTGCCGCTTGGAGCGGGTCGGAGGATTCATGTCGCTTTGGGGAGAGAACCGCAGGCCTTAACTTTTGAGGTGATATTGGTAGATGTAAGTTTTTAGCAAGATCATTTTTAATGCGTTAGCATTATAATGCTTGTTTTGACGAAATCCCGGTGGTGTCCTTTGTTTTGTCAGTTTCGCGTGCGACGCTCCCATTGGTCTGAAGCGCTGACCTGAGCACGCGTCAACCTCTCCCTCTCTCCACGGTGCTGACAAACTGACAGACACTACCGGGTTTTCGCCAAAACGAGCAGCTGAGGCGGAGCCAGAGAGGAGGAAGCGCCCGGTCTGCTGTCGATGGTTGTTCTTCGCTCTGGGTTTCCGAAGTAGCGGTATTTGGTCTGTGATGTGTGCGTGTAATAAACACGATGGATGCGATTGGCTCCTCGAGTAATACGGACGCAGTTCTTTTCACGAGTGAATGAATGTGGTTCTCTCCACGAGTGGTATGGATGAGCGCATCGAAGGGCGTCAACGTACTCTGACAGGCAAAGAGTATTAAAAAGGGGTGAAATAAATATATAAAAATTCATGGGTGGATTTTTAGGGAATCCGTTAGCATGACCCTTAGGAAACGCCACAAACGGACCCCCTTTGCGAAACGCTAGCACTGACCCTGTAACAAGGCAAAGAAATCAGCAAAAAATAAAGCATAGCAAAGGAGAAAGTAAAGAAAAAATGTGAAAGGGTCAGCGTTAGCGTTTCCAAAAGGGGTACGTGTGTCAGCGTTTCTATGGGTCATGCTGACGAATTCTTGAAGAATTCAACAAGGAACCTTCGTTTAAACGTTTATGAATATAGTCCAACGCGATAATGTTTTCTTTTTTTAAAATTATTGTAGGCATTGGCACGCAAAGTCAGCTGCTCTTGCGTTGCTGTTAATAAAGCTACTATATATTTTGGCTAGTAATTTGTACGCCCTTAAATATTAAAAAAAAAAGTTCAAGGTAGAAATGTTAGAAAGCTGTGTCCCCTCTAAAACATGTCACTTCGAAACGAGAATGAATGACTGGTGTTAATAATAAAAAAATGTTAATTCTTTTGCTAACGTGTATGCCACTGCTCGAACAAAAAACAAAGGATAAGATTTATACCCGTGCCGCACGGGCAACTCGGATGCCATTTACAACGAATGACATTTGAACGATCGACCAATCAACGCGCGACACTCCGAGCGTGGCGTGTTCCACGTGCAACAGATCGCGAGCCGATTTGTCGATCACACAAATGTCATTCGTTGTAAATGACATTCGAGTTGCCCGTGTGGCACGGGTATTAAGGTCTGTTCACACGATGCATCTTTTAGGCGCGCAACAGTTTCGCGACACTCAAGTTTCGCGAAATGTGCTCGTTCACACGTACCGCTTCACGTGCAACAACGATGACGTTTTGACTCGCGAAAATAGTTTGGGTGTTGACCATAAAGTGGCGCTTCAGTTGAAAGTCAACATCATCATCATCACAATTAGCCATTCAGCGTCGTGTCACTTACTTCCATTTACTTAATTTACTCTTAAATTGTCATTTACTAGTTGTTGAATTGTCATTTACTGCCATTTACTTTATTTACTGTTGAATATTACTTTATTTACTGTTGAATATGTATAATTTTTTGGAGGTTGACAAAGAAGAAGACTGTAGTGGAAGTAAATGAGAGCTGTACGCTGTGCTGGTTTTGAGACGGTACTGTGTACGTCCCTTTTTGTTTCCTTGTCTCAAGGTTTTATTTCTTAATTATGACTAAAAATAGACGCGAATTATTATCATCACCAATTACGTCTTCGTCCATCCCTGAATTTTTTTTCCGATATGCTACTCACTTTTCCTTCAGTAGTGCTTGACGTGCTTGCGGAAGCGCCGGCAGTTTCCATCGTTTGTGGTTTCGGTTTTTTTTTCGGATTTGGCTCTACTACAACACCGGCAGTGAAGTGGTCTTCTCAAGCGGCTCGCTCCCCCCTCAAAGGCCACGCGAGAGCGTTTCTGAGCGGCCATTGGCGGCGCCCTCATGAGTGATTGACAGGACTCGGCAAAGTTTCAGCAAAAGATCGCTCCAGAAGCGAGGTGTGCGCGCAATCTTTTTTAGATGCGCGCGTCCTTTTCGGACTCGTTCAGACGGCGCAACCATTTCGCGAAACTACGTTTCGCGACACTAGATGCGCGAGAAAAATGCATCGTGTGAACGGGCCTTTAGACACCAAAAATAAGGCAATGGAATTAGCGAATGTACTCGTAGACCTGGAGTGTGTGTCATTCGTGGCATGCTGCGCTACCTCGAGGGGGGGGGGGGGGGGGGGGCATCTGTGGCTGAGTGGGCTAGCGCACACCAGCTCGGAGCACGTGGAGCGACAGCTCACGCTGCAGAACCCAAGGACCCTGGTTCAATCCCCTCCCCCGCCCGTTTCGATCTGGGAGAGAATCGTACCGCCGTTTGTTCGTGTATCACTACTGCGTGGTGCGCGTTAAAAACTCCAGGCTAGCGGTAGTACTGCACCGGCTAAATTTCTCATCTACAGCTCGGAAACTCGTCACCCGTTGAGGCGGACCAAGTTCTAGGCTGTATAAACATACACAAAACCCAATTTTGCTGCCTCGAGGCTGATAAAACTGTGGTGTGGACGGTGGACTGCAAGAGAGCGCTCTTACTCCGATGTCCACAAGATGGTACGTATACGAACAGCTGATATCTCTCACAACGGACAAACACACCACCTATACATCTAATATGACTGGCCAACAATACACAGACAAATGCCGAACTTGTCGCAGAAGTATCTGGGTGATTTTTTTTTCACTTTAAAAGCTGATATAAAACAAACAAAAATATATTATTACATTAAAGGGCGGTTTTTGGTTTTTTTTTGCGATATTGAAGAGAGTCATAAGCCCATGGGGAGCATAATGTCGGTACTGGCTCCTTTTATCGCTAAAACACGCGTTTCTTTTATATTTGGAGATTGATGGTGGCGCAGCGCGACCATTGCTGTCCAGAAGGGCCCTTAGAGATGAACTGCACTAATCAATAGCCATACGGTTCGGTTCATTTTGCAGTCGTTCGACGGTGTATCCTCAAAAAAAAAAAGTAATACATGCCTGGACATAAGTTATCACTAATATAGTCACAGTCAACTTAAGAAACCCAGGCCGTGGCGTGTCGCGAGCATCTCAATATCGCTCCCTAACCATTGAGATTGCAGCATTATTAGATGAGAATGCTACTGAACCAATGAAGGAGCAGGAAGCGGGAAAAAAATGGAGCAATTGGGGCGTCCCATCCAACGACTGAGGATTCATTTAGACCGCCTGCGCCTGGGGTTGTCAAACTTGCCACCGAAATCACAATAACGCGAAACCTGCACAGCATCAAGCATTTTCAGATTGCGTCGGCTTTAGCCGCAATTTTAGCTTGCGCTAAGGATTTGAAGAGTCAACACCATGAACCTGTACATGGTTTGACCACACAGTGGACCTCAGCAGCATACTGAAACAGGATGAGTCATGCAGTGATTGCAGTGTAAGTAAAGCTAGAAGTTAGGACTACTATATTCGCCACGTTTCAGTGCAGCGACACGTCAGTCAACTTTATGCTTAAACCTATTGTTGCAGGTTATCCGAAGCTCTAACTGAAAACACATGTAGGAGAAGTTTCTTCTTTTCTTGTTTCTCGCCGGAAATGTTAAAACACTTAGCGAAAAAGCAAAACGATGTCTTTCGAACTTCCAGGTAGCGTAACTAAAATAAAAAAAAGTCACATTTTTGAGACGCATATTTCTCCCATTCCTATCGTTCTGCATTAGCACGCTGCCCGCAACGTGCCTCCGACAGGTATGTTTACCGCGTCAAAAAAGAAAAAAAAAGCGTTTCCTCGATTTCTGTTTGATGACGTCATAGAAGTATCGTGCTGTCACCGGTCGCGATCCTGACGGTGTCCCAACAACGGTGGTTTATGTGGCAGACGCCTGTTCTGCTGCAGCTCGCTCTCCTGTTTGACAGTCCACGGAAGTTTAGGAAGCCAGAAGTTGGGACGCCGCGACGAGAGCGGCGCGCGCGTTGGCTCATGCTTTTTACCGGCATTTCCATGACCAACTGCAAGGATCGCAAGAGACGACAGCGTGACACTCCGACTCCCGTGACGTCATTTTTTTTTTTTTGATTCGGGACCACTTTTTATGTATGGACGGAATAGGACGGCAAAACACACCAGTTGGAGTCGGGTTCCAGGCACCATATTGCATTTGTCAACGAAATGGCGGCGTCCCAAAAACAACCAGGGAGTAAAATGCCGATGCTCGGAGCGTGTACCTTAGCAGATGGTTATACGTGTGACGTGTTTACCGGATGAACCAACAACCGGTGCGGGTGAGCGATGGAACGGCACTCTCGAGTCGGCTGTACCAAGAAATCCTCAGAAAAGAATCCTAACCCGGTGGTCGCTGAGTGGGATTGCGTGGCCACCATCTCGAGATGAAGGGGAAGAAGCGGGAACAAAGAAACACGCCTATAAACAAAGATGCGAGCGAAGTCACTTTTGGCCGACGCTTTGTTTATACGATGTATCTTGTGGCACGAAGCGATACCCTATTATGCTCTATTAAAATGAAGACCTGTTACGTAATGGTTGCGATAACCATCCCGAGGCTGTAGCCCTTTGAAATTATTTACTCTATCTAGATCTGTAAGCAGCTTGTTCCTTGGGAGCAATCATGAATGGAAATGCCACGTCGTGCATGCAGTAATGTGCAACAAACCATTCTTCAAACCTACACCGAAATTATCTTAACTAAAGACGGATAAAAAAAAAAATAAGAACGTTCAACACGCACTGAGCATTTGCATGACTTAACGCACCGTGACTACTGAGATACCAAACCGTTGTCGTGCCGCAGCACTCTCAGCACACTCTCAAGCCAGCGAGCCTGTAAACGGTTGACTCTTTACCGCGATTAAGTGTATGTCTACTTCATGATAATGGCACACATTTTCTCTCAATACTCCGACGCACAGCCGGCGCGTTACGTAATCTTAGCCCATAACCACCGTCGTTGGCTGATATATAAACTTGCAGCGTCGGAAAAGGGCACGGCTTTCTCGCTCTATCGCGCGAGAACGCATCAACAACGAAGGCGGTTCGATGCGTACACGCACAAGATCACTCGGGCGTGCACGTCTGGAGCACAAAGCTCAGAAGCGAGACGTTGAAAGGAAGTGAATAAATCAGCATCGACAGCCAAAGCACACAATACTGGAGTTAATGAGGGCAATAAATTTTACTCGGAGAAAACAACTTGTGCCAGCTACAAATGAGTCTTACAGCAGTACGCAACACCCTTACGAGATCGGATAACAGTGAAATGATAAACGTTTCTATGTCTGGTTGTTTTTGTTTTAAAATTATACCATTGTTTCTTTGTTTTTGTTTTTTTTTTAGCTTTCTAGCTTCTTTAGTGATTTGCAAGGGCGACGTGGTTGCTGGGCATTCATTAAACAAGGACCTAGATGTTCCGCAATACATCAAAATGCTGCATCATTTCGGCGAGAGCAATTAGAGAAGCTGCGTTCAATTTCGTTGTTAATCGGTGACCGAGCTTGTGGCCGGTAACACTACTAGGAGTGCTCCTCGGTATTTGCACAACCCCGCGGGGCGGCAGCAGCGCCGATATCCTCTCATATCTTAAAGGAGGGCAACAACCGACGAATCTTCGGTGATTCATAATGCTGGCCTAAGGGATTGCCAGAAAGAAAATAAAGCAAAACTAAACTCGCCCAATGGTATATGCTTGATGCCATGTCCCATCGGTGTATCAGATTAAACATAAAGCTAGTTTATATTTTTGTTTCTCAAAACTCTATTCCAATTATTTGCGCCAAGCTCTCAAACCACGCAAAGTGATATAGCTAGCGAAGGTTTATGAATATACGAGCTCGAATTCCTTCGATCTGGAATTCGGGGACAGCGGTTGTGAGGATCAATGCATCACTTATGCAGATGCAAAGGTGCTTATCCTCAATGACGGGGGTGTTCCGTTTTATACGGGCTTCAACGTATCGTTTTGTGTTCTTCGAGAAGCGGTTGCCGATAGGTAAGCATGCGTTCGAACTTCTGGTTTTTATGAGCATCCGCCTGCCTCCGCTACCCTACATATACGAGAACAAGGGGCCGTCAGTGGTGCTTTAGTTAAGCTGTATTATCAATAACGCAGTTCAAACTAACGTTCAGCTCTGAAATATTTAACTTCGAGCTCATTTGTACTTGCACGTTTCTCTCGATGCCGGCGAAGACATGGTACGCGAGTAGGTGACTCTACGATACGCTTTCTGCGCACGAGAACTCGCGAATAGGAAGCACTTGCAAAGACCACGCGCTCGGGCCCGTGCCTTTGACAGCATTATAAAGCCAACCATAGCCTCCTATAGACTGACAAAGCCTGGCAGATCGCCACCAGAAGCGGCCGCCGTAATGGAAAAGCTGGAGCGGCAGACAACGGATGAGAAGAGAGCCCCGTGACTGGCGTACGGCTGCGGCGAGACGACGAAACACACGTCTTTCGAGCGAACAAGTGTGTTTCGGGTTCTCGTCGCTGCAAAAGTTGTTCGCTGACGTCCAGGTTCCCCGAGAAATGGCTCTTTGATGCTCTGTGCTACCAGGTCCTCGCGCTCCAAATCTGCGACAGGGCACTCAATGGCTCCGTCGTCGAACTGCCAGGCCTTGTAAATATAGAGGAGGCTATGAGCCAACTTGTGAGTTGGAGTATAAAGCTTGATTTAACAAAGTCACGTGAATTGTCACCGACAAAAGTAGGAGCACCATAGCAAACGTGACTACATTTTTTTTTTTTATTCCCATTTGGTTTGCCTTACATCTTTTGAGCTCGTACTCAATGTTATTCGACAATTCAGTGCAATAAGTATAGTGAACAAAATCTGACACGTCTCATTTGCACGTAATAATCTGATCGTAGGTCGAGAGTATTGTATAATACGGCTATGACTACGCCAGTAAACATTTAATATTGTAAACGTAAGAGAAGCCCGTCTTAATTTGCCAAGAAAACAGTTTGATAATCGAATTTCGGTTCCATTAACAGCGTTATACTTGATTTGCAGCCGTACACCATCTGATTAGCATTCATAATTTTCGGAAACAACGCCGTGTGCCTATTTCATGCGCTTGGGGAATGTTCTTGCATTTTAAGCCCAAACATGGATATGTTCCGTTGTACCACCCATTGCTTCCTGTACACAACATATGATCGAAGCAAATCACCGGCAAGCTCCGCACCTAAAACGGTCACGCAGGCAAACTGGTAAACGTTTATAAGTAAGTACCGTATTTGAAATAAAGAGGGGAAAAAAGGAGGAACATCATACAGTCTCTATGTCGTTAGTCGTTGTTCCACCTATCATCTAAGTCCCGAATCTTCATTAAAGACCACGAACGTCCAAACATGAAGTCACCTGTCTCCTCATGAATTGGTGACGAGAGTGAGCGAGTCGCAGGTTAAGCCTCGGTTTATAAGAATTCCTACTCACTTTTGCCGGTGCCCCGCCGAGACGCATCGACGAGGGAAAACCAGCCAAGATTGAAGCGAGCCTTTCCCCAGCGACTCACGGGCACCGCATGATTTTCGAGAAGCTCCGTACGGTCACGGTGCGGCGCAAGCAGTTAATTGGCACCGTTCGATCACCTCGAGATGGTAAATCACTTAGCCAAGATGTAAGCCCTCCTGACATTGAAAGTCTTAATACAGGTTAGAGATCGATCGATGATGTCCATATTACGGCAGACCATTATATCGACTTGTCTATTTAGTTATTAAACACGAGTCACGGTAACTCAAGCACAGACTTTCCCACGGGCATTCTTTCCGTGGCGCATTTCGTATCTACTTCAGCAATATCGGCAAAGTATATATATATATCTATATTTTATTTTAGTTAAAGAACCGGGGATACTTTTAATCGTTATTTTTTCTTTTTACGTATTGGACGTTAAGCACCTACTTTCCGTAGCGTTGATAGTATGAGACTATACTTGTAGCAATACGGTTCGTGCACTATGTGTCGAGAAACTGGGGAGAGGAGGACGTCAGAAAGCCGAGCTCTGATTCTAATGATTAGTGGGCAGACTCCTATATAGTGACAAAGCCTGGTAGATCGCCACGAGGAGCGGCCGCCGAAATAGAAAAGGTGTAGCGGCAGACAACGGATGAGAGCAGAGCCACGTGACTGGCGCACCGCTGCGGCGAGAAGCCGAAACACACATCTCCTGAGCGAACAAGTGTGTTTCGGGGCCTCGCCGCTGCAAAATCTGTGCGCTGACGTCCAGGTTCCCCGAGAAATGGCTTTTTGATGCTTTCAATCTTGAGCTCCAAACCTGCGACCGGGCACTTTATGGCTCCGTCGTTGAACTGCCAGGCTTTGTGAGTATAGAGGAGGCTATGCTACTGCACTAGTCGAACGCGTTAAAACGCGTAACGCAGGCGTCCGGCGTTTGGCTTTTGCATTCGAACGCGTTCAAATCAGACTTGGATGTAGTTCAACTACTCTACTCAAACTACTCTAGTTTAACTACTTTTCCGAGTAACTCGGTAAGTTTCAAACACAAATTTATTTGGGTAATTAGTAGTTTAATTTAACTACGTTTTTCAGGTAACTTCTACTCAAATTACTAACTACTTTCGAAATCTAGTGCTGATTTTGCTCATCACAAAAGTTTGAGCTCAGAAATAAATAAGACGCGGGCAGATGAAGTGTCAACTTCGAGGCCCGCTCAGATTCCGCTCCCACGCACTTATTCTCAGCAGCCATAGAGACTGCATCACTGGCGTCCTTTGGCCAAGGTGACGACGAGCAGCCAAAACATAACACCGGCGCGCACGAACGCAGGAACAGATGCTTAACAAGCCTTGGTCGGGTATTGACCTAATCCGGTAATGCACGCAGGCGCCGCGCCTCCAGCTGCAACCGTGAAAGACAGGGACACTCCGAGGGTTGTTGTTGTCTTCATGCTGTCTGCCTTAAGGCCCGTTCACACTCTTGCGACCGAGTACGACTGAGAGAGACGAGATCTCTTACAACTTCTTAAATGTTTCTAGAATGAGGGAACACACTGACATTGTGGCGCCATCTATGCGGTGACCCTAGAACTGCATTTCACAAAAGCGAAGGTTTTGCGGGATTCCCGAGGTCAAATGTGCGTAATACCCATAGAAAGGCTCGTTTATAACATTGACAAAAGTTTTTCGAGCCAAAAAAGAAAGGATATTGCGCGAGAAATAAAAAAAAATATGCCGGACCGCCGAGTTTACACTGCTTCCCAATAGATGGCGCCAGTGTGTTCTCTGGTTTAAGAAGTTTTAAGGAACCCAGGTTTAAGAGGTCGCAAGCAGTCGCAAGAGTGTGAACGGGCCTTTAGTGAGTTCTGACTCAAGCGGTTTGGGGGTTTCACGGTAGGCACCACTGGAATAACCTCGCAGCTGGGCGCCTCGTCGTCAGCGCATACTCCCTTGCGCAGCCGGACTCCCTTACGCACAAACGCAGACATGGATAATCCGTTCATGGGAGCATGTCCCCGCTTCCAGCTGCAACTGTACTGGCGACGATGCTTGCTCACGTAATCCTTCGCGTCCTTCCGACCTTCCACACCAGGGAAACGGTTTACTTGTCTTGCGTGTCAGACTTGAAGACGGTTTACTTGCCAGGCGTGTCAGGCAAGCGCGTCAGGATACCGTAATCGCCGGCGAGGATTGCGAGTCACTCTTGGGAGATACGTTTGTTAGACCCGGCGTTAGCGGCGAAGTATACTTCATTTAATCGTTTGTTAAACCAAAACATTTTTTTTTTTTTCAGTAGCGTAGCACTAGCACTGCGCGAGACTTGATTCCTTGACGGTCAAGTGCACTTCCTCAGTGTACTCTCCGGGCGTCGTGGGAATAAAGAGGGGCCAGTCATAACATTATCAACTTGCTGAAGAAAAAAGAAAAAAGGAGGAAGGTTTGTTATAAAAGAACCTCTAGCCGAGGCAAACCTCACATTTTTCGTCATGAACACCGAAGAGGCCTGCACTCGCTTACCCGACCCTGCACAGCTTGTTTCTTAAATTCAACGCTGCCGTTCCATCCAGAGTCTCAGTGGAACGTCTTTTTAGCTTGTCTGGGGACGTCTTTAGGAGGAAAAGGGAAAAACTCTCCGATCAGTACTTTAAAACTCAATTGCTTCTGCAAGCAAATAAACTATTTTGGTGAAAATGCAAGCCATAAAATGACTGCATTTATTTTAGACTCGCTGGGTTTTTCACGGATCAAAACTGCTCTTTATTTTTCTACCACAAAAATTAATATTAAATAAAATAATAAAATAAAATAAAAAAATAAAAGTAAATTCGAAAGTAACTTTAAAAGTAACTCGCTACTTTTTTACGATAGTTAGTACTTTACTCAATTACTATTACAAATGCGTAATTTCTATTCTATCCAATTACTTTTGGCGTCAATACTCAGTAACTTAAATATCTTTTTTGAGTAATTTGTACATGTCTGGTTCGAATAGATAAAATACTTTGTAAAAACCTTCGTAAAATACTTATGCAACTTATATTTTAGTTATGTATATATATATCGTATATATATATTTCCAAAATACGCATAATACGAAGTTACGAACTGATGTAAAATATTTTAATTTTTTTTATCGTTAAGAGTAACAAAGTATATCTTGGCAGTGCTGCGGACAAACATATTTTGAGAATTGCTTTACCCCCCCTTCCCCCCTAAAAAGAACGGCCTTCTAACGTATTAAGCGCCGGTGAAAAATATAGTTAAGACGGGTAATATATCTCGGGTCGTACGCTTCATAACTGAGTACATGGTAAAACGATCACCTACGTGGTAGCTAGAGAAATTAAATTGCAGCATGTGGCATAGTCACCGCACTAGCTACTAGGAAGCGACTTTATGAAGCTGAACTTTCGAGGGAACAAGTGGACACCCTCACGCTTCCTACTATTCGCGATGTTTGTTGTGTGTTTTCTATTCCCGGTCCTTCAACCTGAATTTAGATGAGTGACACTTGACACTCGCGTTCGATGCAAGCATTAACACACGGTTGTGCGCTGTCATGAGTCTCGGGTCGTCAGATTTTCGACGACAACAACTCGTCACTTAAAGGCCAGCGTACACTTCACGCTTCCCACTCTTGCCCGCCTCCTTTTTTTCATATCCTCTCCACTTTTTAGGTTGCCTCAACTTGGCTCCCTTTGAAGGTTCGGAGAGGAAAGCGCTAAGAGGATTATTTTCCCTGCTGAAATCCAAGGTTGTATTTCGGTCTTTAAGGAACCGTAATTTTATTTTTAAGAACGTGTGCTAGTTTGGAGTGCACATTCCTAATCTCACAAGAACACTAAGCAGTTCATGACCAGAATAATACCAAGTAGTAGTAGCGTAAGAAGACGGGACAGCTCAGGTGTCACACGTGTTAAAACTGGTTTATAAAATTAAGCCGGGTTTTCAGACCGCATAAATAAACTGCGCGTTGCAGAAAGTTGAAATTCGGCCAGAATATGACCCGAGTAGTGAGAATAAAATGCGAACGTTTGAGAATATTACGCTATCTAAATCAACACATAAAAGAAAAATACGATATTTGTTTATGAGCCGATGTCTGCCTAAGCTTAATTTCGTCAAAACAATAAACAACACGGTGAGCCTCCTGTAGCATTTATATTCCTAAAACAAACTTGCGAGAAAAAAAAACAAACAAACAATGTTATGACCAATTTCATCTTTCCTTTTTGTCTTTTGATCAAGGTAACGTCGAGTTCTCAAACTTTCGCATCCTATTCCCATCGTTAACGTCCCATTCTGACGGAGCTTCAGCATTCTGCAATGCGTCGCTTATTTATGTGGGCCGAGAAAGCGGGTTTTATTTTCCCTATCGAACCCGGTAGAACTTAGAGCCCTGACTAAGCAGGTATCAACTCGGCGGTCAAATATCAGCAAGCCTTAAAAATAAACTTATGCTATCGTATTCAATATATTCAAAAAATCAAAATGTTATTTTAAAAAAAGGTAACAGGATAAGGTGTAGCGCGATGACAAACCGGAATGTTATGACACTGAAACGATCGGTAAATAAAGATATATTAGGATTTCGGACACGTCGCTATGCTGTTGGCTTTTCACCTGACTAATTATGGGTGAAAAATATAAACGCAGCAATCGGGATGTCATTGCCTTCACTCGTCGTGACTTCTGAACACGCCTTCGTACTCACGAGTGACACGCCCCATTCCTTAATCGCACATAAAACTTGGCGGCTGTTACAGTTTCCAATTACGCCTGCTTTCTGATAAGGAGCCAACGGAAGACAGGAGCACTTCGGTGTTGCACTTAAGCTGGGAACCGTTTAACCTTAAAGGTGTCCTCAGGAGGTTTGTGAGGTCACCTAAATATGGCGATGACTCACTCGGCGGGCTCTTAGCTTCCTAGGGATCCATAAACCACAACAGTGCGGGGCCGATATCCATATTAAAAAGTTTTACAGTTTTCTCGTTTAATTTGTAACCTGATCTGTCTCAATCCGTTGTAATTACTGCACACTAGAAAGAGGTTCGGGAATTTATTTTTCTGCAGAACACGATACAAGAAGTTACGGAAACAATACCAAGATCCCATCGCATGACGAAGCTTAAAGTATAATTGTTAGCAGTGAGAGAGTGCAGGCGAGCTGGTAATTAATCGATATCTTGTAAACCCTGAGATGGGGAACGATAAAAAAACGGACAAACACAACAAAATATGACTGAACAAAACGAATGCGATGTGTGCATTTTTTTTCGTCTAATATAAACGAGCATTTGCCCGTGGTTCCTACGCACGACGGATTTTCAAGTGCGACATTAACCGCGACAGTATTTTTTTCCGATACACTTCACTGCACGTACGAAAAATACGAACACCATTTCCTGCTCATTATAACCTTCATGGAAAGGAACGGACTGAAGGGGACATCGCTGCTGAAGAAAGGCGGGGCCCCACTGACGCTCAGCGTGTTCGTCATGCCAATGAGAAACCAAAAAAAAAAAATAGAAGAGAACAGCTTTTGATTGGCGACGGAGTAGCAGACTGGGAACCAGGTTTGTTTAAATTTAATCGCCGGAATATGGCCTTCATCGAACAAATGTCGAATTGTTATCGAATTTCAACGTAGTATACGCACTGAAGCAACCCAGAAACGCGGTCCAGTCATTTATTTCGTTTTTATGTCTAATCGTAATATGCGTTTTGATAGTTCAAAGGGATCCTTTTATTTCCCGCCGTGATTCACCGGCTTCGTGTTTTGCAAAAAAAAAAAAGAGCAAACTGGCAAACCTTTTTTTTTTTTTTTAGATTTTCGCGGTTTAGGAATGTTAGGGCATGACGAGGAGAGAGCATGTTATCATTGCTCCGTATCCATTGCGATTGAGGCATTGCGGGATAACAATGACGAAGGACCAACCACGCAGCAAGAATCGAGAACATGGTTGCACACCGAAAATTAACCGCAGTCGAGTTCACAAACTCCGCACGAGCGAAACTTTCATCACGCCCAGTGAGCGCAACGGTGCTGACACTTCCCCTTAATGCAGTGCTTACAAAACAAAAAAATTCATCGTGAAGCCACAGGCGTGCGGAGGGGTCATTCATTCTTTAAACGCTTCCCGCGTACGCGCGCGCGTGCAAGCCCGTCTCGACGCAAACAACAAAGCACCCGACGAGGATTCAACGCCCGTCCACTCTTCAACACGACGACGACGTCGTCGGCGCGAGCGACTAAAGATAGAAACGGTAGTGGCGGCGGAAACAAGCGAGCAAATGGTTCCAAAAACGGAAGAAAGGCTGCTGCTTGGGACGTTATTATGACGGGGGGAGGAGGAGCAGCCTGCCCCCTTATCCGTGCACCGGCGTCGTCGTCGACACACATCGGCCGGCGTATAAATATATCCGTCTCAAGACGCGTCGAGAGCGAGAGGCCGACTTGAGTTTCCCCGACCTTTGAGTACCTCTCGTTGGAAGGACAATAGTTAAAAGTTGTCCGAAGACGCCCGCGCGAGGGGAGAACGCAGTACCACCGTGAGACTCACTGGCAGCTTGACGCGGAGGAAATCGGGCTTTTACTTTGTTAACGGTCAAAGCGTTTTTTTGGAGGATGATGACGCGTCCACCATCCGCTGTCTGCGAACAGCTCGTAGGACAGGAGTGGTCTCCTGGCACGATTATGATCTTGGAAGCGGGTGTGTCCACGGCTAGCCTGTGCGGGTGCACTTTGTGAGTCTTTGACCCGTTTGAATGAGAGAAAATTGAGTCCCGGGAGTTTTGAATGGTGTCATTGAAGATGCGCGTCGCTTTTGTTTCTGCCCTTTGAGCTTCTTGGTCAGTCAATGATGCGCTTTCAAAAAAAAAAAAAAAAAAAGGTTAGCATGCTTGAATTATTTTTTTTTCTCTCTCATAATAGCGTCAACTTTTTTGTTGTGTCGCTCCTTTCTGTTCGAATTAAATCTCAATAACCTTGCCCATGAAGTAGAGGGTCATTCTTTTAGGTATCAGGATCGTGTTATTTCCAAAGGAGACTCCTGTAATGGTAAGTGTCGGCTGTGCAAGTAGCGTAGGCTAGACGCTTGCTCTTTAGACGGTAGGCAACCTAATAGAACTTAAAACAAAACGCATGGAAATTAGATGCAGAAAATAAAAACAACAGGTAAAAAAAAAAAAAAGTTTATGCTGATAACACCACGAACCTTCTGACACTGTGCCAAGACTTGCGTAAGGTCAGCGGGTCAGTTGCTCCAGTGCACTCATAATACTATTAATGATATGGCTTATTCCCACCCAACATATCATTCGACCTTCTACTAAGAGTAAAGCCACTAAGATCAGCATCATTCTCTTATCAACTAGCGCTGAACACCGCTATTGCTTCTCTTTAATAAAATGTACGCTTCTAACGATGGCAAAATTGTTGCACTACCTGTCGATTCATCTCTACACTGCGTCTCAGATGAAACAAGAAAATGAGACTACTTAGTTGGTGCGCGTAGAACAATTACAATAGTTTAAAACTTTTTCAAAACTTTTCCATCAGAAAAGGATAGGGACTGTT
Source organism: Ixodes scapularis (assembly GCF_016920785.2). Classification (NCBI taxonomy): domain Eukaryota; kingdom Metazoa; phylum Arthropoda; class Arachnida; order Ixodida; family Ixodidae; genus Ixodes; species Ixodes scapularis. The sequence goes on from NW_024609868.1 coordinate 113,517,345, forward strand.
CGCCATCGGCTTTTTACTGAATCGAGTGTTTTCTTACTTTCCGAAGTCTGCTGACTTCCTCCAGCGACAAATTTAGGTTTCGTTTTCCTACGCAAGAATGGCGAGTGAAAAGTAGATCTAAGCTGGTTACACAAGGCAGCGCGAGGACGTTCGAGACTCGAATACAAATGAATCAGAACCCACTTCCTCTATGGTCTGGGAACTATCTTATGCCTCGTAACAGTGTCTCGAGCGCCAAGATAATCCCGCGAAAAAATCTATGCATCAAAAGAACGGAGGGCAGAGTCGTTATACCGCCATCCCGTATCGCGTCAATCAACCTTAAAAAAAAGTGGAAATAAATGTAAAGTTAGTTTCTTTAGCAATCGCACAGCTGAATAAGTTCTAAATTTGAATCGCTATTGCATGGTGCAGTACACGCGTCTCTAAAGTTTTTATAGTTTTTTTTTTCTCTCTATAGCAGATATTACGTTCAGAAATCGTTACTGAGAGCTTATAAAAGGCAAAGTGACGCGAGGTTCGGGCATCGAATTATCAATCCGTAGCCAATAAGATTTTTGAAAATTATGCGACGGGTACTTTGAAGAAAAAAACACGAGCCCCGAATGTAAGGAGCGACCCTCTTGGTTTCTTCAGCCGTCAGGGATTATAGCTGAGAGTGATGGGTAAACATTTACAGTAACCTACACTGACTTAGGAGGAGCAAACGACAGTTTAATATTCCTTGAATTTTTATATTTATGTGTAAAAAAATTGAAGTGAGAATATAATAGCAAAATTAGTCAAATTTGCATTCAAAGACATGCCGGCGCCATGAAAGGCATTAAAGGGGCGGTGCAACGATATTCCATTGGAATGGCTTTCACCTGACAGGAGCTTACTGGCACTAGCGAGACTTAAGGATACTCGCACGCAACGCCACTGGCCAAGAAACTTCTTTGTTGCGGTGCCATTTTAAGGAAAAACGCGAGCGTTTTCATTCAATCTCTCCTTGGCAAAACTTGATGACATAGCTGGGCGGTCGCCTACCTCCCAGTGTCGATATTTGAATCCGTCTCATAGACTGGACCCGAGCATTGCGTGGGCACTCGATTTGGGATCGTGATAATCAATAACTCAAGAAGCATGCGGGTAGTCGACCGTGTCCCATCGCTGCAATGACGACGATAGCCGGACCATAACGGTGTCTGCAACTCATCGGGTGTCCTGCGCCTTGTCAAGCCCAGCGGTGGCTATGACCAACATTGGCGGCATATAATCGGCTCCAGATCACGTGGCCGCTTGTACTGGCTGCGAGTTGAGGGGGTGAAGGCTGCTCGTTTTCTTTAATTTTTTTCTTTTTGCCACTTAGATCGCGTCTGGTGAAAAACGAACGGGTGTTTCACAGGTCATTAATGTCAGAGATCCGTTCTCAGCGGTATTTGCACAAAGTACGAAAATCGTTGCATGGTGCTACAAGCCTGAGCATGCGGCCTTGAGCGGTGCTTGCACTGCACAAGCGCGCGTGCTCGGGCCTCGGCAGGGACGCTGAAAAGCCCGGAGCTGGCTCTTGTATACTCCGTTCACCGTTAAGCTGAGACTTCAGCCAATGCCAGAAGCACGAGAGCCCGAGGTCGCTGTTTGGAAGCGTTCTTCCGCAGAGCGAGCATTCGCGCTAGACATGCACGACTTAAAGCGAAAAGCGCAGATTAGCTTTTTTTTTTTTTTTTTTTGTCTTTGGGGGGGGGGGGGGGGGGGGAGGTAGGGGTGTGCATTGGATCGAAACATAAAAAAACAAGCTATATCAAAACCTACACAATATTTGCGAAAAGAAGTTCCAGTGGTATAAACCTCGAAATTCGCATTCAGTTGTAAGGAATAAATAAAAATATAAAAGTTTTTTCTCTGGTGAATGGTTCCTATAAGTTAATTTCGCTGTTTCATTGGCTGCGGAGCACTAATAAGACGGTCGGAACTCGCCGCACTCTGCATTTCTTTAGCTGTCGGGACTGTAGCAAGCGGCCTACATATGGCCACATTGGAAAGGAGAGGACAAAAGAAAACATAAAAACTTGACACACAATTTAAATATATAGCAGGTTCATCATTAGCGATGAATTGCAACGTACTCGCTGACAGGTTAAGGAGCAAAAATGCTTCTCGCAATGAGTAATCGGCAAGATGCATTGTGGCACTGATAGCCTTCGTCCCGGAAGGGCCCATCAGAAGAGGACCGTGCTTTAAGCTGTACCCCCATTGTAATCCCGACAGCTCGATTGTTTCAAAACCTAACCAACAGCGTGAATAACCGACGAATCGCCCGCTTCCTGCATGGTTAGGTCCGCATCGGCGCCGACTCAATTCGACACGATGAATTCAACGTCGCTTTCCTTTGCACTGGATGCCCTATGCATTGTTTCATATTCCACTTACGGAACAATCGAATGTTCCCTACGAACCTCTGCCCCAAACATCGTTGTTTCGCTCGGAGGACTCGGGGAAAATAGAGCGACTGGGCGCACTATGCACGCCATCGTGCTTTTGATTTTACCTCCTGATGACCTCACGAGTTTATTACGGTACATTCGTAATGTGCTGAGTTAAGGCTCGTTCGCACAGACCCGTTTTCTTGCGTTACGTTACGAAAAGTCACCGGGAAACCTGTGCTTCGTATTAAGCGTGGCTACCAATTCGAGAAGATAGCCTGGCACGCCACATTCGAGACACGAATGTTTTGGAGACGACGAGCTAGAACGGTGAGTTACCGTGGCAACCAAGGACACAAGGCTCCTCGTAACGTAACGTAAGGAGTTGAGCTCGGTTCAACTTTTCACATAGCACCGTTTTCTTACGTTACGTCTAAGTCACCGAAACAGTCGTGTCTCGAATGTCGCGTGCCAGGCTATCTCCTTGAAATAGAAGCCACTCTTAATACGAAGCACAAATGTCCCGGTGACTTTTCGTAACGTAACGTAAAAAAAAACGGGTATGTGTGAGACAGCCTTTAGTCAGGATGCTTCTGCTTCCGTTGAAAGCATTTGTGTATTGGCGTGCCTTCGTGCGCTTGCCCCTGAATGATCTGCGTCGAAGACCCCGGGTCAACTGTCGCACTGGCTTGGCTGGAGGTGTTAGTTGCGAGGCAGGTTAAGTTGCAGATCGGTGAACGCCATCAGCACAAAGTCGGTCGAGTTCTTCCCGAGTCTACGGTATACATTAATACAAATCTTACTTCTTAGTCATCTGGTTTTTGCGCCACAACTATCAAAAACCCACTTCTCGTTCACTGGGACATCTTTCGTCATCATGTGAGTCGTTGAGGTACCGAGTGATAAAACGATAGTCAATCATGATTTGAAGATGAGCAGATGAATGTCTCCTTGAGAAGGACATGAACTGACAAGCACCGATTATCTCATTATTATTGTGGAGACTATCAGGTAACAACATCACTCGGTAAAAATTGTGAAAGGCCAATTGCAAAGCGAATAACGCCGTCACAATTTGACCACTTACGTGTACGTCTACATGGCACTGCACGTGATGTCACCGCACCATGCTGATGATAATCCTACTTTTTACTTTCCAGAAAAACACATGAATGGTTCAAAGTGTACGCTGCAGCGGGCACGCGCTTAGCAGAAAGGCCACCCCAATGACCGCTGGTGCGACGTCTGTGCCAGTCGTGTATAGCTACGAGTCACCCGAGGGCATTTGAGGCACAACGACGGAGCTCATGGTTTGTCGCTGGAGGCTCTGTTGGCGCCAGCTGAACCCTAGCGGAGGTGAAGCAATGTCACCCGGATAACGCAATTGCTCCTGGCACACCCCGCCACACGCCATAAACCTCAATACCGAAGCCCGTATCCAGATGCATTGCTCGGATAAGAGCATCCGACGGAATGCCTGACGAGGCGCTCGTGATCATCCGTGGAGCGCTTTCCGGCCCTGCGTTTGCTGTCCGAGCCAAGTGTAGGGGTTGTATGTCGTCTCTAAAGTATTTGACGGAAAGGCAGGATGATACAACGTTGAAAACCCCTGCTTGTCTCTTTCCCCGCATAGTGCATCCATGGATCATAACCGCGATCAATAGACTGCGTGTGGTGACTGATGAGAGTCTGGTTGCAGTTTAACTCAAAGATATTATACGCGTTGTGGCATCCAAAGTGGCGTTTCGTGTTCTCCCTAGCTGTTTCTTGAAAAAAAGTAGCATTGGCGCTCCGAACGTCATGCGATACTGCGCATTTGGTAAACGGGCCGTGAAGATCGATGGCGTTTTTGCGCAGACAGTTAATTTGGAAAAACAAACATTATCTGATCTTGTTCGTAAATGCGCTTTGGTGATAGACGCAATGTGGTTGATATTGGCGTGCTCTCATAAAGGAGACGGATGTGCATTTGTTGGAGAATGGCAGAGCGAACTTGGATGAAAAGAAGGGCAGGGCGTATGGTTCGGATATCTAGCCTCTAGCACGTGCTCGTTGATTTCAGCCGTGCTTTGGCTGTTCATGCACGCACGGGACGCAGAGGTGTTATCGATGATTGGGAACTCACGCTGGAGGCGGTAAAACTGAAAGACCTCTCTGCCGTTTTTAACCTGCCTTTTTAGTTCGGTCTATCTGTAAAAACATTTTTAAATAAAAAAAAATACAAGCGCTTTTGCACAGAGCGCGATGCTCCGTGAGACAGTGGGGAATAAAGTCATTATCTGCGCTTCATCATTCGGTAGATAACTTCTGTCGAGTACAGGAAACGTCTATCCGCTCGTGGCAAAGTATAATACGTGTCTTATTTTTCTTTCGTTTCAGTGCTTTTTAAACGCAGGATTGCGGGGAGTTGTGAGACATATACACGGACACTGACATCTGCTTCCGTCATTGAGTCAGTGATAGGCCCACACGAATCGATAGTCGGTCATCCCACCGCCCACTTATCTGCCGCGTCGTAAAAAAAAGCTTACGGCGTCTGAGCCCTCCCCTTTTCGTAATGTTATATAAGGAAACAGGCGGCTGCCCCGAAGCACCGAAGGCGAACTGCGTACTACATTGCCCGAAACACGACAAGGATCGTCGCCTCTAACCCTAGCGGTCTCGGAGGCAACGGCAGGTGTACTCCGTTTACCCCTAAGCTGACAGTGTGGTATACGCAACGGGTTCCCTTATACTGAGCCATACGTCCATCATTCGCCACGTGGTCACGTTCTCGCCCCTACCCACGCAGAAGCCGTGACCCACGCGTAGAGAACGGGGTCACGTGATGAAGGGGAATGGGGGGATTTGCCCGTCGAGCACGTAGCTTCCAAAGCGCTATCAGCTTAGGGGTGAGCGGAGCATAGTACACGTAACGTACGCTGTGCTGCTATGTACGGGACAAGGAACGCGGTCAAGAATTAAAGAGACAAAAAAAAAAAAAAAAAGGCTGCGAAGAGCCGTGAGCAAGAGAAGCGCGGAGCCCAAAGCGGCGACCGAGGCGACGGGGGGATCTTGCTCCGGCGGTGGTGGTTCGTCTTCGGAACGGGTTTCTTCGAAAGGGGGAAGCCGCGCTTTCGACAACCTTCTTCCGCACTTTGTTGGCCTCCTTTTTCGGGTTGCCGAAGAAAGCGAATCGGCCACGTCCGACAAATACCAAAAAAGAAAAAAAAAAAAAAAAAAAGATACGAGTAAAGATAGAGACGAACGAAAGTTGGTGCTGAGGTTAAAAGAAGAAATCCGGGAGGCAGGAGGTGAAGACGATGATGGCACCCGGAGACGGCGACGTGGTTATAGAAGACGCGCTCTCTCGGCAGAAACGACTGAGGTCGGAAGTATTCCACGCTATGTTCCAATATGGACATCTGCCTACGGGCGCCGTCATATTGCTGCTAGAGTGTGCAGATCGTCTGATAGTCGAGCCTTGCTAACGCGTGCCCAAATTTGACAAACTCGCACTCAGACGAAACGTTTTGCATCCATGGTAGCCAGACTAGCTTATGGAGCGTGGGTGCTTGCAAACTTTTATACGCAGGACTGGATCGCACAAAGCGCGTGGCAATGTGCATTTTTATGACGTCAAGTGGGAAGCTATAGAGTATAAGATCATGGAACGAAGCCTCGACTGGTTTCTTCGGCTGAACACGAGGGTTTGCATAATGCTGATCCCAAACTAGATTGACAGTTTTTATACTGTTCTAAAATTTAAATACGACAGTCGCCGAACCTCACCTTGCCTCAATCGCGCCATTCATTTGAAATAAACCTAGCTCCGATGTTTTCAAAGTGGAAGTCTCTACTGGCAACAATAAAAGAGTGAGATCAGCGGAAGGCAGAGGTCCTACTCTTTTGACTGCAGACTTTGTTCCCAACTGATTACAAGCAGTTTCATAATGTCTAGTGAATGTTTTGGAAGCTCGATCCAGCACCCGCGCAGCAGCACGATACAATTGCAAGGCATAGTACATTTTTAGACTGCCCGCTCAACCTATAAGCCTGCCCTCCACTGACGTCACGAGAATCAAAAGCGCGGTCTATATTTCACTGTTGCTTTTGACATAATTTTCACTTGCCCATTTCATAAGAACTATTTTGAATTTCGCGCTACTAAATAGAATACAGGAAAAGGGTAAAGGTCGGTGATTCCGAAATTATAGTTATAGTTATAGGGTAGCTAAAACAATCGCCGGAGTACCTATCTAAAGGCTGAAGTACACGTGGGAAAAATCTAACCAAAATTTATTAACATGTTTCTTACAAGAACGTCGTTCAGAGCTATTGATATTTTGAAAATGAATATATTGGCTGCACGTAAATTGGAAGTATTATTGCAATAAAAGCGCATTTACATTCTCCCGTTAAATAAATATTCACGCGTGGTTTGTTTGTATGTTTCTTAATGTGGGGAACCCATTCGCATTTCGAATATGTTGGGCTTTTTATTTGGTTTTTCCTAAATGTGAAAAAGAGATACTCCCTTAATTTAAAAAAAGTATAAAACTGGTAATGAACTATGTTTTTTTCTCAACTTGTTGCAGCTGTTTGTTTGTGTTCATTGTATACTTTAGTTATAATTACCTACAACGAGTAAAATACTATGACGTTATTATAGTCACTCCACTTGTTTTGTTAAACACGACGCTGCTCAACACCAAAGACGGATGAGCGAAAGTGATGGAATATAATGCTTTAAATACTTCGTGCCTCGTGCGGCCGCTCAGTTGTTTCGTGTAAAAATTATCTTCCATAGCCCACTGAAGCATTTATTTTCAGATGCCTCGTTCCGTTAATGTCGATGCTGCTTTTGAAGAAACGGACTGTTCTTACACTTCCGGACGTAGAAACAGCAAATAAATTAGGCGAATTTATTGTAACCTATAGCTAATGCCGGACAAAATTAAAGCTCCGTTTCAAAACGTGTGAGCTTCGAAAACCTTCCAATGCTTCAACGTATTAAAAAAAAATGTACAACCGCTAGGGGAGCTTTAACGAGTCGTCCATTTATGGATTAAAATGGTTGCTCGTGAAGATGAAAACTCCATCGAATAGTGTTAAGCCGTGGTCACACCGCCGCGGCATTGTACATCAGTCTGCAGAAACTACCCGAGGCGCGTTACCTTCTTCTATGACGATTCTGTCGCAGTGGTATAGACAAAAACTGCCTGCAGACATGTTTAAAGCATGTACGAGGCGAACATGCTTCCAACATGGATGTGCGGTGTCCGCAAACGATTCTGTCGTTTGCAACCAACGCCGTGTCATTCGTTTGATGTATGTGCGGTAGGTGACCGCAGCTTTACGGCATGAAAACAGCGTACGCGTCGGACGCGTATACCCTAAGTGTATGGCGCGAACTTTCGTCGAATCTCGAGGTTCGACTGGGCCGGCGAACCTTCTAACTTTTAGCGGAGTTGGACGATGGATGGATGGATGGGATGGTTGCTAACGGGTGTACCCTTTATAACAGGCGGTAGCTTGCGCCACCTAGCCTAGAAAATAAAAACCGAGCTCGACTTTGAACATGGTTGACCGACTTCTAGACAAACCTTTGAAATATCAAGAAAATAACTTGTACATTTTTTATATGATTTATAAAAAAAAATATACACATAATTTCTAAAGTTTGCGATACATAGAAACAAACGTACGAATTTGCATTTCTTCAAGTTGTTTTTTAAATAATGCGCGGCAAACAAAATACACCCGATAAATGCAGCACGCCTGCTGTGCCAGACGGCACCAGGTCGGTATACAATTTGCGTGCTTGTAAAAAATAGTCGAGCTTCGTCGAAATTTTATCAAACTTTAAATTAAAACTTGGCAAAAGTGCAACTTGGTCACACTCGAACCGCGGCAAGTTCGTTACGGTCTAAATAAGCACGCGGTACGGACTAAGAATAAGAATAATACTAAAACATGCTTGCACGAACGTAATAACAAAGCGCACACACCGCTCACAAATTTCATTATCACCTTCGGTTTAAAAGCAAACGCTGCACAAAAGACTTCTATTCGCAGTCGATGTTTAGTCCACCGCCGGGCTCCCCCTGACCAGAAACGTGTATACAAACAAAACACGACAAAAAACAAATGCGCGCTTTTGTGGCTAGAGCTGACCACAATCGCAGCTACCTCCTGAGACGCGCGCGCACGCTCACGAAAAAAGAGAAACAACGAACAAACAAGAAAGTGAAGCAGCGAAGAAAATGGGAAGCGAAGCACAATGGGACCTGAGACAACCGGCAATCTCGACGTTGACCCCGAGACCGACCAAGCTACCTCGCGTCGGTAAAGCTGTCAAGTCGCGGCCGGCGTCTTTTTTCCGAAGAAAGGGTAGGGTTTAAAAATAAACTCCCCGCGCCGGTCTCGTCGAGTCGTTAATAAGGCGGCATTAGAGAGACTCCGTGCTGTTCCAATGAATGGATTTCGGAAGGAGGACATTCTGTGCGTGCCGGAGAAGCCAAGTTCCGCAACGATCTGCGACCTGACTCTAATTGCAGTGCGCGCGCGTCAACCTCGCAATGAGCGTGATTGATTTGGGCCAGTAACGTGTTTCTTACAATAAAAAAATAAAAAAATAAACGCGCTCGGTTTATGGGAGGCTATGGCGTATCTCGAAAACCAAGATAAAAATGTTTCCGAGACTTAGATTAAAATAGAAAACTCAAGACTGGCGGTGTGCCTTAAAGGCCGACTTACGAAACCATTTTCCGCAGGGTAGGAAAGTGCTCCCCAACGACCTTCGCTCCCTCCCCTCTCGCACTCCTTCCTCCTCCTCCCCTGAAAAGGGCGGGTCCGGAAGCTAGTCTCCGTGGAAAGGAGAAGGGGTTCCCTCCTTTCCGGGTGGCAAGGAGGAAACCTCTTCTCCCGCGGAAAATGGTTTTGTAGGTCGGCCTTTAAGGGGTGTCCAAGCAGGACACTACAAAATGCACGACTCCGACAAATCGTGAAAATTGAAGCGGACGCGCCCGCTTCGCGCCCGCTTCAATTTTCACGATTTCTCGGAGTCGTGCATTTTGTAGTGTCCTGTTTGGACACCCCTTCAGAATGAGACAGCGCGTGCAGTGACTCAGCACGTGGTTTACTATGTTGACGCAACTTACTTCGTGATTGGCTCTTTGTCGTTCTTATCAGCTGACGAAGCAATCTCATTGGCTGCGATGCGATAATGAGATCCTCGGGATACGGGCCTTGCGTGTATTAAGCTGCCATCTACTGCCATCTACTCTAGTATCAGGCGGGATTTCCCTGAGAACAGAACATGACTCAACATATTGAAGATGGCACATGATCATCTTTTCCTTAACTAGAAAAGGGGATCCTGTGTTAACACGTCAGCTAGCTCAACGTCATCTAGCGTCAAAACGTCAGCTAGCTCGTGTTTTGTGTGTTGCTAAGATGGCGACTGTTAAGTGCGCTATCAAACAGAATATCAAACAATATATAAATCATTTCCAAGGTATGCCTTTTTTTTTTTTTATACGGGAAAAAGATTTGTTAGGTAATGACCTGTTTACAATCTATGTTGACAGGTCAAGCCGTGATCGCGCTTGAAGTGCGCGTACTCAGCAACAAAGTCGAATTTCATTGTATTGGTGCTAATGTTCTCTTCTCTTAATCACAGATACGAACACTCAAAATTATTGCGAGCAATTATTCTGTAATTTTGTTTCTGTCTCGTGTCTTCGACGGAGACGCAGGTAGGCCACCGTTATTCAGCGTTGGAAGTCATTCGAGGACAAAAATATCAGCTAGAAATTCGCTAGGAACCGTCTTACGTGGTGAAAATGCCACTCTTATTTTGAAATTGATAGCTCGTAGTCTATAGCAACATTGAGATCCACGTAAGGGCTAAATACCCCGCTGGTTCCTTGGACCATTAATATATAAGGCAATTTTAGACAAATATAAGTATAAGGCAAGTGGCAGTGCTGAAAGTAAAGGTGGGTACGAAACCTGAAAAGATTTAAGTCGAAATTCTAACCCAGTGCCGTCTTTATTTCTTTTGGAAAATTGTGGTAAGTTTGCACCCTCTTTAGCACTTGTTAACTCCTACTCAAATACTCTCTAAATCGGTTTTCAGGTTGTACATTTATAAAACATAAAGTTATTTTTCTTTCTCGCAAAATCAATTAATGCTTCTATTGAATCTGCAGGAACAGCCGTCTGTGAGTTTGGTAGTGTGACTTATCGAAAAGATAGCCCTCGTCGCAAAAGGCGACATGCGGCGAAAAAAATTACAAATAATACTTAAAAAAAAAAAAAAAAAACTGCATCAACTAGCAATCATTATCGGGCAACAGCATCGGGTGAGGGTGCAATTCTGAAACTCTGACTTGCAGCACTAAGTGTACGCCGGGCTGGTTGAAGGGGTGAATATATCCACGTCTATTCTGACATTTACTTTCAATGACTCGGCACATGACCGAGTCATTGAAAAAACCCGGTGCTCTATGGCCTGTCTAACGCATAGCAAAAAAAAAAAAAAAGAGTCGAAAAGTTGAACGAAACATTTGAGAGGTGGCGCACTTACTCCTTCGCACGATCCTGCTTCTTCCTGTAATGCGTAACGACACGAGCCGGTCCACGCTCGCATTCACGGAGCGGCTACTCAGCAAGAAACCCGCAATAATTAACGAGGGCAGCTCCCACCTTTAAAGCTCGCACACGCAGGCTCACGCGAAGCACCCGCATTGTTACACTTTGCGCTCGACATGACGAAAGAGCCCACCCCGACTGCTCCCCTTAAACGCGCGGGAGCAGAAAACGAGCTTGAAAGAGCACTGGCATGACGACGAAGGAGAAGCCGTCGAGAAAGTAGCCAGACAATCACCTCGGCCGCGCATTGTTCATTTCGTTGTGCGGGCAAGAAAACTCTTTTGTCCCCTCGGGATGTTTCCTCGCCGGTAAAGACAGCGGGCGCGTGACCGGGAAGAGTCGGGAACGGCTCTAGTTCACACTATGGAGCGGCCACTTTGAGCGTCTGCTCTGCTTTCGTTTCCTCGTGGAAGGTGTGGGTAGTCGGTCGCGGCGGTGTGGTGGTCGTTGTTGGGAGGCCCGGATGGCGCTGGTAACGGAAGCAACACGATGTCAGCGCTATCTTTCTTCTACAAAATGGTTTTTGGAAATATTCTTCTTTCTTCTCTCGCTGTTTGGAGCGTAAATAAGGAAAGAGAAGCTCACGATTCGGAAAGAGTGCCGACTCGGATTTTTGTCGAATGTAACACGATGTCGCAGGGAATGTAGAAGGAAGCGGAGTAAAGAAGTACAAGATGTGTGCCCGGCCAGCACCGCTGGACGGCAGCGATTTAGAAGACGGTCGTCACTGTGTCATATTTACGTTGAGAATGCAAATATAGTAGAGTGAAACCACTTAAACCAACTGTCCTTTTAGTGCTCGCATCTGTCAGTTCACACCGAACGAATTTTATCCGCCTATTTGTGCATGCTAAGCTTAACGATATTTAGTAGCCTGCTCGCAGGTGATGATACTTGTGAGACCGGGTTGTTAAGAATACTAAGAGTGATAAGGGGATGAACAGCGCTTTAGTCTATATCCCGTCAGCTGGAAGTAAATGCCGGATAATGGGTTTAAAAGATAATTGAAACCAATTTTTAGCTTCTCTCCTTTCCTAGAACCAACCCTGAATAGAAACGCTAGGGGGTGGGGGGGGGGGGGGGACTTAGAATGATAAGCGACTTTTCGCAAAGGCGCTTAGTATTTCTAGCTCGAAAAGAAGGTAAATTCTTTTAGGCGAAACGTCAGTGGTCATTCCAAAGTCTTCCGGGGTTAACACTTGTCTCAGACATTCCCAGTTCGCAGAATATCTGCCCATTTCATTTGTTGTTGTGTTTTAAATCTTTTTTGTTTTTGTTTTGAGGGAGAATCAATAGTTAGAAGTATACATATACAGGGTCACAAAAAAAAATTTACAGAGTTTTTTCACCGCCAAAAATAGACTAGGCATCGCCGAACGCTCATTCTCCGCCCAAAGGTAGCGCTAGAGGTCACAACCAGATGCCAAAGTTTCATCCCGATCCGGTACCTTATTCAAAAGTTATGTGTTTTTATGAAAATTTCAATGGGAAAATGGAGCCTATTTTTGGCTGTTTTCGGTTTCTGGCGCCCTAGAGCCCCATGTGTTTGAAAACTGCGTCGGCCACCGTTATCACATTGAAATTTTCAGAAAATCACTTATAAATTTTGAATAAGATCTCCGATCGGCCTTAAACTTTCGCATCTGGTTGCGACCTCTGGCGCTACCTTTGGGCGGAGAATGAGCGTTTGGCAATGCCTGGTTTATTTTTGCGGTAAGAAAGAACGTGTAATTGTTTTTGTGACTTCCTGTATATATATTTATAAAGCGTATTTTTATACATGTTCTAAAAACTTAAAAATGCCATGGCCGGGTTTCTGGAAACTAAAAGAACATCTTGGCTAATATAATTGAGGATTTCAGAAATCGAGCGCATGAACATGTAGCAAAATTTCAATATAAATTAAATGCTCGACTCGAAATTATAAACGCGGTCATATGAAGACATCAAGTGAACATAGCGTCATACATTTGTTTTCAAAGTAGAACCGGGCAGAACAGATCCCGTCATAGATGCAATTACCTTGTCATAAATGCAAGGTGGAAACAAATCAACAACAAAATAAATCGTTTTTAGGCATTCGAATTACGCCTTTGACATACCTTTTCAGCATAGCCGAAAGTATATTCGTGCCGCAATTCACACTTACCACTTTCGCGTCAAATAAATTGCTTCGTCTGCGCAGCCCGTGATAGGCAAATAATGGAAAGTAAGATAAAAATAAAAAAAAACAGTCCCTAGAACGAAGAAAACAGCATTTACGATGATATCGTTACATGATTAATCTTCACCTCGTTTATTTTTCTGAGCCCTTGCGTAAAACGGCGGACGCGAATGAAATCTCCATAAAGCAAATAGAAATCCGTTACGTTGATATGCACGCCGTCTTCCTGACATAAATTCCGCCCCTTCTCCTATATCATTGCTCCTTCCACTCCTGATGTACTCCTGATAAGCGGCGTGCCGAACACACCGGCGAGACCGCGCTAACCACGACGTCTTCAACGTGGCCCTCGAAGAATAACTCAGCGGACGCTTACAGTTCACCCTCAGAGTGTGGACAAGCGTGGCCGGTGTTTCCCTTGACCCGCGAACCGATCGCAATTAAACGCCAAAACCGAACTCAGCGGTAATCAAAGAGATCTTCCCAGGGCTATCGGGTGTTAGAGACATCCGGACAAGAGGGAGCCTTGAACTCTCGCCTTCTTCCGCACTTGCCCGGCGGGAGGGCGCCGGGTGTTGCATTCATTACACCCTTTCGAAAGAAGTGCTCGGCTTCGGCGCCTCCGGGCACACATTTTTTGCCTTGGCGCCGAGATGCCTTGGTGGAGCCCTTTTACGATTCCTACCCGTGACGCTACGTGCAGGGTTTGCAATTTCGATCATCAAGTTCGATGGTCTGTGGAAAAATGCACTGTGAAAGCTTGGAGTCGTCGCTCTCTTAAACCAAAACCGCGCTTTTAAAAAGGGTCTGCGAATTCACTCCGCTGCAGGACACTAGACAATAAATCATGGCGAATAGCAAAAGCATCCCAGCGAATGACGAAACTCAAAATACAAGTAGGCAAAAAAAATGCTACGTGCGCAAAGACAATGAACACGACGGTTCACTCTCTCAATGTTTCTCCGCACACAGTATTTATTTTAGCACTAATCGTATGCTCAGCCTTGTCATTCGCTGAGATTTTTCTCATGTTTGAAGTGGTTTGACTGTCTCTTTGCTCTCCAGAAAAGTAAACTCCCATACTTTTTTTTACAGTGTGTCAAAGTACGTAGTTCTGCTTTCGCCAATAAAAGCAGTAGTCCTACTGCAAACGTGAGCGTTTTGCCAATCGTGGAGGGCCGACCCCAGTAGCACTTTTGGTCGCGCCCATCGCCATAAAGGAAATGGGGGGGGGGGGGGGTGCTAAAGGTACATGGACAAATGTGTCTGCTTTTGCATAGCGGTCGCCCTGAGCGAGTCCTTACCAAATCAAGCACCTCTGCAGCTCCGCTCTGGCGCCAGCGGCGTTGATTGCCCTCCATCATACAACTGCTTAAGAGGCGGATTAGTACAACGTAAGATTAGTGCCAAAACGATGCTATATCGCCAACCTAATGCGACTACGATTACGGCTATTAAAAGGCGCTCTGGAGTACCGGAAGTTTACAGTGCGGGTTATGTAGTTGCGACCCGGAAAGGTAACGTCGCTGAAGGATGCCACCGAACCTGGACTTTCCCTGATGGCCTGACCGATTTCCTCTGATCGAGCCACACAAAAAAACTTCGATCGAAGGCACAATTTTCTCCGGTTATGGGATAATGACGCTGCTTCGGCCATTTAATGCTCGTCTCTTGACCCGAAGACCGACCGTAATAAGTGGAAGTTTATAGGTTCGGAAGTCACGGAGGTCCGTCCCACCAAACACTCGTGTATACACTAATGTACTTTTAGGCATAAAATGTATAAACGGCCCTAAAGCAACAGCGATCATGATCTTCTTCTTCATTATAAATGCTACAGCATTATTGATAGAACCCTCTGAACTTTTTGTGTACGTCCGCCCGCTGTAGCCAACGAAGCAGGCGTCTCGGATGTGTTTTATATCTACTTCAATCATTCATAAAGAGGGCAATGCGCCTAACATATTCGATATGACATATTAGCTTCTGAATGGCAAATTCAGTCGTCAGGAGTCGTCTTACGTTTGTATAGGTACGATGCGCATGCTTTTATAATAAGAGAGAGAGAGAGACGCTTGGAATCGCTGTAATCCTACAACAAAAGTCGTTGGTTAGTCGCGGGAAGACCCGTTCCCCGGAAGTAGGCAGTTAGATGAGAAATTTGAGTTAATTGGTAGTAAATGTGATAGAAGAGTTCATGGACGTCGAAGAAAAATATTCCTAGAATTTACATAGCTGTTCCTGAGCAGTGTGAGATAGAAATGTGCAAGACGGTGCAAATGGCTGTTGCATTTCAATGACAATGCAGCGATTTCGACAACGTTTTCTTTTTCATTTTGTTCGTCTCGGCGAATCTATCCTATGATGGCGCAAGTGAAACAAAATTGATGAGACGTGCTCCACGACAACGCCCGACGTATCACGCGCAAAAAGCGCTCCTTGCACATTTCGGCAGGGAGGTGAAAGTTATGACCTTATTTGATATTCTGCGTTTTTTTTTTGTGTACTTCTTTCAGGTTGATAAATTTCAATGGCGGCAATAAAATTAAGCACTTGATTCTAGAGTGCTCCGGCACATGCGTTTTTTTTTTTTTTTCTGTTCTTTTCGCTTTATTTACAGATTTCAAGTTTTATCTGTTTTAAATCTTTGTTCAGAGATGATATCGGTGCGCAGGGGATTATACTCTATACGGCGCGGTAAATGAGCGGGCGGTGACGGGGTGTCGGCGTTGAACAAACACTCGTTTTGATCTAATGGCGATCGTGCGAGGGAAGCACGTCAAATTCGGCTACTATATTACAAAATATTTCGAAACTGATGGACTTCGTTCGCTTTCCGCGTCCTGCATTGCCTCGATCTTGGCAAATGATGGGGTACACGTTAAACTTTTATTTGAAGGGATACGAAAAAGAACGTTCCGAAGATTTACCTCAACACGATCGGACGTGAGGAAGTTCTTAGCAAGTTGAGATTTTTACTATAGACCAACACGCGGCCGTGACGTCACGCAGCTGCGGTGGCGCTGTCGATGGCACTGCGCACGCGCAGACGATTCACTTCACGTGAATTCGGTTTCTGCGCACGCGCAGTGCCCACACCTGGTGTGGGCAAACGAGAGCTTGTTTGTAAACAGCGTGTCGGTCTATAGCTGTTTTAGTTCTTTTTTTCAATTGAACACTCAAGAAGCTTTGTTCCGGTCATGTGCATTAGGCAGCTAAAATAGCCGGAATATTTAGTAAAGTTTTATGCTTTGTAATAACTACAGCGATTCTCTTGAATTTAACGAGCACTCACTAGCGTACAACCAGGAAGCATTGCTTTATGTTGCACATAGCGCATATTCTAAATATCTTAATTAGAATAAATTGAATATGAAGAAACGTATATCGACGCCGTATTTGTAATATTCCTCGACATAAAACTTTCTATGTATTGAATTCGAATAGCTGTACAATATATTAAAACAATAACATTTAAATAGAAAAAATAAAACACCCAATTACAAGTAGATCCAGTTTGAGATTATAATTCGTCAACTTATCTCAACAATAAATTTTTTCCGTGGTTTCCACTAGAAAGTGATATTGAGAAGAAATTGCATCTTGGAATCATAATCAAGGCTCGCTCATTTAGGTCATTAGTAAAGCTCTGTCAGTAATTAACCAGCAGTTACTGTACAGGAACCCGTCTCTAATCAAAACAAAATCCATTGTCTTTTTCGGATATTGTATACCAGCTTCTCAAACCCTATCTAAGCTTATATCTAAAAAAAATATATATATATATATACTTCTGCGTGTTTAATCCGGCCATGTAAAAATGTTTTCCATGCAACGAATCATGTTTTTCGCAAAGCGCTTGAATGTGGTGGTTCTGATTGGAAAATTGTACTCAGATGTTTTGTTCTTTGGAAAAAAAAATATTTATAAGCATACACATGCGCCGTGAGATGACCCGCTTGTTGCTGAACAAAGATCTGATGTATAGCTAAGTGATACAAGCCTGCTGCTCGCATCCAGTCTTGTTCACAGAACATTACACGGCCTAAGAGAACTCCGAGCTGCGCGACGCTCTTTCTCCTATGGATGCTCTTTTCGTGTGATCGCTTGAAGAGCAAAGACGCTCGCTTCCCGAAGCTCTCGACTCTCTTCAGAGGGAACGCAGTTTTGTGGAGAGGTACTTGGGGTACAATGATTTCAGTCAGCGGCGACATGTTCGAAACGCTACTTCTCCTTTTAATAAATTTGCATATTTTGAGATAATTGTAGGCACATAATTTCTATTACGTCGTCTTAAATTACCTTAAATTAAAAAAAATAACCTAAGTTACATAAATGCTGTTTTGTTGAAATGTCTGTTTCTCCAGAGTACTCTGGTGCACCATATTTCTGTGCAGTACGCATGGCTTCTTTTTAAAACTCTGCGGTGATAAAATAGATCCCATGTGGGGGAAACGTAAAGAGGTAACTGGCCCTGAAAGCGACACCGGCACATAATCCAGAGGTGGCTCAGCCCTCAAATATATTATAAAAAAAGACTTTCCAGATGTTTGACGCACCAGAAGCTTTTACTCGCAATACTGTCCTCGAGCCGGTTGTAAGGTATCGTCTTAACCACAGAAAACTGCTCCACTAGCAAAGTTGCACACGGAGGACAGCATCTCTCTTCATCTCCGCACATAAGGCATCAGTGGGTGCTGAGGAATCTCTTGTGCAAGATCTTGTCTAATCAAGGCTCAAAACACCGAACGGGCCTCACTATGGCACCGTCATAATAGCAGTCACAGGCGATAACACCGACAATTTCGAAGCAGTCTCGATAGAGCTGCGGAGAAAGTCACCGTACTTACGTGTTTCATGGCTGGTCGCTTCTAGCAGAGCAGCCGCTCCGGCTGCTCCCGTGCTGAAGCGCACGTTTCCACTACGCTACGGAAGTCCACGGCGCTCCGACTACAGCATAACCGCGGTAGTTCGCACGCAACTCCTCGTCGATGCCCGACGACGACAACGTGTAGTGGACGCAGTGGGCGCCCGCTTCAGGAACGCGTGGGAGGGGGGCACAAGCACTGCCGCCGCGCTGCGGGCGACGACGAAGACCACAAGAGACACACAGTACGGAGTCCCCGCGAGAGAGGACCGCGGCGTATTCCAGGGCTCGGAATGGGATGCTGGCCTGGGACCGGCACACTGTCGCTTTAATACCTCCAGAGGGGCAAAGGTGAACCCTCTCCTCGGAGGAGATGCGCGCGATGCCTAGTGGCTGCTGCCGCCGGCAGGAACTGGGTCAAACAATATGGGACGGGCGCCTGAAAGGGAGAGTGCGACTTCGGAGGAAGTCTGCCTGCAGCGGGGGCTTCACCGCCGTGCACCAGCTTTCGCCCGGCCATCGTCGCTCGTGCTTTCACTCTTCCTTCGCGTCTTTCTAATCTTCTTGGAGGATTGTCCTCCGGGTGGTCAGTGCCTCGGGGTCGCTGGTATCCCCCGAGTTGACCGGAATGACGGGCAGGGGGAGACGAAAGCCTTGAATGGGGAATTATCCGGCGTTTTCCATCGCACTTGCTGTCATTTTTGAGAAGCCCTGCTTTTGTGCGAAGTCCAGGTGTCTCCGGAGACACAAGGGTTCGGCGCGGCTCGAAGTGTCACTTTACTTGCTGCTTCGTTTTCCACAAAAACAGTGAACGAGGTCTTTGGGGAAGCCTCTAAAGCCAAAAGTGCTACTACATTTAAGGAAATTGAGCAGTGAACACATTTCAAATGTCTCTTTTTATTTATGGCAGCAGGTAGGGTCTGCTGGCACCGAGAAAAAAAAAAAAACATGATCATTCGTACGCGCATAATTTTGAAGCTTAACGGCAGGTCATGCATATTAAAAGCTGGTTACCACCGCAGATGCTTGTAACACGCCTGTCAAGTTAGTTTAACGAAGGCCTTTCAGCCTTACTTTTTTACGCTTTCTGCAAGAAGTTAAACGACATTCTTGCTAAGGAATCCACGCTCAATGTAACGTTTACACGCATTTATCTATGGTAGACTGTCGTGCTATGATGCACAGCTTTATTTAGGTTGCGCGCAATGATGCCACAACTTAATTTTTAGTAGGCGTTCTATGATGCAGTAGATTCAGCCTATAGCGCCTTGGCTCTATCACCTATATTTCAACAACCTGTATTTTACAGCACCAAATGTTTATACGAAATCGGTAAATGATAATATGTGCCCACTTTGCCATGTTAATTTCCGCTTACACTATCGTTCAAGCAGAAAGCTTTCTCCACTCCAAAACTTAAGAATGATAAAATGTTATCATTGTACTTTTATATTTTATAGCTTTTTTGATTGATTAGTTTTCAGATAGTAACTGTAACCTCATCTGAGCGTAACGCTTCATATTTATTTGTTTTGTTATTTTTGGGTGCAAAAGGGGAAATTTGTTTTCAGAATCACACACCTGAGTCAGCGCTCCGAGAACGTTGCGAATGGTAGATCGGTTTTAATTGCTGAATTAACCAGTCATCTTGGTTTCCCAATTGCATTTATTTTTTAACTCCGCACATTTCGTGATATGTAAAAATTTGTATTAACTTTGGAAACAAAATATTTCTGACTTTACTTGCCTTAAAGTTACAGACTTTTTAGAGCAGCATTTGAAGTAAATAAATCTATTGAGTGTTGCCTGACAAACCGAAAGAAATAACTTTTTTTTTATATTGAGATATAACAATTGTGCATAGACTCGATATTTGAAAAGCGCGGCTCATGTGTTACTTTGTGTTAATAATACAGATCCTTTTTCTGAAATAAAATAATGCTTAACCTGTTTCAACGGCTCGCCAGGCTTCAAGTGGCTGAAACCGTAAGCTAAATTTTATCTCAAATTTTTTTTTTTTAATTTCTTGTGAAGATAAAGTGGAAGGTATAAGAATATGGCAGCCTGAATTATTATTTGCAAATTACTCTCAAGGGGTGGGGGGGGGGGGGGGGCAGAATATATTCCTGAGTGTGCAATTCCCGACGCCATCTTTGTTTCGCTTCCTGCTGTCAAGGAAAGTCAATAAAGCGTCGGTATAATTTATAAGGCTATTGTTATTAACAAATGTCCGGAAGGCTGGTAGCGCATTTTCTCAGGAACTTTCAATGAACCCATGTTACATAAATTTGTTTCTTTTTTTTTTTTGGTTCACCGTTTTGGTTTTGTGTGTTCCATCTAATGCCTTAACAAAAAATAACAAAAGGGAATTAAGGAAAATGAAGTTAATAAGCTCATATAGCAGAAAAGTTGTGTCGCTTTTATTTGTATTTCAAGGCAGTAAAATGATCTTGGGGTCCCATAGAAAAAAAAAATTCCGAATTTGGGAAGCTGATGAAGATTAAATCAAATTACATTGAATGGCAGTCGGCCTTAATTAAATGCGAAAATAACCATCTGCAGGAAATTAAATTTTACTGGCCAACTGCTGCAATATATATATATATATATATATATATATATATATATATATATATATATATATATATATATATATATTATTTTTTTGTCAAATTTTGTAGCACAACCACTCCATAACAATTTTCGCCTTAATTTCTTCTCAAAGCACGCTGTGCGCTGTTTGAGGATCAAATACAATTTTTTTTCCAAATTATGCTATCTCCAATGGGACACTGCACGACGCGTCAACTGATCAGTGTCCCAGCGAAGCCATTGTTTCTTATTGAAAACCATAGCAACTGAATATTGCATACCAGTGTAAAACACAAAAACCCACGGGCCACGACGCGATCTCAGAACCGCGTCGAAGAGCAGCAGTCCATGGCTTAAAGGCCGACGTACACTTCGCGCTTTCCACGTTTGCCCGCCACCTCCTTTCCTATATCCTCTCCACGTTTTACCTTGCCCCAACCTGACTCCCCCTCGCAGCTTAGGAGAGGGGAGCGCTAAAAGGATTATCTTTTCTGCAGAAAACCAAGGTTGTACGTCGGCCTTTAAGAGTGGCAACCCTGCCCAGTCGCGCCGTATCGAGCGGAAAGATTTAACAGAGCCTGCTCCGAAATTTTTATTCTACAGACGAGATTACAGAAGCTCTGTACACCGACTAAGATATCTTACGAAGTAATCAATGCACTTTTGGTTGAATAATTAATCGGGTATTAAGGTTATTAAAGAGATTGTAAAATTGGTAAAGCGTTCCAAAATTATAAGCATAACTTTATCCTTTCAGGAACCCAAATGCCGGGGATTCATGCAGGCTTCACAATTCGGAACCTGTATGTTTAAATGAGTCAATTTCTTTGGTCTTTCTGACATATTAAATGAAAGGGGGAAAAAAAGAAAAGAAGCAAGCACTTTCTTAATATTGTCAAGTTGGCGGCTATTACTAAAGAAGTTATTGGAAAGTATAGGGTATGTGGTATTTACCTGAAAGTTTTGATTTTGCTTAAATACATGCATTGGACAAATTGAAAACAAAAAACAAAGAAAATCAGCGCTCTACACTTTGCATACTGCTAGTATATTTTGAGTAGCACTTTTTAACGTTATTTTGACGCATGTGAAAACAATAAGTACGCCATGTGAACTCCACATGACGTTGCGGAGAAACAGAACTTTCGCCAGCCATTTTGTTTAATTTTCACGTATCGTTAGACAGTTACGAGAAGTGTGTCATTGCCCACCCTACAGAAGGCTACACTTTTGAAGGAACTGTCGGTTAAGGAATCAGTCGACGAATATTTTTTTGATAAATTGTTTGGTAAGTCAATCGAATATTTTCCCAGTAGTTTATTTCAGGGTACATGAAATAAAAGGCGCCGGAGAAAAAAAGGCACCATTGCCTAGCGACCGGTCGTATCTCCTAATTTCCAATATTTGTTTTCATTAAACTTTTGCAATAACATTTCACAAGTATTTTTCGCACATCTTATGCTATGTTAAGCGGCGACCATTCCTCTGGCCCAAAAATGGTAGCCTCAACATTTTTACACAAAAGCGAAGATATTTATAAATGAAGACACTTGCGCAACAAAACTCAGTCTTAGCGAGGCTGCCTGAGTTGATTCTGGTTTGCACAAAGAAGTATATAGCAAAATTATTACTGTGGTTATCACAGCTCTTATTTCGAGGTTACAAATTATGCGCTAAGCAAAACCAGTTTTTGTTCGTGTGTTTACTTTTAATCCGATCATTTTCCCCGGAAATGCAGAATATTGGGAGCTATATAAGCGAATGTTCGTTTTGAGCTGAAACGTCGCAGTCGACTTTTATTTAGGAAGCTTCTGGTTTGCGCTTTCATGGGGTACATCTTGTTTAAATATTTTGTAAAATGCTCGGAAAATTAGGAACTAAAAACAAAGGCTCTGAATGAACTTCGCAACTACCGCTGACATTTCCCTAACACATTGCTTGTAGAATTTTAAGTCTTCCAGTAAGTTGTCAGATTTTTTGTCGATCATGTCGAGCGACAATATAAAAAAAACAAAAAACACGTGATTAAAGGAAATTTTCTTCATATAATCTTTCTTAAAACCACCAGAATTTGTTTTATTGTCGTCAAAGTTAGCACGGTGGCAATTTCCAGTCAGCATTCCTATATTTGGTGCCATTCAAAGGCGGCTTCAATAGCGTTGCCTATTTTTGAACTTGTCTTTCCCTTTCCAACGTTGTTGTTGTTTTTTTTCAAAAAACAATTAGGAATGTTTTTAATTAAAGTAAAATGAAGGGCTATTTGGTGATAAGCGCCCTCCGGCGCCAAGGTAAGGCATGAAATTGAACGCTGAAACCATTGTTCCTCAGGACCTGCCTTCGATTAAACAAAACTACGAGGCGGCCGCTTTTACCTTATATGTCATATATTGTCTCGTTTGGGCCTAAAGGAATAATGGTTACCGCAACATTTTTGTATTAAACCTTACATCTTACTTTCTTTTACCTACACGAAAAAAAACACTTTTGATCTTTATTCTTTCCAAAGAAACACACGAAAAAACAAGTTACTGCGATTCATTAAAAGAAAACAAAATAGCGAATGACAAAGTTGAACCGACCTCTTCACCCAGAAGCTCAATCTATTCTTGGATGCTGAACATGACTTTATATTTCATCGGCGTTGCGCGCAAACTAAACTTACTTTGTAATAACAGTTTTCGACGCGCGTCATTCTTTCAATATGCTCAGTTAGGTTTAACGATTGAATGATTCAATGACGTAACAACACTTCACATCCTGCATTGTTACAATAAGAAAATACCCTCAATAATTTGTACTCTAGCCATTGATATCACAAAGTGTCTCATCAAGAAGATGCTTCCCAATTGAATCGTCACTGTCAAGCTACAAAAATTTAGACCAGTGCACAACGATGATTGGATTTTGGCCTGGGGCATGCCAATAATTATCATATAAAAATGATGGCGATACAGTCGCCACGCTAGATATCAGTAGTGCCTTGAGCGGTCAGGGTCAGTATATCTCACTACGGAGTGTTGAAGAGTTGGCATAGGGGTGACCTTAACAAAAGTAGCTAACAAGACCACACAACCCGCATATTCTAGAGCTGTAAATATATACGAAAACGGTCTTCAACAAACGCTTTTTCTTGCAACATGCAAATTATTGGACCAGTCACCAATTAGTTACGAATTGAGGGGAGGGCGAGTTAAAAATAACTACGTCCGAGAGATTCTTTTTCATGGGTTCAAATGTAGAAGTACACCGAGTCATCGATCATAGATTACGAAGGTGTTCCATCAAAGAACGGCTTTTCTTGTGTGTGTGTGTGCGCGTGGAAGGGGGAGGGGGTGGCAACACTTGGAGCCACCTATTATTTAAAAACAATTTTTATGATCCAAGGAGAAGTCTACTGCAGTCATTTTTTTGTTTCGATGATGGGTTTGTATAGTGATCCTTGACCGTCGCCTCAGGCCCTAGTCAAATATCAACACACAGCCGTCCATTCTCTCTCTAGAAGACTTTGATCACGACTACAGCGTGAAGGCAAACAATAACAAACAAGAACAACTTGACTATCGTCTGTCTTCTGTGAGAAACGCGTCCCAAAGCGGCGAACCCCAGTTCCGTCGTTCGAGTAGCAGCGAAAAGAGCGCGGACCGACGTAGAAACGTCGACGGACTTCGCCTCGCGGGCACGGCCGAAGCCAGCAAGCTATCGCTGAAGGTCGTCGGGTTCAAGGCGCCTGCACGGCAGGCTCCTCCGGCAAGGCTGGTCTGGGACGCCTTCGCATTTTGAGCCCAGAACAAAGACGCACACTGTGTCCGCTCTTTGAGTTCGGCATGCCCCGGGGGCTACCCCCAGCTAGTAGTGGTGCCCACTTCAACGGACTGTAATTTAGCGTAAAGCCTGACTGAATATTGTTTTCTTTTTACTGTCGTTCGCACCGGCCTCCTGCGGAGATGATTGCGCGCGCGAAGGATGCTCGAAGAGAGAAGTGGAGTTACGTCGGGGGGAAGGCAGAGCTGTCGAAAGCCCAAGATGGAAGTTCGATTTCGGGGTGAGATGGAAAGTTTGCAAAGACCGTTCCAATAATCGCCTCCTGCGCGCTGCCGTCCTTTGTCCACAGGGCCGTTGAACGCGCTCTGGGCATTCGCATTAGCTCGCTTCTGCGGAATTCCGGACACCGCGCATGTCTCCACAGCTAAGTGACTCGTCCTTTGTTACCTGGGTGATAAGCGCATGAAAGGTGCAGTGATCACTAAAATTATCTGGAGCACGCGACCGGTGTCTTGCCTAACATGGCAAACTCACACGACGGACCGAATGACGATTTCTGTCCGCAGACGTGTATCACGTGACCACAGTCCCCAATGTCTGCGATCTGCACGGATTTTCGGCGGGGATTGACTTAAAAGCGCCTAATTCAACAACAGCATTTTTTTTGGGGGGGGGGGGGGGGGCGAGCAAGTTAGGTATGACGCATTATTGTGTTTTGTGCGTTCGCTGGTTGGTTTTATCGCGCGATACTTGGTTCCACACGTCAAAAAACCTGCACTGACTTTGCCCGGCTGACGCACCGAAGGTTGCGGTACTCATCCGGATTCGTGTCAAGAAGCTTATGTCAAACATCGTGTAGCAGGCCGAGATCTTTTCTGCACGTTCATTCCACCTTTCACCCAGCAAGATCTCTCTTGTGGCTCTTATACTAAAGTGTTTTCCGCGAGTGTCCGGTGCGTGAAGGCATCTCCAAATGCCCATTGCTAGCTAAGAGCTTTGTGGCTTCTACGCCGAAACATTCTCCAGCAGGACAATGCTTGTTTCATGCCCTGGGTTAGTAAAGCTAGTGGCGCTTCGCACTAAGCCTATTAGGTGTTCTGTCTCGCTCTGTACGTAACAGTGGCACACAACGATTCTTTTTCGCAGTAGTGCCCGCGACCGTAGTGGCAAACGTCTGTTTCGTTCTTGGACACCGATGCCCCTGTAGGATGCGGTCGTTTCTCGCGGCACTGTGGTGTCGCGAATAGGTCCGGTCCGTCCACGCTGTCGTCTGCTCGTCATCCCCTTGGTGTGGCTGCGCTTGGCAGACGGACGTGACGATCCGCGGACGTGCTGTCACATTATGAATCCGTCTGCGGATCAGTCCGCCATGTGAATCGGCTGATTGACCCCGTAAGTGTGACGCCAAACAAACCTACGGACAAACCGTTGCTAGAGGCGTTGCTGTGAACGAATACTTGGGACAGAATTTCCCTCAGAAAGAACCATCGTTCAAGAATCGGTCGTGGTAAGATGTTGTAAATGTAAGATGTAGGAAGCCTACATCTTACATTTACAACGACCAACGTTTGCCGAGGATCGGAATTTTCTGAAATATTTGCGACGGCAACTTCTGGTGTTCGAGACGTCTCGAGATGCCTGCTACACACAACGAACGGATGACGAACGCCTACGGAATGACTGAAGCATGCCGTCTGCAGCAATTTGAATCGTTCGCATAATGATAAAATTTTGATATTGTATTAAAAGCGAATTATATATGTGTGCGATGCGGGATACTTTCTCACTAAAATCATCACACGTGTGGAGATGTGCTCAAAATACCGCGAGAGAAGCATTTGCTTAGAACATGATATCAAAAAAGCGTCAGGCCCTCTTTTTAGATTTTGCTGTTGATGTGCATTGTAATGAAGGAACAATTATTGTGACTTTAATATGAACGGTTCAGGACACCAAAATTTGTTTTTCAGGCTCGCAATTCGGCTGTGTGTTTCGTACCTGCTTGTAATCATCACGCTGAGATAGAATCCTGCAGATTCTTCAATTTTTAGCAAGACCCGAAATAGCAAAAAACCTGGATAATAGCATCGCGTAATTTCTAAGTAGCTGTTACGGACAGTTCGTTTGATCACTCAAATGTGCAAAGGCAACTTTGGTGCCGTCACAACTCCTTGAAACGTGCGCTGTCCTGCACTTTGACGTTGATACACTTCACGTCGTCGTCGTACGTGATTGGGCTTTACCAGTGTTTTCGCAATTTCCAATATTGCGGAAGTAAGCTCCACGGGATGTCGTTCGCGCCCTCCCGCACCTCGAGCGTCGATAAAAGCTGTGCACGGGCACTCGTCGCTTCCGAAATCCAACAGAGAGTTGACCCAAAATCTTGAAGTTTTGTCGCTGTCACCAACTTAAATTGACGCAGTGGCGTACTTCCTCAGAAAAAAATCCCTGAACCCGCGAAGCCACTGTGTCGTCTGCTAGCAAGGCAAACCCGGCTGTGAAACTTTTTTTCGAAATTTTATCATCATTTTATGGTACTGAGATAATAGAAAACGTATTCGTGATTAGATATTGAGAAGACACAATACTTACAAAACAATATTTATGTTTTTAGCAGTCAATTTTTAATTTCACATCAAGCCTCCCTGCATTTGTCGATAACAAAAACCCTAATTAAAGTTTTTTTGTTTTTTTTTTAGCACGGCGAATTATTGTGACGTCCTTACTTGCGAAGTTTATTCGCGACTCCAACGAAATCGACGACGCCTTGCGGCTAGAACCGGAAAGCTGTGGCGGCAGGTTCGCTCGCCAGCCTTGTCGAGTGAATGAAATATTCACAGCGAAGCCGTGAAAGTAGGTTGCAGAACAAGGGGATGAAAGTCGCCATTAGGAGCGCTGTACTGGCGGCACCCAAAGAACTGCTCCATGGCGTAGCGCTCAATAGAACAACCCGAGCAAGGGAGGCCCCTCACCGCACCGTGGACACAGCAGCCATTTTGCCGGCCGGCTAATATATAATTATCGCCACTTTTTCGCACGGAGGTGCATGTGTGGCTGTTCAAAGTCGCTGATTGAATGATTCAATAAGTAGGATTTTATGTTTCAACTCAATGAGGCGAAAACGTAGGTCGCCTTGCGGGCAAACTTGCTGGGTTTTTCCTTGTCAAACCAGAGATTTCGTCCTTGAGCGAGCAACCTCTCCTTATCAGACACTTGCATTGAACACTGTGTCATAAAGCAGCGGTCTGGCTGCCACAAGGATAGCGTTACCATGAGATAAGACGCCGTTAGCGTCTTCCAATCAGTTTAGTGACCACACTCTAACAAAGGTCTGTGCGTCTACTTTCACGCACACCACTCGGAGAGCCGATCACCGCACCTTACGGAGGCAGCTCAGCGAATGACGATGCCGAAACTTATGTTTGGACCAAAAAACGCAGTCTGCGTTGTGACATTAAGCAATGCAAGCCTGACGTTTTGCGTTGCTAAATGTCACAACTCAGACTGCGTTTTCTTGGTCTAAACATATGTTTCGGCATCGTCATTCGCTGAGCTGCCTCCGTAAGGTGCGGTGATTGTACGTGAAAGTAGACGCACAGACATTTTTTAGAGTGCACTTTGCATACGATTTGGGGGGGGGGGGGGGGGTTTCGGTAGATACGTCTAAGTGTTGGTTGGATTGGTGAGCTCTGGTTGTCTACTTGTATATCTCTTGGTTTGTTTGATTGATTCCTTTCGTGGTGGAAGTGACGTGGCGACAAGGCAGATGCAGGGTTGTGCTTCTAATCGTTAGATCGTGTGATCGAGGACAGGACTTGGTCGATGTTTTGGTACTTAAGTTTCCTATGACCGTCATAAAAAAGAAAAAAATATATATATATATATAGAGAGAGACAGCAGTAATTTGGATGCAGCTTGTCACAGCTTAAGAAACGAAAGGCGTGGTTCTTTCACATTTCATTGCTTCACGATTCATGCATTGGTGTTTATGTCGGCAAAATCCCACAACCTTATTGGCGATAAAAAGGCTCTTGAAACTCGCCACGAACTGCGTCTCTTAAGCAGTTGGTGCCTTCTTTTCGCGATCTGAATGCTCCACCGAAGGTAAGAATTTAACAAACAATACAGTCATGTCTGTTAATACGGACCTCCGTAAATATTAATGCTCTATTGAAGCAATGTTTAAGGACAAACTAGGTAAATAGGTGCATTTTTGTGTCTTTAATACAAACAACTCACAATATAGACATTCATTTTGGGAGAACGGATGCGTCCTTAGTGTAACAACACAGGCATTTCCCTAATCACAGGGATTTCTCTTCTGCCGAAACCGAAGAAGGAAAGTGACTGAGTTATTGACACTTCGTTTGCCTCGTTTAACGGGGAAATTCAATTCTTATCTGGGTTTATACTGTACTTTTGGCACCCTGGAAATCTTTTCTTTATGTCTTGTTATATATATATATATATATATATATATATATGTATTAATACCACGCATGTTTTTGTTTTGCATTTTTCGTAGTCATTTGACCGCAAATAACTAGTTTAAAGTACCGCTTGTCCTTGTCCACTCCCTCATGTCTGTCGTCTGTGTTTGCGCAAACACGTTTACTCAGTATCATTCACCAACTAGCCCAACAACAAGTCTCGCTAAACTACACGCATACAGTTTGTGCAGGGACGACCAGGGGGACTCAATAGAGGGTGCTCATTGTCACGATAAGTAAAACAATTCTCTAAAATATGTTAATTACCATTTTTAATTCGTGAAACTGGACATATGGTTTTAATTAGAACCTTGAAAAGCCTCATCGAAAACTTTATAAAGACCTTGGGCAAATGGGAAGCGCAGCAGTGCGCTAATGTTCCCACTCGTGCAACAGGCACAAGGCTGCGGCCATGCGCCGAGAAACTGAGGGAGAGAAGGAGACGAGAGGGGACGTCAGAACGCCGAGCTCTGGTTGGAGTGAATAGTGGGTAGACCGAAAGCTAGCTGCCTTTGTCTCCAGTGCACTTGTCGAACGCGTTAGAGCACGGAACGCTGGCGTCCGACATTTGGCTTCCGCATTCAGATTTGTTCGACAAGTGCAGTGGACACAAAGACAGCTGGCTTCAGGTCTACCCACTAATCACTTCAAACAGATATCGGCGTTCTCATAAGAGACGGAAAAATCGCTCGTGTGCGTTATCGCACTTTAGAGCTCTACCGTGCTTCCTACGTGGTCCAAGTATTTCTAATAATGACTGATATAATGTTGTTCAATGCCGCTCAGAAAGTTTTTTGATTAGAACCCTATGTTTTTTTTTCATTAATTAAAACGTTAATTGAAGTAATTTAGTTAATTGGCAAACTAATTCTTATGTCTAGTGTTTTATACTAAGCCCCCCAGATACTTGTAACTCGTGGTTAATTTGTAATCATTCGAGTATACTACACAACTCTTGAGAAAGAAACCGAGAAGGCGGAGGATAAAACTCATGGCCCAGATGTATAAGATGCCTGACCTTTTGATATATATACACTCCATGATGAACTGGACTCCGTGTTGGGAAGTATCTGGAATCGCGTAAATAGTTTGATTGTGGTTTGTTCGCGTGATAGTCTGGGTCGGTTCCCCTTTCTCCCTGGCGGGTGATACTCGAAATATGTGGAACATCAACTTGTCAGGCTTGTGTGCCACTGCCACTCCAAAATAGTGTGAACGCCGGTCCAATGAACACCACTGTGAAGAAGGCGGGGTAAAATATAACAAATAAAAGTAAATAGGTGTATGTTTATACAGCCTGCAGTTAGTCTGCCTCAACGGGCGACTTGTTTCTCAACTGTAGATGAGCAATTTAGCCAGTGCAATACAACCGCTATCCTGGGGTCTTTAACGTGCACCAAGCAGTAGTGATATAACACGTATAATAATAATGTATCTTCCTTGGTTCGGCAATATTGATTCCAAACCCGACTTCATGGCATACCCATTCTCCAGTCTACTGTAAAGTTCCACATGCCTGAACAAATTACGAATTATAAATACTTTTCTTACCTTGTTCCATCTAAATTCAACACGCCGATTAAAATAATATTCATAGAAAATTCCCATCAAATGGTCAAATAAGGCAACTGACCGATATTTTAAAAGAACCCTGTTGCCTGCTTTTTTCTTTGTTATAGAACTTTCAGTGCGCCGCATTTGTTCTCTGCCTGAAATTGCATACCTTTGATTCTGCTGACGAAGCTATCGCTTGCCAAGCCACACTGCACGCGTAGACTTTTTATTTTTTGTTATTGCCCCCAACTATGAGGTCAAAAAAATTAAATTGAACTGAATAACGAGCATGGTTACCCTGAAATCGCAAACGGAACTATTTTTTCTTGCTAATAATAATCCCTGGAGAAGGGGAACAAAGGGGACAAAGGACAAACAGAACTCTTCAAACAGAGCTAAGTGACTGGTGCGCCACCGAAAAAATCTGCCTGGTCCTGGTATCGAATCAGGGACCTCTCCATTTCCAATGGAGCGCTCTACCAACTGCGCTAACCAGGAGTTAGACGTCAGCAGAACAAACGAGTTTTATTAGCTGCCACTAGTCTAACGCCAGCAAAGGTGGACGGCCTGCCTTTGAAGGTTATGGTGACAATACAATTAATGCAAAGGTGCAAGCGAGCTGGACAAGAATGGCAATAATAATCTCTGCAGAAGGGGAACAAAGGGGACAAAGAACAAACACTAATCTCCGAACACAGCTAAGTGACTGATGCGCGACCGACGTGTGACATCTAACTCCTGGTTAGCTCAGTTGGTGCGCGACCGCGACTGACGTCTAACTCCTGGTTAGCTCACTTGGTAGAGCACTCCACTGGAAATGGAATTGGTCCCTGGTTCGAAACTAGGACCAGGCGGATTTTTTCGACCGCACAACAGTCCCTTAGCTGTGCTTGGAAATTTCTGTTTGTCCTTTGTCCCCTTTGTTCCTCTTCTCCAGAGATTATTATTGTCATTCTTGTCCAGCTCGCTTGCACCTTTGCATTATCATCGTTATTTTTTTTCGCTTGGATAGAAAAACGCGAATTATTACATTCCAGCTGTAAGCTTATTATTGCACGTTTTATCTGAACTGGGACAGGCAGCAAAATGGTTCGGTTCTATATGTTTACACCAAGATACGTCGGTCAATTTAGGCTCGAAGTTTATTCTTGGCCTCGCCAAGCGCATGGATCTTCTTGTTATACAAAATATGATCAGTTTATCGAACATCAGATCAAGAAACTGTTTTCGTAGTAAGCTCGTTATAATATGAAAATTGTACCGTCACTGTGTGCGCGTATGACAGCAACGTGATCGGTAAGTGTTGGTGTTCGGCGCCAATGGCATTAGTGACGGTTCACCGCACTGATTTTGCTCTTCGGACAAATTATAGTCCAGATTCGATACCTTCAGACCTGTTTTGCACAACAATGAGTGCCTAAAAATTGTTGATATTTATTACTCGCGAACAAAATTAGCTTTGAGAAACTTAGAGTTTAGGCCCAGGAACGAACTTTACTTAATTATTTTAGTCCTTTTATTGTTTACCTTAATATATTTCTTTAAGTCGTATTCAAGAAACTAGACATACCTTATGGCAATCACTAACTTTCTCAAAGAAGTTTCGGATAAATAAAGTATCAAATTGAAGGCATGTATATTCGTGTAGAAAAGTGATATTTTAAAGCATTCTCACAATGTGCCGGTGAAAAAAAAATCAGTTAATTATTAGCTTGTAGTTGACTAAGAAGAAGGAATCAGAACTGGGTATGGGCAGATGATCATCGCAGCGACCACTAGTATAAATCATTCTTTAGACAAGCGAAGATTGATTAGCCAGCCCTGCATAGCAGGTGGATGATCAACTACCACTTTAAACAATAGTCGGTTATCTTTGTTTCTCAAAGGGTCACATTGAAACGATACTTCAGTAACCAGTGGCTGTACAGAACCCTCGAGATGATGCGTTAATAGCAATACGTAAAATAATTTAAGCAGCAGGACTATTACAAAAAAAGTGTTTTTTTTTTAGAAGGACGTTGAACAATGTTTTCTGCATTAACAAGTAATTGTAATGAAGTATATGAATTTTAGGGTAAGAAGGTTTAGAAAAGTCCAACACATTTTTTGGGGGTATTGCAGTCTTCAAGACACAAAAAAATCGTAGGGCTTGCTTAGCTTTCGATGACTGCCAAAGAACACCACAGTAAGCGTGGCGTTTTTTGGCAGACCACGAAATAAGTAAGAAAACGAGAACAGTATAAAGGAAACCATCAGAATAAAAATGGGGTGATGTACGCTGCATTCAAATAAAAGTGCATTCCTCCTGTTGTGGAATTATTCCACGACAAAACAGCCATGGTCCAACGTTCCCGAAGGTCGCCAACCCTCCTAGCACAGCCAGACACACCAGGACGTCTCCCCCGCGCCAAGCCAGGCATCTGCACGAGGAAACCGTTGGGGCCCTGCTCGACATCGGGACACGAAGGAGGCCAGACGGCAGCTGGACTTGCACCGACTGCCGTCGACAGCCAAGCACGCTGAAGCTGAAGCGTCGACACGGCCACCTAGGCGCCGGCTGCAACGGTCGCTTCGTGTGGAACGCTGAATTAAGCAACGTGACGATCTGCGTGGCAGCCGACCCTTGGAGCGTGCACAGTTACGGGCACGCTCTCTCGGAGACCGAGTGAGTGGCCTTTGTTTTAGGCGTCCCTCTTTCTCTGCTAGCGCACTTCCTCCCTGCCCGCAAAGACACTCGTCTGGGCGGAAAGATGTCGTACGGTCTTTCGTCCGATAACGGGGCGCGTCATGAGAGCTCAGCCAAAGGTCAGCCGAGTGAAAGCGATCGGTTTGCTTTGTTTCAGGGACTGTTTTCGGTGCCAGGATAAAGACGCAGTAAGAAGTTTTTGCCAACATCTTATGGAACTAGACATGTCTACAATGGCTTAGTGTGAGCTATGCTTACGTGCATAAGCTTTAGTTGCATCAAGTGTAGAATGTCGCACATATTACCGTGGCTATGCTATGCATAAGCCCAAATAGACGATAAGTTAGGAAACAATTATTCCACTTTCTTTTCCCACCCTTCCACGACCACTACTTGCGTCTTATCTACATGTTACGGCATTATTTAGTCCGCAATGACAGCGCTTTTATTCACTCAAGCAAGCTATGGTATTATTTTTATGAGCTACGTTCTTCCTGGATATTCGCATTTGTGGCGAGCATTTGCCGATTGTCACTTTGATTATCTATCTCATTCGCATGAATCTTTTTATTCTTGACCAATATTTGCTCCGCACTTTTATTTTAACTATTCTAACCTGGTCAATTCAAAGCGTCTTTCTTGTATCCCTTTTAGAGGAGCACGTTCAAGGCCTTTAGAACGAACTCTTAGAAAGGGTCGGCGAACCAGCGCACGCCGATAGCAGTGCGCTGGTTTGACAATCGGCTCGAAGAATGATGAGCAGGCAAAATGCTTAGGTGTCTGCATGAGGTCGGAAGTATGACGCTGAGCATTACGTTTAACGTGCTTACACTATGCTCAGTGCCACAATGCAAACCTCATTTTTAGGCCGAAGACATAGTTTCGGCCTAGCCATCCGTCCAGCTATTTTAGTAAATCGCAGTGATTGGCTCTCCTAATGCTCTGGAGGAATACAGACGCGCGTACATTTTCAAGAGGCAATTTATTGACTCTGAAAGGTTAAGATACGCAGGGCGTAGCGACTCAGATGACGACGTTTGCTATTGAGGAAGAGCTTCCTCCAGAAAGAAGGAAACATTCCCTCCGATTTCCCCTTTCCATTGGAGAAAGAACTAGACCCTTCTTTTCGTGGGAAGTAGCTCAGAGACCCGCTTTTGTGGCAAGAGGTGGAGAGAAGACTTCCAGAGGTAATGGAAAGAAGGAAACTGGGAACCGGTTTTCTACCCAGCAGAAGACGATTCTGTAGGCTGGTCCGCTTTATGCTCTCAGTGACCATAGTTCACGTGGACGACCAATATATCTCGTGCGCAATTTAGGAAACAAGAATCGAAGCCACCACATCTGTACACCAACTCATGTTTACAAACAAACGGGAGCGCCCCCTAGTGGACGCCACCGGCGCCGCGCATGCGCGAGGGGGTGTGGGCAAGAACCTCGCCGTCGCCCATAAACAAACCACTGAAATGCGATGTTATCGGCGTCGGTGTGGGTCCCCCTGCCCTTTTTCGCGTTCGAATTGTTGATTCTACGTCTTCCTGGCAATGTCTGACTACTTGAGCGGCCTCAGACAAATTAACAAGGCTCGTTACACCGCGAAACGTCGCGTCAATAATGGACATGCGGCGATACATTCCGCGTGGACGCCGCAGAATGTACGCTAAAGCATGATGAGATTTCGCTCGCAATTTTCAGTCACGACGTCGCTCGGGCTGCAAAAGCGTGAACCGTAGCTGAGATGGTCGACGTCGATAGTGAAAATCTAAATCAGAATCAGACCATGTGAATCAGGTATAACAAGTCGCTGGCCACTGGTAACAATGATTAACATCTTCTTGTATTTACTGTTTACATGGAGCCTGCTTACCAACCTTCAAACGTAAGCTTTATGAGGCCTGCACTTACTTCTTATGCAATTAACGGACCCGCGTTTTGTCTACGGGCCGGTGTCGTCTAAAAGATCAGACGACAAGCAGAAACGTTTGAAAGAGCAGACGACAGTTCGAACGATCAGGCGACCGTTTGAACTTGAAGACGCGCTGAACGTAGTCCGCAGGTAGTCCGTACAACTTGACGGTTTTCCGGCGTTCATGCTGGAACAAAACAAATAAATCTGATGGTTCAAAGTATCCGTGAATTCAGCTCAAAGTGCTTCCCGCCCAAGCAATCGTGGTCCGACGGCGTATGATTTTCTTTTTTCACGGCACATATCCACGTTCTCAGACGAACCGAGCACATGAAAACTGACCTTCGAAGCTTTCTCGACTCTTTTGGTACAGCCCCAGTCGCGGCGGTTTGACGAAAAGGCAGGTTTTCGTCGGGTTCCTTTCAAAACAACGCAAAAATACACGTCTCACATAGGGCCTTCCGCCCACAGTCCCAGACCGGAAGTGCACCTGACGCGCCACCACCGCGCCGTGACGTAACAGAGATGAGTTCGTGTGTACACCCATGCTCCAGTATACTGTCGTCACTGGCCTCCTTTTAAACAAGGTGTCAAAAGCTAGTGTGTGGGGCTCCCTCCCCCTCAAGTGTATTACCAACTTCCTAAAAGACCGCGGCCAACAAGTCGTCACCATGGTGCGCGCTCGGCCGACATTACGGTTCACTCCGGTGTGCCTCAGGGAGCGGACTTAGCCCCCACCTTGTTCCTAATTTTTAATTTTTGTTAACGATATGCCTTAAGACAACAAGTTTCTCCTCGTTCAATATGCAGACGACACTTCAATCTCGGCCACACTTGATTCACCTGCCAAGCACCTTCATCTGCAGAACTACCTCGCCAAAAGTGGGTAATGGGCAACACAAAATCTATTAGAACTGAGTCCGGACCAAAGCTATGAGATGCGCTTCAGCAGTTCACGCAGAGCGGAAAATCCTACGTACCATCTACATGATAGCTCTCTAGCCGTGTACGATTCATTAAAAATCCTCGGTGTAGCTTTCACGCAAACACTCGACTTCTCCGTCCACGTCAATCGCCTTCCGCGTGTCCACGCCATGTGACCCTCTGACCTTCCGCACGCTGCACTCATTCTATGCGGGCGTGCTACGGATGCTACCTAGGAGCGTCACGAGACCCGGTTGAAGACTGCTGGATGGTTACCCCTCAAGCAACGACGGAGCATCGCCCGTGTGCGTCTCTTGTGCCGAGTGTTGAACGGCTCATAATCTGAACCCTTCCTATCCACTATCCACGTGAGTACAGACGCCCTGGCAAACCTGGGTGATTGCACTCTCGTACGAAAAAACACGGAATGTCACTGATCCCCGAACCCACCGGGGAGTTTATCTCTGTTTCAATGAGGGAACGTCAGCCCCTTCCAAGGGACAGAGAGGAGTGCTTAGGACTATGTAAAAGGTATGGTTACCTCTTGTATGCAAGGGAAGGATCATAACGCTTCAGCCTTCGCTCTGGTCCGTGTTGAAGTGGTTTCGTGTTCCTGTATGTGCGTGTGTGCTTGCATGCATGTACATGTATATGTTTATGTGTGTCTCTATGTCTGTGCGCGTGCATGTGTGTTTCTGCATGCATGTGTGTTGCAACAGCATGTAAACTAACACTTCTAATGAAACTTTCATGGTCCGCGAAAATCGGTTTCTCAACGTATCGCGCCACAACCAACTACAGAATGGCAAGCAGGTGGTGACAATTTACAGTAAAAAAAAAAAAAAAAATCAGGAATGAACTTAACTTTGTTGAAAACGAAAACAGAAACAAAACCCATTCTGAGCAATTTACGCCGCTACTTCGCAGATGATGCACGCGTAAAGAGAAGTGCTGCCGACAGATGACGTACGCCGCGTCGAGGAAGTGCCGGCCGATTCGGGTTTCTTGGCGAGATTGTCTGCTATCAGTCCAAACCAGCCAGATTCCCTTCTACACGGCGTACGCCATCTGACGGCAGCACTTCTGTTTAGGCGTGAATCGTCTTCGAAGTAGTGGCGTAAATTGCCCAGAATATGTTTTGTTTTGTTTGGGTTTTCGAACGAGGTAGGGTCATTCATTGACATTTTTCACTGTAAATTTCTGCCGCCTGCTTGCGATTCTGTTATAAATTGCAGCGCGATACATTGAAAAATCGATTTTTTTTTTCGGGCCGCCTAAATTGCCTTAGAAGCGTTAGTTTACATGCTGTATATATATGTGTGTGTGTGTGTGTGTGCGTGAGTGTACATATACCTACACGTGTGTGCGTGTGGGGCCTGTATATCCTTTCATACATTGTATATTACACTTGTTAGTGAGCGCGTTGGTAATGATATAAGTTAAGAAAGAGTTATACACATAAAGACAGGGGACGGGATGTGTTGTCCCGTCCCCTGTCTTTATGTATAACACTCTTTCTAAACTTATGTATATTATAGTTCTCAAGGATTTTAATCCACTCGTCGGCGTGCTAGCAGGCGCACCTGCGTAAAGGTCCCAATCTTTCTGCCTAACCTCGCGCACTGTTGAGTGGGTAGTAGAAAATGAGCAAATAAAATTTTGTATTATTATTATTATTATGATTATTATTATTATTATGCCTGCTGCTTTGACCAGACCCGACACTCAAGTGCTTATATTTGCAATGTTGATTGAAAAAAATATTAATACCATTATTATCATTACT
This sequence comes from Ixodes scapularis, assembly GCF_016920785.2. Classification (NCBI taxonomy): domain Eukaryota; kingdom Metazoa; phylum Arthropoda; class Arachnida; order Ixodida; family Ixodidae; genus Ixodes; species Ixodes scapularis. The sequence continues at coordinate 113,555,115 of NW_024609868.1, forward strand.
GATTAAATTTATTATTATTATTATTATCATTATTATTATTACAAGAGGTCTACGCCAAAATACCGTTCCTAATGGAAGAGTTAATCAATTTTCTATGTAGGGCGTCTCGACCGTGCTTGCGCGCTTGCTTGCTTCTCTCCGAAGCCATCTGGCGAAGTAAACTAAAATTCGATGCTTCAATACCGGTCGTCAAAGGCCGGGACGTCATACTAGACGTGTTGCGAGAGCGAAGTTGCATTGTTGCGGAGCCAAAAGAAGCGGCGAGCCAAATTGATGGAGACAGCGCGGTCCGCCCTCCTGGCGACACTGCAATGCAACCCCTGCGCGGCTGGATCTCTGAGGGGAGTCTGTCCCGCATTGTTTCTTGCGCCACGAGACGGTCCGTGCATTGTTGACCGCCGCAAAGGAACGGAGGCGGACAAGCTACACGCCGACGGCGACGGTAGGCTGTAATGCGGAAACGTGTCGCCTTCGGCACTACCCGACGTCCTCCCCCTATAGATTGCAACAGGGGCTTCTGCAGCAGTGGATAGATTCAGCAACGACGCACCGCCGCCTCCGTGATGGAACTGGAGGACCCCCTGGAGATACCAGAACGCGTCGACATTTGTGCGTGTGCCTGCGTGTGTGCGCGTTTGTGACGCGCGTTGTGATAACGAAGCTTTCCGGTTTTTGACCGGCCCTGGCGAACTTGTTTCGCGTCAGGTTTCCTATTAGCTTAACATGTACCTGTGCTGTTGTTGTTTTCACCTTTGTGGACTTCCATGCTGTCAGGGTGTTCCTTAGTGCATCGTTTCGTCTATGTTTGCTTCTCTTGGGTCGCAGTTTACAATGTAGCATGGGATGACACTTCTGGCTTTGCGGAGGTTGTAGTCGACTGCGAACGGGGCGGCAGCTGCCACTTTCAGTATGATTAATAGCGAAACTGACTTTTCAGTATGGTTAATAGCGAAACTGGAAGTTGGAAACAGAAGTGGAAAAAGAACCAAAATGTTCTTGCTGGGAGGAACGCGTTCTGTCTTTAGGTAATCGCAATGTTTCGATTGAAAAAGAAAAAAAAAAAAGACAGTGAGTGAGTGCGAATACGTTTATTACAGAAAGGGGACACCGGATACTTTGACGAAAGTCATCTTATGCGGTGGGAGGTGGAGGGGAATTGGTTATATATATTGGGCT